>NC_073705.1:2803527-3403527 GCF_023634085.1 Falco cherrug
GAGTCCAAAATTCAGCGCTTCCCCATCCCAGCCCAGAAAGCAGGTAGAACAAGTTTTGTGGTGTCCTTCAGCTGCCTTTCAGGGTAGTGTAAGAACTACCAACAGAAGTCCTTTCTGGCACCTTCTCCGGTGGAGTTGTGCATGGGGTGTGTTTGGAACATTTTGTCACCAGCCGAGTCCAAAATTCAGCGCTTCCCCATCTCAGCCCAGAAAGCAGGTAGAACAAGTTTTGTGGTGACTTTCAACTGCCTACCCGAGAATGTAAAAAATACCAAGAGAACTCCTTTCTGGCACCTTCCCCGGTGGAGTTGTGCATGGGGTGTGTTTGGAACATTTTGTCACCAGCCGAGTCCAAAATTCAGCGCTTCCCCATCTCAGCCCAGAAAGCAGGTAGAACAAGTTTTGTGGGGCCATTGAGCATCCTACACGAGCAATGTAAAAAGTACCAAGAGAAGTCCTTTCTGGCACCTTCCCCAGTGGAGTTGTGCATGGGGTGTGTTTGGAACATTTTGTCACCAGCCGAGTCCAAAATTCAGCGCTTCCCCATCTCAGCCCAGAAAGCAGGTAGAACAACTGTCGTGGTGCCTTTCAGCTGCCTACCAGGGTATTGTAAAAACTACCAACAGAACTCCTTTCTGGCACGTTATCCGGTGGAGTTGTGCATGGGGTGTGTATGGAACATTTTGTCACCAGCCGAGTCCAAAATTCAGCGCTTCCCCATCTCAGCCCAGAAAGCAGGTAGAACAAGTTTTGTGGTGTCCTTCAGCTGCCTTTCGGGGTAGTGTAAGAACTACCAACAGACGTCCTTTCTGGCACCTTCCCCGGTGGAGTTGTGCATGGGGTGTGTATGGAACATTTTGTCACCAGCCGAGTCCAAAATTCAGCGCTTCCCCATCTCAGCCCAGAAAGCAGGTCGAACAAATTTTGTGGTGTCCTTGAGCTGCCTTTCGGGGTAGTGTAAGAACTAGCAACAGTACTCCTTTCTGGCCCCTTCCCCGGTGGAGTTGTGCATGGGGTGTGTATGGAACATTTTGTCACCAGCCGAGTCCAAATTTCAGCGCTTCCCCATCTCAGCCCAGAAAGCAGGTAGAACAAATCTTGTGGGGCCATTGAGCATCCTACCCGAGCAATGTAAAAAGTACCAAGAGAAGTCCTTTCTGGCACCTTCCCCGGTGGAGTTGTGCATGGGGTGTGTATGGAACATTTTGCCACCAGCCGAGTCCAAAATTCAGCGCTTCCCCATCTCAGCCCAGAAAGCAGGTAGAACAAGTTTTGTGGGGCCATTGAGCATCCTACCCGAGCAATGTAAAAAGTACCAAGAGAAGTCCTTTCTGGCACCTTCCCCGGTGGAGTTGTGCATGGGGTGTGTTTGGAACATTTTGTCACCAGCCGAGTCCAAAATTCAGCGCTTCCCCATCTCAGCCCAGAAAGCAGGTAGAACAAGTTTTGTGGTGTCCTTCAGCTGCCTTTCGGGGTAGTGTAAGAACTACCAACAGAACTCCTTTCTGGCACGTTCCCCGGTGGAGTTGTGCATGGGGTGTGTATGGAACATTTTGTCACCAGCCGAGTCCAAAATTCAGCGCTTCCCCATCTCAGCCCAGAAAGCAGGTAGAACAAGTTTTGTGGTGTCCTTCAGCTGCCTACCGGGGTAGTGTAAGAACTACCAACAGACGTCCTTTCTGGCACCTTCTCCGGTGGAGTTGGGCATGGGGTGTGTTTGGAACATTTTGTCACCAGCAGAGTCCAAAATTCAGCGCTTCCCCATCTCAGCCCAGAAAGCAGGTAGAACAAGTTTTGTGGGGCCATTGAGCATCCTACCCGAGCAATGTAAAAAGTACCAACAGACGTCCTTTCTGGCACCTTCCCCGGTGGAGTTGTGCATGGGGTGTGTTTGGGACATTTTGTCACCAGCCGAGTCCAAAATTCAGCGCTTCCCCATCTCAGCCCAGAAAGCAGGTAGAAGAACTGTCGTGGTGCCTTTCAGCTGCCTACAAGGGTATTGTAAAAACTACCAACAGAACTCCTTTCTGGCACCTTCCCCGGTGGAGTTGTGCATGGGGTGTGTTTGGAACATTTTGTCACCAGCCGACTCCAAAATTCAGCGCTTCCCCATCTCAGCCCAGAAAGCAGGTAGAACAAGTTTTGTGGTGACTTTATACTGCCTACCGGAGCAATGTAAAAACTACCAACAGACGTCCTTTCTGGCACCTTCCCCGGTGGAGTTGTGCATGGGGTGTGTTTGGAACATTTTGTCACCAGCCGAGTCCAAAATTCAGCGCTTCCCCATCTCAGCCCAGAAAGCAGGTAGAACAACTTTTGTGGTGTCCTTCAGCTGCCTTTCGGGGTAGTGTAAGAACTAGCAACAGAACTCCTTTCTGGCCCCTTCCCCGGTGGAGTTGTGCATGGGGTGTGTTTGGAACATTTTGTCACCAGCCGAGTCCAAAATTCAGCGCTTCCCCATCTCAGCCCAGAAAGCAGGTAGAAGAACTGTCGTGGTGCCTTTCAGCTGCCTACAAGGGTATTGTAAAAACTACCAACAGAACTCCTTTCTGGCACCTTCCCCGGTGGAGTTGTGCATGGGGTGTGTTTGGAACATTTTGTCACCAGCCGAGTCCAAAATTCAGCGCTTCCCCATCTCAGCCCAGAAAGCAGGTAGAACAACTTTTGTGGTGTCCTTCAGCTGCCTTTCGGGGTAGTGTAAGAACTACCAACAGAACTCCTTTCTGGCACCTTCCCTGGTGGAGTTGTGCATGGGGTGTGTATGGAACATTTTGTCACCAGCCGAGTCCAAAATTCAGCGCTTCCCCATCTCAGCCCAGAAAGCAGGTAGAACAAGTTTTGTGGTGACTTTCAACTGCCTACCGGAGCAATGTAAAAAGTACCAACAGACGTCCTTTCTGGCACCTTCTCCGGTGGAGTTGTGCATGGGCTGTGTTTGGAACATTTTGTCACCAGCCGAGTCCAAAATTCAGCGCTTCCCCATCTAAGCCCAGAAAGCAGGTAGAACAAGTTTTGTGGTGTCCTTCAGCTGCCTTTTGGGGTAGTGTAAGAACTACCAACAGACGTCCTTTCTGGCACCTTCTCCGGTGGAGTTGTGCATGGGGTGTGTTTGGAACATTTTGTCACCAGCCGAGTCCAAAATTCAGCGCTTCCCCATCTCAGCCCAGAAAGCAGGTAGAAGAAGTTTTGTGGTGACTTTCAACAGCCTACACGAGCAATGAAAAAAGTACCAACAGAACTCCTTTCTGGCACCTTCTCCGGTGGAGTTGTGCATGGGGTGTGTTTGGAACATTTTGTCACCAGCTGAGTCCAAAATTCAGCGCTTCCCCATCTCAGCCCAGAAAGCAGGTAGAAGAACTGTCGTGGTGCCTTTCAGCTGCCTACAAGGGTATTGTAAAAACTACCAACAGAACTCCTTTCTGGCCCCTCCCCCGGTGGAGTTGTGCATGGGGTGTGTTTGGGACATTTTGTCACCAGCCGAGTCCAAAATTCAGCGCTTCCCCATCTCAGCCCAGAAAGCAGGTAGAACAAGTTTTGTGGTGACTTTATACTGCCTACCGGAGCAATGTAAAAACTACCAACAGACGTCCTTTCTGGCACCTTCCCCGGTGGAGTTGTGCATGGGGTGTGTTTGGAACATTTTGTCACCAGCCGAGTCCAAAATTCAGCGCTTCCCCATCTCAGCCCAGAAAGCAGGTAGAACAAGTTTTGTGGTGTCCTTCAGCTGCCTTTCGGGGTAGTGTAAGAACTAGCAACAGAACTCCTTTCTGGCCCCTTCCCCGGTGGAGTTGTGCATGGGGTGTGTTTGGAACATTTTGTCACCAGCCGAGTCCAAAATTCAGCGCTTCCCCATCTCAGCCCAGAAAGCAGGTAGAACAAGTTTTGTGGTGTCCTTCAGCTGCCTACCGGGGTAGTGTAAGAACTACCAACAGACGTCCTTTCTGGCACCTTCCCCGGTGGAGTTGTGCATGGGGTGTGTATGGAACATTTTGTCACCAGCCGAGTCGAAATTTCAGCGCTTCCCCATCTCAGCCCAGAAAGCAGGTAGAACAAGTTTTGTGGGGCCATTGAGCATCCTACCCGAGCAATCTAAAAAGTACCAAGAGAAGTCCTTTCTGGCACCTTCCCTGGTGGAGTTGTGCATGGGGTGTGTTTGGAACATTTTGTCACCAGCCGAGTCCAAAATTCAGCGCTTCCCCATCTCAGCCCAGAAAGCAGGTAGAAGAACTGTCGTGGTGCCTTTCAGCTGCCTACCAGGGTATTGTAAAAAGTACCAACAGACGTCCTTTCTGGCACCTTCCCCGGTGGAGTTGTGCATGGGGTGTGTTTGGAACATTTTGTCACCAGCCGAGTCCAAAATTCAGCTGTTCCCCATCTCAGCCCAGAAAGCAGGTAGAAGAACTGTCGTGGTGCCTTTCAGCTGCCTACAAGGGTATTGTAAAAACTACCAACAGAACTCCTTTCTGGCCCCTCCCCCGGTGGAGTTGTGCATGGGGTGTGTTTGGAACATTTTGTCACCAGCCGAGTCCAAAATTCAGCGCTTCCCCATCTCAGCCCAGAAAGCAGGTAGAACAAGTTTTGTGGTGTCCTTCAGCTGCCTTTCGGGGTAGTGTAAGAACTAGCAATAGAACTCCTTTCTGGCCCCTTCCCCGGTGGAGTTGTGCATGGGGTGTGTTTGGAACATTTTGTCACCAGCCGAGTCCAAAATTCAGCGCTTCCCCATCTCAGCCCAGAAAGCAGGTAGAACAAGTTTTGTGGTGACTTTCAACTGCCTACCGGAGCAATGTAAAAAGTACCAAAAGAAGTCCTTTCTGGCACCTTCCCCGGTGGAGTTGTGCATGGGGTGTGTATGGAACATTTTGTCACCAGCAGAGTCCAATATTCAGCGCTTCCCCATCTCAGCCCAGAAAGCAGGTAGAACAAGTTTTGTGGTGTCCTTCAGCTGCCTTTCGGGGTAGTGTAAGAACTAGCAACAGAACTCCTTTCTGGCACCTTCTCCGGTGGAGTTGTGCATGGGGTGTGTTTGGAACATTTTGTCACCAGCCGAGTCCAAAATTCAGCGCTTCCCCATCTCAGCCCAGAAAGCAGGTAGAACAAGTTTTGTGGTGTCTTTCAGCTGCCTACCGGGGTAGTGTAAGAACTACCAACAGACGTCCTTTCTGGCACCTTCCCCGGTGGAGTTGTGCATGGGGTGTGTATGGAACATTTTGTCACCAGCCGAGTCGAAATTTCAGCGCTTCCCCATCTCAGCCCAGAAAGCAGGTAGAACAAGTTTTGTGGGGCCATTGAGCATCCTACCCGAGCAATCTAAAAAGTACCAAGAGAAGTCCTTTCTGGCACCTTCCCTGGTGGAGTTGTGCATGGGGTGTGTTTGGAACATTTTGTCACCAGCCGAGTCCAAAATTCAGCGCTTCCCCATCTCAGCCCAGAAAGCAGGTAGAACAAGTTTTGTGGGGCCATTGAGCATCCTACCCGAGCAATCTAAAAAGTACCAAGAGAAGTCCTTTCTGGCACCTTCCCTGGTGGAGTTGTGCATGGGGTGTGTTTGGAACATTTTGTCACCAGCCGAGTCCAAAATTCAGCGCTTCCCCATCTCAGCCCAGAAAGCAGGTAGAAGAACTGTCGTGGTGCCTTTCAGCTGCCTACCAGGGTATTGTAAAAACTACCAAGAGAACTCCTTTCTGGCACCTTCCCCGGTGGAGTTGTGCATGGGGTGTGTTTGGAACATTTTGTCACCAGCCGAGTCCAAAATTCAGCGCTTCCCCATCTCAGCCCAGAAAGCAGGTAGAAGAACTGTCGTGGTGCCTTTCAGCTGCCTACAAGGGTATTGTAAAAACTACCAAGAGAACTCCTTTCTGGCCCCTCCCCCGGTGGAGTTGTGCATGGGGTGTGTTTGGAACATTTTGTCACCAGCCGAGTCCAAAATTCAGCGCTTCCCCATCTCAGCCCAGAAAGCAGGTAGAACAAGTTTTGTGGTGTCCTTCAGCTGCCTTTCGGGGTAGTGTAAGAACTAGCAACAGAACTCCTTTCTGGCCCCTTCCCCGGTGGAGTTGTGCATGGGGTGTGTTTGGAACATTTTGTCACCAGCAGAGTCCAAAATTCAGCGCTTCCCCATCTCAGCCCAGAAAGCAGGTAGAACAAGTTTTGTGGTGACTTTCAACTGCCTACCGGAGCAATGTAAAAAGTACCAAAAGAAGTCCTTTCTGGCACCTTCCCCGGTGGAGTTGTGCATGGGGTGTGTATGGAACATTTTGTCACCAGCAGAGTCCAATATTCAGCGCTTCCCCATCTCAGCCCAGAAAGCAGGTAGAAGAACTGTCGTGGTGCCTTTCAGCTGCCTACCAGGGTATTGTAAAAACTACCAAGAGAACTCCTTTCTGGCACCTTCCCCGGTGGAGTTGTGCATGGGGTGTGTTTGGAACATTTTGTCACCAGCCGAGTCCAAAATTCAGCGCTTCCCCATCTCAGCCCAGAAAGCAGGTAGAAGAACTGTCGTGGTGCCTTTCAGCTGCCTACAAGGGTATTGTAAAAACTACCAACAGAACTCCTTTCTGGCCCCTCCCCCGGTGGAGTTGTGCATGGGGTGTGTTTGGAACATTTTGTCACCAGCAGAGTCCAAAATTCAGCGCTTCCCCATCTCAGCCCAGAAAGCAGGTAGAACAAGTTTTGTGGTGTCCTTCAGCTGCCTTTCGGGGTAGTGTAAGAACTAGCAACAGAACTCCTTTCTGGCCCCTTCCCCGGTGGAGTTGTGCATGGGGTGTGTTTGGAACATTTTGTCACCAGCAGAGTCCAAAATTCAGCGCTTCCCCATCTCAGCCCAGAAAGCAGGTAGAACAAGTTTTGTGGTGACTTTCAACTGCCTACCGGAGCAATGTAAAAAGTACCAAAAGAAGTCCTTTCTGGCACCTTCCCCGGTGGAGTTGTGCATGGGGTGTGTATGGAACATTTTGTCACCAGCAGAGTCCAATATTCAGCGCTTCCCCATCTCAGCCCAGAAAGCAGGTAGAACAAGTTTTGTGGTGTCCTTCAGCTGCCTTTCGGGGTAGTGTAAGAACTACCAACAGACGTCCTTTCTGGCACCTTCTCCGGTGGAGTTGTGCATGGGGTGTGTTTGGAACATTTTGTCACCAGCCGAGTCCAAAATTCAGCGCTTCCCCATCTCAGCCCAGAAAGCAGGTAGAACAAGTTTTGTGCTGTCCTTCAGCTGCCTTTCGGGGTAGTGTAAGAACTACCAACAGACGTCCTTTCTGGCACCTTCTCCGGTGGAGTTGTGCATGGGGTGTGTTTGGAACATTTTGTCACCAGCCGACTCCAAAATTCAGCGCTTCCCCATCTCAGCCCAGAAAGCAGGTAGAACAAGTTTTGTGGGGCCATTGAGCATCCTACCCGAGCAATGCAAAAAGTACCAACAGACGTCCTTTCTGGCACCTTCCCCGGTGGAGTTGTGCATGGGGTGTGTTTGGGACATTTTGTCACCAGCCGAGTCCAAAATTCAGCGCTTCCCCATCTCAGCCCAGAAAGCAGGTAGAAGAACTGTCGTGGTGCCTTTCAGCTGCCTACAAGGGTATTGTAAAAACTACCAACAGAACTCCTTTCTGGCACCTTCCCCGGTGGAGTTGTGCATGGGGTGTGTATGGAACATTTTGTCACCAGCCGACTCCAAAATTCAGCGCTTCCCCATCTCAGCCCAGAAAGCAGGTAGAACAAGTTTTGTGGTGACTTTATACTGCCTACCGGAGCAATGTAAAAACTACCAACAGACGTCCTTTCTGGCACCTTCCCCGGTGGAGTTGTGCATGGGGTGTGTTTGGAACATTTTGTCACCAGCCGAGTCCAAAATTCAGCGCTTCCCCATCCCAGCCCAGAAAGCAGGTAGAACAAATTTTGTGGTGTCCTTCAGCTGCCTTTCGGGGTAGTGTAAGAACTAGCAACAGAACTCCTTTCTGGCCCCTTCCCCGGTGGAGTTGTGCATGGGGTGTGTTTGGAACATTTTGTCACCAGCCGAGTCCAAAATTCAGCGCTTCCCCATCTCAGCCCAGAAAGCAGGTAGAACAACTGTCGTGGTGCCTTTCAGCTGCCTACAAGGGTATTGTAAAAACTACCAACAGAACTCCTTTCTGGCACCTTCCCCGGTGGAGTTGTGCATGGGGTGTGTTTGGAACATTTTGTCACCAGCCGACTCCAAAATTCAGCGCTTCCCCATCTCAGCCCAGAAAGCAGGTAGAACAAGTTTTGTGGTGTCCTTCAGCTGCCTTTCGGGGTAGTGTAAGAACTACCAACAGACGTCCTTTCTGGCACCTTCCCTGGTGGAGTTGTGCATGGGGTGTGTATGGAACATTTTGTCACCAGCCGAGTCCAAAATTCAGCGCTTCCCCATCTCAGCCCAGAAAGCAGGTAGAACAAGTTTTGTGGTGACTTTCAACTGCCTACCGGAGCAATGTAAAAAGTACCAACAGACGTCCTTTCTGGCACCTTCTCCGGTGGAGTTGTGCATGGGCTGTGTTTGGAACATTTTGTCACCAGCCGAGTCCAAAATTCAGCGCTTCCCCATCTAAGCCCAGAAAGCAGGTAGAACAAGTTTTGTGGTGTCCTTCAGCTGCCTTTTGGGGTAGTGTAAGAACTACCAACAGACGTCCTTTCTGGCACCTTCTCCGGTGGAGTTGTGCATGGGGTGTGTTTGGAACATTTTGTCACCAGCCGAGTCCAAAATTCAGCGCTTCCCCATCTCAGCCCAGAAAGAAGGTAGAAGAAGTTTTGTGGTGACTTTCAACAGCCTACACGAGCAATGTAAAAAGTACCAAGAGAAGTCCTTTCTGGCACCTTCCCCGGTGGAGTTGTGCATGGGGTGTGTTTGGAACATTTTGTCACCAGCTGAGTCCAAAATTCAGCGCTTCCCCATCTCAGCCCAGAAAGCAGGTAGAAGAACTGTCGTGGTGCCTTTCAGCTGCCTACAAGGGTATTGTAAAAACTACCAACAGAACTCCTTTCTGGCCCCTCCCCCGGTGGAGTTGTGCATGGGGTGTGTTTGGGACATTTTGTCACCAGCCGAGTCCAAAATTCAGCGCTTCCCCATCTCAGCCCAGAAAGCAGGTAGAACAAGTTTTGTGGTGACTTTATACTGCCTACCGGAGCAATGTAAAAACTACCAACAGACGTCCTTTCTGGCACCTTCCCCGGTGGAGTTGTGCATGGGGTGTGTTTGGAACATTTTGTCACCAGCCGAGTCCAAAATTCAGCGCTTCCCCATCTCAGCCCAGAAAGCAGGTAGAACAAGTTTTGTGGTGACTTTCAACTGCCTACCGGAGCAATGTAAAAAGTACCAAGAGAACTCCTTTCTGGCCCCTTCCCCGGTGGAGTTGTGCATGGGGTGTGTTTGGAACATTTTGTCACCAGCAGAGTCCAAAATTCAGCGCTTCCCCATCTCAGCCCAGAAAGCAGGTAGAACAAGTTTTGTGGTGTCCTTCAGCTGCCTACCGGGGTAGTGTAAGAACTACCAACAGACGTCCTTTCTGGCACCTTCCCCGGTGGAGTTGTGCATGGGGTGTGTATGGAACATTTTGTCACCAGCCGAGTCGAAATTTCAGCGCTTCCCCATCTCAGCCCAGAAAGCAGGTAGAACAAGTTTTGTGGGGCCATTGATCATCCTACCCGAGCAATCTAAAAAGTACCAAGAGAAGTCCTTTCTGGCACCTTCCCTGGTGGAGTTGTGCATGGGGTGTGTTTGGAACATTTTGTCACCAGCCGAGTCCAAAATTCAGCGCTTCCCCATCTCAGCCCAGAAAGCAGGTAGAACAAGTTTTGTGGTGTCCTTCAGCTGCCTTTCGGGGTAGTGTAAGAACTAGCAACAGAACTCCTTTCTGGCCCCTTCCCCGGTGGAGTTGTGCATGGGGTGTGTATGGAACATTTTGTCACCAGCCGAGTCGAAATTTCAGCGCTTCCCCATCTCAGCCCAGAAAGCAGGTAGAACAAGTTTTGTGGGGCCATTGAGCATCCTACCCGAGCAATCTAAAAAGTACCAAGAGAAGTCCTTTCTGGCACCTTCCCTGGTGGAGTTGTGCATGGGGTGTGTTTGGAACATTTTGTCACCAGCCAAGTCCAAAATTCAGCGCTTCCCCATCTCAGCCCAGAAAGCAGGTAGAACAAGTTTTGTGGGGCCATTGAGCATCCTACCCGAGCAATGTAAAAACTACCAACAGACGTCCTTTCTGGCACCTTCCCTGGTGGAGTTGTGCATGGGGTGTGTTTGGAACATTTTGTCACCAGCCGAGTCCAAAATTCAGCGCTTCCCCATCTCAGCCCAGAAAGCAGGTAGAAGAACTGTCGTGGTGCCTTTCAGCTGCCTACCAGGGTATTGTAAAAACTACCAAGAGAACTCCTTTCTGGCACCTTCCCCGGTGGAGTTCTGCATGGCGTGTGTTTGGAACATTTTGTCACCAGCCGAGTCCAAAATTCAGCGCTTCCCCATCTCAGCCCAGAAAGCAGGTAGAAGAACTGTCGTGGTGCCTTTCAGCTGCCTACAAGGGTATTGTAAAAACTACCAACAGAACTCCTTTCTGGCCCCTCCCCCGGTGGAGTTGTGCATGGGGTGTGTTTGGAACATTTTGTCACCAGCCGAGTCCAAAATTCAGCGCTTCCCCATCTCAGCCCAGAAAGCAGGTAGAACAAGTTTTGTGGTGTCCTTCAGCTGCCTTTCGGGGTAGTGTAAGAACTAGCAACAGAACTCCTTTCTGGCCCCTTCCCCGGTGGAGTTGTGCATGGGGTGTGTTTGGAACATTTTGTCAGCAGCCGAGTCCAAAATTCAGCGCTTCCCCATCTCAGCCCAGAAAGCAGGTAGAACAAGTTTTGTGGTGACTTTCAACTGCCTACCGGAGCAATGTAAAAAGTACCAAAAGAAGTCCTTTCTGGCACCTTCCCCGGTGGAGTTGTGCATGGGGTGTGTATGGAACATTTTGTCACCAGCAGAGTCCAATATTCAGCGCTTCCCCATCTCAGCCCAGAAAGCAGGTAGAACAAGTTTTGTGGTGTCCTTCAGCTGCCTTTCGGGGTAGTGTAAGAACTACCAACAGACGTCCTTTCTGGCACCTTCTCCGGTGGAGTTGTGCATGGGGTGTGTTTGGAACATTTTGTCACCAGCCGAGTCCAAAATTCAGCGCTTCCCCATCTCAGCCCAGAAAGAAGGTAGAAGAAGTTTTGTGGTGACTTTCAACTGCCTACGCAAGTAATGTAAGAACTACCAACAGACGTCCTTTCTGGCACCTTCCCCGGTGGAGTTGTGCATGGCGTGTGTTTGGAACATTTTGTCACCAGCCGAGTCCAAAATTCAGCGCTTCCCCATCTCAGCCCAGAAAGCAGGTAGAACAAGTTTTGTGGTGTCCTTCAGCTGCCTTTCGGGGTAGTGTAAGAACTACCAACAGACGTCCTTTCTGGCACCTTCTTCGGTGGAGTTGTGCATGGGGTGTGTTTGGAACATTTTGTCACCAGCCGACTCCAAAATTCAGCGCTTCCCCATCTCAGCCCAGAAAGCAGGTAGAACAAGTTTTGTGGGGCCATTGAGCATCCTACCCGAGCAATGCAAAAAGTACCAACAGACGTCCTTTCTGGCACCTTCCCCGGTGGAGTTGTGCATGGGGTGTGTTTGGGACATTTTGTCACCAGCCGAGTCCAAAATTCAGCGCTTCCCCATCTCAGCCCAGAAAGCAGGTAGAAGAACTGTCGTGGTGCCTTTCAGCTGCCTACAAGGGTATTGTAAAAACTACCAACAGAACTCCTTTCTGGCCCCTCCCTTGGTGGAGTTGTGCATGGGGTGTGTTTGGAACATTTTGTCACCAGCCGAGTCCAAAATTCAGCGCTTCCCCATCTCAGCCCAGAAAGCAGGTAGAACAAGTTTTGTGGTGTCCTTCAGCTGCCTTTCGGGGTAGTGTAAGAACTAGCAACAGAACTCCTTTCTGGCCCCTTCCCCGGTGGAGTTGTGCATGGGGTGTGTTTGGAACATTTTGTAACCAGCAGAGTCCAAAATTCAGCGCTTCCCCATCTCAGCCCAGAAAGCAGGTAGAACAAGTTTTGTGGTGACTTTCAACTGCCTACCGGAGCAATGTAAAAAGTACCAAAAGAAGTCCTTTCTGGCACCTTCCCCGGTGGAGTTGTGCATGGGGTGTGTTTGGAACATTTTGTCACCAGCCGAGTCCAAAATTCAGCGCTTCCCCATCTCAGCCCAGAAAGCAGGTAGAAAAAGTTTTGTGGTGTCCTTCAGCTGCCTTTCGGGGTAGTGTAAGAACTACCAACAGACGTCCTTTCTGGCACCTTCTCCGGTGGAGTTGTGCATGGGGTGTGTTTGGAACATTTTGTCACCAGCCGAGTCCAAAATTCAGCGCTTCCCCATCTCAGCCCAGAAAGCAGGTAGAACAAGTTTTGTGGTGTCCTTCAGCTGCCTTTCGGGGTAGTGTAAGAACTACCAACAGACGTCCTTTCTGGCACCTTCTCCGGTGGAGTTGTGCATGGGGTGTGTATGGAACATTTTGTCACCAGCCGAGTCCAAAATTCAGCGCTTCCCCATCTCAGCCCAGAAAGCAGGTAGAACAAGTTTTGTGGTGACTTTCAACTGCCTACGCAAGTAATGTAAAAACTACCAACAGAACTCCTTTCTGGCACCTTCCCCGGTGGAGTTCTGCATGGCGTGTGTTTGGAACATTTTGTCACCAGCCGAGTCCAAAATTCAGCGCTTCCCCATCTCAGCCCAGAAAGCAGGTAGAACAAGTTTTGTGGTGTCCTTCAGCTGCCTTTCGGGGTAGTGTAAGAACTACCAACAGACGTCCTTTCTGGCACCTTCTCCGGTGGAGTTGTGCATGGGGTGTGTTTGGGACATTTTGTCACCAGCCGAGTCCAAAATTCAGCGCTTCCCCATCTCAGCCCAGAAAGCAGGTAGAACAAGTTTTGTGGGGCCATTGAGCATCCTACCCGAGCAATGCAAAAAGTACCAACAGACGTCCTTTCTGGCACCTTCCCCGGTGGAGTTGTGCATGGGGTGTGTTTGGGACATTTTGTCACCAGCCGAGTCCAAAATTCAGCGCTTCCCCATCTCAGCCCAGAAAGCAGGTAGAACAAGTTTTGTGGTGTCCTTCAGCTGCCTTTCGGGGTAGTGTAAGAACTACCAACAGAAGTCCTTTCTGGCACCTTCCCTGGTAGAGTTGTGCATGGGGTGTGTATGGAACATTTTGTCACCAGCCGAGTCCAAAATTCAGCGCTTCCCCATCTCAGCCCAGAAAGCAGGTAGAACAAATTTTGTGGGGCCATTGAGCATCCTACCCGAGCAATTTAAAAAGTACCAACAGAAGTCCTTTCTGGCACCTTCCCCGGTGGAGTTGTGCATGGGGTGTTTTTGGAACATTTTGTCACCAGCCGAGTCCAAAATTCAGCGCTTCCCCATCTCAGCCGAGAAAGCAGGTAGAACAACTTTTGTAGGGAATTCAGCTGCCTTTCGGGGTAGTGTAAAAACTACCAACAGAACTCCTTTCTGGCACCTTCCCCGGTGGAGTTGTGCATGGCGTGTGTATGGAACATTTTGTCACCAGCCGAGTCCAAAATTCAGCGCTTCCCCATCTCAGCCCAGAAAGCAGGTAGAACAAGTTTTGTGGGGCCATTGAGCATCCTACCCGAACAATGCAAAAAGTACCAAGAGAAGTCCTTTCTGGCACCTTCCCCAGTGGAGTTGTGCATGGGGTGTGTTTGGAACATTTTGTCACCAGCCGAGTCCAAAATTCAGCGCTTCCCCATCTCAGCCCAGAAAGCAGGTAGAACAACTGTCGTGGTGCCTTTCAGCTGCCTACCAGGGTATTGTAAAAACTACCAAAAGAACTCCTTTCTGGCCCCTTCCCCGGTGGAGTTGTGCATGGGGTGTGTTTGGAACATTTTGTCACCAGCCGAGTCCAAAATTCAGCGCTTCCCCATCTCAGCCCAGAAAGCAGGTAGAACAACTTTTGTGGTGTCCTTCAGCTGCCTTTCGGGGTAGTGTAAGAACTACCAACAGAAGTCCTTTCTGGCACCTTCCCTGGTGGAGTTGTGCATGGGGTGTGTATGGAACATTTTGTCACCAGCCGAGTCCAAAATTCAGCGCTTCCCCATCTCAGCCCAGAAAGCAGGTCGAACAAATTTTGTGGTGTCCTTCAGCTGCCTTTCGGGGTAGTGTAAGAACTACCAACAGAACTCCTTTCTGGCACGTTATCCGGTGGAGTTGTGCATGGGGTGTGTTTGGAACATTTTGTCACCAGCCGAGTCCAAATTTCAGCGCTTCCCCATCTCAGCCCAGAAAGCAGGTAGAACAAATCTTGTGGGGCCATTGAGCAGCCTACCCGAGCAATGTAAAAAGTACCAAGAGAAGTCCTTTCTGGCACCTTCCCCGGTGGAGTTGTGCATGGGGTGTGTATGGAACATTTTGCCACCAGCCGAGTCCAAAATTCAGCGCTTCCCCATCTCAGCCCAGAAAGCAGGTAGAACAAGTTTTGTGGGGCCATTGAGCATCCTACCCGAGCAATCTAAAAAGTACCAAGAGAAGTCCTTTCTGGCACCTTCCCCGGTGGAGTTGTGCATGGGGTGTGTTTGGAACATTTTGTCACCAGCCGAGTCCAAAATTCAGCGCTTCCCCATCTCAGCCCAGAAAGCAGGTAGAACAAGTTTTGTGGTGTCCTTCAGCTGCCTTTCGGGGTAGTGTAAGAACTACCAACAGACGTCCTTTCTGGCACCTTCTCCGGTGGAGTTGGGCATGGGGTGTGTTTGGATCATTTTGTCACCAGCAGAGTCCAAAATTCAGCGCTTCCCCATCTCAGCCCAGAAAGCAGGTAGAACAAGTTTTGTGGGGCCATTGAGCATCCTACCCGAGCAATGTAAAAGCTACCAACAGACGTCCTTTCTGGCCCCTTCCCCGGTGGAGTTGTGCATGGGGTGTGTTTGGAACATTTTGTCACCAGCCGAGTCCAAAATTCAGCGCTTCCCCATCTCAGCCCAGAAAGCAGGTAGAACAAGTTTTGTGGTGTCCTTCAGCTGCCTTTCGGGGTAGTGTAAGAACTACCAACAGAAGTCCTTTCTGGCACCTTCCCTGGTAGAGTTGTGCATGGGGTGTGTATGGAACATTTTGTCACCAGCCGAGTCCAAAATTCAGCGCTTCCCCATCTCAGCCCAGAAAGCAGGTAGAACAAATTTTGTGGGGCCATTGAGCATCCTACCCGAGCAATTTAAAAAGTACCAACAGAAGTCCTTTCTGGCACCTTCCCCGGTGGAGTTGTGCATGGGGTGTGTTTGGAACATTTTGTCACCAGCCGAGTCCAAAATTCAGCGCTTCCCCATCTCAGCCCAGAAAGCAGGTAGAAGAACTGTCGTGGTGCCTTTCAGCTGCCTACAAGGGTATTGTAAAAACTACCAACAGAACTCCTTTCTGGCACCTTCCCCGGTGGAGTTGTGCATGGGGTGTGTTTGGAACATTTTGTCACCAGCCGACTCCAAAATTCAGCGCTTCCCCATCTCAGCCCAGAAAGCAGGTAGAACAAGTTTTGTGGTGACTTTATACTGCCTACCGGAGCAATGTAAAAACTACCAACAGACGTCCTTTCTGGCACCTTCCCCGGTGGAGTTGTGCATGGGGTGTGTTTGGAACATTTTGTCACCAGCCGAGTCCAAAATTCAGCGCTTCCCCATCTCAGCCCAGAAAGCAGGTAGAACAAGTTTTGTGGTGACTTTCAACTGCCTACCGGAGCAATGTAAAAAGTACCAACAGACGTCCTTTCTGGCACCTTCTCCGGTGGAGTTGTGCATGGGGTGTGTTTGGAACATTTTGTCACCAGCCGAGTCCAAAATTCAGCGCTTCCCCATCTAAGCCCAGAAAGCAGGTAGAACAAGTTTTGTGGTGTCCTTCAGCTGCCTTTTGGGGTAGTGTAAGAACTACCAACAGACGTCCTTTCTGGCACCTTCTCCGGTGAAGTTGTGCATGGGGTGTGTTTGGAACATTTTGTCACCAGCCGAGTCCAAAATTCAGCGCTTCCCCATCTCAGCCCAGAAAGCAGGTAGAAGAAGTTTTGTGGTGACTTTCAACAGCCTACACGAGCAATGAAAAAAGTACCAACAGAACTCCTTTCTGGCACCTTCCCCGGTGGAGTTGTGCATGGGGTGTGTTTGGAACATTTTGTCACCAGCCGAGTCCAAAATTCAGCGCTTCCCCATCTCAGCCCAGAAAGCAGGTAGAAGAACTGTCGTGGTGCCTTTCAGCTGCCTACCAGGGTATTGTAAAAACTACCAAGAGAACTCCTTTCTGGCACCTTCCCCGGTGGAGTTGTGCATGGGGTGTGTTTGGAACATTTTGTCACCAGCCGAGTCCAAAATTCAGCGCTTCCCCATCTCAGCCCAGAAAGCAGGTAGAAGAACTGTCGTGGTGCCTTTCAGCTGCCTACAAGGGTATTGTAAAAACTACCAACAGAACTCCTTTCTGGCCCCTCCCCCGGTGGAGTTGTGCATGGGGTGTTTTTGGAACATTTTGTCACCAGCCGAGTCCAAAATTCAGCGCTTCCCCATCTCAGCCCAGAAAGCAGGTAGAACAAGTTTTGTGGTGTCCTTCAGGTGCCTTTCGGGGTAGTGTAAGAACTACCAAGAGACGTCCTTTCTGGCACCTTCCCTGGTGGAGTTGTGCATGGGGTGTGTATGGAACATTTTGTCACCAGCCGAGTCCAAAATTCAGCGCTTCCCCATCTCAGCCCAGAAAGCAGGTAGAACAAATTTTGTGGTGTCCTTCAGCTGCCTTTCGGGGTAGTGTAAGAACTAGCAACAGAACTCCTTTCTGGCCCCTTCCCCGGTGGAGTTGTGCATGGGGTGTGTTTGGAACATTTTGTCACCAGCCGAGTCCAAAATTCAGCGCTTCCCCATCTCAGCCCAGAAAGCAGGTAGAACAAGTTTTGTGGTGTCCTTCAGCTGCCTTTCGGGGTAGTGTAAGAACTACCAACAGACGTCCTTTCTGGCACCTTCCCTGGTGGAGTTGTGCATGGTGTGTGTATGGAACATTTTGTCACCAGCCGAGTCCAAAATTCAGCGCTTCCCCATCCCAGCCGAGAAAGCAGGTAGAACAACTTTTGTGGTGTCCTTCAGCTGCCTTTCGGGGTAGTGTAAGAACTACCAACAGACGTCCTTTCTGGCACCTTCTCCGGTGGAGTTGTGCATGGGGTGTGTTTGGAACATTTTGTCACCAGCAGAGTCCAAAATTCAGCGCTTCCCCATCTCAGCCCAGAAAGCAGGTAGAACAAGTTTTGTGGGGCTATTGAGCATCCTACCCGAGCAATGCAAAAAGTACCAACAGAAGTCCTTTCTGGCACCTTCCCCGGTGGAGTTGTCCATGGGATGTGTATGGAACATTTTGTCACCAGCCGAGTCCAAAATTCAGCGCTTCCCCATCTCAGCCCAGAAAGCAGGTAGAACAAGTTTTGTGGTGACTTTCAACAGCCTACCCGAGCAATGAAAAAAGTACCAACAGAAATCCTTTCTGGCACCTTCCCCGGTGGAGTTGTGCATGGGGTGTGTTTGGAACATTTTGTCACCAGCCAAGTCCGAAATTCAGCGCTTCCCAATCCCAGCCCAGAAAGCAGGTAGAACAAGTTTTGTGGTGTCCTTCAGCTGCCTTTCGGGGTAGTGTAAGAACTACCAACAGACGTCCTTTCTGGCACCTTCTCCGGTGGAGTTGTGCATGGGGTGTGTATGGAACATTTTGTCACCAGCCGAGTCCAAAATTCAGCTCTTCCCCATCTCAGCCCAGAAAGCAGGTAGAACAAGTTTTGTGGGGCCATTTGGCATCCTACATGAGCAATTTAAAAAGTACCAAGAGAAGTCCTTTCTGGCACCTTCCCCGGTGGAGTTGTGCATGGGGTGTGTTTGGAACATTTTGTCACCAGCAGAGTCCAAAATTCAGCGCTTCCCCATCTCAGCCCAGAAAGCAGGTAGAAGAACTGTCGTGGTGCCTTTCAGCTGCCTACCAGGGTATTGTAAAAACTACCAACAGAAGTCCTTTCTGGCACCTTCCCCGGTGGAGTTGTGCATGGGGTGTGTTTGGAACATTTTGTCACCAGCCGAGTCCAAAATTCAGCGCTTCCCCATCTCAGCCCAGAAAGCAGGTAGAACAAGTTTTGTGGTGTCCTTCAGCTGCCTTTCGGGGTAGTGTAAGAACTACCAACAGAACTCCTTTCTGGCACCTTCTCCGGTGGAGTTGTGCATGGGGTGTGTATGGAACATTTTGTCACCAGCCGAGTCCAAAATTCAGCGCTTCCCCATCTCAGCCCAGAAAGCAGGTAGAACAAGTTTTGTGGTGACTTTCAACTGCCTACCCGAGAATGTAAAAAGTACCAAGAGAACTCCTTTCTGGCACGTTCCCCGGTGGAGTTGTGCATGGGGTGTGTTTGGAACATTTTGTCACCAGCCGAGTCCAAAATTCAGCGCTTCCCCATCTAAGCCCAGAAAGCAGGTAGAACAAGTTTTGTGGTGACTTTCAACTGTCTACGCAAGTAATGTAAAAACTACCAACAGAACTCCTTTCTGGCACCTTCCCCGGTGGAGTTGTGCATGGGGTGTGTTTGGAACATTTTGTCACCAGCCGAGTCCAAAATTCAGCGCTTCCCCATCCCAGCCCAGAAAGCAGGTAGAACAAGTTTTGTGGTGTCCTTCAGCTGCCTTTCGGGGTAGTGTAAGAACTACCAACAGAACTCCTTTCTGGCACGTTATCCGGTGGAGTTGTGCATGGGGTGTGTATGGAACATTTTGTCACCAGCCGAGTCCAAAATTCAGCGCTTCCCCATCTCAGCCCAGAAAGCAGGTAGAACAAGTTTTGTGGTGACTTTCAACTGCCTACGCAAGTAATGTAAAAAGTACCAACAGAAGTCCTTTCTGGCACCTTCCCCGGTGGAGTTGTGCATGGGATGTGTTTGGAACATTTTGTCACCAGCAGAGTCCAAAATTCAGCGCTTCCCCATCTCAGCCCAGAAAGCAGGTAGAACAAGTTTTGTGGGGCCATTGAGCATCCTACCCGAGCAATGTAAAAAGTACCAACAGACGTCCTTTCTGGCACCTTCCCCGGTGGAGTTGTGCATGGGGTGTGTTTGGGACATTTTGTCACCAGCCGAGTCCAAAATTCAGCGCTTCCCCATCTCAGCCCAGAAAGCAGGTAGAACAACTTTTGTGGTGTCCTTCAGCTGCCTTTCGGGGTAATGTAAGAACTACCAACAGAAGTCCTTTCTGGCACCTTCCCTGGTAGAGTTGTGCATGGGGTGTGTATGGAACATTTTGTCACCAGCCGAGTCCAAAATTCAGCGCTTCCCCATCTCAGCCCAGAAAGCAGGTAGAACAAATTTTGTGGGGCCATTGAGCATCCTACCCGAGCAATGTAAAAAGTACCAACAGAAGTCCTTTCTGGCACCTTCCCCGGTGGAGTTGTGCATGGGGAGTGTTTGGAACATTTTGTCACCAGCCGAGTCCAAAATTCAGCGCTTCCCCATCCCAGCCCAGAAAGCAGGTAGAACAAGTTTTGTGGTGTCCTTCAGCTGCCTTTCAGGGTAGTGTAAGAACTACCAACAGAACTCCTTTCTGGCACGTTCCCCGGTGGAGTTGTGCATGGGGTGTGTATGGAACATTTTGTCACCAGCCGAGTCCAAAATTCAGCGCTTCCCCATCTCAGCCCAGAAAGCAGGTAGAACAAGTTTTGTGGGGCCATTGAGCATCCTACCCGAGCAATGTAAAAAGTACCAACAGACGTCCTTTCTGGCCCCTTCCCCGGTGGAGTTGTGCATGGGGTGTGTTTGGGACATTTTGTCACCAGCCGAGTCCAAAATTCAGCGCTTCCCCATCTCAGCCCAGAAAGCAGGTAGAACAAGTTTTGTGGTGTCCTTCAGCTGCCTTTCGGGGTAGTGTAAGAACTACCAACAGACGTCCTTTCTGGCACCTTCTCCGGTGGAGTTGTGCATGGGGTGTGTTTGGAACATTTTGTCACCAGCCGAGTCCAAAATTCAGCGCTTCCCCATCTCAGCCCAGAAAGCAGGTAGAACAAGTTTTGTGGTGTCCTTCAGCTGCCTTTCGGGGTAGTGTAAGAACTACCAACAGAAGTCCTTTCTGGCACCTTCCCTGGTAGAGTTGTGCATGGGGTGTGTATGGAACATTTTGTCACCAGCCGAGTCCAAAATTCAGCGCTTCCCCATCTCAGCCCAGAAAGCAGGTAGAACAAATTTTGTGGGGCCATTGAGCATCCTACCCGAGCAATTTAAAAAGTACCAACAGAAGTCCTTTCTGGCACCTTCCCCGGTGGAGTTGTGCATGGGGAGTGTTTGGAACATTTTGTCACCAGCCGAGTCCAAAATTCAGCGCTTCCCCATCTCAGCCCAGAAAGCAGGTAGAACAAGTTTTGTGGTGTCCTTCAGCTGCCTTTCAGGGTAGTGTAAGAACTACCAACAGAACTCCTTTCTGGCACGTTCCCCGGTGGAGTTGTGCATGGGGTGTGTATGGAACATTTTGTCACCAGCCGAGTCCAAAATTCAGCGCTTCCCCATCTCAGCCCAGAAAGCAGGTAGAACAAGTTTTGTGGTGACTTTCAACTGCCTACGCAAGTAATGTAAAAAGTACCAACAGAACTCCTTTCTGGCCCCTTCCCCGGTGGAGTTGTGCATGGGGTGTGTTTGGAACATTTTGTCACCAGCCGAGTCCAAAATTCAGCGCTTCCCCATCTCAGCCCAGAAAGCAGGTAGAACAACTTTTGTGGTGTCCTTCAGCTGCCTTTCGGGGTAGTGTAAGAACTACCAACAGAACTCCTTTCTGGCACGTTCTCCGGTGGAGTTGTGCATGGGGTGTGTATGGAACATTTTGTCACCAGCCGAGTCCAAAATTCAGCGCTTCCCCATCTCAGCCCAGAAAGCAGGTAGAACAAGTTTTGTGGGGCCATTGAGCATCCTACCCGAGCAATGTAAAAAGTACCAACAGACGTCCTTTCTGGCACCTTCCCCGGTGGAGTTGTGCATGGGGTGTGTTTGGGACATTTTGTCACCAGCCGAGTCCAAAATTCAGCGCTTCCCCATCTCAGCCCAGAAAGCAGGTAGAACAAGTTTTGTGGTGTCCTTCAGCTGCCTTTCAGGGTAGTGTAAGACCTACCAACAGAAGTCCTTTCTGGCACCTTCCCTGGTAGAGTTGTGCATGGGGTGTGTATGGAACATTTTGTCACCAGCCGAGTCCAAAATTCAGCGCTTCCCCATCTCAGCCCAGAAAGCAGGTAGAACAAGTTTTGTGGGGCCATTGAGCATCCTACCCGAGCAATTTAAAAAGTACCAACAGAAGTCCTTTCTGGCACCTTCCCCGGTGGAGTTGTGCATGGGGTGTGTTTGGAACATTTTGTCACCAGCCGAGTCCAAAATTCAGCGCTTCCCCATCTCAGCCCAGAAAGCAGGTAGAACAAGTTTTGTGGTGTCCTTCAGCTGCCTACCGGGGTAGTGTAAGAACTACCAACAGACGTCCTTTCTGGCACCTTCTCCGGTGGAGTTGTGCATGGGGTGTGTATGGAACATTTTGTCACCAGCCGAGTCCAAATTTCAGCGCTTCCCCATCTCAGCCCAGAAAGCAGGTAGAACAAATCTTGTGGGGCCATTGAGCATCCTACCCGAGCAATGTAAAAAGTACCAGCAGAAGTCCTTTCTGGCACCTTCCCCGGTGGAGTTGTGCATGGGGAGTGTTTGGAACATTTTGTCACCAGCCGAGTCCAAAATTCAGCGCTTCCCCATCCCAGCCCAGAAAGCAGGTAGAACAAGTTTTGTGGTGTCCTTCAGCTGCCTTTCAGGGTAGTGTAAGAACTACCAACAGAACTCCTTTCTGGCACGTTCCCCGGTGGAGTTGTGCATGGGGTGTGTTTGGAACATTTTGTCACCAGCCGAGTCCAAAATTCAGCGCTTCCCCATCTCAGCCCAGAAAGCAGGTAGAACAAGTTTTGTGGGGCCATTGAGCATCCTACCCGAGCAATGTAAAAAGTACCAACAGACGTCCTTTCTGGCACCTTCCCCGGTGGAGTTGTGCATGGGGTGTGTTTGGGACATTTTGTCACCAGCCGAGTCCAAAATTCAGCGCTTCCCCATCTCAGCCCAGAAAGCAGGTAGAACAAGTTTTGTGGTGTCCTTCAGCTGCCTTTCGGGGTAGTGTAAGAACTACCAACAGACGTCCTTTCTGGCACCTTCTCCGGTGGAGTTGTGCATGGGGTGTGTTTGGAACATTTTGTCACCAGCCGAGTCCAAAATTCAGCGCTTCCCCATCTCAGCCCAGAAAGCAGGTAGAACAAGTTTTGTGGGGCCATTGAGCATCCTACCCGAGCAATGTAAAAAGTACCAACAGACGTCCTTTCTGGCACCTTCCCCGGTGGAGTTGTGCATGGGGTGTGTTTGGGACATTTTGTCACCAGCCGAGTCCAAAATTCAGCGCTTCCCCATCTCAGCCCAGAAAGCAGGTAGAACAAGTTTTGTGGTGTCCTTCAGCTGCCTTTCGGGGTAGTGTAAGAACTACCAACAGAAGTCCTTTCTGGCACCTTCCCTGGTAGAGTTGTGCATGGGGTGTGTATGGAACATTTTGTCACCAGCCGAGTCCAAAATTCAGCGCTTCCCCATCTCAGCCCAGAAAGCAGGTAGAACAAATTTTGTGGGGCCATTGAGCATCCTACCCGAGCAATTTAAAAAGTACCAACAGAAGTCCTTTCTGGCACCTTCCCCGGTGGAGTTGTGCATGGGGAGTGTTTGGAACATTTTGTCACCAGCCGAGTCCAAAATTCAGCGCTTCCCCATCTCAGCCCAGAAAGCAGGTAGAACAAGTTTTGTGGTGTCCTTCAGCTGCCTTTCAGGGTAGTGTAAGAACTACCAACAGAACTCCTTTCTGGCACGTTCCCCGGTGGAGTTGTGCATGGGGTGTGTATGGAACATTTTGTCACCAGCCGAGTCCAAAATTCAGCGCTTCCCCATCTCAGCCCAGAAAGCAGGTAGAACAAGTTTTGTGGTGACTTTCAACTGCCTACGCAAGTAATGTAAAAAGTACCAACAGAACTCCTTTCTGGCCCCTTCCCCGGTGGAGTTGTGCATGGGGTGTGTTTGGAACATTTTGTCACCAGCCGAGTCCAAAATTCAGCGCTTCCCCATCTCAGCCCAGAAAGCAGGTAGAACAACTTTTGTGGTGTCCTTCAGCTGCCTTTCGGGGTAGTGTAAGAACTACCAACAGAACTCCTTTCTGGCACGTTCTCCGGTGGAGTTGTGCATGGGGTGTGTATGGAACATTTTGTCACCAGCCGAGTCCAAAATTCAGCGCTTCCCCATCTCAGCCCAGAAAGCAGGTAGAACAAGTTTTGTGGGGGCCATTGAGCATCCTACCCGAGCAATGTAAAAAGTACCAACAGACGTCCTTTCTGGCACCTTCCCCGGTGGAGTTGTGCATGGGGTGTGTTTGGGACATTTTGTCACCAGCCGAGTCCAAAATTCAGCGCTTCCCCATCTCAGCCCAGAAAGCAGGTAGAACAAGTTTTGTGGTGTCCTTCAGCTGCCTTTCAGGGTAGTGTAAGACCTACCAACAGAAGTCCTTTCTGGCACCTTCCCTGGTAGAGTTGTGCATGGGGTGTGTATGGAACATTTTGTCACCAGCCGAGTCCAAAATTCAGCGCTTCCCCATCTCAGCCCAGAAAGCAGGTAGAACAAGTTTTGTGGGGCCATTGAGCATCCTACCCGAGCAATTTAAAAAGTACCAACAGAAGTCCTTTCTGGCACCTTCCCCGGTGGAGTTGTGCATGGGGTGTGTTTGGAACATTTTGTCACCAGCCGAGTCCAAAATTCAGCGCTTCCCCATCTCAGCCCAGAAAGCAGGTAGAACAAGTTTTGTGGAGCCATTGAGCATCCTACCCGAGCAATCTAAGAAGTACCAACAGAAGTCCTTTCTGGCACGTTCCCCGGTGGAGTTGTGCATGGGGTGTGTATGGAACATTTTGTCACCAGCCGAGTCCAAATTTCAGCGCTTCCCCATCTCAGCCCAGAAAGCAGGTAGAACAAATCTTGTGGGGCCATTGAGCATCCTACCCGAGCAATGTAAAAAGTACCAGCAGAAGTCCTTTCTGGCACCTTCCCCGGTGGAGTTGTGCATGGGGAGTGTTTGGGACATTTTGTCACCAGCCGAGTCCAAAATTCAGCGCTTCCCCATCTCAGCCCAGAAAGCAGGTAGAACAAGTTTTGTGGTGTCCTTCAGCTGCCTTTCGGGGTAGTGTAAGAACTACCAACAGACGTCCTTTCTGGCACCTTCTCCGGTGGAGTTGTGCATGGGGTGTGTTTGGAACATTTTGTCACCAGCCGAGTCCAAAATTCAGCGCTTCCCCATCTCAGCCCAGAAAGCAGGTAGAACAAGTTTTGTGGGGCCATTGAGCATCCTACCCGAGCAATGTAAAAAGTACCAACAGACGTCCTTTCTGGCACCTTCCCCGGTGGAGTTGTGCATGGGGTGTGTTTGGGACATTTTGTCACCAGCCGAGTCCAAAATTCAGCGCTTCCCCATCTCAGCCCAGAAAGCAGGTAGAACAAGTTTTGTGGTGTCCTTCAGCTGCCTTTCGGGGTAGTGTAAGAACTACCAACAGAAGTCCTTTCTGGCACCTTCCCTGGTAGAGTTGTGCATGGGGTGTGTATGGAACATTTTGTCACCAGCCGAGTCCAAAATTCAGCGCTTCCCCATCTCAGCCCAGAAAGCAGGTAGAACAAATTTTGTGGGGCCATTGAGCATCCTACCCGAGCAATTTAAAAAGTACCAACAGAAGTCCTTTCTGGCACCTTCCCCGGTGGAGTTGTGCATGGGGAGTGTTTGGAACATTTTGTCACCAGCCGAGTCCAAAATTCAGCGCTTCCCCATCTCAGCCCAGAAAGCAGGTAGAACAAGTTTTGTGGTGTCCTTCAGCTGCCTTTCAGGGTAGTGTAAGACCTACCAACAGAACTCCTTTCTGGCACGTTCCCCGGTGGAGTTGTGCATGGGGTGTGTATGGAACATTTTGTCACCAGCCGAGTCCAAAATTCAGCGCTTCCCCATCTCAGCCCAGAAAGCAGGTAGAACAAGTTTTGTGGTGACTTTCAACTGCCTACGCAAGTAATGTAAAAAGTACCAACAGAACTCCTTTCTGGCCCCTTCCCCGGTGGAGTTGTGCATGGGGTGTGTTTGGAACATTTTGTCACCAGCCGAGTCCAAAATTCAGCGCTTCCCCATCTCAGCCCAGAAAGCAGGTAGAACAACTTTTGTGGTGTCCTTCAGCTGCCTTTCGGGGTAGTGTAAGAACTACCAACAGAACTCCTTTCTGGCACGTTCTCCGGTGGAGTTGTGCATGGGGTGTGTATGGAACATTTTGTCACCAGCCGAGTCCAAAATTCAGCGCTTCCCCATCTCAGCCCAGAAAGCAGGTAGAACAAGTTTTGTGGGGCCATTGAGCATCCTACCCGAGCAATGTAAAAAGTACCAACAGACGTCCTTTCTGGCACCTTCCCCGGTGGAGTTGTGCATGGGGTGTGTTTGGGACATTTTGTCACCAGCCGAGTCCAAAATTCAGCGCTTCCCCATCTCAGCCCAGAAAGCAGGTAGAACAAGTTTTGTGGTGTCCTTCAGCTGCCTTTCAGGGTAGTGTAAGACCTACCAACAGAAGTCCTTTCTGGCACCTTCCCTGGTAGAGTTGTGCATGGGGTGTGTATGGAACATTTTGTCACCAGCCGAGTCCAAAATTCAGCGCTTCCCCATCTCAGCCCAGAAAGCAGGTAGAACAAGTTTTGTGGGGCCATTGAGCATCCTACCCGAGCAATTTAAAAAGTACCAACAGAAGTCCTTTCTGGCACCTTCCCCGGTGGAGTTGTGCATGGGGTGTGTTTGGAACATTTTGTCACCAGCCGAGTCCAAAATTCAGCGCTTCCCCATCTCAGCCCAGAAAGCAGGTAGAACAAGTTTTGTGGTGTCCTTCAGCTGCCTACCGGGGTAGTGTAAGAACTACCAACAGACGTCCTTTCTGGCACCTTCTCCGGTGGAGTTGTGCATGGGGTGTGTATGGAACATTTTGTCACCAGCCGAGTCCAAATTTCAGCGCTTCCCCATCTCAGCCCAGAAAGCAGGTAGAACAAATCTTGTGGGGCCATTGAGCATCCTACCCGAGCAATGTAAAAAGTACCAACAGAAGTCCTTTCTGGCACCTTCCCCGGTGGAGTTGTGCATGGGGTGTGTTTGGAACATTTTGTCACCAGCCGAGTCCAAAATTCAGCGCTTCCCCATCTCAGCCCAGAAAGCAGGTAGAACAACTTTTGTAGGGCATTCAGCTGCCTTTCGGGGTAGTGTAAGAACTACCAACAGACGTCCTTTCTGGCACCTTCTCCGGTGGAGTTGTGCATGGGGTGTGTTTGGAACATTTTGTCACCAGCAGAGTCCAAAATTCAGCGCTTCCCCATCTCAGCCCAGAAAGCAGGTAGAACAAGTTTTGTGGGGCCATTGAGCATCCTACCCGAGCAATCTAAAAAGTACCAACAGAAGTCCTTTCTGGCACCTTCCCCAGTGGAGTTGTGCATGGGGTGTGTTTGGAACATTTTGTCACCAGCCGAGTCCAAAATTCAGCGCTTCCCCATCTCAGCCCAGAAAGCAGGTAGAAGAACTGTCGTGGTGCCTTTCAGCTGCCTACCAGGGTATTGTAAAAACTACCAACAGAACTCCTTTCTGGCACCTTCCCCGGTGGAGTTGTGCATGGGGTGTGTTTGGAACATTTTGTCACCAGCCGAGTCCAAAATTCAGCGCTTCCCCATCTCAGCCCAGAAAGCAGGTAGAACAAGTTTTGTGGTGTCCTTCAGCTGCCTTTCGGGGTAGTGTAAGAACTACCAACAGACGTCCTTTCTGGCACCTTCCCTGGTGGAGTTGTGCATGGGGTGTGTATGGAACATTTTGTCACCAGCCGAGTCCAAAATTCAGCGCTTCCCCATCTCAGCCCAGAAAGCAGGTAGAACAAATTTTGTGGTGTCCTTCAGCTGCCTTTCGGGGTAGTGTAAGAACTAGCAACAGAACTCCTTTCTGGCCCCTTCCCAGGTGGAGTTGTGCATGGGGTGTGTTTGGAACATTTTGTCACCAGCCGAGTCCAAAATTCAGCGCTTCCCCATCTCAGCCCAGAAAGCAGGTAGAACAAGTTTTGTGGTGACTTTCAACTGCCTACCGGAGCAATGTAAAAACTACCACCAGACGTCCTTTCTGGCACCTTCCCCGGTGGAGTTGTGCATGGGGGTGTGTTTGGAACATTTTGTCACCAGCCGAGTCCAAAATTCAGCGCTTCCCCATCTCAGCCCAGAAAGCAGGTAGAACAAGTTTTGTGGTGTCCTTCAGCTGCCTTTCGGGGTAGTGTAAGAACTACCAACAGACGTCCTTTCTGGCACCTTCTCCTGTGGAGTTGTGCATGGGGTGTGTTTGGAACATTTTGTCACCAGCCGAGTCCAAAATTCAGCGCTTCCCCATCTCAGCCCAGAAAGCAGGTAGAACAAGTTTTGTGGGGCTATTGAGCATCCTACCCGAGCAATGCAAAAAGTACCACGAGAAGTCCTTTCTGGCACCTTCCCCGGTGGAGTTGTCCATGGGATGTGTATGGAACATTTTGTCACCAGCCGAGTCCAAAATTCAGCGCTTCCCCATCTCAGCCCAGAAAGCAGGTAGAACAACTTTTGTGGTGACTTTCAACTGCCTACGCCAGTAATGAAAAAAGTACCAATAGAAATCCTTTCTGGCACGTTCCCCGGTGGAGTTGTGCCTGGGGTGTGTTTGGAACATTTTGTCACCAGCCGAGTCCAAAATTCAGCGCTTCCCCATCCCAGCCCAGAAAGCAGGTAGAACAAGTTTTGTGGGGCCATTTGGCATCATACACGAGCAATTTAAAAAGTACCAAGAGAACTCCTTTCTGGCACCTTCCCCGGTGGAGTTGTGCATGGGGTGTGTTTGGAACATTTTGTCACCAGCTGAGTCCAAAATTCAGCGCTTCCCCATCCCAGCCCAGAAAGCAGGTAGAAGAACTGTCGTGGTGCCTTTCAGATGCCTACAAGGGTATTGTAAAAACTACCAACAGAACTCCTTTCTGGCCCCTCCCCCGGTGGAGTTGTGCATGGGGTGTGTTTGGAACATTTTGTCACCAGCCGAGTCCAAAATTCAGCGCTTCCCCATCTCAGCCCAGAAAGCAGGTAGAACAAATTTTGTGGTGACTTTATACTGCCTACCGGAGCAATGTAAAAACTACCAACAGACGTCCTTTCTGGCACCTTCCCCGGTGGAGTTGTGCATGGGGGTGTGTTTGGAACATTTTGTCACCAGCCGAGTCCAAAATTCAGCGCTTCCCCATCTCAGCCCAGAAAGCAGGTAGAACAAATTTTGTGGTGTCCTTCAGCTGCCTTTCGGGGTAGTGTAAGAATTAGCAACAGACCTCCTTTCTGGCCCCTTCCCCGGTGGAGTTGTGCATGGGGTGTGTTTGGAACATTTTGTCACCAGCCGAGTCCAAAATTCAGCGCTTCCCCATCTCAGCCCAGAAAGCAGGTAGAAGAACTGTCGTGGTGCCTTTCAGCTGCCTACCAGGGTATTGTAAAAAGTACCAACAGACGTCCTTTCTGGCCCCTCCCCCGGTGGAGTTGTGCATGGGGTGTGTATGGAACATTTTGTCGCCAGCCGAGTCCAAAATTCAGCGCTTCCCCATCTCAGCCCAGAAAGCCGGTAGAATAAGTTTTGTGGGGCCATTGAGCATCCTACCCGAGCAATGTAAAAAGTACCAACAGACGTCCTTTCTGGCACCTTCCCCGGTGGAGTTGTGCATGGGGTGTGTTTGGGACATTTTGTCACCAGCCGAGTCCAAAATTCAGCGCTTCCCCATCTCAGCCCAGAAAGCAGGTAGAACAAGTTTTGTGGTGTCCTTCAGCTGCCTACCGGGGTAGTGTAAGAACTACCAACAGACGTCCTTTCTGGCACCTTCTCCGGTGGAGTTGTGCATGGGGTGTGTATGGAACATTTTGTCACCAGCCGAGTCCAAATTTCAGCGCTTCCCCATCTCAGCCCAGAAAGCAGGTAGAACAAATCTTGTGGGGCCATTGAGCATCCTACCCGAGCAATGTAAAAAGTACCAACAGAAGTCCTTTCTGGCACCTTCCCCGGTGGAGTTGTGCATGGGGTGTGTTTGGAACATTTTGTCACCAGCCGAGTCCAAAATTCAGCGCTTCCCCATCTCAGCCGAGAAAGCAGGTAGAACAACTTTTGTAGGGCATTCAGCTGCCTTTCGGGGTAGTGTAAGAACTACCAACAGACGTCCTTTCTGGCACCTTCTCCGGTGGAGTTGTGCATGGGGTGTGTTTGGAACATTTTGTCACCAGCCGAGTCCAAAATTCAGCGCTTCCCCATCTCAGCCCAGAAAGCAGGTAGAACAAGTTTTGTGGGGCCATTGAGCATCCTACCCGAGCAATCGAAAAAGTACCAACAGAAGTCCTTTCTGGCACCTTCCCCAGTGGAGTTGTGCATGGGGTGTGTTTGGAACATTTTGTCACCAGCCGAGTCCAAAATTCAGCGCTTCCCCATCTCAGCCCAGAAAGCAGGTAGAACAACTTTTGTGGTGTCCTTCAGCTGCCTTTCGGGGTAGTGTAAGAACTACCAACAGAACTCCTTTCTGGCACCTTCCCCGGTGGAGTTGTGCATGGGGTGTGTTTGGAACATTTTGTCACCAGCCGAGTCCAAAATTCAGCGCTTCCCCATCTCAGCCCAGAAAGCAGGTAGAACAAGTTTTGTGGTGTCCTTCAGCTGCCTTTCGGGGTAGTGTAAGAACTACCAACAGACGTCCTTTCTGGCACCTTCCCTGGTGGAGTTGTGCATGGGGTGTGTATGGAACATTTTGTCACCAGCCGAGTCCAAAATTCAGCGCTTCCCCATCTCAGCCCAGAAAGCAGGTAGAACAAATTTTGTGGTGTCCTTCAGCTGCCTTTCGGGGTAGTGTAAGAACTAGCAACAGAACTCCTTTCTGGCCCCTTCCCAGGTGGAGTTGTGCATGGGGTGTGTATGGAACATTTTGTCACCAGCCGAGTCCAAAATTCAGCGCTTCCCCATCTCAGCCCAGAAAGCAGGTAGAACAAGTTTTGTGGTGTCCTTCAGCTGCCTTTCGGGGTAGTGTAAGAACTACCAACAGACGTCCTTTCTGGCACCTTCTCCGGTGGAGTTGTGCATGGGGTGTGTTTGGAACATTTTGTCACCAGCCGAGTCCAAAATTCAGCGCTTCCCCATCTCAGCCCAGAAAGCAGGTAGAACAAGTTTTGTGGGGCTATTGAGCATCCTACCCGAGCAATGCAAAAAGTACCGAGAGAAGTCCTTTCTGGCACCTTCCCCGGTGGAGTTGTCCATGGGATGTGTATGGAACATTTTGTCACCAGCCGAGTCCAAAATTCAGCGCTTCCCCATCTCAGCCCAGAAAGCAGGTAGAACAAGTTTTGTGGTGACTTTCAACAGCCTACCCGAGCAATGAAAAAAGTACCAATAGAAATCCTTTCTGGCACCTTCCCCGGTGGAGTTGTGCCTGGGGTGTGTTTGGAACATTTTGTCACCAGCCGAGTCCAAAATTCAGCGCTTCCCAATCCCAGCCCAGAAAGCAGGTAGAACAAGTTTTGTGGGGCCATTTGGCATCCTACACGAGCAATTTAAAAAGTACCAAGAGAACTCCTTTCTGGCACCTTCCCCGGTGGAGTTGTGCATGGGGTGTGTTTGGAACATTTTGTCACCAGCTGAGTCCAAAATTCAGCGCTTCCCCATCTCAGCCCAGAAAGCAGGTAGAAGAACTGTCGTGGTGCCTTTCAGATGCCTACAAGGGTATTGTAAAAACTACCAACAGAACTCCTTTCTGGCCCCTCCCTCGGTGGAGTTGTGCATGGGGTGTGTTTGGAACATTTTGTCACCAGCCGAGTCCAAAATTCAGCGCTTCCCCATCTCAGCCCAGAAAGCAGGTAGAACAAGTTTTGTGGTGACTTTATACTGCCTACCGGAGCAATGTAAAAACTACCAACAGACGTCCTTTCTGGCACCTTCCCCGGTGGAGTTGTGCATGGGGGTGTGTTTGGAACATTTTGTCACCAGCCGAGTCCAAAATTCAGCGCTTCCCCATCTCAGCCCAGAAAGCAGGTAGAACAAATTTTGTGGTGTCCTTCAGCTGCCTTTCGGGGTAGTGTAAGAACTAGCAACAGACCTCCTTTCTGGCCCCTTCCCCGGTGGAGTTGTGCATGGGGTGTGTTTGGAACATTTTGTCACCAGCCGAGTCCAAAATTCAGCGCTTCCCCATCTCAGCCCAGAAAGCAGGTAGAAGAACTGTCGTGGTGCCTTTCAGATGCCTACCAGGGTATTGTAAAAAGTACCAACAGACGTCCTTTCTGGCCCCTTCCCCGGTGGAGTTGTGCATGGGGTGTGTATGGAACATTTTGTCGCCAGCCGAGTCCAAAATTCAGCGCTTCCCCATCTCAGCCCAGAAAGCCGGTAGAATAAGTTTTGTGGGGCCATTGAGCATCCTACCCGAGCAATGTAAAAAGTACCAAGAGAAGTCCTTTCTGGCACCTTCCCCAGTGGAGTTGTGCATGGGGTGTGTTTGGAACATTTTGTCACCAGCCGAGTCCAAAATTCAGCGCTTCCCCATCTCAGCCCAGAAAGCAGGTAGAAGAACTGTCGTGGTGCCTTTCAGCTGCCTACCAGGGTATTGTAAAAACTACCAACAGAACTCCTTTCTGGCACCTTCCCCGGTGGAGTTGTGCATGGGGTGTGTTTGGAACATTTTGTCACCAGCCGAGTCCAAAATTCAGCGCTTCCCCATCTCAGCCCAGAAAGCAGGTAGAACAAGTTTTGTGGTGTCCTTCAGCTGCCTTTCGGGGTAGTGTAAGAACTACCAACAGACGTCCTTTCTGGCACCTTCCCTGGTGGAGTTGTGCATGGGGTGTGTTTGGGACATTTTGTCACCAGCCGAGTCCAAAATTCAGCGCTTCCCCATCTCAGCCCAGAAAGCAGGTAGAACAAATTTTGTGGTGTCCTTCAGCTGCCTTTCGGGGTAGTGTAAGAACTAGCAACAGAACTCCTTTCTGGCCCCTTCCCAGGTGGAGTTGTGCATGGGGTGTGTATGGAACATTTTGTCACCAGCCGAGTCCAAAATTCAGCGCTTCCCCATCTCAGCCCAGAAAGCAGGTAGAACAAGTTTTGTGGTGACTTTCAACTGCCTACCGGAGCAATGTAAAAACTACCACCAGACGTCCTTTCTGGCACCTTCCCCGGTGGAGTTGTGCATGGGGGTGTGTTTGGAACATTTTGTTACCAGCCGAGTCCAAAATTCAGCGCTTCCCCATCTCAGCCCAGAAAGCAGGTAGAACAAGTTTTGTGGTGTCCTTCAGCTGCCTTTCGGGGTAATGTAAGAACTACCAACAGACGTCCTTTCTGGCACCTTCTCCGGTGGAGTTGTGCATGGGGTGTGTTTGGAACATTTTGTCACCAGCCGAGTCCAAAATTCAGCGCTTCCCCATCTCAGCCCAGAAAGCAGGTAGAACAAGTTTTGTGGGGCTATTGAGCATCCTACCCGAGCAATGCAAAAAGTACCACGAGAAGTCCTTTCTGGCACCTTCCCCGGTGGAGTTGTCCATGGGATGTGTATGGAACATTTTGTCACCAGCCGAGTCCAAAATTCAGCGCTTCCCCATCTCAGCCCAGAAAGCAGGTAGAACAAGTTTTGTGGTGACTTTCAACAGCCTACCCGAGCAATGAAAAAAGTACCAATAGAAATCCTTTCTGGCACCTTCCCCGGTGGAGTTGTGCCTGGGGTGTGTTTGGAACATTTTGTCACCAGCCGAGTCCAAAATTCAGCGCTTCCCAATCCCAGCCCAGAAAGCAGGTAGAACAAGTTTTGTGGGGCCATTTGGCATCCTACACGAGCAATTTAAAAAGTACCAAGAGAACTCCTTTCTGGCACCTTCCCCGGTGGAGTTGTGCATGGGGTGTGTTTGGAACATTTTGTCACCAGCTGAGTCCAAAATTCAGCGCTTCCCCATCTCAGCCCAGAAAGCAGGTAGAAGAACTGTCGTGGTGCCTTTCAGATGCCTACAAGGGTATTGTAAAAACTACCAACAGAACTCCTTTCTGGCCCCTCCCCCGGTGGAGTTGTGCATGGGGTGTGTTTGGAACATTTTGTCACCAGCCGAGTCCAAAATTCAGCGCTTCCCCATCTCAGCCCAGAAAGCAGGTAGAACAAGTTTTGTGGTGACTTTATACTGCCTACCGGAGCAATGTAAAAACTACCAACAGACGTCCTTTCTGGCACCTTCCCCGGTGGAGTTGTGCATGGGGGTGTGTTTGGAACATTTTGTCACCAGCCGAGTCCAAAATTCAGCGCTTCCCCATCTCAGCCCAGAAAGCAGGTAGAACAAATTTTGTGGTGTCCTTCAGCTGCCTTTCGGGGTAGTGTAAGAACTACCAACAGACCTCCTTTCTGGCCCCTTCCCCGGTGGAGTTGTGCATGGGGTGTGTTTGGAACATTTTGTCACCAGCCGAGTCCAAAATTCAGCGCTTCCCCATCTCAGCCCAGAAAGCAGGTAGAAGAACTGTCGTGGTGCCTTTCAGCTGCCTACCAGGGTATTGTAAAAAGTACCAACAGACGTCCTTTCTGGCCCCTTCCCCGGTGGAGTTGTGCATGGGGTGTTTTTGGAACATTTTGTCACCAGCCGAGTCCAAAATTCAGCGCTTCCCCATCTCAGCCCAGAAAGCAGGTAGAACAAGTTTTGTGGTGTCCTTCAGCTGCCTTTCGGGGTAGTGTAAGAACTACCAACAGAACTCCTTTCTGGCACCTTCCCTGGTGGAGTTGTGCATGGGGTGTGTATGGAACATTTTGTCACCAGCAGAGTCCAAAATTCAGCGCTTCCCCATCTCAGCCCAGAAAGCAGGTAGAACAAATTTTGTGGGGCCATTGAGCATCCTACCCGAGCAATTTAAAAAGTACCAACAGAAGTCCTTTCTGGCACCTTCCCCGGTGGAGTTGTGCATGGGGTGTTTTTGGAACATTTTGTCACCAGCCGAGTCCAAAATTCAGCGCTTCCCCCATCTCAGCCCAGAAAGCAGGTAGAACAAGTTTTGTGGTGTCCTTCAGCTGCCTACCGGGGTAGTGTAAGAACTACCAACAGACGTCCTTTCTGGCACCTTCTCCGGTGGAGTTGTGCATGGGGTGTGTATGGAACATTTTGTCACCAGCCGAGTCCAAATTTCAGCGCTTCCCCATCTCAGCCCAGAAAGCCGGTAGAACAAATCTTGTGGGGCCATTGAGCATCCTACCCGAGCAATGTAAAAATTACCCACAGAAGTCCTTTCTGGCACCTTCCCCAGTGGAGTTGTGCATGGGGTGTGTTTGGAACATTTTGTCACCAGCCGAGTCCAAAATTCAGCGCTTCCCCATCTCAGCCCAGAAAGCAGGTAGAAGAACTGTCGTGGTGCCTTTCAGCTGCCTACCAGGGTATTGTAAAAACTACCAAGAGAACTCCTTTCTGGCACCTTCCCCGGTGGAGTTGTGCATGGGGTGTGTTTGGAACATTTTGTCACCAGCCGAGTCCAAAATTCAGCGCTTCCCCATCCCAGCCCAGAAAGCAGGTAGAACAACTTTTGTGGTGTCCTTCAGCTGCCTTTCGGGGTAGTGTAAGAACTACCAACAGACGTCCTTTCTGGCACCTTCTCCGGTGGAGTTGTGCATGGGGTGTGTATGGAACATTTTGTCACCAGCCGAGTCCAAAATTCAGCGCTTCCCCATCTCAGCCCAGAAAGCAGGTAGAACAAATTTTGTGGTGTCCTTCAGCTGCCTTTCGGGGTAGTGTAAGAACTAGCAACAAAACTCCTTTCTGGCCCCTTCCCCGGTGGAGTTGTGCATGGGGTGTATTTGGAACATTTTGTCACCAGCCGAGTCCAAAATTCAGCGCTTCCCCATCTCAGCCCAGAAAGCAGGTAGAACAAGTTTTGTGGGGCCATTGAGCATCCTACCCGAGCAATGTAAAAAGTACCAACAGAATTCCTTTCTGGCACCTTCCCCGGTGCAGTTGTGCATGGGGTGTGTTTGGAACATTTTGTCACCAGCCGAGTCCAAAATTCAGCGCTTCCCCATCTCAGCCCAGAAAGCAGGTAGAAGAACTGTCTTGGTTCCTTTCAGCTGCCTACCAGGGTATTGTAAAAACTACCAACAGAACTCCTTTCTGGCACGTTCCCCGGTGGAGTTGTTCATGGGGTGTGTTTGGAACATTTTGTCACCAGCCGAGTCCAAAATTCAGCGCTTCCCCATCTCAGCCCAGAAAGCAGGTAGAACAAGTTTTGTGGGGCTATTGAGCATCCTACCCGAGCAATGCAAAAAGTACCGAGAGAAGTCCTTTCTGGCACCTTCCCCGGTGGAGTTGTCCATGGGATGTGTATGGAACATTTTGTCACCAGCAGAGTCCAAAATTCAGCGCTTCCCCATCTCAGCCCAGAAAGCAGGTAGAACAAGTTTTGTGGTGACTTTCAACAGCCTACCCGAGCAATGAAAAAAGTACCAACAGAAATCCTTTCTGGCACCTTCCCCGGTGGAGTTGTGCATGGGGTGTGTTTGGAACATTTTGTCACCAGCCGAGTCCGAAATTCAGCGCTTCCCAATCCCAGCCCAGAAAGCAGGTAGAACAAGTTTTGTGGTGTCCTTCAGCTGCCTTTCGGGGTAGTGTAAGAACTACCAACAGAACTCCTTTCTGGCACCTTCTCCGGTGGAGTTGTGCATGGGGTGTGTATGGAACATTTTTCCACCAGCCGAGTCCAAAATTCAGCTCTTCCCCATCTCAGCCCAGAACGCAGGTAGAACAAGTTTTGTGGGGCCATTTGGCATCCTACATGAGCAATTTAAAAAGTACCAAGAGAACTCCTTTCTGGCACCTTCTCCGGTGGAGTTGTGCATGGGGTGTGTTTGGAACATTTTGTCACCAGCCGAGTCCAAAATTCAGCGCTTCCCCATCTCAGCCCAGAAAGCAGGTAGAACAAGTTTTGTGGTGACTTTATACCGCCTACCGGAGCAATGTAAAAAATACCAACAGACGTCCTTTCTGGCACCTTCCCCGGTGGAGTTGTGCATGGGGTGTGTTTGGAACATTTTGTCACCAGCTGAGTCCAAAATTCAGCGCTTCCCCATCTCAGCCCAGAAAGCAGGTAGAACAAGTTTTGTGGGGCCATTGAGCATCCTACCCGAGCAATGCAAATAGTACCAACAGAAGTCCTTTCTGGCACCTTCCCCGGTGGAGTTGTCCATGGGGTGTGTATGGAACATTTTGTCACCAGCCGAGTCCAAAATTCAGCGCTTCCCCATCTCAGCCCAGAAAGCAGGTAGAACAAATTTTGTGGTGTCCTTCAGCTGCCTTTTGGGGTAGTGTAAGAACTAGCAACAGAACTCCTTTCTGGCCCCTTCCCCGGTGGAGTTGAGCATGGGGTGTGTTTGGAACATTTTGTCACCAGCCGAGTCCAAAATTCAGCGCTTCCCCATCTCAGCCCAGAAAGCAGGTAGAAGAACTGTCGTGGTGCCTTTCAGCTGCCTACCAGGGTATTGTAAAAAGTACCAACAGACGTCCTTTCTGGCCCCTTCCCCGGTGGAGTTGTGCATGGGGTGTGTTTGGGACATTTTGTCACCAGCCGAGTCCAAAATTCAGCGCTTCCCCATCTCAGCCCAGAAAGCAGGTAGAAGAAATGTCGTGGTGCCTTTTAGCTGCCTACAAGGGTATTATAGAAACTACAAACAGAACTCCTTTCTGGCCCCTCCCCCGGTGGAGTTGTGCATGGGGTGTGTATGGAACATTTTTCCACCAGCCGAGTCCAAAATTCAGCGCTTCCCCATCTCAGCCCAGAAAGCAGGTAGAACAAGTTTTGTGGTGTCCTTCAGCTGCCTTTCGGGGTAGTGTAAGAACTACCAACAGAACTCCTTTCTGGCACGTTATCCGGTGGAGTTGTGCATGGCGTGTGTATGGAACATTTTGTCACCAGCCGAGTCCAAAATTCAGCGCTTCCCCATCTCAGCCCAGAAAGCAGGTAGAACAAGTTTTGTGGTGACTTTCAACTGCCTACCGGAGCAATGTAAAAAGTACCAAGAGAACTCCTTTCTGGCACCTTCCCCGGTGGAGTTGTGCATGGGGTGTGTATGGAACATTTTGTCACCAGCAGAGTCCAAAATTCAGCGCTTCCCCATCTCAGCCCAGAAAGCAGGTAGAACAAGTTTTGTGGGGCCATTGAGCATCCTACACGAGCAATGCAAAAAGTACCAAGAGAAGTCCTTTGTGGCACCTTCCCCAGTGGAGTTCTGCATGGGGTGTGTATGGAACATTTTTCCACCAGCCGAGTCCAAAATTCAGCGCTTCCCCATCTCAGCCCAGAAAGCAGGTAGAACAAGTTTTGTGCGGCCATTGAGCATCCTACCCGAGCAATCTAAAAACTACCAACAGAAGTCCTTTCTGGCACCTTCCCCGGTGGGGTTGTGTATGGGGTGTGTTTGGAACATTTTGTCACCAGCCGAGTCCAAAATTCAGCGCTTCCCCATCTCATCCCAGAAAGCAGGTAGAACAACTTTTGTGGTGTCCTTCAGCTGCCTTTCGGGGTAGTGTAAGAACTACCAACAGACGTCCTTTCTGGCACGTTCCCCGGTGGAGTTGTGCATGGGGTGTGTATGGAACATTTTGTCACCAGCCGAGTCCAAAATTCAGCGCTTCCCCATCTCAGCCCAGAAAGCAGTTAGAACAAGTTTTGTGGTGACTTTCAACTGCCTACGCAAGTAATGTAAAAACTACCAAGAGAAGTCCTTTCTGGCACCTTCCCCGGTGGAGTTGTGCATGGGGTGTGTTTGGAACATTTTGTCACCAGCCGAGTCCAAAATTCAGCGCTTCCCCATCCCAGCCCAGAAAGCAGATAGAACAAGTTTTGTGGTGTCCTTCAGCTGCCTACTGGGGTAGTGTAAGAACTACCAACAGACGTCCTTTCTGGCACCTTCTCCGGTGGAGTTGTGCATGGGGTGTGTATGGAACATTTTGTCACCAGCCGAGTCCAAAATTCAGCGCTTCCCCATCTCAGCCCAGAAAGCCGGTAGAACAAATCTTGTGGGGCCATTGAGCATCCTACCCGAGCAATGTAAAAATTACCCACAGAAGTCCTTTCTGGCACCTTCCCCAGTGGAGTTGTGCATGGGGTGTGTTTGGAACATTTTGTCACCAGCCGAGTCCAAAATTCAGCGCTTCCCCATCTCAGCCCAGAAAGCAGGTAGAAGAACTGTCGTGGTGCCTTTCAGCTGCCTACCAGGGTATTGTAAAAACTACCAAGAGAACTCCTTTCTGGCACCTTCCCCGGTGGAGTTGTGCATGGGGTGTGTTTGGGACATTTTGTCACATGCCGAGTCCAAAATTCAGCGCTTCCCCATCCCAGCCCAGAAAGCAGGTAGAACAACTTTTGTGGTGTCCTTCAGCTGCCTTTCGGGGTAGTGTAAGAACTACCAACAGACGTCCTTTCTGGCACCTTCTCCGGTGGAGTTGTGCATGGGGTGTGTATGGAACATTTTGTCACCAGCCGAGTCCAAAATTCAGCGCTTCCCCATCTCAGCCCAGAAAGCAGGTAGAACAAATTTTGTGGTGTCCTTCAGCTGCCTTTCGGGGTAGTGTAAGAACTAGCAACAAAACTCCTTTCTGGCCCCTTCCCCGGTGGAGTTGTGCATGGGGTGTATTTGGAACATTTTGTCACCAGCCGAGTCCAAAATTCAGCGCTTCCCCATCTCAGCCCAGAAAGCAGGTAGAACAAGTTTTGTGGGGCCATTGAGCATCCTACCCGAGCAATGTAAAAAGTACCAACAGAATTCCTTTCTGGCACCTTCCCCGGTGGAGTTGTGCATGGGGTGTGTTTGGAACATTTTGTCACCAGCCGAGTCCAAAATTCAGCGCTTCCCCATCTCAGCCCAGAAAGCAGGTAGAAGAACTGTCTTGGTTCCTTTCAGCTGCCTACCAGGGTATTGTAAAAACTACCAACAGAACTCCTTTCTGGCACGTTCCCCGGTGGAGTTGTGCATGGGGTGTGTTTGGAACATTTTGTCACCAGCCGAGTCCAAAATTCAGCGCTTCCCCATCTCAGCCCAGAAAGCAGGTAGAACAAGTTTTGTGGGGCTATTGAGCATCCTACCCGAGCAATGCAAAAAGTACCGAGAGAAGTCCTTTCTGGCACCTTCCCCGGTGGAGTTGTGCATGGGGTGTGTTTGGAACATTTTGTCACCAGCCAAGTCCAAAATTCAGCGCTTCCCCATCTCAGCCCAGAAAGCAGGTAGAACAAGTTTTGTGGTGACTTTCAACAGCCTACCCGAGCAATGAAAAAAGTACCAACAGAAATCCTTTCTGGCACCTTCCCCGGTGGAGTTGTGCATGGGGTGTGTTTGGAACATTTTGTCACCAGCCGAGTCCGAAATTCAGCGCTTCCCAATCCCAGCCCAGAAAGCAGGTAGAACAAGTTTTGTGGTGTCCTTCAGCTGCCTTTCGGGGTAGTGTAAGAACTACCAACAGAACTCCTTTCTGGCACCTTCTCCGGTGGAGTTGTGCATGGGGTGTGTATGGAACATTTTTCCACCAGCCGAGTCCAAAATTCAGCTCTTCCCCATCTCAGCCCAGAACGCAGGTAGAACAAGTTTTGTGGGGCCATTTGGCATCCTACATGAGCAATTTAAAAAGTACCAAGAGAACTCCTTTCTGGCACCTTCTCCGGTGGAGTTGTGCATGGGGTGTGTTTGGAACATTTTGTCACCAGCCGAGTCCAAAATTCAGCGCTTCCCCATCTCAGCCCAGAAAGCAGGTAGAACAAGTTTTGTGGTGACTTTATACCGCCTACCGGAGCAATGCAAAAAGTACCAAGAGAAGTCCTTTCTGGCACCTTCCCCGGTGGAGTTGTGCATGGGGTGTGTTTGGAACATTTTGTCACCAGCTGAGTCCAAAATTCAGCGCTTCCCCATCTCAGCCCAGAAAGCAGGTAGAACAAGTTTTGTGGGGCCATTGAGCATCCTACCCGAGCAATGCAAATAGTACCAACAGAAGTCCTTTCTGGCACCTTCCCCGGTGGAGTTGTCCATGGGATGTGTATGGAACATTTTGTCACCAGCCGAGTCCAAAATTCAGCGCTTCCCCATCTCAGCCCAGAAAGCAGGTAGAACAAATTTTGTGGTGTCCTTCAGCTGCCTTTTGGGGTAGTGTAAGAACTAGCAACAGAACTCCTTTCTGGCCCCTTCCCCGGTGGAGTTGTGCATGGGGTGTGTTTGGAACATTTTGTCACCAGCCGAGTCCAAAATTCAGCGCTTCCCCATCTCAGCCCAGAAAGCAGGTAGAAGAACTGTCGTGGTGCCTTTCAGCTGCCTACCAGGGTATTGTAAAAAGTACCAACAGACGTCCTTTCTGGCACCTTCCCCGGTGGAGTTGTGCATGGGGTGTGTTTGGGACATTTTGTCACCAGCCGAGTCCAAAATTCAGCGCTTCCCCATCTCAGCCCAGAAAGCAGGTAGAAGAAATGTCGTGGTGCCTTTTAGCTGCCTACAAGGGTATTGTAGAAACTACCAACAGAACTCCTTTCTGGCCCCTCCCCCGGTGGAGTTGTGCATGGGGTGTGTATGGAACATTTTGTCACCAGCCGAGTCCAAAATTCAGCGCTTCCCCATCTCAGCCCAGAAAGCAGGTAGAACAAGTTTTGTGGTGACTTTCAACTGCCTACCGGAGCAATGTAAAAACTACCAACAGACGTCCTTTCTGGCACCTTCCCCGGTGGAGTTGTGCATGGGGTGTGTTTGGAACATTTTGTCACCAGCCGACTCCAAAATTCAGCGCTTCCCCATCTCAGCCCAGAAAGCAGGTAGAACAAATTTTGTGGTGTCCTTCAGCTGCCTTTCGGGGTAGTGTAAGAACTAGCAACAGAACTCCTTTCTGGCCCCTTCCCCGGTGGAGTTGTGCATGGGGTGTGTTTGGAACATTTTGTCACCAGCAGAGTCCAAAATTCAGCGCTTCCCCATCTCAGCCCAGAAAGCAGGTAGAACAAGTTTTGTGGTGACTTTCAACTGCCTACCGGAGCAATGTAAAAACTACCAACAGACGTCCTTTCTGGCACCTTCCCCGGTGGAGTTGTGCATGGGGTGTGTATGGAACATTTTGTCACCAGCAGAGTCCAAAATTCAGCGCTTCCCCATCTCAGCCCAGAAAGCAGGTAGAACAAGTTTTGTGGGGCCATTGAGCATCCTACACGAGCAATGTAAAAAGTACCAAGAGAAGTCCTTTCTGGCACCTTCCCCGGTGGAGTTGTGCATGGGGTGTGTATGGAACATTTTTCCACCAGCCGAGTCCAAAATTCAGCGCTTCCCCATCTCAGCCCAGAAAGCAGGTAGAACAAGTTTTGTGGGGCCATTGAGCATCCTACCCGAGCAATCTAAAAGTACCAACAAAAGTCCTTTCTGGCACCTTCCCCGGTGGGGTTGTGCATGGGGTGTGTTTGGAACATTTTGTCACCAGCCGAGTCCAAAATTCAGCGCTTCCCCATCTCATCCCAGAAAGCAGGTAGAACAAGTTTTGTGGTGTCCTTCAGCTGCCTTTCGGGGTAGTGTAAGAACTACCAACAGAACTCCTTTCTGGCACGTTCCCCGGTGGAGTTGTGCATGGGGTGTGTATGGAACATTTTGTCACCAGCCGAGTCCAAATTTCAGCGCTTCCCCATCTCAGCCCAGAAAGCCGGTAGAACAAATCTTGTGGGGCCATTGAGCATCCTACCCGAGCAATGTAAAAATTACCCACAGAAGTCCTTTCTGGCACCTTCCCCAGTGGAGTTGTGCATGGGGTGTGTTTGGAACATTTTGTCACCAGCCGAGTCCAAAATTCAGCGCTTCCCCATCTCAGCCCAGAAAGCAGGTAGAACAAGTTTTGTGGTGACTTTCAACTGCCTACCGGAGCAATGTAAAAACTACCAACAGAACTCCTTTCTGGCACCTTCCCCGGTGGAGTTGTGCATGGGGTGTGTTTGGAACATTTTGTCACCAGCCGAGTCCAAAATTCAGCGCTTCCCCATCCCAGCCCAGAAAGCAGGTAGAACAAGTTTTGTGGTGTCCTTCAGCTGCCTTTCGGGGTAGTGTAAGAACTACCAACAGACGTCCTTTCTGGCACCTTCTCCGGTGGAGTTGTGCATGGGGTGTGTATGGAACATTTTGTCACCAGCCGAGTCCAAAATTCAGCGCTTCCCCATCTCAGCCCAGAAAGCAGGTAGAACAAATTTTGTGGTGTCCTTCAGCTGCCTTTCGGGGTAGTGTAAGAACTAGCAACAAAACTCCTTTCTGGCCCCTTCCCCGGTGGAGTTGTGCATGGGGTGTATTTGGAACATTTTGTCACCAGCCGAGTCCAAAATTCAGCGCGTCCCCATCTCAGCCCAGAAAGCAGGTAGAACAAGTTTTGTGGTGACTTTCAACTGCCTACGGGAGCAATGTAAAAACTACCAACAGACGTCCTTTCTGGCACCTTCCCCGGTGGAGTTGTGCATGGGGTGTGTATGGAACATTTTGTCACCAGCAGAGTCCAAAATTCAGCGCTTCCCCATCTCAGCCCAGAAAGCAGGTAGAACAAGTTTTGTGGGGCCATTGAGCATCCTACACGAGCAATGTAAAAAGTACCAAGAGAAGTCCTTTCTGGCACCTTCCCCGGTGGAGTTGTGCATGGGGTGTGTATGGAACATTTTTCCACCAGCCGAGTCCAAAATTCAGCGCTTCCCCATCTCAGCCCAGAAAGCAGGTAGAACAAGTTTTGTGGGGCCATTGAGCATCCTACCCGAGCAATCTAAAAGTACCAACAAAAGTCCTTTCTGGCACCTTCCCCGGTGGGGTTGTGCATGGGGTGTGTTTGGAACATTTTGTCACCAGCCGAGTCCAAAATTCAGCGCTTCCCCATCTCATCCCAGAAAGCAGGTAGAACAAGTTTTGTGGTGTCCTTCAGCTGCCTTTCGGGGTAGTGTAAGAACTACCAACAGACGTCCTTTCTGGCACGTTCCCCGGTGGAGTTGTGCATGGGGTGTGTATGGAACATTTTGTCACCAGCCGAGTCCAAATTTCAGCGCTTCCCCATCTCAGCCCAGAAAGCCGGTAGAACAAATCTTGTGGGGCCATTGAGCATCCTACCCGAGCAATGTAAAAATTACCCACAGAAGTCCTTTCTGGCACCTTCCCCAGTGGAGTTGTGCATGGGGTGTGTTTGGAACATTTTGTCACCAGCCGAGTCCAAAATTCAGCGCTTCCCCATCTCAGCCCAGAAAGCAGGTAGAACAAGTTTTGTGGTGACTTTCAACTGCCTACCGGAGCAATGTAAAAACTACCAACAGAACTCCTTTCTGGCACCTTCCCCGGTGGAGTTGTGCATGGGGTGTGTTTGGAACATTTTGTCACCAGCCGAGTCCAAAATTCAGCGCTTCCCCATCCCAGCCCAGAAAGCAGGTAGAACAAGTTTTGTGGTGTCCTTCAGCTGCCTTTCGGGGTAGTGTAAGAACTACCAACAGACGTCCTTTCTGGCACCTTCTCCGGTGGAGTTGTGCATGGGGTGTGTATGGAACATTTTGTCACCAGCCGAGTCCAAAATTCAGCGCTTCCCCATCTCAGCCCAGAAAGCAGGTAGAACAAATTTTGTGGTGTCCTTCAGCTGCCTTTCGGGGTAGTGTAAGAACTAGCAACAAAACTCCTTTCTGGCCCCTTCCCCGGTGGAGTTGTGCATGGGGTGTATTTGGAACATTTTGTCACCAGCCGAGTCCAAAATTCAGCGCGTCCCCATCTCAGCCCAGAAAGCAGGTAGAACAAGTTTTGTGGTGACTTTCAACTGCCTACCGGAGCAATGTAAAAACTACCAACAGACGTCCTTTCTGGCACCTTCCCCGGTGGAGTTGTGCATGGGGTGTGTATGGAACATTTTGTCACCAGCAGAGTCCAAAATTCAGCGCTTCCCCATCTCAGCCCAGAAAGCAGGTAGAACAAGTTTTGTGGGGCCATTGAGCATCCTACACGAGCAATGTAAAAAGTACCAAGAGAAGTCCTTTCTGGCACCTTCCCCGGTGGAGTTGTGCATGGGGTGTGTATGGAACATTTTTCCACCAGCCGAGTCCAAAATTCAGCGCTTCCCCATCTCAGCCCAGAAAGCAGGTAGAACAAGTTTTGTGGGGCCATTGAGCATCCTACCCGAGCAATCTAAAAAGTACCAAGAAAAGTCCTTTCTGGCACCTTCCCCGGTGGGGTTGTGCATGGGGTGTGTTTGGAACATTTTGTCACCAGCCGAGTCCAAAATTCAGCGCTTCCCCATCTCATCCCAGAAAGCAGGTAGAACAAGTTTTGTGGTGTCCTTCAGCTGCCTTTCGGGGTAGTGTAAGAACTACCAACAGACGTCCTTTCTGGCACGTTCCCCGGTGGAGTTGTGCATGGGGTGTGTATGGAACATTTTGTCACCAGCCGAGTCCAAATTTCAGCGCTTCCCCATCTCAGCCCAGAAAGCCGGTAGAACAAATCTTGTGGGGCCATTGAGCATCCTACCCGAGCAATGTAAAAATTACCCACAGAAGTCCTTTCTGGCACCTTCCCCAGTGGAGTTGTGCATGGGGTGTGTTTGGAACATTTTGTCACCAGCCGAGTCCAAAATTCAGCGCTTCCCCATCTCAGCCCAGAAAGCAGGTAGAACAAGTTTTGTGGTGACTTTCAACTGCCTACCGGAGCAATGTAAAAACTACCAACAGAACTCCTTTCTGGCACCTTCCCCGGTGGAGTTGTGCATGGGGTGTGTTTGGAACATTTTGTCACCAGCCGAGTCCAAAATTCAGCGCTTCCCCATCCCAGCCCAGAAAGCAGGTAGAACAACTTTTGTGGTGTCCTTCAGCGTCCTTTCGGGGTAGTGTAAGATCTACCAACAGACGTCCTTTCTGGCACCTTCTCCGGTGGAGTTGTGCATGGGGTGTGTATGGAACATTTTGTCACCAGCCGAGTCCAAAATTCAGCGCTTCCCCATCCCAGCCCAGAAAGCAGGTAGAACAAGTTTTGTGGTGTCCTTCAGCTGCCTTTCGGGGTAGTGTAAGAACTACCAACAGACGTCCTTTCTGGCACCTTCTCCGGTGGAGTTGTGCATGGGGTGTGTATGGAACATTTTGTCACCAGCCGAGTCCAAAATTCAGCGCTTCCCCATCTCAGCCCAGAAAGCAGGTAGAACAAATTTTGTGGTGTCCTTCAGCTGCCTTTCGGGGTAGTGTAAGAACTAGCAACAAAACTCCTTTCTGGCCCCTTCCCCGGTGGAGTTGTGCATGGGGTGTATTTGGAACATTTTGTCACCAGCCGAGTCCAAAATTCAGCGCTTCCCCATCTCAGCCCAGAAAGCAGGTAGAACAAGTTTTGTGGGGCCATTGAGCATCCTACCCGAGCAATCTAAAAAGTACCAACAGAATTCCTTTCTGGCACCTTCCCCGGTGGAGTTGTGCATGGGGTGTGTTTGGAACATTTTGTCACCAGCCGAGTCCAAAATTCAGCGCTTCCCCATCTCAGCCCAGAAAGCAGGTAGAAGAACTGTCTTGGTTCCTTTCAGCTGCCTACCAGGGTATTGTAAAAACTACCAACAGAACTCCTTTCTGGCACGTTCCCCGGTGGAGTTGTGCATGGGGTGTGTTTGGAACATTTTGTCACCAGCCGAGTCCAAAATTCAGCGCTTCCCCATCTCAGCCCAGAAAGCAGGTAGAACAAGTTTTGTGGGGCTATTGAGCATCCTACCCGAGCAATGCAAAAAGTACCGAGAGAAGTCCTTTCTGGCACCTTCCCCGGTGGAGTTGTCCATGGGATGTGTATGGAACATTTTGTCACCAGCCGAGTCCAAAATTCAGCGCTTCCCCATCTCAGCCCAGAAAGCAGGTAGAACAAGTTTTGTGGTGACTTTCAACAGCCTACCCGAGCAATGAAAAAAGTACCAACAGAAATCCTTTCTGGCCCCTTCCCCGGTGGAGTTGTGCATGGGGTGTGTTTGGAACATTTTGTCACCAGCCGAGTCCGAAATTCAGCGCTTCCCAATCCCAGCCCAGAAAGCAGGTAGAACAAGTTTTGTGGTGTCCTTCAGCTGCCTTTCGGGGTAGTGTAAGAACTACCAACAGAACTCCTTTCTGGCACCTTCTCCGGTGGAGTTGTGCATGGGGTGTGTATGGAACATTTTTCCACCAGCCGAGTCCAAAATTCAGCTCTTCCCCATCTCAGCCCAGAACGCAGGTAGAACAAGTTTTGTGGGGCCATTTGGCATCCTACATGAGCAATTTAAAAAGTACCAAGAGAAGTCCTTTCTGGCACCTTCTCCGGTGGAGTTGTGCATGGGGTGTGTTTGGAACATTTTGTCACCAGCCGAGTCCAAAATTCAGCGCTTCCCCATCTCAGCCCAGAAAGCAGGTAGAACAAGTTTTGTGGTGACTTTATACCGCCTACCGGAGCAATGTAAAAACTACCAACAGACGTCCTTTCTGGCACCTTCCCCGGTGGAGTTGTGCATGGGGTGTGTTTGGAACATTTTGTCACCAGCTGAGTCCAAAATGCCGCGCTTCCCCATCTCAGCCCAGAAAGCAGGTAGAACAAGTTTTGTGGGGCCATTGAGCATCCTACCCGAGCAATGCAAATAGTACCAACAGAAGTCCTTTCTGGCACCTTCCCCGGTGGAGTTGTCCATGGGATGTGTATGGAACATTTTGTCACCAGCCGAGTCCAAAATTCAGCGCTTCCCCATCTCAGCCCAGAAAGCAGGTAGAACAAATTTTGTGGTGTCCTTCAGCTGCCTTTTGGGGTAGTGTAAGAACTAGCAACAGAACTCCTTTCTGGCCCCTTCCCCGGTGGAGTTGTGCATGGGGTGTGTTTGGAACATTTTGTCACCAGCCGAGTCCAAAATTCAGCGCTTCCCCATCTCAGCCCAGAAAGCAGGTAGAAGAACTGTCGTGGTGCCTTTCAGCTGCCTACCAGGGTATTGTAAAAAGTACCAACAGACGTCCTTTCTGGCACCTTCCCCGGTGGAGTTGTGCATGGGGTGTGTTTGGGACATTTTGTCACCAGCCGAGTCCAAAATTCAGCGCTTCCCCATCTCAGCCCAGAAAGCAGGTAGAAGAAATGTCGTGGTGCCTTTTAGCTGCCTACAAGGGTATTGTAGAAACTACCAACAGAACTCCTTTCTGGCCCCTCCCCCGGTGGAGCTGTGCATGGGGTGTGTATGGAACATTTTGTCACCAGCCGAGTCCAAAATTCAGCGCTTCCCCATCTCAGCCCAGAAAGCAGGTAGAACAAGTTTTGTGGTGACTTTCAACTGCCTACCGGAGCAATGTAAAAACTACCAACAGACGTCCTTTCTGGCACCTTCCCCGGTGGAGTTGTGCATGGGGTGTGTTTGGAACATTTTGTCACCAGCCGACTCCAAAATTCAGCGCTTCCCCATCTCAGCCCAGAAAGCAGGTAGAACAAATTTTGTGGTGTCCTTCAGCTGCCTTTCGGGGTAGTGTAAGAACTAGCAACAGAACTCCTTTCTGGCCCCTTCCCCGGTGGAGTTGTGCATGGGGTGTGTTTGGAACATTTATTCACCAGCAGAGTCCAAAATTCAGCGCTTCCCCATCTCAGCCCAGAAAGCAGGTAGAACAAGTTTTGTGGTGACTTTCAACTGCCTACCGGAGCAATGTAAAAACTACCAACAGACGTCCTTTCTGGCACCTTCCCCGGTGGAGTTGTGCATGGGGTGTGTATGGAACATTTTGTCACCAGCAGAGTCCAAAATTCAGCGCTTCCCCATCTCAGCCCAGAAAGCAGGTAGAACAAGTTTTGTGGGGCCATTGAGCATCCTACACGAGCAATGTAAAAAGTACCAAGAGAAGTCCTTTCTGGCACCTTCCCCGGTGGAGTTGTGCATGGGGTGTGTATGGAACATTTTTCCACCAGCCGAGTCCAAAATTCAGCGCTTCCCCATCTCAGCCCAGAAAGCAGGTAGAACAAGTTTTGTGGTGACTTTCAACTGCCTACCGGAGCAATGTAAAAACTACCAACAGACGTCCTTTCTGGCACCTTCCCCGGTGGAGTTGTGCATGGGGTGTGTTTGGAACATTTTGTCACCAGCCGACTCCAAAATTCAGCGCTTCCCCATCTCAGCCCAGAAAGCAGGTAGAACAAATTTTGTGGTGTCCTTCAGCTGCCTTTCGGGGTAGTGTAAGAACTAGCAACAGAACTCCTTTCTGGCACCTTCCCCAGTGGAGTTGTGCATGGGGTGTGTTTGGAACATTTATTCACCAGCAGAGTCCAAAATTCAGCGCTTCCCCATCTCAGCCCAGAAAGCAGGTAGAACAAGTTTTGTGGTGACTTTCAACTGCCTACCGGAGCAATGTAAAAACTACCAACAGACGTCCTTTCTGGCACCTTCCCCGGTGGAGTTGTGCATGGGGTGTGTATGGAACATTTTGTCACCAGCAGAGTCCAAAATTCAGCGCTTCCCCATCTCAGCCCAGAAAGCAGGTAGAACAAGTTTTGTGGGGCCATTGAGCATCCTACACGAGCAATGTAAAAAGTACCAAGAGAAGTCCTTTCTGGCACCTTCCCCGGTGGAGTTGTGCATGGGGTGTGTATGGAACATTTTTCCACCAGCCGAGTCCAAAATTCAGCGCTTCCCCATCTCAGCCCAGAAAGCAGGTAGAACAAGTTTTGTGGGGCCATTGAGCATCCTACCCGAGCAATCTAAAAAGTACCAACAAAAGTCCTTTCTGGCACCTTCCCCGGTGGGGTTGTGCATGGGGTGTGTTTGGAACATTTTGTCACCAGCCGAGTCCAAAATTCAGCGCTTCCCCATCTCATCCCAGAAAGCAGGTAGAACAAGTTTTGTGGTGTCCTTCAGCTGCCTACCGGGGTAGTGTAAGAACTACCAACAGACGTCCTTTCTGGCCCCTTCCCCGGTGGAGTTGTGCATGGGGTGTGTATGGAACATTTTGTCACCAGCCGAGTCCAAAATTCAGCGCTTCCCCATCTCAGCCCAGAAAGCAGGTAGAACAAGTTTTGTGGTGACTTTCAACTGCCTACGCAAGTAATGTAAAAAGTACCAAGAGAAGTCCTTTCTGGCACCTTCCCCGGTGGGGTTGTGCATGGGGTGTGTTTGGAACATTTTGTCACCAGCCGAGTCCAAAATTCAGCGCTTCCCCATCTCAGCCCAAAAGCAGGTAGAACAAGTTTTGTGGTGACTTTCAACTGCCTACCGGAGCAATGTAAAAAGTACCAAGAGAACTCCTTTCTGGCACCTTCCCCGGTGGAGTTGTGCATGGGGTGTGTATGGAACATTTTGCCACCGGCCGAGTCCAAAATTCAGCGCTTCCCCATCTCAGCCCAGAAAGCAGGTAGAACAAGTTTTGTGGGGCCATTGAGCATCCTACCCAAGCAATCTAAAAAGTACCAACAGAAGTCCTTTCTGGCACCTTCCCCGGTGGAGTTGTGCATGGGGTGTGTTTGGAACATTTTGTCACCAGCCGAGTCCAAAATTCAGCGCTTCCCCATCTCAGCCCAGAAAGCAGGTAGAACAAGTTTTGTGGTGACTTTCAACTGCCTACGCAAGTAATCTAAACACTACCAACAGAACTCCTTTCTGGCACCTTCCCCGGTGGAGTTGTGCATGGGGTGTGTTTGGAACATTTTGTCACCAGCCGAGTCCAAAATTCAGCGCTTCCCCATCTCAGCCCAGAAAGCAGGTAGAAGAACTGTCGTGGTGCCTTTCAGCTGCCTACCAGGGTATTGTAAAAAGTACCAACAGACGTCCTTTCTGGCACCTTCCCCGGTGGAGTTGTGCATGGGGTGTGTTTGGGACATTTTGTCACCAGCCGAGTCCAAAATTCAGCGCTTCCCCATCTCAGCCCAGAAAGCAGGTAGAAGAAATGTCGTGGTGCCTTTATCTGCCTACAAGGGTATTGTAGAAACTACCAACAGAACTCCTTTCTGGCCCCTCCCCCGGTGGAGTTGTGCATGGGGTGTGTATGGAACATTTTGTCACCAGCCGAGTCCAAAATTCAGCGCTTCCCCATCTCAGCCCAGAAAGCAGGTAGAACAACTTTTGTGGTGACTTTCAACTGCCTACCGGAGCAATGTAAAAACTACCAACAGACGTCCTTTCTGGCACCTTCCCCGGTGGAGTTGTGCATGGGGTGTGTTTGGAACATTTTGTCACCAGCCGAGTCCAAAATTCAGCGCTTCCCCATCTCAGCCCAGAAAGCAGGTAGAACAAATTTTGTGGTGTCCTTCAGCTGCCTTTCGGGGTAGTGTAAGAACTAGCAACAGAACTCCTTTCTGGCCCCTTCCCCGGTGGAGTTGTGCATGGGGTGTGTTTGGAACATTTTGTCACCAGCAGAGTCCAAAATTCAGCGCTTCCCCATCTCAGCCCAGAAAGCAGGTAGAACAAGTTTTGTGGTGACTTTCAACTGCCTACCGGAGCAATGTAAAAACTACCAACAGACGTCCTTTCTGGCCCCTTCCCCGGTGGAGTTGTGCATGGGGTGTGTATGGAACATTTTGTCACCAGCAGAGTCCAAAATTCAGCGCTTCCCCATCTCAGCCCAGAAAGCAGGTAGAACAAGTTTTGTGGGGCCATTGAGCATCCTACACGAGCAATGTAAAAAGTACCAAGAGAAGTCCTTTCTGGCACCTTCCCCGGTGGAGTTGTGCATGGGGTGTGTATGGAACATTTTTCCACCAGCCAAGTCCAAAATTCAGCGCTTCCCCATCTCAGCCCAGAAAGCAGGTAGAACAAGTTTTGTGGGGCCATTGAGCATCCTACCCGAGCAATCTAAAAAGTACCAACAAAAGTCCTTTCTGGCACGTTATCCGGTGGGGTTGTGCATGGGGTGTGTTTGGAACATTTTGTCACCAGCCGAGTCCAAAATTCAGCGCTTCCCCATCTCATCCCAGAAAGCAGGTAGAACAAGTTTTGTGGTGTCCTTCAGCTGCCTTTCGGGGTAGTGTAAGAACTACCAACAGAACTCCTTTCTGGCACCTTCTCCGGTGGAGTTGTGCATGGGGTGTGTATGGAACATTTTGTCACCAGCCGAGTCCAAAATTCAGCGCTTCCCCATCTCAGCCCAGAAAGCAGGTAGAACAAGTTTTGTGGTGACTTTCAACTGCCTACGCAAGTAATGTAAAAAGTACCAAGAGAAGTCCTTTCTGGCACCTTCCCCGGTGGAGTTGTGCATGGGGTGTGTTTGGAACATTTTGTCACCAGCCGAGTCCAAAATTCAGCGCTTCCCCATCTCAGCCCAGAAAGCAGGTAGAACAAGTTTTGTGGTGTCCTTCAGCTGCCTTTCGGGGTAGTGTAAGAACTACCAACAGACGTCCTTTCTGGCACCTTCTCCGGTGGAGTTGTGCATGGGGTGTGTTTGGAACATTTTGTCACCAGCCGAGTCCAAAATTCAGCGCTTCCCCATCTCAGCCCAGAAAGCAGGTAGAACAAGTTTTGTGGTGACTTTCAACTGCCTACCGGAGCAATGTAAAAAGTACCAAGAGAACTCCTTTCTGGCACCTTCCCCGGTGGAGTTGTGCATGGGGTGTGTATGGAACATTTTGCCACCGGCCGAGTCCAAAATTCAGCGCTTCCCCATCTCAGCCCAGAAAGCAGGTAGAACAAGTTTTGTGGGGCCATTGAGCATCCTACCCGAGCAATCTAAAAAGTACCAAAAGAAGTCCTTTCTGGCACCTTCCCCGGTGGAGTTGTGCATGGGGTGTGTATGGAACATTTTGTCACCAGCCGAGTCCAAAATTCAGCGCTTCCCCATCTCAGCCCAGAAAGCAGGTAGAACAAGTTTTGTGGTGACTTTCAACTGCCTACGCAAGTAATGTAAAAACTACCAACAGAACTCCTTTCTGGCACCTTCCCCGGTGGAGTTGTGCATGGGGTGTGTTTGGAACATTTTGTCACCAGCCGAGTCCAAAATTCAGCGCTTCCCCATCTCAGCCCAGAAAGCAGGTAGAACAAGTTTTGTGGTGTCCTTCAGCTGCCTACCGGGGTAGTGTAAGAACTACCAACAGACGTCCTTTCTGGCACCTTCCCCGGTGGAGTTGTGCATGGGGTGTGTATGGAACATTTTGTCACCAGCTGAGTCCAAAATTCAGCGCTTCCCCATCTCAGCCCAGAAAGCAGGTAGAACAAGTTTTGTGGTGACTTTCAACTGCCTACGCAAGTAATGTAAAAACTACCAACAGAACTCCTTTCTGGCACCTTCCCCGGTGGAGTTGTGCATGGGGTGTGTTTGGAACATTTTGTCACCAGCCGAGTCCAAAATTCAGCGCTTCCCCATCTCAGCCCAGAAAGCAGGTAGAACAAGTTTTGTGGTGTCCTTCAGCTGCCTTTCGGGGTAGTGTAAGAACTAGCAACAGAACTCCTTTCTGGCACGTTATCCGGTGGAGTTGTGCATGGGGTGTGTATGGAACATTTTGTCACCAGCCGAGTCCAAAATTCAGCGCTTCCCCATCTCAGCCCAGAAAGCAGGTAGAACAAGTTTTGTGGTGACTTTCAACTGCCTACCGGAGCAATGTAAAAAGTACCAAGAGAACTCCTTTCTGGCACCTTCCCCAGTGGAGTTGTGCATGGGGTGTGTATGGAACATTTTGTCACCAGCAGAGTCCAAAATTCAGCGCTTCCCCATCCCAGCCCAGAAAGCAGGTAGAACAAGTTTTGTGGGGCCATTGAGCATCCTACACGAGCAATGCAAAAAGTACCAAGAGAAGTCCTTTCTGGCACCTTCCCCGGTGGAGTTGTGCATGGGGTGTGTATGGAACATTTTGTCACCAGCCGAGTCCAAAATTCAGCGCTTCCCCATCTCAGCCCAGAAAGCAGGTAGAACAAGTTTTGTGCGGCCATTGAGCATCCTACCCGAGCAATCTAAAAAGTACCAACAGAAGTCCTTTCTGGCACCTTCCCCGGTGGGGTTGTGCATGGGGTGTGTTTGGAACATTTTGTCACCAGCCGACTCCAAAATTCAGCGCTTCCCCATCTCATCCCAGAAAGCAGGTAGAACAACTTTTGTGGTGTCCTTCAGCTGCCTTTCGGGGTAGTGTAAGAACTAGCAACAGAACTCCTTTCTGGCCCCTTCCCCGGTGGAGTTGTGCATGGGGTGTGTTTGGAACATTTTGTCACCAGCAGAGTCCAAAATTCAGCGCTTCCCCATCTCAGCCCAGAAAGCAGGTAGAACAAGTTTTGTGGTGACTTTCAACTGCCTACCGGAGCAATGTAAAAACTACCAACAGACGTCCTTTCTGGCCCCTTCCCCGGTGGAGTTGTGCATGGGGTGTGTATGGAACATTTTGTCACCAGCAGAGTCCAAAATTCAGCGCTTCCCCATCTCAGCCCAGAAAGCAGGTAGAACAAGTTTTGTGGGGCCATTGAGCATCCTACACGAGCAATGTAAAAAGTACCAAGAGAAGTCCTTTCTGGCACCTTCCCCGGTGGAGTTGTGCATGGGGTGTGTATGGAACATTTTTCCACCAGCCGAGTCCAAAATTCAGCGCTTCCCCATCTCATCCCAGAAAGCAGGTAGAACAAGTTTTGTGGTGTCCTTCAGCTGCCTTTCGGGGTAGTGTAAGAACTACCAACAGAACTCCTTTATGGCACGTTCCCCGGTGGAGTTGTGCATGGGGTGTGTATGGAACATTTTGTCACCAGCCGAGTCCAAAATTCAGCGCTTCCCCATCTCAGCCCAGAAAGCAGGTAGAACAAGTTTTGTGGTGACTTTCAACTGCCTACGCAAGTAATGTAAAAAGTACCAAGAGAAGTCCTTTCTGGCACCTTCCCCGGTGGAGTTGTGCATGGGGTGTGTTTGGAACATTTTGTCACCAGCCGAGTCCAAAATTCAGCGCTTCCCCATCTCAGCCCAGAAAGCAGGTAGAACAAGTTTTGTGGTGTCCTTCAGCTGCCTTTCGGGGTAGTGTAAGAACTACCAACAGACGTCCTTTCTGGCACCTTCTCCGGTGGAGTTGTGCATGGGGTGTGTTTGGAACATTTTGTCACCAGCCGAGTCCAAAATTCAGCGCTTCCCCATCTCAGCCCAGAAAGCAGGTAGAACAAGTTTTGTGGTGACTTTCAACTGCCTACCGGAGCAATGTAAAAAGTACCAAGAGAACTCCTTTCTGGCACCTTCCCCGGTGGAGTTGTGCATGGGGTGTGTATGGAACATTTTGCCACCGGCCGAGTCCAAAATTCAGCGCTTCCCCATCTCAGCCCAGAAAGCAGGTAGAACAAGTTTTGTGGGGCCATTGAGCATCCTACCCGAGCAATCTAAAAAGTACCAACAGAAGTCCTTTCTGGCACCTTCCCCGGTGGAGTTGTGCATGGGGTGTGTATGGAACATTTTGTCACCAGCCGAGTCCAAAATTCAGCGCTTCCCCATCTCAGCCCAGAAAGCAGGTAGAACAAGTTTTGTGGTGACTTTCAACTGCCTACGCAAGTAATGTAAAAACTACCAACAGAACTCCTTTCTGGCACCTTCCCCGGTGGAGTTGTGCATGGGGTGTGTTTGGAACATTTTGTCACCAGCCGAGTCCAAAATTCAGCGCTTCCCCATCTCAGCCCAGAAAGCAGGTAGAACAAGTTTTGTGGTGTCCTTCAGCTGCCTTTCGGGGTAGTGTAAGAACTACCAACAGACGTCCTTTCTGGCACCTTCCCCGGTGGAGTTGTGCATGGGGTGTGTATGGAACATTTTGTCACCAGCTGAGTCCAAAATTCAGCGCTTCCCAATCTCAGCCCAGAAAGCAGGTAGAACAAGTTTTGTGGTGACTTTCAACTGCCTACGCAAGTAATGTAAAAACTACCAACAGAACTCCTTTCTGGCACCTTCCCCGGTGGAGTTGTGCATGGGGTGTGTTTGGAACATTTTGTCACCAGCCGAGTCCAAAATTCAGCGCTTCCCCATCTCAGCCCAGAAAGCAGGTAGAACAAGTTTTGTGGTGTCCTTCAGCTGCCTTTCGGGGTAGTGTAAGAACTACCAACAGAACTCCTTTCTGGCACGTTATCCGGTGGAGTTGTGCATGGGGTGTGTATGGAACATTTTGTCACCAGCCGAGTCCAAAATTCAGCGCTTCCCCATCTCAGCCCAGAAAGCAGGTAGAACAAGTTTTGTGGTGACTTTCAACTGCCTACCGGAGCAATGTAAAAAGTACCAAGAGAACTCCTTTCTGGCACCTTCCCCGGTGGAGTTGTGCATGGGGTGTGTATGGAACATTTTGTCACCAGCAGAGTCCAAAATTCAGCGCTTCCCCATCCCAGCCCAGAAAGCAGGTAGAACAAGTTTTGTGGGGCCATTGAGCATCCTACACGAGCAATGCAAAAAGTACCAAGAGAAGTCCTTTCTGGCACCTTCCCCGGTGGAGTTGTGCATGGGGTGTGTATGGAACATTTTGTCACCAGCCGAGTCCAAAATTCAGCGCTTCCCCATCTCAGCCCAGAAAGCAGGTAGAACAAGTTTTGTGCGGCCATTGAGCATCCTACCCGAGCAATCTAAAAAGTACCAACAGAAGTCCTTTCTGGCACCTTCCCCGGTGGGGTTGTGCATGGGGTGTGTTTGGAACATTTTGTCACCAGCCGAGTCCAAAATTCAGCGCTTCCCCATCTCATCCCAGAAAGCAGGTAGAACAAGTTTTGTGGTGTCCTTCAGCTGCCTTTCGGGGTAGTGTAAGAACTACCAACAGACGTCCTTTCTGGCACGTTCCCCGGTGGAGTTGTGCATGGGGTGTGTATGGAACATTTTGTCACCAGCCGAGTCCAAAATTCAGCGCTTCCCCATTTCAGCCCAGAAAGCAGTTAGAACAAGTTTTGTGGTGACTTTCAACTACCTACGCAAGTAATGTAAAAACTACCAAGAGAAGTCCTTTCTGGCACCTTCCCCGGTGGATTTGTGCATGGGGTGTGTTTGGAACATTTTGTCACCAGCCGAGTCCAAAATTCAGCGCTTCCCCATCCCAGCCCAGAAAGCAGGTAGAACAAGTTTTGTGGTGTCCTTCAGCTGCCTACCGGGGTAGTGTAAGAACTACCAACAGACGTCCTTTCTGGCACCTTCCCCGGTGGAGTTGTGCATGGGGTGTGTATGGAACATTTTGTCACCAGCCGAGTCCAAAATTCAGCGCTTCCCCATCTCAGCCCAGAAAGCAGGTAGAACAAGTTTTGTGGTGACTTTCAACTGCCTACGCAAGTAATGTAAAAACTACCAACAGAACTCCTTTCTGGCACCTTCCCCGGTGGAGTTGTGCATGGGGTGTGTTTGGAACATTTTGTCACCAGCCGAGTCCAAAATTCAGCGCTTCCCCATCTCAGCCCAGAAAGCAGGTAGAACAACTTTTGTGGTGTCCTTCAGCTGCCTTTCGGGGTAGTGTAAGAACTACCAACAGAACTTCTTTCTGGCACGTTATCCGGTGGAGTTGTGCATGGGGTGTGTATGGAACATTTTGTCACCAGCCGAGTCCAAAATTCAGCGCTTCCCCATCTCAGCCCAGAAAGCAGGTAGAACAAGTTTTGTGGTGACTTTCAACTGCCTACCGGAGCAATGTAAAAAGTACCAAGAGAACTCCTTTCTGGCACCTTCCCCGGTGGAGTTGTGCATGGGGTGTGTATGGAACATTTTGTCACCAGCCGAGTCCAAAATTCAGCGCTTCCCCATCTCAGCCCAGAAAGCAGGTAGAACAAGTTTTGTGGGGCCATTGAGCATCCTACACGAGCAATGTAAAAAGTACCAAGAGAAGTCCTTTCTGGCACCTTCCCCGGTGGAGTTGTGCATGGGGTGTGTATGGAACATTTTTCCACCAGCCGAGTCCAAAATTCAGCGCTTCCCCATCTCAGCCCAGAAAGCAGGTAGAACAAGTTTTGTGGGGCCATTGAGCATCCTACCCGAGCAATCTAAAAAGTACCAACAGAAGTCCTTTCTGGCACCTTCCCCGGTGGGGTTGTGCATGGGGTGTGTTTGGAACATTTTGTCACCAGCCGACTCCAAAATTCAGCGCTTCCCCATCTCAGCCCAGAAAGCAGGTAGAACAAGTTTTGTGGTGTCCTTCAGCTGCCTACCGGGGTAGTGTAAGAACTACCAACAGACGTCCTTTCTGGCACCTTCCCCGGTGGAGTTGTGCATGGGGTGTGTATGGAACATTTTGTCACCAGCTGAGTCCAAAATTCAGCGCTTCCCCATCTCAGCCCAGAAAGCAGGTAGAACAAGTTTTGTGGTGACTTTCAACTGCCTACCGGAGCAATGTAAAAAGTACCAAGAGAACTCCTTTCTGGCACCTTCCCCGGTGGAGTTGTGCATGGGGTGTGTATGGAACATTTTGTCACCAGCAGAGTCCAAAATTCAGCGCTTCCCCATCCCAGCCCAGAAAGCAGGTAGAACAAGTTTTGTGGGGCCATTGAGCATCCTACACGAGCAATGCAAAAAGTACCAAGAGAAGTCCTTTCTGGCACCTTCCCCGGTGGAGTTGTGCATGGGGTGTGTATGGAACATTTTTCCACCAGCCGAGTCCAAAATTCAGCGCTTCCCCATCTCAGCCCAGAAAGCAGGTAGAACAAGTTTTGTGCGGCCATTGAGCATCCTACCCGAGCAATCTAAAAAGTACCAACAGAAGTCCTTTCTGGCACCTTCCCCGGTGGGGTTGTGCATGGGGTGTGTTTGGAACATTTTGTCACCAGCCGAGTCCAAAATTCAGCGCTTCCCCATCCCAGCCCAGAAAGCAGGTAGAACAAGTTTTGTGGTGTCCTTCAGCTGCCTTTCGGGGTAGTGTAAGAACTACCAACAGACGTCCTTTCTGGCACCTTCTCCGGTGGAGTTGTGCATGGGGTGTGTTTGGAACATTTTGTCACCAGCCGAGTCCAAAATTCAGCGCTTCCCCATCTCAGCCCAGAAAGCAGGTAGAACAAGTTTTGTGGTGACTTTCAACTGCCTACCTGAGAATGTAAAAAATACCAAGAGAACTCCTTTCTGGCACCTTCCCCGGTGGAGTTGTGCATGGGGTGTGTTTGGAACATTTTGTCACCAGCCGAGTCCAAAATTCAGCGCTTCCCCATCTCAGCCCAGAAAGCAGGTAGAACAACTTTTGTGGTGTCCTTCAGCTGCCTTTCGGGGTAGTGTAAGAACTACCAACAGAACTTCTTTCTGGCACCTTCCCCGGTGGAGTTGTGCATGGGGTGTGTATGGAACATTTTGTCACCAGCCGAGTCCAAAATTCAGCGCTTCCCCATCTCAGCCCAGAAAGCAGGTAGAACAAGTTTTGTGGTGACTTTCAACTGCCTACCGGAGCAATGTAAAAAGTACCAAGAGAACTCCTTTCTGGCACCTTCCCCGGTGGAGTTGTGCATGGGGTGTGTATGGAACATTTTGTCACCAGCCGAGTCCAAAATTCAGCGCTTCCCCATCTCAGCCCAGAAAGCAGGTAGAACAAGTTTTGTGGGGCCATTGAGCATCCTACACGAGCAATGTAAAAAGTACCAAGAGAAGTCCTTTCTGGCACCTTCCCCGGTGGAGTTGTGCATGGGGTGTGTATGGAACATTTTGTCACCAGCCGAGTCCAAAATTCAGCGCTTCCCCATCCCAGCCCAGAAAGCAGGTAGAACAAGTTTTGTGGTGTCCTTCAGCTGCCTTTCGGGGTAGTGTAAGAACTACCAACAGAACTCCTTTCTGGCACGTTATCCGGTGGAGTTGTGCATGGGGTGTGTATGGAACATTTTGTCACCAGCCGAGTCCAAAATTCAGCGCTTCCCCATCTCAGCCCAGAAAGCAGGTAGAACAAGTTTTGTGGTGACTTTCAACTGCCTACCGGAGCAATGTAAAAAGTACCAAGAGAACTCCTTTCTGGCACCTTCCCCGGTGGAGTTGTGCATGGGGTGTGTATGGAACATTTTGTCACCAGCAGAGTCCAAAATTCAGCGCTTCCCCATCCCAGCCCAGAAAGCAGGTAGAACAAGTTTTGTGGGGCCATTGAGCATCCTACACGAGCAATGCAAAAAGTACCAAGAGAAGTCCTTTCTGGCACCTTCCCCGGTGGAGTTGTGCATGGGGTGTGTATGGAACATTTTTCCACCAGCCGAGTCCAAAATTCAGCGCTTCCCCATCTCAGCCCAGAAAGCAGGTAGAACAAGTTTTGTGCGGCCATTGAGCATCCTACCCGAGCAATCTAAAAACTACCAACAGAAGTCCTTTCTGGCACCTTCCCCGGTGGGGTTGTGCATGGGGTGTGTTTGGAACATTTTGTCACCAGCCGAGTCCAAAATTCAGCGCTTCCCCATCTCATCCCAGAAAGCAGGTAGAACAACTTTTGTGGTGTCCTTCAGCTGCCTTTCGGGGTAGTGTAAGAACTACCAACAGAACTCCTTTCTGGCACCTTCCCCGGTGGAGTTGTGCATGGGGTGTGTATGGAACATTTTGTCACCAGCCGAGTCCAAAATTCAGCGCTTCCCCATCTCAGCCCAGAAAGCAGTTAGAACAAGTTTTGTGGTGACTTTCAACTGCCTACGCAAGTAATGTAAAAACTACCAAGAGAAGTCCTTTCTGGCACCTTCCCCGGTGGATTTGTGCATGGGGTGTGTTTGGAACATTTTGTCACCAGCCGAGTCCAAAATTCAGCGCTTCCCCATCCCAGCCCAGAAAGCAGGTAGAACAAGTTTTGTGGTGTCCTTCAGCTGCCTACCGGGGTAGTGTAAGAACTACCAACAGACGTCCTTTCTGGCACCTTCCCCGGTGGAGTTGTGCATGGGGTGTGTATGGAACATTTTGTCACCAGCCGAGTCCAAAATTCAGCGCTTCCCCATCTCAGCCCAGAAAGCAGGTAGAACAAGTTTTGTGGTGACTTTCAACTGCCTACGCAAGTAATGTAAAAACTACCAACAGAACTCCTTTCTGGCACCTTCCCCGGTGGAGTTGTGCATGGGGTGTGTTTGGAACATTTTGTCACCAGCCGAGTCCAAAATTCAGCGCTTCCCCATCTCAGCCCAGAAAGCAGGTAGAACAAGTTTTGTGGTGTCCTTCAGCTGCCTTTCGGGGTAGTGTAAGAACTACCAACAGAACTTCTTTCTGGCACGTTATCCGGTGGAGTTGTGCATGGGGTGTGTATGGAACATTTTGTCACCAGCCGAGTCCAAAATTCAGCGCTTCCCCATCTCAGCCCAGAAAGCAGGTAGAACAAGTTTTGTGGGGCCATTGAGCATCCTACACGAGCAATGTAAAAAGTACCAACAGAAGTCCTTTCTGGCACCTTCCCCGGTGGAGTTGTGCATGGGGTGTGTTTGGAACATTTTGTCACCAGCCGAGTCCAAAATTCAGCGCTTCCCCATCTCAGCCCAGAAAGCAGGTAGAACAAGTTTTGTGGTGTCCTTCAGCTGCCTACCGGGGTAGTGTAAGAACTACCAACAGAACTCCTTTCTGGCACGTTATCCGGTGGAGTTGTGCATGGGGTGTGTTTGGAACATTTTGTCACCAGCCGACTCCAAAATTCAGCGCTTCCCCATCTCAGCCCAGAAAGCAGGTAGAACAAGTTTTGTGGTGTCCTTCAGCTGCCTACCGGGGTAGTGTAAGAACTACCAACAGACGTCCTTTCTGGCACCTTCCCCGGTGGAGTTGTGCATGGGGTGTGTATGGAACATTTTGTCACCAGCTGAGTCCAAAATTCAGCGCTTCCCCATCTCAGCCCAGAAAGCAGGTAGAACAAGTTTTGTGGTGACTTTCAACTGCCTACGCAAGTAATGTAAAAACTACCAACAGAACTCCTTTCTGGCACCTTCCCCGGTGGAGTTGTGCATGGGGTGTGTTTGGAACATTTTGTCACCAGCCGAGTCCAAAATTCAGCGCTTCCCCATCCCAGCCCAGAAAGCAGGTAGAACAAGTTTTGTGGTGTCCTTCAGCTGCCTTTCGGGGTAGTGTAAGAACTACCAACAGAACTCCTTTCTGGCACGTTATCCGGTGGAGTTGTGCATGGGGTGTGTATGGAACATTTTGTCACCAGCCGAGTCCAAAATTCAGCGCTTCCCCATCCCAGCCCAGAAAGCAGGTAGAACAAGTTTTGTGGTGTCCTTCAGCTGCCTACCGGGGTAGTGTAAGAACTACCAACAGACGTCCTTTCTGGCACCTTCCCCGGTGGAGTTGTGCATGGGGTGTGTATGGAACATTTTGTCACCAGCCGAGTCCAAAATTCAGCGCTTCCCCATCTCAGCCCAGAAAGCAGGTAGAACAAGTTTTGTGGTGACTTTCAACTGCCTACGCAAGTAATGTAAAAACTACCAACAGAACTCCTTTCTGGCACCTTCCCCGGTGGAGTTGTGCATGGGGTGTGTTTGGAACATTTTGTCACCAGCCGAGTCCAAAATTCAGCGCTTCCCCATCTCAGCCCAGAAAGCAGGTAGAACAACTTTTGTGGTGTCCTTCAGCTGCCTTTCGGGGTAGTGTAAGAACTACCAACAGAACTTCTTTCTGGCACGTTATCCGGTGGAGTTGTGCATGGGGTGTGTATGGAACATTTTGTCACCAGCCGAGTCCAAAATTCAGCGCTTCCCCATCTCAGCCCAGAAAGCAGGTAGAACAAGTTTTGTGGTGACTTTCAACTGCCTACCGGAGCAATGTAAAAACTACCAACAGACGTCCTTTCTGGCACCTTCCCCGGTGGAGTTGTGCATGGGGTGTGTATGGAACATTTTGTCACCAGCCGAGTCCAAAATTCAGCGCTTCCCCATCTCAGCCCAGAAAGCAGGTAGAACAAGTTTTGTGGGGCCATTGAGCATCCTACACGAGCAATGTAAAAAGTACCAAGAGAAGTCCTTTCTGGCACCTTCCCCGGTGGAGTTGTGCATGGGGTGTGTTTGGAACATTTTGTCACCAGCCGAGTCCAAAATTCAGCGCTTCCCCATCTCAGCCCAGAAAGCAGGTAGAACAAGTTTTGTGGTGTCCTTCAGCTGCCTTTCGGGGTAGTGTAAGAACTACCAACAGAACTCCTTTCTGGCACGTTATCCGGTGGAGTTGTGCATGGGGTGTGTATGGAACATTTTGTCACCAGCCGAGTCCAAAATTCAGCGCTTCCCCATCTCAGCCCAGAAAGCAGGTAGAACAAGTTTTGTGGTGACTTTCAACTGCCTACCGGAGCAATGTAAAAAGTACCAAGAGAACTCCTTTCTGGCACCTTCCCCGGTGGAGTTGTGCATGGGGTGTGTATGGAACATTTTGTCACCAGCAGAGTCCAAAATTCAGCGCTTCCCCATCTCAGCCCAGAAAGCAGGTAGAACAAGTTTTGTGGGGCCATTGAGCATCCTACCCGAGCAATCTAAAAACTACCAACAGAAGTCCTTTCTGGCACCTTCCCCGGTGGGGTTGTGCATGGGGTGTGTTTGGAACATTTTGTCACCAGCCGAGTCCAAAATTCAGCGCTTCCCCATCTCAGCCCAGAAAGCAGGTAGAACAACTTTTGTGGTGTCCTTCAGCTGCCTTTCGGGGTAGTGTAAGAACTACCAACAGACGTCCTTTCTGGCACGTTCCCAGGTGGAGTTGTGCATGGGGTGTGTATGGAACATTTTGTCACCAGCCGAGTCCAAAATTCAGCGCTTCCCCATCTCAGCCCAGAAAGCAGTTAGAACAAGTTTTGTGGTGACTTTCAACTGCCTACGCAAGTAATGTAAAAACTACCAAGAGAAGTCCTTTCTGGCACCTTCCCCGGTGGATTTGTGCATGGGGTGTGTTTGGAACATTTTGTCACCAGCCGAGTCCAAAATTCAGCGCTTCCCCATCCCAGCCCAGAAAGCAGGTAGAACAAGTTTTGTGGTGTCCTTCAGCTGCCTACCGGGGTAGTGTAAGAACTACCAACAGACGTCCTTTCTGGCACCTTCCCCGGTGGAGTTGTGCATGGGGTGTGTATGGAACATTTTGTCACCAGCCGAGTCCAAAATTCAGCGCTTCCCCATCTCAGCCCAGAAAGCAGGTAGAACAAGTTTTGTGGTGACTTTCAACTGCCTACGCAAGTAATGTAAAAACTACCAACAGAACTCCTTTCTGGCACCTTCCCCGGTGGAGTTGTGCATGGGGTGTGTTTGGAACATTTTGTCACCAGCCGAGTCCAAAATTCAGCGCTTCCCCATCTCAGCCCAGAAAGCAGGTAGAACAAGTTTTGTGGTGTCCTTCAGCTGCCTTTCGGGGTAGTGTAAGAACTACCAACAGAACTTCTTTCTGGCACGTTATCCGGTGGAGTTGTGCATGGGGTGTGTATGGAACATTTTGTCACCAGCCGAGTCCAAAATTCAGCGCTTCCCCATCTCAGCCCAGAAAGCAGGTAGAACAAGTTTTGTGGTGACTTTCAACTGCCTACCGGAGCAATGTAAAAAGTACCAAGAGAACTCCTTTCTGGCACCTTCCCCGGTGGAGTTGTGCATGGGGTGTGTATGGAACATTTTGTCACCAGCCGAGTCCAAAATTCAGCGCTTCCCCATCTCAGCCCAGAAAGCAGGTAGAACAAGTTTTGTGGGGCCATTGAGCATCCTACACGAGCAATGTAAAAAGTACCAAGAGAAGTCCTTTCTGGCACCTTCCCCGGTGGAGTTGTGCATGGGGTGTGTTTGGAACATTTTGTCACCAGCCGAGTCCAAAATTCAGCGCTTCCCCATCTCAGCCCAGAAAGCAGGTAGAACAAGTTTTGTGGGGCCATTGAGCATCCTACCCGAGCAATCTAAAAAGTACCAACAGAAGTCCTTTCTGGCACCTTCCCCGGTGGGGTTGTGCATGGGGTGTGTTTGGAACATTTTGTCACCAGCCGACTCCAAAATTCAGCGCTTCCCCATCTCAGCCCAGAAAGCAGGTAGAACAAGTTTTGTGGTGTCCTTCAGCTGCCTACCGGGGTAGTGTAAGAACTACCAACAGACGTCCTTTCTGGCACCTTCCCCGGTGGAGTTGTGCATGGGGTGTGTATGGAACATTTTGTCACCAGCTGAGTCCAAAATTCAGCGCTTCCCCATCTCAGCCCAGAAAGCAGGTAGAACAAGTTTTGTGGTGACTTTCAACTGCCTACGCAAGTAATGTAAAAACTACCAACAGAACTCCTTTCTGGCACCTTCCCCGGTGGAGTTGTGCATGGGGTGTGTTTGGAACATTTTGTCACCAGCCGAGTCCAAAATTCAGCGCTTCCCCATCCCAGCCCAGAAAGCAGGTAGAACAAGTTTTGTGGTGTCCTTCAGCTGCCTTTCGGGGTAGTGTAAGAACTACCAACAGAACTCCTTTCTGGCACGTTATCCGGTGGAGTTGTGCATGGGGTGTGTATGGAACATTTTGTCACCAGCCGAGTCCAAAATTCAGCGCTTCCCCATCTCAGCCCAGAAAGCAGGTAGAACAAGTTTTGTGGTGACTTTCAACTGCCTACCGGAGCAATGTAAAAAGTACCAAGAGAACTCCTTTCTGGCACCTTCCCCGGTGGAGTTGTGCATGGGGTGTGTATGGAACATTTTGTCACCAGCAGAGTCCAAAATTCAGCGCTTCCCCATCTCAGCCCAGAAAGCAGGTAGAACAAGTTTTGTGGGGCCATTGAGCATCCTACACGAGCAATGCAAAAAGTACCAAGAGAAGTCCTTTCTGGCACCTTCCCCGGTGGAGTTGTGCATGGGGTGTGTATGGAACATTTTGTCACCAGCCGAGTCCAAAATTCAGCGCTTCCCCATCTCAGCCCAGAAAGCAGGTAGAACAAGTTTTGTGCGGCCATTGAGCATCCTACCCGAGCAATGTAAAAACTACCAACAGAAGTCCTTTCTGGCACCTTCCCCGGTGGGATTGTGCATGGGGTGTATTTGGAACATTTTGTCACCAGCCGAGTCCAAAATTCAGCGCTTCCCCATCTCATCCCAGAAAGCAGGTAGAACAACTTTTGTGGTGTCCTTCAGCTGCCTTTCGGGGTAGTGTAAGAACTACCAACAGACGTCCTTTCTGGCACGTTCCCCGGTGGAGTTGTGCATGGGGTGTGTATGGAACATTTTGTCACCAGCCGAGTCCAAAATTCAGCGCTTCCCCATCTCAGCCCAGAAAGCAGTTAGAACAAGTTTTGTGGTGACTTTCAACTGCCTACGCAAGTAATGTAAAAACTACCAAGAGAAGTCCTTTCTGGCACCTTCCCCGGTGGATTTGTGCATGGGGTGTGTTTGGAACATTTTGTCACCAGCCGAGTCCAAAATTCAGCGCTTCCCCATCCCAGCCCAGAAAGCAGGTAGAACAAGTTTTGTGGTGTCCTTCAGCTGCCTACCGGGGTAGTGTAAGAACTACCAACAGACGTCCTTTCTGGCACCTTCCCCGGTGGAGTTGTGCATGGGGTGTGTATGGAACATTTTGTCACCAGCCGAGTCCAAAATTCAGCGCTTCCCCATCTCAGCCCAGAAAGCAGGTAGAACAAGTTTTGTGGTGACTTTCAACTGCCTACGCAAGTAATGTAAAAACTACCAACAGAACTCCTTTCTGGCACCTTCCCCGGTGGAGTTGTGCATGGGGTGTGTTTGGAACATTTTGTCACCAGCCGAGTCCAAAATTCAGCGCTTCCCCATCTCAGCCCAGAAAGCAGGTAGAACAACTTTTGTGGTGTCCTTCAGCTGCCTTTCGGGGTAGTGTAAGAACTACCAACAGAACTTCTTTCTGGCACGTTATCCGGTGGAGTTGTGCATGGGGTGTGTATGGAACATTTTGTCACCAGCCGAGTCCAAAATTCAGCGCTTCCCCATCTCAGCCCAGAAAGCAGGTAGAACAAGTTTTGTGGTGACTTTCAACTGCCTACCGGAGCAATGTAAAAACTACCAACAGACGTCCTTTCTGGCACCTTCCCCGGTGGAGTTGTGCATGGGGTGTGTATGGAACATTTTGTCACCAGCCGAGTCCAAAATTCAGCGCTTCCCCATCTCAGCCCAGAAAGCAGGTAGAACAAGTTTTGTGGGGCCATTGAGCATCCTACACGAGCAATGTAAAAAGTACCAAGAGAAGTCCTTTCTGGCACCTTCCCCGGTGGAGTTGTGCATGGGGTGTGTTTGGAACATTTTGTCACCAGCCGAGTCCAAAATTCAGCGCTTCCCCATCTCAGCCCAGAAAGCAGGTAGAACAAGTTTTGTGGGGCCATTGAGCATCCTACCCGAGCAATCTAAAAAGTACCAACAGAAGTCCTTTCTGGCACCTTCCCCGGTGGGGTTGTGCATGGGGTGTGTTTGGAACATTTTGTCACCAGCCGACTCCAAAATTCAGCGCTTCCCCATCTCAGCCCAGAAAGCAGGTAGAACAAGTTTTGTGGTGTCCTTCAGCTGCCTACCGGGGTAGTGTAAGAACTACCAAGAGACGTCCTTTCTGGCACCTTCCCCGGTGGAGTTGTGCATGGGGTGTGTATGGAACATTTTGTCACCAGCTGAGTCCAAAATTCAGCGCTTCCCCATCTCAGCCCAGAAAGCAGGTAGAACAAGTTTTGTGGTGACTTTCAACTGCCTACGCAAGTAATGTAAAAACTACCAACAGAACTCCTTTCTGGCACCTTCCCCGGTGGAGTTGTGCATGGGGTGTGTTTGGAACATTTTGTCACCAGCCGAGTCCAAAATTCAGCGCTTCCCCATCCCAGCCCAGAAAGCAGGTAGAACAAGTTTTGTGGTGTCCTTCAGCTGCCTTTCGGGGTAGTGTAAGAACTACCAACAGAACTCCTTTCTGGCACGTTATCCGGTGGAGTTGTGCATGGGGTGTGTATGGAACATTTTGTCACCAGCCGAGTCCAAAATTCAGCGCTTCCCCATCTCAGCCCAGAAAGCAGGTAGAACAAGTTTTGTGGTGACTTTCAACTGCCTACCGGAGCAATGTAAAAAGTACCAAGAGAAGTCCTTTCTGGCACCTTCCCCGGTGGAGTTGTGCATGGGGTGTGTATGGAACATTTTGTCACCAGCAGAGTCCAAAATTCAGCGCTTCCCCATCTCAGCCCAGAAAGCAGGTAGAACAAGTTTTGTGGGGCCATTGAGCATCCTACACGAGCAATGCAAAAAGTACCAAGAGAAGTCCTTTCTGGCACCTTCCCCGGTGGAGTTGTGCATGGGGTGTGTATGGAACATTTTTCCACCAGCCGAGTCCAAAATTCAGCGCTTCCCCATCTCAGCCCAGAAAGCAGGTAGAACAAGTTTTGTGCGGCCATTGAGCATCCTACCCGAGCAATCTAAAAACTACCAACAGAAGTCCTTTCTGGCACCTTCCCCGGTGGAGTTGTGCATGGGGTGTGTATGGAACATTTTGTCACCAGCCGAGTCCAAATTTCAGCGCTTCCCCATCTCAGCCCAGAAAGCAGGTAGAACAAGTTTTGTGGTGACTTTCAACTGCCTACTGGAGCAATGTAAAAACTACCAACAGACGTCCTTTCTGGCACCTTCCCCGGTGCAGTTGTGCATGGGGTGTGTTTGGAACATTTTGTCACCAGCCGAGTCCAAAATTCAGCGCTTCCCCATCTCAGCCCAGAAAGCAGGTAGAAGAACTGTCGTGGTGCCTTTCAGCTGCCTACCAGGGTATTGTAAAAACTACCAACAGAACTCCTTTCTGGCACCTTCCCCGGTGGAGTTGTGCATGGGGTGTGTATGGAACATTTTGTCACCAGCCGAGTCCAAAATTCAGCGCTTCCCCATCTCAGCCCAGAAAGCAGGTAGAACAAATTTTGTGGGGCCATTGAGCATCCTACCCGAGCAATCTAAAAACTACCAACAGAACTCCTTTCTGGCACCTTCCCCGGTGGAGTTGTGCATGGGGTGTGTTTGGAACATTTTGTCACCAGCCGAGTCCAAAATTCAGCGCTTCCCCATCTCATCCCAGAAAGCAGGTAGAACAAGTTTTGTGGTGTCCTTCAGCTGCCTTTCGGGGTAGTGTAAGAACTACCAACAGACGTCCTTTCTGGCACGTTCCCCGGTGGAGTTGTGCATGGGGTGTGTATGGAACATTTTGTCACCAGCCGAGTCCAAAATTCAGCGCTTCCCCATCTCAGCCCAGAAAGCAGGTAGAACAAGTTTTGTGGTGACTTTCAACTGCCTACGCAAGTAATGTAAAAACTACCAAGAGAAGTCCTTTCTGGCACCTTCCCCGGTGGAGTTGTGCATGGGGTGTGTTTGGAACATTTTGTCACCAGCCGAGTCCAAAATTCAGCGCTTCCCCATCCCAGCCCAGAAAGCAGGTAGAACAAGTTTTGTGGTGTCCTTCAGCTGCCTACCGGGGTAGTGTAAGAACTACCAACAGACGTCCTTTCTGGCACCTTCCCCGGTGGAGTTGTGCATGGGGTGTGTTTGGAACATTTTGTCACCAGCCGAGTCCAAAATTCAGCGCTTCCCCATCTCAGCCCAGAAAGCAGGTAGAACAAGTTTTGTGGTGACTTTCAACTGCCTACGCAAGTAATGTAAAAACTACCAACAGAACTCCTTTCTGGCACCTTCCCCGGTGGAGTTGTGCATGGGGTGTGTTTGGAACATTTTGTCACCAGCCGAGTCCAAAATTCAGCGCTTCCCCATCTCAGCCCAGAAAGCAGGTAGAACAACTTTTGTGGTGTCCTTCAGCTGCCTTTCGGGGTAGTGTAAGAACTACCAACAGAACTTCTTTCTGGCACGTTATCCGGTGGAGTTGTGCATGGGGTGTGTATGGAACATTTTGTCACCAGCCGAGTCCAAAATTCAGCGCTTCCCCATCTCAGCCCAGAAAGCAGGTAGAACAAGTTTTGTGGTGACTTTCAACTGCCTACCGGAGCAATGTAAAAAGTACCAAGAGAACTCCTTTCTGGCACCTTCCCCGGTGGAGTTGTGCATGGGGTGTGTATGGAACATTTTGTCACCAGCAGAGTCCAAAATTCAGCGCTTCCCCATCTCAGCCCAGAAAGCAGGTAGAACAAGTTTTGTGGGGCCATTGAGCATCCTACACGAGCAATGTAAAAAGTACCAAGAGAAGTCCTTTCTGGCACCTTCCCCGGTGGAGGTGTGCATGGGGTGTGTATGGAACATTTTGTCACCAGCCGACTCCAAAATTCAGCGCTTCCCCATCTCAGCCCAGAAAGCAGGTAGAACAAGTTTTGTGGGGCCATTGAGCATCCTACCCGAGCAATCTAAAAAGTACCAACAGAAGTCCTTTCTGGCACCTTCCCCGGTGGGGTTGTGCATGGGGTGTGCTTGGAACATTTTGTCACCAGCCGAGTCCAAAATTCAGCGCTTCCCCATCTCAGCCCAGAAAGCAGGTAGAACAAATTTTGTGGTGTCCTTCAGCTGCCTTTCGGGGTAGTGTAAGAACTAGCAACAGAACTCCTTTCTGGCCCCTTCCCCGGTGGAGTTGTGCATGGGGTGTGTTTGGAACATTTTGTCACCAGCCGAGTCCAAAATTCAGCGCTTCCCCATCTCAGCCCAGAAAGCAGGTAGAACAAATTTTGTGGTGACTTTCAACTGCCTACCGGAGCAATGTAAAAAGTACCAAGAGAAGTCCTTTCTGGCACCTTCCCCGGTGGGGTTGTGCATGGGGTGTGTTTGGAACATTTTGTCACCAGCCGAGTCCAAAATTCAGCGCTTCCCCATCTCAGCCCAGAAAGCAGGTAGAACAAGTTTTGTGGTGTCCTTCAGCTGCCTACAAGGGTATTGTAAAAACTACCAACAGACGTCCTTTCTGGCACCTTCCCCGGTGGAGTTGTGCATGGGGTGTGTTTGGAACATTTTGTCACCAGCAGAGTCCAAAATTCAGCGCTTCCCCATCCCAGCCCAGAAAGCAGGTAGAACAAGTTTTGTGGGGCCATTGAGCATCCTACCCGAGCAATCTAAAAAGTACCAACAGAAGTCCTTTCTGGCACCTTCCCCGGTGGAGTTGTGCATGGGGTGTGTATGGAACATTTTGTCACCAGCCGAGTCCAAAATTCAGCGCTTCCCCATCTCAGCCCAGAAAGCAGGTAGAACAAGTTTTGTGGAGCCATTGAGCATCCTACCCGAGCAATCTAAGAAGTACCAACAGAAGTCCTTTCTGGCACGTTCCCCGGTGGAGTTGTGCATGGGGTGTGTATGGAACATTTTGTCACCAGCCGACTCCAAAATTCAGCGCTTCCCCATCTCAGCCCAGAAAGCAGGTAGAACAAGTTTTGTGGTGACTTTCAACTGCCTACCCGAGAATGTAAAAAGTACCAAGAGAACTCCTTTCTGGCACCTTCCCCAGTGGAGTTGTGCATGGGGTGTGTTTGGAACATTTTGTCACCAGCCGAGTCCAAAATTCAGCACTTCCCCATCCCAGCCCAGAAAGCAGGTAGAACAAGTTTTGTGGTGTCCTTCAGCTGCCTTTCAGGGTAGTGTAAGAACTACCAACAGAACTCCTTTCTGGCACGTTCCCCGGTGGAGTTGTGCATGGGGTGTGTTTGGAACATTTTGTCACCAGCCGAGTCCAAAATTCAGCGCTTCCCCATCTCAGCCCAGAAAGCAGGTAGAACAAGTTTTGTGGTGACTTTCAACTGCCTACGCAAGTAATGTAAAAACTACCAAGAGAACTCCTTTCTGGCACCTTCCCCGGTGGAGTTGTGCATGGGGTGTGTTTGGAACATTTTGTCACCAGCCGAGTCCAAAATTCAGCGCTTCCCCATCTCAGCCCAGAAAGCAGGTAGAACAAGTTTTGTGGTGTCCTTCAGCTGCCTTTCGGGGTAGTGTAAGAACTACCAACAGACGTCCTTTCTGGCACCTTCTCTGGTGGAGTTGTGCATGGGGTGTGTATGGAACATTTTGTCACCAGCCGACTCCAAAATTCAGCGCTTCCCCATCTCAGCCCAGAAAGCAGGTAGAACAAGTTTTGTGGTGACTTTTAACTGCCTACGCAAGTAATGTAAAAACTACCAACAGAACTCCTTTCTGGCACCTTCCCCGGTGGAGTTGTGCATGGGGTGTGTTTGGAACATTTTGTCACCAGCCGAGTCCAAAATTCAGCGCTTCCCCATCTCAGCCCAGAAAGCAGGTAGAACAAGTTTTGTGGTGTCCTTCAGCTGCCTTTCGGGGTAGTGTAAGAACTACCAACAGACGTCCTTTCTGGCACCTTCTCCGGTGGAGTTGTGCATGGGGTGTGTTTGGAACATTTTGTCACCAGCCGAGTCCAAAATTCAGCGCTTCCCCATCTCAGCCCAGAAAGCAGGTAGAACAAGTTTTGTGGTGACTTTCAACTGCCTACCGGAGCAATGTAAAAAGTACCAAGAGAACTCCTTTCTGGCACCTTCCCCGGTGGAGTTGTGCATGGGGTGTGTTTGGAACATTTTGTCACCAGCAGAGTCCAAAATTCAGCGCTTCCCCATCCCAGCCCAGAAAGCAGGTAGAACAAGTTTTGTGGGGCCATTGAGCATCCTACCCGAGCAATCTAAAAAGTACCAACAGAAGTCCTTTCTGGCACCTTCCCCGGTGGAGTTGTGCATGGGGTGTGTATGGAACATTTTGTCACCAGCCGAGTCCAAAATTCAGCGCTTCCCCATCTCAGCCCAGAAAGCAGGTAGAACAAGTTTTGTGGAGCCATTGAGCATCCTACCCGAGCAATCTAAGAAGTACCAACAGAAGTCCTTTCTGGCACGTTCCCCGGTGGAGTTGTGCATGGGGTGTGTATGGAACATTTTGTCACCAGCCGACTCCAAAATTCAGCGCTTCCCCATCTCAGCCCAGAAAGCAGGTAGAACAAGTTTTGTGGTGACTTTCAACTGCCTACCCGAGAATGTAAAAAGTACCAAGAGAACTCCTTTCTGGCACCTTCCCCGGTGGAGTTGTGCATGGGGTGTGTTTGGAACATTTTGTCACCAGCCGAGTCCAAAATTCAGCACTTCCCCATCCCAGCCCAGAAAGCAGGTAGAACAAGTTTTGTGGTGTCCTTCAGCTGCCTTTCAGGGTAGTGTAAGAACTACCAACAGAACTCCTTTCTGGCACGTTCCCCGGTGGAGTTGTGCATGGGGTGTGTTTGGAACATTTTGTCACCAGCCGAGTCCAAAATTCAGCGCTTCCCCATCTCAGCCCAGAAAGCAGGTAGAACAAGTTTTGTGGTGACTTTCAACTGCCTACGCAAGTAATGTAAAAACTACCAAGAGAACTCCTTTCTGGCACCTTCCCCGGTGGAGTTGTGCATGGGGTGTGTTTGGAACATTTTGTCCCCAGCCGAGTCCAAAATTCAGCGCTTCCCCATCTCAGCCCAGAAAGCAGGTAGAACAAGTTTTGTGGTGTCCTTCAGCTGCCTTTCGGGGTAGTCTAAGAACTACCAACAGATGTCCTTTCTGGCACCTTCTCTGGTGGAGTTGTGCATGGGGTGTGTATGGAACATTTTGTCACCAGCCGACTCCAAAATTCAGCGCTTCCCCATCTCAGCCCAGAAAGCAGGTAGAACAAGTTTTGTGGTGACTTTTAACTGCCTACGCAAGTAATGTAAAAACTACCAACAGAACTCCTTTCTGGCACCTTCCCCGGTGGAGTTGTGCATGGGGTGTGTTTGGAACATTTTGTCACCAGCCGAGTCCAAAATTCAGCGCTTCCCCATCTCAGCCCAGAAAGCAGGTAGAACAAGTTTTGTGGTGTCCTTCAGCTGCCTTTCGGGGTAGTGTAAGAACTACCAACAGACGTCCTTTCTGGCACCTTCTCCGGTGGAGTTGTGCATGGGGTGTGTTTGGAACATTTTGTCACCAGCAGAGTCCAAAATTCAGCGCTTCCCCATCTCAGCCCAGAAAGCAGGTAGAACAAGTTTTGTGGTGACTTTCAACTGCCTACCGGAGCAATGTAAAAAGTACCAAGAGAACTCCTTTCTGGCACCTTCCCCGGTGGAGTTGTGCATGGGGTGTGTATGGAACATATTGTCACCAGCAGAGTCCAAAATTCAGCGCTTCCCCATCTCAGCCCAGAAAGCAGGTAGAACAAGTTTTGTGGGGCCATTGAGCATCCTACACGAGCAATGTAAAAAGTACCAAGAGAAGTCCTTTCTGGCACCTTCCCCGGTGGAGTTGTGCATGGGGTGTGTATGGTACATTTTGCCACCGGCCGAGTCCAAAATTCAGCGCTTCCCCATCTCAGCCCAGAAAGCAGGTAGAACAAGTTTTGTGGTGACTTTCAACTGCCTACCCGAGAATGTAGAAAGTACCAAGAGAACTCCTTTCTGGCACCTTCACCAGTGGAGTTGTGCATGGGGTGTGTTTGGAACATTTTGTCACCAGCCGAGTCCAAAATTCAGCACTTCCCCATCCCAGCCCAGAAAGCAGGTAGAACAAGTTTTGTGGTGTCCTTCAGCTGCCTTTCAGGGTAGTGTAAGAACTACCAAGAGAACTCCTTTCTGGCACGTTCCCCGGTGGAGTTGTGCATGGGGTGTGTATGGAACATTTTGTCACCAGCCGAGTCCAAAATTCAGCGCTTCCCCATCTCAGCCCAGAAAGCAGGTAGAACAAGTTTTGTGGTGACTTTTAACTGCCTACGCAAGTAATGTAAAAACTACCAACAGAACTCCTTTCTGGCACCTTCCCCGGTGGAGTTGTGCATGGGGTGTGTTTGGAACATTTTGTCACCAGCCGAGTCCAAAATTCAGCGCTTCCCCATCTAAGCCCAGAAAGCAGGTAGAACAAGTTTTGTGGTGTCCTTCAGCTGCCTTTCGGGGTAGTGTAAGAACTACCAACAGAACTCCTTTCTGGCACCTTCTCCGGTGGAGTTGTGCATGGGGTGTGTTTGGAACATTTTGTCACCAGCCGACTCCAAAATTCAGCGCTTCCCCATCTCAGCCCAGAAAGCAGGTAGAACAAGTTTTGTGGTGACTTTCAACTGCCTACCGGAGCAATGTAAAAAGTACCAAGAGAAGTCCTTTCTGGCACCTTCCCCGGTGGAGTTGTGCATGGGGTGTGTATGGAACATTTTGTCACCAGCAGAGTCCAAAATTCAGCGCTTCCCCATCTCAGCCCAGAAAGCAGGTAGAACAAGTTTTGTGGGGCCATTGAGCATCCTACACGAGCAATGTAAAAAGTACCAAGAGAAGTCCTTTCTGGCACCTTCCCCGGTGGAGTTGTGCATGGGGTGTGTATGGAACATTTTGCCACCAGCCGAGTCCAAAATTCAGCGCTTCCCCATCTCAGCCCAGAAAGCAGGTAGAACAAGTTTTGTGGTGACTTTCAACTGCCTACCCGAGAATGTAAAAAGTACCAAGAGAACTCCTTTCTGGCACCTTCCCCGGTGGAGTTGTGCATGGGGTGTGTTTGGAACATTTTGTCACCAGCCGACTCCAAAATTCAGCGCTTCCCCATCTCAGCCCAGAAAGCAGGTAGAACAAGTTTTGTGGTGTCCTTCAGCTGACTTTCGGGGTAGTGTAAGAACTACCAACAGAAGTCCTTTCTGGCACGTTATCCGGTGGAGTTGTGCATGGGGTGTGTTTGGAACATTTTGTCACCAGCCGACTCCAAAATTCAGCGCTTCCCCATCTCAGCCCAGAAAGCAGGTAGAACAAGTTTTGTGGTGACTTTCAACTGCCTACCGGAGCAATCTAAAAAGTACCAAGAGAACTCCTTTCTGGCACCTTCCCCGGTGGAGTTGTGCATGGCGTGTGTATGGAACATTTTGTCACCAGCCGAGTCCAAAATTCAGCGCTTCCCCATCTCAGCCCAGAAAGCAGGTAGAACAAGTTTTGTGGGGCCATTGAGCATCCTACACGAGCAATGTAAAAAGTACCCACAAAAGTCCTTTCTGGCACCTTCCCCAGTGGAGTTGTGCATGGGGTGTGTATGGAACATTTTGTCACCAGCCGAGTCCAAAATTCAGCGCTTCCCCATCTCAGCCCAGAAAGCAGGTAGAACAACTTTTGTGGTGACTTTCAACTGCCTACCGGAGCAATGTAAAAAGTACCAACAGAACTCCTTTCTGGCACGTTCCCCGGTGGAGTTGTGCATGGGGTGTGTATGGAACATTTTGTCACCAGCCGAGTCCAAAATTCAGCGCTTCCCCATCTCAGCCCAGAAAGCAGGTAGAACAAGTTTTGTGGGGCCATTGAGCATCCTACCCGAGCAATGTAAAAAGTACCAAGAGAAGTCCTTTCTGGCACCTTCCCCGGTGGAGTTGTGCATGGGGTGTGTTTGGAACATTTTGTCACCAGCCAAGTCCAAAATTCAGCGCTTCCCCATCTCAGCCCAGAAAGCAGGTAGAACAAGTTTTGTGGTGTCCTTCAGCTGCCTTTCGGGGTAGTGTAAGAACTACCAACAGACGTCCTTTCTGGCACGTTATCCGGTGGGGTTGTGCATGGGGTGTGTTTGGAACATTTTGTCACCAGCCGAGTCCAAAATTCAGCGCTTCCCCATCTCAGCCCAGAAAGCAGGTAGAACAACTTTTGTGGTGTCCTTCAGCAGCCTTTCGGGGTAGTGTAAGAACTACCAACAGAACTCCTTTCTGGCACGTTCCCCGGTGGAGTTGTGCATGGGGTGTGTATGGAACATTTTGTCACCAGCCGAGTCCAAAATTCAGCGCTTCCCCATCTCAGCCCAGAAAGCAGGTAGAACAAGTTTTGTGGGGCCATTGAGCATCCTACCCGAGCAATCTAAAAAGTATCAACAGACGTCCTTTCTGGCACCTTCCCCGGTGGAGTTGTGCATGGGGTGTGTATGGAACATTTTTCCACCGGCCGAGTCCAAAATTCAGCGCTTCCCCATCTCAGCCCAGAAAGCAGGTAGAACAAGTTTTGTGGGGCCATTGAGCATCCTACCCGAGCAATCTAAAAAGTACCCACAAAAGTCCTTTCTGGCACCTTCCCCGGTGGAGTTGTGCATGGGGTGTGTATGGAACATTTTGTCACCAGCCGAGTCCAAAATTCAGCGCTTCCCCATCTCAGCCCAGAAAGCAGGTAGAACAAGTTTTGTGGTGACTTTCAACTGCCTACCGGAGCAATGTAAAAAGTACCAAGAGAACTCCTTTCTGGCACCTTCCCCGGTGGAGTTGTGCCTGGGGTGTGTATGGAACATTTTGTCACCAGCAGAGTCCAAAATTCAGCGCTTCCCCATCTCAGCCCAGAAAGCAGGTAGAACAAGTTTTGTGGGGCCATTGAGCATCCTACACGAGCAATGTAAAAAGTACCAAGAGAAGTCCTTTCTGGCACCTTCCCCGGTGGAGTTGTGCATGGGGTGTGTATGGAACATTTTGCCACCGGCCGAGTCCAAAATTCAGCGCTTCCCCATCTCAGCCCAGAAAGCAGGTAGAACAAGTTTTGTGGTGACTTTCAACTGCCTACCCGAGAATGTAAAAAGTACCAAGAGAACTCCTTTCTGGCACCTTCCCCGGTGGAGTTGTGCATGGGGTGTGTTTGGAACATTTTGTCACCAGCCGACTCCAAAATTCAGCGCTTCCCCATCTCAGCCCAGAAAGCAGGTAGAACAAGTTTTGTGGTGTCCTTCAGCTGACTTTCGGGGTAGTGTAAGAACTACCAACAGAAGTCCTTTCTGGCACGTTATCCGGTGGAGTTGTGCATGGGGTGTGTTTGGAACATTTTGTCACCAGCCGACTCCAAAATTCAGCGCTTCCCCATCTCAGCCCAGAAAGCAGGTAGAACAAGTTTTGTGGTGACTTTCAACTGCCTACCGGAGCAATCTAAAAAGTACCAAGAGAACTCCTTTCTGGCACCTTCCCCGGTGGAGTTGTGCATGGCGTGTGTATGGAACATTTTGTCACCAGCCGAGTCCAAAATTCAGCGCTTCCCCATCTCAGCCCAGAAAGCAGGTAGAACAAGTTTTGTGGGGCCATTGAGCATCCTACCCGAGCAATGTAAAAAGTACCAAGAGAAGTCCTTTCTGGCACCTTCCCTGGTGGAGTTGTCCATGGGGTGTGTATGGAACATTTTGCCACTGGCCGAGTCCAAAATTCAGCGCTTCCCCATCTCAGCCCAGAAAGCAGGTAGAACAAGTTTTGTGGGGCCATTGAGCATCCTACCCGAGCAATGTAAAAAGTACCCACAAAAGTCCTTTCTGGCACCTTCCCCGGTGGAGTTGTGCATGGGGTGTGTATGGAACATTTTGTCACCAGCCGAGTCCAAAATTCAGCGCTTCCCCATCTCAGCCCAGAAAGCAGGTAGAACAAGTTTTGTGGTGACTTTCAACTGCCTACCGGAGCAATGTAAAAAGTACCAAGAGAACTCCTTTCTGGCACCTTCCCCGGTGGAGTTGTGCATGGGGTGTGTATGGAACATTTTGTCACCAGCAGAGTCCAAAATTCAGCGCTTCCCCATCTCAGCCCAGAAAGCAGGTAGAACAAGTTTTGTGGGGCCATTGAGCATCCTACCCGAGCAATGTAAAAAGTACCAAGAGAAGTCCTTTCTGGCACCTTCCCCGGTGGAGTTGTGCATGGGGTGTGTATGGAACATTTTGCCACCGGCCGAGTCCAAAATTCAGCGCTTCCCCATCTCAGCCCAGAAAGCAGGTAGAACAAGTTTTGTGGTGTCCTTCAGCTGCCTTTCGGGGTAGTGTAAGAACTACCAACAGAACTCCTTTCTGGCACGTTATCCGGTGGAGTTGTGCATGGGGTGTGTATGGAACATTTTGTCACCAGCCGAGTCCAAAATTCAGCGCTTCCCCATCTCAGCCCAGAAAGCAGGTAGAACAAGTTTTGTGGTGACTTTCAACTGCCTACGCAAGTAATGTAAAAACTACCAACAGACGTCCTTTCTGGCACCTTCCCCGGTGGAGTTGTGCATGGGGTGTGTTTGGAACATTTTGTCACCAGCCAAGTCCAAAATTCAGCGCTTCCCCATCTCAGCCCAGAAAGCAGGTAGAACAAGTTTTGTGGTGTCCTTCAGCTGCCTTTCGGGGTAGTGTAAGAACTACCAACAGACGTCCTTTCTGGCACGTTATCCGGTGGAGTTGTGCATGGGGTGTGTTTGGAACATTTTGTCACCAGCAGAGTCCAAAATTCAGCGCTTCCCCATCTCAGCCCAGAAAGCAGGTAGAACAAGTTTTGTGGTGACTTTCAACTGCCTACCGGAGCAATGTAAAAAGTACCAAGAGAACTCCTTTCTGGCACCTTCCCCGGTGGAGTTGTGCATGGGGTGTGTATGGAACATTTTGTCACCAGCAGAGTCCAAAATTCAGCGCTTCCCCATCTCAGCCCAGAAAGCAGGTAGAACAAGTTTTGTGGTGACTTTCAACTGCCTACCGGAGCAATGTAAAAAGTACCAAGAGAAGTCCTTTCTGGCACCTTCCCCGGTGGAGTTGTGCATGGGGTGTGTATGGAACATTTTGCCACCAGCCGAGTCCAAAATTCAGCGCTTCCCCATCTCAGCCCAGAAAGCAGGTAGAACAAGTTTTGTGGGACCATTGAGCATCCTACCCGAGCAATCTAAAAAGTACCAACAGAAGTCCTTTCTGGCACCTTCCCCGGTGGGGTTGTGCATGGGGTGTGTTTGGAACATTTTGTCACCAGCAGAGTCCAAAATTCAGCGCTTCCCCATCTCAGCCCAGAAAGCAGGTAGAGCAAGTTTTGTGGTGTCCTTCAGCTGCCTTTCGGGGTAGTGTAAGAACTACCAACAGACGTCCTTTCTGGCACCTTCTCCGGTGGAGTTGTGCATGGGGTGTGTTTGGAACATTTTGTCACCAGCCGAGTCCAAAATTCAGCGCTTCCCCATCTCAGCCCAGAAAGCAGGTAGAACAAGTTTTGTGGTGACTTTCAACTGCCTACGCAAGTAATGTAAAAAGTACCAAGAGAAGTCCTTTCTGGCATCTTTCCCGGTGGAGTTGTGCATGGGGTGTGTATGGAACATTTTGTCACCAGCCGAGTCCAAAATTCAGCGCTTCCCCATCTCAGCCCAGAAAGCAGGTAGAAAAGTTTTGTGGGGCCATTGAGCATCCTACCCGAGCAATCTAAAAAGTACCAACAGACGTCTTTTCTGGCACCTTCCCCGGTGGAGTTGTGCATGGGGTGTGTTTGGAACATTTTGTCACCAGCCGAGTCCAAAATTCAGCGCTTCCCCATCTCAGCCCAGAAAGCAGGTAGAACAAGTTTTGTGGGGCCATTCAGCATCCTACCCGAGCAATGTAAAAAGTACCAACAGAACTCCTTTCTGGCACCTTCCCCGGTGGGGTTGTGCATGGGGTGTGTTTGGAACATTTTGTCACCAGCCGAGTCCAAAATTCAGCGCTTCCCCATCTCAGCCCAGAAAGCAGGTAGAACAAGTTTTGTGTGGCCATTGAGCATCCTACCCGAGCAATGCAAAAAGTACCAAGAGAAGTCCTTTCTGGCACCTTCCCCGGTGGAGTTGTCCATGGGGTGTGTATGGAACATTTTGTCGCCAGCCGAGTCCAAAATTCAGCGCTTCCCCATCTCAGCCCAGAAAGCAGGTAGAACAAGTTTTGTGGGGCCATTAAGCATCCTACCCGAGCAATGTAAAAAGTACCAACAGACGTCCTTTCTGGCACCTTCCCCGGTGGAGTTGTGCATGGGGTGTGTATGGAACATTTTGTCACCAGCCGAGTCCAAAATTCAGCGCTTCCCCATCTCAGCCCAGAAAGCAGGTAGAACAAGTTTTGTGGTGTCCTTCAGCTGCCTTTCAGGGTAGTGTAAGAACTACCAACAGACGTCCTTTCTGGCACCTTCCCCGGTGGAGTTGTGCATGGGGTGTGTATGGAACATTTTGTCACCAGCCGAGTCCAAAATTCAGCGCTTCCCCATCTCATCCCAGAAAGCAGGTAGAACAAATTTTGTGGGGCCATTGAGCATCCTACCCGAGCAATTTAAAAAGTACCAACAGAAGTCCTTTCTGGCACCTTCCCCGGTGGAGTTGTGCATGGGGTGTGTTTGGAACATTTTGTCACCAGCCGAGTCCAAAATTCAGCGCTTCCCCATCTCAGCCCAGAAAGCAGGTAGAACAAGTTTTGTGGGGCCATTGAGCATCCTACCCGAGCAATCTAAAAAGTACCAACAGAAGTCCTTTCTGGCACCTTCCCCGGTGGAGTTGTGCATGGGGTGTGTATGGAACATTTTGTCACCAGCCGAGTCCAAAATTCAGCGCTTCCCCATCTCAGCCCAGAAAGCAGGTAGAACAAGTTTTGTGGTGTCCTTCAGCTGCCTTTCAGGGTAGTGTAAGAACTACCAACAGACGTCCTTTCTGGCACCTTCCCCGGTGGAGTTGTGCATGGGGTGTGTATGGAACATTTTGTCACCAGCCGAGTCCAAAATTCAGCGCTTCCCCATCTCATCCCAGAAAGCAGGTAGAACAAATTTTGTGGGGCCATTGAGCATCCTACCCGAGCAATTTAAAAAGTACCAACAGAAGTCCTTTCTGGCACCTTCCCCGGTGGAGTTGTGCATGGGGTGTGTTTGGAACATTTTGTCACCAGCCGAGTCCAAAATTCAGCGCTTCCCCATCTCAGCCCAGAAAGCAGGTAGAACAAGTTTTGTGGGGCCATTGAGCATCCTACCCGAGCAATCTAAAAAGTACCAACAGAAGTCCTTTCTGGCACCTTCCCCGGTGGAGTTGTGCATGGGGTGTGTATGGAACATTTTGTCACCAGCCGAGTCCAAAATTCAGCGCTTCCCCATCTCAGCCCAGAAAGCAGGTAGAACAAGTTTTGTGGTGACTTTCAACTGCCTACCCGAGAATGTAAAAACTACCAACAGAACTCCTTTCTGGCACCTTCCCCAGTGGAGTTGTGCATGGGGTGTGTTTGGAACATTTTGTCACCAGCCGAGTCCAAAATTCAGTGCTTCCCCATCCCAGCCCAGAAAGCAGGTAGAACAAGTTTTGTGGTGTCCTTCAGCTGCCTTTCGGGGTAGTGTAAGAACTACCAACAGAACTCCTTTCTGGCACGTTCCCCGGTGGAGTTGTGCATGGGGTGTGTATGGAACATTTTGTCACCAGCCGAGTCCAAAATTCAGCGCTTCCCCATCTCAGCCCAGAAAGCAGGTAGAACAAGTTTTGTGGTGACTTTCAACTGCCTACGCAAGTAATGTAAAAACTACCAACAGACGTCCTTTCTGGCACCTTCCCCGGTGGAGTTGTGCATGGGGTGTGTTTGGAACATTTTGTCACCAGCCGAGTCCAAAATTCAGCGCTTCCCCATCTCAGCCCAGAAAGCAGGTAGAACAAGTTTTGTGGTGTCCTTCAGCTGCCTTTCGGGGTAGTGTAAGAACTACCAACAGAACTCCTTTCTGGCACGTTCCCCGGTGGAGTTGTGCATGGGGTGTGTATGGAACATTTTGTCACCAGCCGAGTCCAAAATTCAGCGCTTCCCCATCTCAGCCCAGAAAGCAGGTAGAACAAGTTTTGTGGTGACTTTCAACTGCCTACCGGAGCAATGTAAAAAGTACCAAGAGAACTCCTTTCTGGCACCTTCCCCGGTGGAGTTCTGCATGGGGTGTGTTTGGAACATTTTGTCACCAGCCGAGTCCAAAATTCAGCGCTTCCCCATCTCAGCCCAGAAAGCAGGTAGAACAAGTTTTGTGGTGTCCTTCAGCTGCCTACAAGGGTATTGTAAAAACTACCAACAGACGTCCTTTCTGGCACCTTCTCCGGTGGAGTTGTGCATGGGGTGTGTTTGGAACATTTTGTCACCAGCAGAGTCCAAAATTCAGCGCTTCCCCATCTCAGCCCAGAAAGCAGGTAGAACAAGTTTTGTGGGGCCATTGAGCATCCTACCCGAGCAATCTAAAAAGTACCAACAGAAGTCCTGTCTGGCACCTTCCCCGGTGGAGTTGTGCATGGGGTGTGTATGGAACATTTTGCCACCGGCCGAGTCCAAAATTCAGCGCTTCCCCATCTCAGCCCAGAAAGCAGGTAGAACAAGTTTTGTGGGGCCATTGAGCATCCTACCCGAGCAATCTAAAAAGTACCAACAGAACTCCTTTCTGGCACGTTATCCGGTGGAGTTGTGCATGGGGTGTGTATGGAACATTTTGTCACCAGCCGAGTCCAAAATTCAGCGCTTCCCCATCTCAGCCCAGAAAGCAGGTAGAACAAGTTTTGTGGTGACTTTCAACTGCCTACCCGAGAATGTAAAAAGTACCAAGAGAAGTCCTTTCTGGCACCTTCCCCGGTGGAGTTGTGCATGGGGTGTGTTTGGAACATTTTGTCACCAGCCGAGTCCAAAATTCAGCACTTCACCATCCCAGCCCAGAAAGCAGGTAGAACAAGTTTTGTGGTGTCCTTCAGCTGCCTTTCAGGGTAGTGTAAGAACTACCAACAGAACTCCTTTCTGGCACCTTCCCCGGTGGAGTTGTGCATGGGGTGTGTTTGGAACATTTTGTCACCAGCCGAGTCCAAAATTCAGCGCTTCCCCATCTCAGCCCAGAAAGCAGGTAGAACAAGTTTTGTGGTGACTTTCAACTGCCTACGCAAGTAATGTAAAAACTACCAACAGAACTCCTTTCTGGCACCTTCCCCGGTGGAGTTGTGCATGGGGTGTGTTTGGAACATTTTGTCACCAGCCGAGTCCAAAATTCAGCACTTCCCCATCTCAGCCCAGAAAGCAGGTAGAACAACTTTTGTGGTGTCCTTCAGCTGCCTTTCGGGGTAGTGTAAGCACTACCAACAGAACTCCTTTCTGGCACGTTATCCGGTGGAGTTGTGCATGGGGTGTGTATGGAACATTTTGTCACCAGCCGAGTCCAAAATTCAGCGCTTCCCCATCTCAGCCCAGAAAGCAGGTAGAACAAGTTTTGTGGTGACTTTCAACTGCCTACCGGAGCAATGTAAAAAGTACCAAGAGAACTCCTTTCTGGCACCTTCCCCGGTGGAGTTGTGCATGGGGTGTGTTTGGAACATTTTGTCACCAGCCGAGTCCAAAATTCAGCGCTTCCCCATCTCAGCCCAGAAAGCAGGTAGAACAAGTTTTGTGGTGACTTTCAACTGCCTACCGGAGCAATGTAAAAAGTACCAAGAGAAGTCCTTTCTGGCACCTTCCCCGGTGGAGTTGTGCATGGGGTGTGTATGGAACATTTTGCCACCGGCCGAGTCCAAAATTCAGCGCTTCCCCATCTCAGCCCAGAAAGCAGGTAGAACAAGTTTTGTGGTGACTTTCAACTGCCTACCCGAGAATGTAAAAAGCACCAAGAGAACTCCTTTCTGGCACCTTCCCCAGTGGAGTTGTGCATGGGGTGTGTTTGGAACATTTTGTCACCAGCCGAGTCCAAAATTCAGCACTTCCCCATCCCAGCCCAGAAAGCAGGTAGAACAAGTTTTGTGGTGTCCTTCAGCTGCCTTTCAGGGTAGTGTAAGAACTACCAACAGAACTCCTTTCTGGCACGTTCCCCGGTGGAGTTGTGCATGGGGTGTGTATGGAACATTTTGTCACCAGCCGAGTCCAAAATTCAGCGCTTCCCCATCTCAGCCCAGAAAGCAGGTAGAACAAGTTTTGTGGTGACTTTCAACTGCCTACGCAAGTAATGTAAAAACTACCAACAGAACTCCTTTCTGGCACCTTCCCCGGTGGAGTTGTGCATGGGGTGTGTTTGGAACATTTTGTCACCAGCCGAGTCCAAAATTCAGCGCTTCCCCATCTCAGCCCAGAAAGCAGGTAGAACAAGTTTTGTGGTGTCCTTCAGCTGCCTTTCGGGGTAGTGTAAGAACTACCAACAGAACTCCTTTCTGGCACGTTATCCGGTGGAGTTGTGCATGGGGTGTGTATGGAACATTTTGTCACCAGCCGAGTCCAAAATTCAGCGCTTCCCCATCTCAGCCCAGAAAGCAGGTAGAACAAGTTTTGTGGTGACTTTCAACTGCCTACCGGAGCAATGTAAAAAGTACCAAGAGAACTCCTTTCTGGCACCTTCCCCGGTGGAGTTGTGCATGGGGTGTGTTTGGAACATTTTGTCACCAGCCGACTCCAAAATTCAGCGCTTCCCCATCTCAGCCCAGAAAGCAGGTAGAACAAGTTTTGTGGTGTCCTTCAGCTGCCTTTCGGGGTAGTGTAAGAACTACCAACAGACGTCCTTTCTGGCACCTTCTCCGGTGCAGTTGTGCATGGGGTGTGTTTGGAACATTTTGTCACCAGCCGAGTCCAAAATTCAGCGCTTCCCCATCTCAGCCCAGAAAGCAGGTAGAACAAGTTTTGTGGTGACTTTCAACTGCCTACCGGAGCAATGTAAAAAGTACCAAGAGAAGTCCTTTCTGGCACCTTCCCCGGTGGAGTTGTGCATGGGGTGTGTATGGAACATTTTGTCACCAGCAGAGTCCAAAATTCAGCGCTTCCCCATCTCAGCCCAGAAAGCAGGTAGAACAAGTTTTGTGGGGCCATTGAGCATCCTACACGAGCAATGTAAAAAGTACCAAGAGAAGTCCTTTCTGGCACCTTCCCCGGTGGAGTTGTGCATGGGGTGTGTTTGGAACATTTTGCCACCAGCCGAGTCCAAAATTCAGCGCTTCCCCATCTCAGCCCAGAAAGCAGGTAGAACAAGTTTTGTGGGGCCATTGAGCATCCTACCCGAGCAATCTAAAAAGTACCAACAGAAGTCCTTTCTGGCACCTTCCCCGGTGGGGTTGTGCATGGGGTGTGTTTGGAACATTTTGTCACCAGCCGAGTCCAAAATTCAGCGCTTCCCCATCTCAGCCCAGAAAGCAGGTAGAACAACTTTTGTGGTGTCCTTCAGCAGCCTTTCGGGGTAGTGTAAGAACTACCAACAGAACTCCTTTCTGGCACGTTCCCCGGTGGAGTTGTGCATGGGGTGTGTATGGAACATTTTGTCACCAGCCGAGTCCAAAATTCAGCGCTTCCCCATCTCAGCCCAGAAAGCAGGTAGAACAAGTTTTGTGGGGCCATTGAGCATCCTACCCGAGCAATCTAAAAAGTATCAACAGACGTCCTTTCTGGCACCTTCCCCGGTGGAGTTGTGCATGGGGTGTGTATGGAACATTTTGCCACCGGCCGAGTCCAAAATTCAGCGCTTCCCCATCTCAGCCCAGAAAGCAGGTAGAACAAGTTTTGTGGGGCCATTGAGCATCCTACCCGAGCAATGTTAAAAAGTACCAACAGAAGTCCTTTCTGGCACCTTCCCCGGTGGAGTTGTGCATGGGGTGTGTATGGAACATTTTGTCACCAGCCGAGTCCAAAATTCAGCGCTTCCCCATCTCAGCCCAGAAAGCAGGTAGAACAAGTTTTGTGGTGACTTTCAACTGCCTACGCAAGTAATGTCAAAACTACCAACAGAACTCCTTTCTGGCCCCTTCCCCGGTGGAGTTGTGCATGGGGTGTGTTTGGAACATTTTGTCACCAGCCGAGTCCAAAATTCAGCGCTTCCCCATCTCAGCCCAGAAAGCAGGTAGAACAACTTTTGTGGTGTCCTTCAGCTGCCTTTCGGGGTAGTGTAAGAACTACCAACAGAACTCCTTTCTGGCACCTTCCCCGGTGGAGTTGTGCATGGGGTGTGTATGGAACATTTTGTCACCAGCCGAGTCCAAAATTCAGCGCTTCCCCATCTCAGCCCAGAAAGCAGGTAGAACAAGTTTTGTGGTGACTTTCAACTGCCTTTCGGGGTAGTGTAAGAACTACCAACAGAACTCCTTTCTGGCAAGTTATCCGGTGGAGTTGTGCATGGGGCGTGTTTGGAACATTTTGTCACCAGCAGAGTCCAAAATTCAGCGCTTCCCCATCTCAGCCCAGAAAGCAGGTAGAACAAGTTTTGTGGTGTCCTTCAGCTGCCTTTCGGGGTAGTGTAAAAACTACCAACAGAACTCCTTTCTGGCACCTTCCCCGGTGGAGTTGTGCATGGGGTGTGTTTGGAACATTTTGTCACCAGCCGACTCCAAAATTCAGCGCTTCCCCATCTCAGCCCAGAAAGCAGGTAGAACAAGTTTTGTGGTGTCCTTCAGCTGCCTTTCGGGGTAGTGTAAGAACTAAAAACAGAACTCCTTTCTGGCACCTTCTCCAGTGGAGTTGTGCATGGCGTGTGTATGGAACATTTTGTCACCAGCCGAGTCCAAAATTCAGCGCTTCCCCATCTCAGCCCAGAAAGCAGGTAGAACAAGTTTTGTGGGGCCATTGAGCATCCTACCCGAGCAATGCAAAAAGTACCAAGAGAAGTCCTTTCTGGCACCTTCCCCGGTGGAGTTGTGCATGGGGTGTGTTTGGAACATTTTGTCACCAGCCGAGTCCAAAATTCAGCGCTTCCCCATCTCAGCCCAGAAAGCAGGTAGAACAAGTTTTGTGGTGTCCTTCAGCTGCCTTTCGGGGTAGTGTAAGAACTACCAACAGACGTCCTTTCTGGCACCTTCCCTGGTGGAGTTGTGCATGGGGTGTGTGTGGAACATTTTGTCACCAGCCGAGTCCAAAATTCAGCGCTTCCCCATCTCAGCCCAGAAAGCAGGTAGAACAAGTTTTGTGGGGCCATTGAGCATCCTACCCGAGCAATTTAAAAAGTACCAAGAGCAGTCCTTTCTGGCACCTTCCCCGGTGGAGTTGTGCATGGGGTGTGTTTGGAACATTTTGTCACCAGCCGAGTCCAAAATTCAGCGCTTCCCCATCTCAGCCCAGAAAGCAGGTAGAACAAGTTTTGTGGTGTCCTTCAGCTGCCTACCGGGGTAGTGTAAGAACTACCAACAGACGTCCTTTCTGGCACCTTCCCTGGTGGAGTTGTGCATGGGGTGTGTTTGGAACATTTTGTCACCAGCAGAGTCCAAAATTCAGCGCTTCCCCATCTCAGCCCAGAAAGCAGGTAGAACAAGTTTTGTGGGGCCATTGAGCATCCTACCCGAACAATGCAAAAAGTACCAAGAGAAGTCCTTTCTGGCACCTTCCCCAGTGGAGTTGTGCATGGGGTGTGTTTGGAACATTTTGTCACCAGCCGAGTCCAAAATTCAGCGCTTCCCCATCTCAGCCCAGAAAGCAGGTAGAAGAACTGTCGTGGTGCCTTTCAGCTGCCTACGCAAGTAATGTAAGAACTACCAACAGAACTCCTTTCTGGCACCTTCTCCGGTGGAGTTGTGCATGGGGTGTGTTTGGGACATTTTGTCACCAGCCGAGTCCAAAATTCAGCGCTTCCCCATCTCAGCCCAGAAAGCAGGTAGAGCAAGTTTTGTGGGGCCATTAAGCATCCTACCCGAGCAATGTAAAAAGTACCAACAGACGTCCTTTCTGGCCCCTTCCCCGGTGGAGTTGTGCATGGGGTGTGTTTGGAACATTTTGTCACCAGCCGAGTCCAAAATTCAGCGCTTCCCCATCTCAGCCCAGAAAGCAGGTAGAACAAGTTTTGTGGTGACTTTCAACTGCCTACGCAAGTAATGTAAAAACTACCAACAGAACTCCTTTCTGGCCCCTTCCCCGGTGGAGTTGTGCATGGGGTGTGTTTGGAACATTTTGTCACCAGCAGAGTCCAAAATTCAGCGCTTCCCCATCTTAGCCCAGAAAGCAGGTAGAACAAGTTTTGTGGGGCCATTGAGCATCCTATCCGAGCAATGCAAAAAGTACCAAGAGAAGTCCTTTCTGGCACCTTCCCCGGTGGAGTTGTCCATGGGGTGTGTATGGAACATTTTGTCGCCAGTCGAGTCCAAAATTCAGCGCTTCCCCATCTCAGCCCAGAAAGCAGGTAGAACAAGTTTTGTGGGGCCATTAAGCATCCTACCCGAGCAATGTAAAAAGTACCAACAGACGTCCTTTCTGGCACCTTCCCCGGTGGAGTTGTGCATGGGGTGTGTTTGGGACATTTTGTCACCAGCTGAGTCCAAAATTCAGCGCTTCCCCATCCCAGCCCAGAAAGCAGGTAGAACAAGTTTTGTGGTGTCCTTCAGCTGCCTTTCGGGGTAGTGTAAGAACTACCAACAGAAGTCCTTTCTGGCACCTCTCCAGTGGAGTTGTGCATGGGGTGTGTATGGAACATTTTGTCACCAGCCGAGTCCAAAATTCAGCGCTTCCCCATCTCAGCCCAGAAAGCAGGTAGAACAAGTTTTGTGGGGCCATTGAGCATCCTACCCGAGCAATCTAAAAAGTACCAACAGACGTCCTTTCTGGCCCCTTCCCCGGTGGAGTTGTGCATGGGGTGTGTTTGGAACATTTTGTCACCAGCCAAGTCCAAAATTCAGCGCTTCCCCATCTCAGCCCAGAAAGCAGGTAGAACAAGTTTTGTGGTGACTTTCAACTGCCTACCGGAGCAATGTAAAAACTACCAACAGACGTCCTTTCTGGCACCTTCCCCGGTGGGGTTGTGCATGGGGTGTGTTTGGAACATTTTGTCACCAGCCGAGTCCAAAATTCAGCGCTTCCCCATCTCAGCCCAGAAAGCAGGTAGAGCAAGTTTTGTGGGGCCATTGAGCATCCTACCCGAGCAATTTAAAAAGTACCAACAGAAGTCCTTTCTGGCACCTTCCCCGGTGGAGTTGTGCATGGGGTGTGTTTGGAACATTTTGTCACCAGCCGAGTCCAAAATTCAGCGCTTCCCCATCTCAGCCCAGAAAGCAGGTAGAACAAGTTTTGTGGTGACTTTCAACTGCCTACCGGAGCAATCTAAAAAGTACCAAGAGAACTCCTTTCTGGCACCTTCCCCGGTGGAGTTGTGCATGGCGTGTGTATGGAACATTTTGTCACCAGCCGAGTCCAAAATTCAGCGCTTCCCCATCCCAGCCCAGAAAGCAGGTAGAACAAGTTTTGTGGTGTCCTTTAGCTTCCTACCAGGGTAGTGTAAGAACTACCAACAGACGTCCTTTCTGGCACCTTCCCCGGTGGAGTTGTGCATGGGGTGTGTATGGAACATTTTGTCACCAGCCGAGTCCAAAATTCAGCGCTTCCCCATCTCAGCCCAGAAAGCAGGTAGAAAAGATTTTGTGGGGCCATTGAGCATCCTACACGAGCAATTTAAAAAGTACCAACAGAAGTCCTTTCTGGCACCTTCCCCGGTGGAGTTGTGCATGGGGTGTGTTTGGAACATTTTGTCACCAGCCGAGTCCAAAATTCAGCGCTTCCCCATCTCAGCCCAGAAAGCAGGTAGAAGAACTGTCGTGGTGCCTTTCAGCTGCCTACCCGAGCAATGCAAAAAGTACCAAGAGAAGTCCTTTCTGGCACGTTCCCCGGTGGAGTTGTGCATGGGGTGTGTTTGGAACATTTTGTCACCAGCCGAGTCCAAAATTCAGCACTTCCCCATCTCAGCCCAGAAAGCAGGTAGAACAAGTTTTGTGGGGCCATTGAGCATCCTACCCGAGCAATGTAAAAAGTACCAACAGAATTCCTTTCTGGCACCTTCCCCGGTGGAGTTGTTCATGGGGTGTGTTTGGAACATTTTGTCACCAGCCGAGTCCAAAATTCAGCGCTTCCCCATCTCAGCCCAGAAAGCAGGTAGAACAAGTTTTGTGGTGACTTTCAACTGCCTACCCGAGAATGTAAAAACTACCAACAGAACTCCTTCCTGGCACCTTCCCCGGTGGAGTTGTGCATGGGGTGTGTTTGGAACATTTTGTCACCAGCTGAGTCCAAAATTCAGCGCTTCCCCATCTCAGCCCAGAAAGCAGGTAGAACAAGTTTTGTGGTGTCCTTCAGCTGCCTTTCGGGGTAGTGTAAGAACTACCAACAGAAGTCCTTTCTGGCACCTCTCCGGTGGAGTTGTGCATGGGGTGTTTTTGGAACATTTTGTCACCAGCCGAGTCCAAAATTCAGCGCTTCCCCATCTCAGCCCAGAAAGCAGGTAGAACAAGTTTTGTGGGGCCATTGAGCATCCTACCCGAGCAATCTAAAAAGTACCAACAGACGTCCTTTCTGGCCCCTTCCCCGGTGGAGTTGTGCATGGGGTGTGTTTGGAACATTTTGTCACCAGCCGAGTCCAAAATTCAGCGCTTCCCCATCTCAGCCCAGAAAGCAGGTAGAACAAGTTTTGTGGTGACTTTCAACTGCCTACCGGAGCAATGTAAAAAGTTCCAAGAGAACTCCTTTCTGGCACCTTCCCCGGTGGAGTTGTGCATGGGGTGTGTTTGGAACATTTTGTCACCAGCCGAGTCCAAAATTCAGCGCTTCCCCATCCCAGCCCAGAAAGCAGGTAGAACAAGTTTTGTGGTGTCCTTCAGCTGCCTTTCGGGGTAGTGTAAGAACTACCAACAGACGTCCTTTCTGGCACCTTCTCCGGTGGAGTTGTGCATGGGGTGTGTTTGGAACATTTTGTCACCAGCCGAGTCCAAAATTCAGCGCTTCCCCATCTCAGCCCAGAAAGCAGGTAGAACAAGTTTTGTGGGGCTATTGAGCATCCTACCCGAGCAATGCAAAAAGTACCAAGAGAAGTCCTTTCTGGCACCTTCCCCGGTGGAGTTGTCCATGGGGTGTGTATGGAACATTTTGTCACCAGCCGAGTCCAAAATTCAGCGCTTCCCCATCTCAGCCCAGAAAGCAGGTAGAACAAGTTTTGTGGGGCCATTGAGCATCCTACCCGAGCAATCTAAAAAGTACCACAGACGTCCTTTCTGGCCCCTTCCCCGGTGGAGTTGTGCATGGGGTGTGTTTGGAACATTTTGTCACCAGCCGAGTCCAAAATTCAGCGCTTCCCCATCTCAGCCCAGAAAGCAGGTAGAACAAGTTTTGTGGTGACTTTCAACTGCCTACCCGAGAATGTAAAAACTACCAACAGAACTCCTTTCTGGCACCTTCCCCGGTGGAGTTGTGCATGGGGTGTGTTTGGAACATTTTGTCACCAGCCGAGTCCAAAATTCAGCGCTTCCCCATCCCAGCCCAGAAAGCAGGTAGAACAACTTTTGTGGGGCCATTCAGCTGCCTTTCGGGGTAGTGTAAAAACTACCAACAGAACTCCTTTCTGGCACGTTATCCGGTGGAGTTGTGCATGGGGTGTGTATGGAACGTTTTGTCACCAGCCGAGTCCAAAATTCAGCGCTTCCCCATCTCAGCCCAGAAAGCAGGTAGAACAAGTTTTGTGGTGTCCTTCAGCTGCCTACCGGGGTAGTGTAAGAACTACCAACAGACGTCCTTTCTGGCACCTTCTCCGGTGGAGTTGTGCATGGGGTGTGTTTGGAACATTTTGTCACCAGCAGAGTCCAAAATTCAGCGCTTCCCCATCTCAGCCCAGAAAGCAGGTAGAACAAGTTTTGTGGTGTCCTTCAGCTGCCTTTCGGGGTAGTGTAAGAACTACCAACAGACGTCCTTTCTGGCACCTTCCCTGGTGGAGTTGTGCATGGGGTGTGTATGGAACATTTTGTCACCAGCCGAGTCCAAAATTCAGCGCTTCCCCATCTCAGCCCAGAAAGCAGGTAGAACAAGTTTTGTGGGGCTATTGAGCATCCTACCCGAGCAATGCAAAAAGTACCAAGAGAAGTCCTTTCTGGCACCTTCCCCGGTGGAGTTGTCCATGGGGTGTGTATGGAACATTTTGTCACCAGCCGAGTCCAAAATTCAGCGCTTCCCCATCTCAGCCCAGAAAGCAGGTAGAACAAGTTTTGTGGGGCCATTGAGCATCCTACCCGAGCAATCTAAAAAGTACCAACAGACGTCCTTTCTGGCCCCTTCCCCGGTGGAGTTGTGCATGGGGTGTGTTTGGAACATTTTGTCACCAGCCGAGTCCAAAATTCAGCGCTTCCCCATCTCAGCCCAGAAAGCAGGTAGAACAAGTTTTGTGGTGTCCTTCAGCTGCCTTTCGGGGTAGTGTAAGAACTACCAACAGACGTCCTTTCTGGCACCTTCCCTGGTGGAGTTGTGCATGGGGTGTGTATGGAACATTTTGTCACCAGCCGAGTCCAAAATTCAGCGCTTCCCCATCTCAGCCCAGAAAGCAGGTAGAGCAAGTTTTGTGGTGTCCTTCAGCTGCCTTTTGGGGTAGTGTAAGAACTACCAACAGACGTCCTTTCTGGCACCTTCTCCGGTGGAGTTGTGCATGGGGTGTGTTTGGAACATTTTGTCACCAGCCGAGTCCAAAATTCAGCGCTTCCCCATCTCAGCCCAGAAAGCAGGTAGAACAAGTTTTGTGGGGCCATTGAGCATCCTACCCGAGCAATCTAAAAAGTACCGACAGACGTCCTTTCTGGCCCCTTCCCAATTGGAGTTGTGCATGGGGTGTGTTTGGGACATTTTGTCACCAGCCGAGTCCAAAATTCAGCGCTTCCCCATCTCAGCCCAGAAAGCAGGTAGAACAAGTTTTGTGGTGTCCTTCAGCTGCCTTTCGGGGTAGTGTAAGAACTACCAACAGACGTCCTTTCTGGCACCTTCCCTGGTGGAGTTGTGCATGGGGTGTGTATGGAACATTTTGTCACCAGCCGAGTCCAAAATTCAGCGCTTCCCCATCTCAGCCCAGAAAGCAGGTAGAGCAAGTTTTGTGGGGCCATTGAGCATCCTACCCGAGCAATTTAAAAAGTACCAAGAGAAGTCCTTTCTGGCACCTTCCCCGGTGGAGTTGTGCATGGGGTGTGTTTGGAACATTTTGTCACTAGCCGAGTCCAAAATTCAGCGCTTCCCCATCTCAGCCCAGAAGCAGGTAGAACAAGTTTTGTGGTGACTTTCAACTGCCTACCGGAGCAATGTAAAAACTACCAACAGACGTCCTTTCTGGCACCTTCCCCGGTGGAGTTGTGCATGGGGTGTGTTTGGAACATTTTGTCACCAGCCGAGTCCAAATTTCAGCGCTTCCCCATCTCAGCCCAGAAAGCAGGTAGAACAAGTTTTGTGGGGCCATTGAGCATCCTACCCGAGCAATGTAAAAAGTACCAACAGAAGTCCTTTCTGGCACCTTCCCCGGTGGAGTTGTGCATGGGGTGTGTTTGGGACATTTTGTCACCAGCCGAGTCCAAAATTCAGCGCTTCCCCATCTCAAGCCCAGAAAGCAGGTAGAACAAGTTTTGTGGGGCCATTCAGCATCCTACCCGAGCAATGTAAAAAGTACCAACAGAATTCCTTTCTGGCACCTTCCCCGGTGGAGTTGTTCATGGGGTGTGTTTGGGAACATTTTGTCACCAGCCGAGTCCAAAATTCAGCGCTTCCCCATCTCAGCCCAGAAAGCAGGTAGAACAAGTTTTGTGGTGACTTTCAACTGCCTACCGGAGAATATAAAAAGTACCAAGAGAAGTCCTTTCTGGCACCTTCCCCGGTGGGGTTGTGCATGGGGTGTGTTTGGAACATTTTGTCACCAGCCGAGTCCAAAATTCAGCGCTTCCCCATCTCAGCCCAGAAAGCAGGTAGAGCAAGTTTTGTGGGGCCATTGAGCATCCTACCCGAGCAATGTAAAAAGTACCAACAGAAGTCCTTTCTGGCACCTTCCCCGGTGGAGTTGTGCATGGAGTGTGTTTGGGACATTTTGTCACCAGCCGAGTCCAAAATTCAGCGCTTCCCCATCTCAAGCCCAGAAAGCAGGTAGAACAAGTTTTGTGGGGCCATTCAGCATCCTACCCGAGCAATGTAAAAAGTACCAACAGAATTCCTTTCTGGCACCTTCCCCGGTGGAGTTGTTCATGGGGTGTGTTTGGGAACATTTTGTCACCAGCCGAGTCCAAAATTCAGCGCTTCCCCATCTCAGCCCAGAAAGCAGGTAGAACAAGTTTTGTGGTGACTTTCAACTGCCTACCGGAGAATGTAAAAAGTACCAAGAGAAGTCCTTTCTGGCACCTTCCCCGGTGGGGTTGTGCATGGGGTGTGTTTGGAACATTTTGTCACCAGCCGAGTCCAAAATTCAGCGCTTCCCCATCTCAGCCCAGAAAGCAGGTAGAACAAGTTTTGTGGTGACTTTCAACTGCCTACGCAAGTAATGTAAAGACTACCAACAGACGTCCTTTCTGGCACCTTCCCCGGTGGAGTTGTGCATGGGGTGTGTTTGGAACATTTTGTCTCCAGCCGAGTCCAAAATTCAGCGCTTCCCCATCTCAGCCCAGAAAGCAGGTAGAACAAGTTTTGTGGGGCTATTGAGCATCCTACCCGAGCAATGCAAAAAGTACCAAGAGAAGTCCTTTCTGGCACCTTCCCCGGTGGAGTTGTGCATGGGGTGTGTATGGAACATTTTGCCACCAGCCGAGTCCAAAATTCAGCGCTTCCCCATCTCAGCCCAGAAAGCAGGTAGAACAAGTTTTGTGGTGTCCTTCAGCTGCCTTTCGGGGTAGTGTAAGAACTACCAACAGACGTCCTTTCTGGCACCTTCCCCGGTGGAGTTGTGCATGGGGTGTGTTTGGAACATTTTGTCACCAGCCGAGTCCAAATTTCAGCGCTTCCCCATCTCAGCCCAGAAAGCAGGTAGAACAAATCTTGTGGGGCCATTGAGCATCCTACCCGAGCAATGTAAAAAGTACCAACAGAAGTCCTTTCTGGCACCTTCCCCGGTGGAGTTGTGCATGGGGTGTGTTTGGGACATTTTGTCACCAGCCGAGTCCAAAATTCAGCGCTTCCCCATCTCAAGCCCAGAAAGCAGGTAGAACAAGTTTTGTGGGGCCATTCAGCATCCTACCCGAGCAATTTAAAAAGTACCAACAGAATTCCTTTCTGGCACCTTCCCCGGTGGAGTTGTTCATGGGGTGTGTTTGGGAACATTTTGTCACCAGCCGAGTCCAAAATTCAGCGCTTCCCCATCTCAGCCCAGAAAGCAGGTAGAACAAGTTTTGTGGTGACTTTCAACTGCCTACCCGAGAATGTAAAAAGTACCAAGAGAAGTCCTTTCTGGCACCTTCCCCGGTGGGGTTGTGCATGGGGTGTGTTTGGAACATTTTGTCACCAGCCGAGTCCAAAATTCAGCGCTTCCCCATCTCAGCCCAGAAAGCAGGTAGAACAAGTTTTGTGGTGACTTTATACCGCCTACCGGAGCAATGTAAAAACTACCAACAGACGTCCTTTCTGGCACCTTCCCCGGTGGAGTTGTGCATGGGGTGTGTTTGGAACATTTTGTCACCAGCCGAGTCCAAAATTCAGCGATTCCCCATCTCAGCCCAGAAAGCAGGTAGAACAAGTTTTGTGGGGCCATTCAGCTGCCTTTCGGGGTAGTGTAAAAACTACCAACAGAACTCCTTTCTGGCACGTTATCCGGTGGAGTTGTGCATGGGGTGTGTATGGAACGTTTTGTCACCAGCCGAGTCCAAAATTCAGCGCTTCCCCATCTCAGCCCAGAAAGCAGGTAGAACAAGTTTTGTGGTGTCCTTCAGCTGCCTTTCGGGGTAGTGTAAGAACTACCAACAGACGTCCTTTCTGGCACCTTCCCTGGTGGAGTTGTGCATGGGGTGTGTATGGAACATTTTGTCACCAGCCGAGTCCAAAATTCAGCGCTTCCCCATCTCAGCCCAGAAAGCAGGTAGAGCAAGTTTTGTGGTGTCCTTCAGCTGCCTTTCGGGGTAGTGTAAGAACTACCAACAGACGTCCTTTCTGGCACCTTCTCCGGTGGAGTTGTGCATGGGGTGTGTTTGGAACATTTTGTCACCAGCAGAGTCCAAAATTCAGCGCTTCCCCATCTCAGCCCAGAAAGCAGGTAGAACAAATTTTGTGGTGTCCTTCAGCTGCCTTTCGGGGTAGTGTAAGAACTACCAACAGACGTCCCTTCTGGCACCTTCCCTGGTGGAGTTGTGCATGGGGTGTGTATGGAACATTTTGTCACCAGCCGAGTCCAAAATTCAGCGCTTCCCCATCTCAGCCCAGAAAGCAGGTAGAGCAAGTTTTGTGGTGTCCTTCAGCTGCCTTTCGGGGTAGTGTAAGAACTACCAACAGACGTCCTTTCTGGCACCTTCTCCGGTGGAGTTGTGCATGGGGTGTGTTTGGAACATTTTGTCACCAGCCGAGTCCAAAATTCAGCGCTTCCCCATCTCAGCCCAGAAAGCAGGTAGAACAAGTTTTGTGGGGCTATTGAGCATCCTACCCGAGCAATGCAAAAAGTACCAAGAGAAGTCCTTTCTGGCACCTTCCCCGGTGGAGTTGTCCATGGGGTGTGTATGGAACATTTTGTCACCAGCCGAGTCCAAAATTCAGCGCTTCCCCATCTCAGCCCAGAAAGCAGGTAGAACAAGTTTTGTGGGGCCATTGAGCATCCTACCCGAGCAATCTAAAAAGTACCAACAGGCGTCCTTTCTGGCCCCTTCCCCGGTGGAGTTGTGCATGGGGTGTGTTTGGAACATTTTGTCACCAGCAGAGTCCAAAATTCAGCGCTTCCCCATCTCAGCCCAGAAAGCAGGTAGAACAACTTTTGTGGTGTCCTTCAGCTGCCTTTCGGGGTAGTGTAAGAACTACCAACAGACGTCCTTTCTGGCACCTTCCCTGGTGGAGTTGTGCATGGGGTGTGTATGGAACATTTTGTCACCAGCCGAGTCCAAAATTCAGCGCTTCCCCATCTCAGCCCAGAAAGCAGGTAGAGCAAGTTTTGTGGTGTCCTTCAGCTGCCTTTCGGGGTAGTGTAAGAACTACCAACAGACGTCCTTTCTGGCACCTTCTCCGGTGGAGTTGTGCATGGGGTGTGTATGGAACATTTTGTCACCAGCCGAGTCCAAAATTCAGCGCTTCCCCATCTCAGCCCAGAAAGCAGGTAGAACAAGTTTTGTGGGGCCATTGAGCATCCTACCCGAGCAATCTAAAAAGTACCGACAGACGTCCTTTCTGGCCCCTTCCCAATTGGAGTTGTGCATGGGGTGTGTTTGGAACATTTTGTCACCAGCCGAGTCCAAAATTCAGCGCTTCCCCATCTCAGCCCAGAAAGCAGGTAGAACAAGTTTTGTGGTGTCCTTCAGCTGCCTTTCGGGGTAGTGTAAGAACTACCAACAGACGTCCTTTCTGGCACCTTCCCTGGTGGAGTTGTGCATGGGGTGTGTATGGAACATTTTGTCACCAGCCGAGTCCAAAATTCAGCGCTTCCCCATCTCAGCCCAGAAAGCAGGTAGAGCAAGTTTTGTGGGGCCATTGAGCATCCTACCCGAGCAATTTAAAAAGTACCAAGAGAAGTCCTTTCTGGCACCTTCCCCGGTGGAGTTGTGCATGGGGTGTGTTTGGAACATTTTGTCACTAGCCGAGTCCAAAATTCAGCGCTTCCCCATCTCAGCCCAGAAGCAGGTAGAACAAGTTTTGTGGTGACTTTCAACTGCCTACCGGAGCAATGTAAAAACTACCAACAGACGTCCTTTCTGGCACCTTCCCCGGTGGAGTTGTGCATGGGGTGTGTTTGGAACATTTTGTCACCAGCCGAGTCCAAATTTCAGCGCTTCCCCATCTCAGCCCAGAAAGCAGGTAGAACAAGTTTTGTGGGGCCATTGAGCATCCTACCCGAGCAATGTAAAAAGTACCAACAGAAGTCCTTTCTGGCACCTTCCCCGGTGGAGTTGTGCATGGAGTGTGTTTGGGACATTTTGTCACCAGCCGAGTCCAAAATTCAGCGCTTCCCCATCTCAAGCCCAGAAAGCAGGTAGAACAAGTTTTGTGGGGCCATTCAGCATCCTACCCGAGCAATGTAAAAAGTACCAACAGAATTCCTTTCTGGCACCTTCCCCGGTGGAGTTGTTCATGGGGTGTGTTTGGGAACATTTTGTCACCAGCCGAGTCCAAAATTCAGCGCTTCCCCATCTCAGCCCAGAAAGCAGGTAGAACAAGTTTTGTGGTGACTTTCAACTGCCTACCGGAGAATGTAAAAAGTACCAAGAGAAGTCCTTTCTGGCACCTTCCCCGGTGGGGTTGTGCATGGGGTGTGTTTGGAACATTTTGTCACCAGCCGAGTCCAAAATTCAGCGCTTCCCCATCTCAGCCCAGAAAGCAGGTAGAAAAAGTTTTGTGGGGCCATTGAGCAACCTACCCGAGCAATTTAAAAAGTACCAAGAGAAGTCCTTTCTGGCACCTTCCCCGGTGGAGTTGTGCATGGGGTGTGTTTGGAACATTTTGTCACTAGCCGAGTCCAAAATTCAGCGCTTCCCCATCTCAGCCCAGAAGCAGGTAGAACAAGTTTTGTGGTGACTTTCAACTGCCTACCGGAGCAATGTAAAAACTACCAACAGACTTCCTTTCTGGCACCTTCCCCGGTGGAGTTGTGCATGGGGTGTGTTTGGAACATTTTGTCACCAGCCGAGTCCAAATTTCAGCGCTTCCCCATCTCAGCCCAGAAAGCAGGTAGAACAAGTTTTGTGGGGCCATTGAGCATCCTACCCGAGCAATGTAAAAAGTACCAACAGAAGTCCTTTCTGGCACCTTCCCCGGTGGAGTTGTGCATGGGGTGTGTTTGGGACATTTTGTCACCAGCCGAGTCCAAAATTCAGCGCTTCCCCATCTCAAGCCCAGAAAGCAGGTAGAACAAGTTTTGTGGGGCCATTCAGCATCCTACCCGAGCAATGTAAAAAGTACCAACAGAATTCCTTTCTGGCACCTTCCCCGGTGGAGTTGTTCATGGGGTGTGTTTGGGAACATTTTGTCACCAGCCGAGTCCAAAATTCAGCGCTTCCCCATCTCAGCCCAGAAAGCAGGTAGAACAAGTTTTGTGGTGACTTTCAACTGCCTACCGGAGAATGTAAAAAGTACCAAGAGAAGTCCTTTCTGGCACCTTCCCCGGTGGGGTTGTGCATGGGGTGTGTTTGGAACATTTTGTCACCAGCCGAGTCCAAAATTCAGCGCTTCCCCATCTCAGCCCAGAAAGCAGGTAGAACAAGTTTTGTGGTGACTTTCAACTGCCTACGCAAGTAATGTAAAGACTACCAACAGACGTCCTTTCTGGCACCTTCCCCGGTGGAGTTGTGCATGGGGTGTGTTTGGAACATTTTGTCTCCAGCCGAGTCCAAAATTCAGCGCTTCCCCATCTCAGCCCAGAAAGCAGGTAGAACAACTTTTGTGGGGCTATTGAGCATCCTACCCGAGCAATGCAAAAAGTACCAAGAGAAGTCCTTTCTGGCACCTTCCCCGGTGGAGTTGTGCATGGGGTGTGTTTGGAACATTTTGTCACCAGCCGAGTCCAAAATTCAGCGCTTCCCCATCTCAGCCCAGAAAGCAGGTAGAACAAGTTTTATGGTGTCCTTCAGCTGCCTTTCGGGGTAGTGTAAGAACTACCAACAGACGTCCTTTCTGGCACCTTCCCCGGTGGAGTTGTGCATGGGGTGTGTTTGGAACATTTTGTCACCAGCCGAGTCCAAATTTCAGCGCTTCCCCATCTCAGCCCAGAAAGCAGGTAGAACAAATCTTGTGGGGCCATTGAGCATCCTACCCGAGCAATGTAAAAAGTACCAACAGAAGTCCTTTCTGGCACCTTCCCCGGTGGAGTTGTGCATGGGGTGTGTTTGGGACATTTTGTCACCAGCCGAGTCCAAAATTCAGCGCTTCCCCATCTCAAGCCCAGAAAGCAGGTAGAACAAGTTTTGTGGGGCCATTCAGCATCCTACCCGAGCAATGTAAAAAGTACCAACAGAATTCCTTTCTGGCACCTTCCCCGGTGGAGTTGTTCATGGGGTGTGTTTGGGAACATTTTGTCACCAGCCGAGTCCAAAATTCAGCGCTTCCCCATCTCAGCCCAGAAAGCAGGTAGAACAAGTTTTGTGGTGACTTTCAACTGCCTACCGGAGAATGTAAAAAGTACCAAGAGAAGTCCTTTCTGGCACCTTCCCCGGTGGGGTTGTGCATGGGGTGTGTTTGGAACATTTTGTCACCAGCCGAGTCCAAAATTCAGCGCTTCCCCATCTCAGCCCAGAAAGCAGGTAGAACAAGTTTTGTGGTGACTTTCAACTGCCTACGCAAGTAATGTAAAGACTACCAACAGACGTCCTTTCTGGCACCTTCCCTGGTGGAGTTGTGCATGGGGTGTGTTTGGAACATTTTGTCACCAGCCGAGTCCAAAATTCAGCGCTTCCCCATCTCAGCCCAGAAAGCAGGTAGAACAAGTTTTGTGGTGTCCTTCAGCTGCCTTTCGGGGTAGTGTAAGAACTACCAACAGACGTCCTTTCTGGCCCCTTCCCCGGTGGAGTTGTGCATGGGGTGTGTATGGAACATTTTGTCACCAGCCGAGTCCAAAATTCAGCGCTTCCCCATCTCAGCCCAGAAAGCAGGTAGAGCAAGTTTTGTGGGGCCATTGAGCATCCTACCCGAGCAATTTAAAAAGTACCAAGAGAAGTCCTTTCTGGCACCTTCCCCGGTGGAGTTGTGCATGGGGTGTGTTTGGAACATTTTGTCACTAGCCGAGTCCAAAATTCAGCGCTTCCCCATCTCAGCCCAGAAGCAGGTAGAACAAGTTTTGTGGTGACTTTCAACTGCCTACCGGAGCAATGTAAAAACTACCAACAGACGTCCTTTCTGGCACCTTCCCCGGTGGAGTTGTGCATGGGGTGTGTTTGGAACATTTTGTCACCAGCCGAGTCCAAATTTCAGCGCTTCCCCATCTCAGCCCAGAAAGCAGGTAGAACAAGTTTTGTGGGGCCATTGAGCATCCTACCCGAGCAATGTAAAAAGTACCAACAGAAGTCCTTTCTGGCACCTTCCCCGGTGGAGTTGTGCATGGAGTGTGTTTGGGACATTTTGTCACCAGCCGAGTCCAAAATTCAGCGCTTCCCCATCTCAAGCCCAGAAAGCAGGTAGAACAAGTTTTGTGGGGCCATTCAGCATCCTACCCGAGCAATGTAAAAAGTACCAACAGAATTCCTTTCTGGCACCTTCCCCGGTGGAGTTGTTCATGGGGTGTGTTTGGGAACATTTTGTCACCAGCCGAGTCCAAAATTCAGCGCTTCCCCATCTCAGCCCAGAAAGCAGGTAGAACAAGTTTTGTGGTGACTTTCAACTGCCTACCGGAGAATGTAAAAAGTACCAAGAGAAGTCCTTTCTGGCACCTTCCCCGGTGGGGTTGTGCATGGGGTGTGTTTGGAACATTTTGTCACCAGCCGAGTCCAAAATTCAGCGCTTCCCCATCTCAGCCCAGAAAGCAGGTAGAGCAAGTTTTGTGGGGCCATTGAGCATCCTAACCGAGCAATTTAAAAAGTACCAAGAGAAGTCCTTTCTGGCACCTTCCCCGGTGGAGTTGTGCATGGGGTGTGTTTGGAACATTTTGTCACTAGCTGAGTCCAAAATTCAGCGCTTCCCCATCTCAGCCCAGAAGCAGGTAGAACAAGTTTTGTGGTGACTTTCAACTGCCTACCGGAGCAATGTAAAAACTACCAACAGACGTCCTTTCTGGCACCTTCCCCGGTGGAGTTGTGCATGGGGTGTGTTTGGAACATTTTGTCACCAGCCGAGGCCAAAATTCAGCGCTTCCCCATCTCAGCCCAGAAAGCAGGTAGAACAAGTTTTGTGGGGCCATTGAGCATCCTACCCGAGCAATGTAAAAAGTACCAACAGAAGTCCTTTCTGGCACCTTCCCCGGTGGAGTTGTGCATGGAGTGTGTTTGGGACATTTTGTCACCAGCCGAGTCCAAAATTCAGCGCTTCCCCATCTCAAGCCCAGAAAGCAGGTAGAACAAGTTTTGTGGGGCCATTCAGCATCCTACCCGAGCAATGTAAAAAGTACCAACAGAATTCCTTTCTGGCACCTTCCCCGGTGGAGTTGTTCATGGGGTGTGTTTGGGAACATTTTGTCACCAGCCGAGTCCAAAATTCAGCGCTTCCCCATCTCAGCCCAGAAAGCAGGTAGAACAAGTTTTGTGGTGACTTTCAACTGCCTACCGGAGAATGTAAAAAGTACCAAGAGAAGTCCTTTCTGGCACCTTCCCCGGTGGGGTTGTGCATGGGGTGTGTTTGGAACATTTTGTCACCAGCCGAGTCCAAAATTCAGCGCTTCCCCATCTCAGCCCAGAAAGCAGGTAGAGCAAGTTTTGTGGGGCCATTGAGCATCCTAACCGAGCAATTTAAAAAGTACCAAGAGAAGTCCTTTCTGGCACCTTCCCCGGTGGAGTTGTGCATGGGGTGTGTTTGGAACATTTTGTCACTAGCTGAGTCCAAAATTCAGCGCTTCCCCATCTCAGCCCAGAAGCAGGTAGAACAAGTTTTGTGGTGACTTTCAACTGCCTACCGGAGCAATGTAAAAACTACCAACAGACGTCCTTTCTGGCACCTTCCCCGGTGGAGTTGTGCATGGGGTGTGTTTGGAACATTTTGTCACCAGCCGAGGCCAAAATTCAGCGCTTCCCCATCTCAGCCCAGAAAGCAGGTAGAACAAGTTTTGTGGGGCCATTGAGCATCCTACCCGAGCAATGTAAAAAGTACCAACAGAAGTCCTTTCTGGCACCTTCCCCGGTGGAGTTGTGCATGGAGTGTGTTTGGGACATTTTGTCACCAGCCGAGTCCAAAATTCAGCGCTTCCCCATCTCAAGCCCAGAAAGCAGGTAGAACAAGTTTTGTGGGGCCATTCAGCATCCTACCCGAGCAATTTAAAAAGTACCAACAGAATTCCTTTCTGGCACCTTCCCCGGTGGAGTTGTTCATGGGGTGTGTTTGGGAACATTTTGTCACCAGCCGAGTCCAAAATTCAGCGCTTCCCCATCTCAGCCCAGAAAGCAGGTAGAACAAGTTTTGTGGTGACTTTCAACTGCCTACCGGAGAATGTAAAAAGTACCAAGAGAAGTCCTTTCTGGCACCTTCCCCGGTGGGGTTGTGCATGGGGTGTGTTTGGAACATTTTGTCACCAGCAGAGTCCAAAATTCAGCGCTTCCCCATCTCAGCCCAGAAAGCAGGTAGAACAAGTTTTGTGGTGACTTTCAACTGCCTACGCAAGTAATGTAAAGACTACCAACAGACGTCCTTTCTGGCACCTTCCCCGGTGGAGTTGTGCATGGGGTGTGTTTGGAACATTTTGTCTCCAGCCGAGTCCAAAATTCAGCGCTTCCCCATCTCAGCCCAGAAAGCAGGTAGAACAAGTTTTGTGGGGCTATTGAGCATCCTACCCGAGCAATGCAAAAAGTACCAAGAGAAGTCCTTTCTGGCACCTTCCCCGGTGGAGTTGTGCATGGGGTGTGTATGGAACATTTTGCCACCAGCCGAGTCCAAAATTCAGCGCTTCCCCATCTCAGCCCAGAAAGCAGGTAGAACAAGTTTTGTGGTGTCCTTCAGCTGCCTTTCGGGGTAGTGTAAGAACTACCAACAGACGTCCTTTCTGGCACCTTCCCCGGTGGAGTTGTGCATGGGGTGTGTTTGGAACATTTTGTCACCAGCCGAGTCCAAATTTCAGCGCTTCCCCATCTCAGCCCAGAAAGCAGGTAGAACAAATCTTGTGGGGCCATTGAGCATCCTACCCGAGCAATGTAAAAAGTACCAACAGAAGTCCTTTCTGGCACCTTCCCCGGTGGAGTTGTGCATGGAGTGTGTTTGGGACATTTTGTCACCAGCCGAGTCCAAAATTCAGCGCTTCCCCATCTCAAGCCCAGAAAGCAGGTAGAACAAGTTTTGTGGGGCCATTCAGCATCCTACCCGAGCAATTTAAAAAGTACCAACAGAATTCCTTTCTGGCACCTTCCCCGGTGGAGTTGTTCATGGGGTGTGTTTGGGAACATTTTGTCACCAGCCGAGTCCAAAATTCAGCGCTTCCCCATCTCAGCCCAGAAAGCAGGTAGAACAAGTTTTGTGGTGACTTTCAACTGCCTACCGGAGAATGTAAAAAGTACCAAGAGAAGTCCTTTCTGGCACCTTCCCCGGTGGGGTTGTGCATGGGGTGTGTTTGGAACATTTTGTCACCAGCCGAGTCCAAAATTCAGCGCTTCCCCATCTCAGCCCAGAAAGCAGGTAGAACAAGTTTTGTGGTGACTTTCAACTGCCTACGCAAGTAATGTAAAGACTACCAACAGACGTCCTTTCTGGCACCTTCCCCGGTGGAGTTGTGCATGGGGTGTGTTTGGAACATTTTGTCTCCAGCCGAGTCCAAAATTCAGCGCTTCCCCATCTCAGCCCAGAAAGCAGGTAGAACAAGTTTTGTGGGGCTATTGAGCATCCTACCCGAGCAATGCAAAAAGTACCAAGAGAAGTCCTTTCTGGCACCTTCCCCGGTGGAGTTGTCCATGGGGTGTGTATGGAACATTTTGTCAACAGCCGAGTCCAAAATTCAGCGCTTCCCCATCTCAGCCCAGAAAGCAGGTAGAACAAGTTTTGTGGTGTCCTTCAACTGCCTTTCGGGGTAGTGTAAGAACTACCAACAGACGTCCTTTCTGGCACCTTCTCCGGTGGAGTTGTGCATAGGGTGTGTATGGAACATTTTGTCACCAGCCGAGTCCAAAATTCAGCGCTTCCCCATCTCAGCCCAGAAAGCAGGTAGAACAAGTTTTGTGGTGACTTTATACTGCCTACCGGAGCAATGTAAAAAGTACCAAGAGAACTCCTTTCTGGCACCTTCCCCGGTGGAGTTGTGCATGGGGTGTGTTTGGGACATTTTGTCATCAGCAGAGTCCAAAATTCAGCGCTTCCCCATCTTAGCCCAGAAAGCAGGTAGAACAAGTTTTGTGGGGCCATTGAGCATCCTACCCGAGCATTCTAAAAAGTACCAACAGAATTCCTTTCTGGCACCTTCCCCGGTGGAGTTGTGCATGGGGTGTGTATGGAACATTTTGTCACCAGCCGACTCCAAAATTCAGCGCTTCCCCATCTCAGCCCAGAAAGCAGGTAGAAGAACTGTCGTGGTGCCTTTCAGCTGCCTACCAGGGTATTGTAAAAACTACCAAAAGAACTCCTTTCTGGCACCTTCCCCGGTGGAGTTGTGCATGGGGTGTGTTTGGAACATTTTGTCACCAGCCGAGTCCAAAATTCAGCGCTTCCCCATCTCAGCCCAGAAAGCAGGTAGAACAAGTTTTGTGGTGTCCTTCAGCTGCCTTTCGGGGTAGTGTAAGAACTACCAACAGACGTCCTTTCTGGCACCTTCTCCGGTGGAGTTGTGCATGGGGTGTGTTTGGAACATTTTGTCACCAGCCGAGTCCAAAATTCAGCGCTTCCCCATCTCAGCCCAGAAAGCAGGTAGAACAACTTTTGTGGGGCCATTGAGCATCCTACCCGAGCAATGCAAAAAGTACCAAGAGAAGTCCTTTCTGGCACCTTCCCCGGTGGAGTTGTCCATGGGGTGTGTATGGAACATTTTGTCACCAGCCGAGTCCAAAATTCAGCGCTTCCCCATCTCAGCCCAGAAAGCAGGTAGAACAAGTTTTGTGGGGCCATTGAGCATCCTACCGGAGCAATCTAAAAAGTACCAACAGACGTCCTTTCTGGCCCCTTCCCCGGTGGATTTTTGCATGGGGTGAGTTTGGAACATTTTGTCACCAGCCGAGTCCAAAATTCAGCGCTTCCCCATCTAAGCCCAGAAAGCAGGTAGAACAAGTTTTGTGGTGACTTTCAACTGCCTACTGGAGCAATGTAAAAACTACCAACAGAAGTCCTTTCTGGCACCTTCCCCGGTGGAGTTGTGCATGGGGTGTGTTTGGAACATTTTGTCACCAGCCGAGTCCAAAATTCAGCGCTTCCCCATCTCAGCCCAGAAAGCAGGTAGAACAAGTTTTGTGGGGCTATTGAGCATCCTACCCGAGCAATGCAAAAAGTACCAAGAGAAGTCCTTTCTGGCATCTTTCCCGGTGGAGTTGTGCATGGGGTGTGTATGGAACATTTTGTCACCAGCCGAGTCCAAAATTCAGCGCTTCCCCATCTCAGCCCAGAAAGCAGGTAGAAAAGTTTTGTGGGGCCATTGAGCATCCTACCCGAGCAATCTAAAAAGTACCAACAGACGTCTTTTCTGGCACCTTCCCCGGTGGAGTTGTGCATGGGGTGTGTTTGGAACATTTTGTCACCAGCCGAGTCCAAAATTCAGCGCTTCCCCATCTCAGCCCAGAAAGCAGGTAGAACAAGTTTTGTGGGGCCATTCAGCATCCTACCCGAGCAATGTAAAAAGTACCAACAGAATTCCTTTCTGGCACCTTCCCCGGTGGAGTTGTTCATGGGGTGTGTTTGGGAACATATTGTCACCAGCCGAGTCCAAAATTCAGCGCTTCCCCATCTCAGCCCAGAAAGCAGGTAGAACAAGTTTTGTGGTGACTTTCAACTGCCTACCCGAGAATGTAAAAAGTACCAAGAGAAGTCCTTTCTGGCACCTTCCCCGGTGGAGTTGTGCATGGGGTGTGTTTGGAACATTTTGTCACCAGCCGAGTCCAAAATTCAGCGCTTCCCCATCTCAGCCCAGAAAGCAGGTAGAACAAGTTTTGTGGTGTCCTTCAGCTGCCTTTCGGGGTAGTGTAAGAACTACCAACAGACGTCCTTTCTAGCACCTTCTCCGGTGGAGTTGTACATGGGGTGTGTTTGGAACATTTTGTCACCAGCCGAGTCCAAAATTCAGCGCTTCCCCATCTCAGCCCAGAAAGCAGGTAGAACAAGTTTTGTGAAGCCATTGAGCATCCTACCCGAGCAATCTAAAAAGTACCAACAGACGTCCTTTCTGGCCCCTTCCCCGGTGGAGTTGTGCATGGGGTGTGTTTGGAACATTTTGTCACCAGCCGAGTCCAAAATTCAGCGCTTCCCCATCTCAGCCCAGAAAGCAGGTAGAACAAGTTTTGTGAAGCCATTGAGCATCCTACCCGAGCAATCTAAAAAGTACCAACAGACGTCCTTTCTGGCCCCTTCCCCGGTGGAGTTGTGCATGGGGTGTGTATGGAACATTTTGTCACCAGCCGAGTCCAAAATTCAGCGCTTCCCCATCTCAGCCCAGAAAGCAGGTAGAACAAGTTTTGTGGGGCCATTGAGCATCCTACCCGAGCAATCTAAAAAGTACCAACAGAACTCCTTTCTGGCCCCTTCCCCGGTGGAGTTGTGCATGGGGTGTGTTTGGAACATTTTGTCACCAGCCGACTCCAAAATTCAGCGCTTCCCCATCTCAGCCCAGAAAGCAGGTAGAACAAGTTTTGTGGTGTCCTTCAGCTGCCTTTCGGGGTAGTGTAAGAACTACCAACAGACGTCCTTTCTGGCACCTTCCCTGGTGGAGTTGTGCATGGGGTGTGTATGGAACATTTTGTCACCAGCCGAGTCCAAAATTCAGCGCTTCCCCATCTCAGCCCAGAAAGCAGGTAGAGCAAGTTTTGTGGTGTCCTTCAGCTGCATTTCGGGGTAGTGTAAGAACTACCAACAGACGTCCTTTCTGGCACCTTCTCCGGTGGAGTTGTGCATGGGGTGTGTTTGGAACATTTTGTCACCAGCCGAGTCCAAAATTCAGCGCTTCCCCATTTCAGCCCAGAAAGCAGGTAGAACAAGTTTTGTGGGGCTATTGAGCATCCTACCCGAGCAATGCAAAAAGTACCAAGAGAAGTACTTTCTGGCACCTTCCCCGGTGGAGTTGTCCATGGGGTGTGTATGGAACATTTTGTCACCAGCCGAGTCCAAAATTCAGCGCTTCCCCATCTCAGCCCAGAAAGCAGGTAGAACAAGTTTTGTGGGGCCATTGAGCATCCTACCCGAGCAATCTAAAAAGTACCAAGAGAAGTCCTTTCTGGCCCCTTCCCCGGTGGAGTTGTGCATGGGGTGTGTTTGGAACATTTTGTCACCAGCAGAGTCCAAAATTCAGCGCTTCCCCATCTCAGCCCAGAAAGCAGGTAGAACAAGTTTTGTGGTGTCCTTCAGCTGCCTTTCGGGGAAGTGTAAGAACTACCAACAGACGTCCTTTCTGGCACCTTCCCTGGTGGAGTTGTGCATGGGGTGTGTATGGAACATTTTGTCACCAGCCGAGTCCAAAATTCAGCGCTTCCCCATCTCAGCCCAGAAAGCAGGTAGAGCAAGTTTTGTGGTGTCCTTCAGCTGCCTTTCGGGGTAGTGTAAGAACTACCAACAGACGTCCTTTCTGGCACCTTCTCCGGTGGAGTTGTGCATGGGGTGTGTTTGGAACATTTTGTCACCAGCCGAGTCCAAAATTCAGCGCTTCCCCATCTCAGCCCAGAAAGCAGGTAGAACAAGTTTTGTGGGGCCATTGAGCATCCTACCCGAGCAATGCAAAAAGTACCAAGAGAAGTCCTTTCTGGCATCTTTCCCGGTGGAGTTGTGCATGGGGTGTGTATGGAACATTTTGTCACCAGCCGAGTCCAAAATTCAGCGCTTCCCCATCTCAGCCCAGAAAGCAGGTAGAAAAGTTTTGTGGGGCCATTGAGCATCCTACCCGAGCAATCTAAAAAGTACCAACAGACGTCTTTTCTGGCACCTTCCCCGGTGGAGTTGTGCATGGGGTGTGTTTGGAACATTTTGTCACCAGCCGAGTCCAAAATTCAGCGCTTCCCCATCTCAGCCCAGAAAGCAGGTAGAACAAGTTTTGTGGGGCCATTCAGCATCCTACCCGAGCAATGTAAAAAGTACCAACAGAATTCCTTTCTGGCACCTTCCCCGGTGGAGTTGTTCATGGGGTGTGTTTGGGAACATATTGTCACCAGCCGAGTCCAAAATTCAGCGCTTCCCCATCTCAGCCCAGAAAGCAGGTAGAACAAGTTTTGTGGTGACTTTCAACTGCCTACCCGAGAATGTAAAAAGTACCAAGAGAAGTCCTTTCTGGCACCTTCCCCGGTGGAGTTGTGCGTGGGGTGTGTTTGGAACATTTTGTCACCAGCCGAGTCCAAAATTCAGCGCTTCCCCATCTCAGCCCAGAAAGCAGGTAGAACAAGTTTTGTGGTGTCCTTCAGCTGCCTTTCGGGGTAGTGTAAGAACTACCAACAGACGTCCTTTCTAGCACCTTCTCCGGTGGAGTTGTACATGGGGTGTGTTTGGAACATTTTGTCACCAGCCGAGTCCAAAATTCAGCGCTTCCCCATCTCAGCCCAGAAAGCAGGTAGAACAAGTTTTGTGAAGCCATTGAGCATCCTACCCGAGCAATCTAAAAAGTACCAACAGACGTCCTTTCTGGCCCCTTCCCCGGTGGACTTTTGCATGGGGTGTGTTTGGAACATTTTGTCACCAGCCGAGTCCAAAATTCAGCGCTTCCCCATCTCAGCCCAGAAAGCAGGTAGAACAAGTTTTGTGAAGCCATTGAGCATCCTACCCGAGCAATCTAAAAAGTACCAACAGACGTCCTTTCTGGCCCCTTCCCCGGTGGAGTTGTGCATGGGGTGTGTATGGAACATTTTGTCACCAGCCGAGTCCAAAATTCAGCGCTTCCCCATCTCAGCCCAGAAAGCAGGTAGAACAAGTTTTGTGGGGCCATTGAGCATCCTACCCGAGCAATCTAAAAAGTACCAACAGAACTCCTTTCTGGCCCCTTCCCCGGTGGAGTTGTGCATGGGGTGTGTTTGGAACATTTTGTCACCAGCCGACTCCAAAATTCAGCGCTTCCCCATCTCAGCCCAGAAAGCAGGTAGAACAAGTTTTGTGGTGTCCTTCAGCTGCCTTTCGGGGTAGTGTAAGAACTACCAACAGACGTCCTTTCTGGCACCTTCCCTGGTGGAGTTGTGCATGGGGTGTGTATGGAACATTTTGTCACCAGCCGAGTCCAAAATTCAGCGCTTCCCCATCTCAGCCCAGAAAGCAGGTAGAGCAAGTTTTGTGGTGTCCTTCAGCTGCCTTTCGGGGTAGTGTAAGAACTACCAACAGACGTCCTTTCTGGCACCTTCCCCGGTGGAGTTGTGCATGGGGTGTGTTTGGAACATTTTGTCACCAGCCGAGTCCAAAATTCAGCGCTTCCCCATTTCAGCCCAGAAAGCAGGTAGAACAAGTTTTGTGGGGCTATTGAGCATCCTACCCGAGCAATGCAAAAAGTACCAAGAGAAGTCCTTTCTGGCCCCTTCCCCGGTGGAGTTGTGCATGGGGTGTGTTTGGAACATTTTGTCACCAGCAGAGTCCAAAATTCAGCGCTTCCCCATCTCAGCCCAGAAAGCAGGTAGAACAAGTTTTGTGGTGTCCTTCAGCTGCCTTTCGGGGTAGTGTAAGAACTACCAACAGACGTCCTTTCTGGCACCTTCCCTGGTGGAGTTGTGCATGGGGTGTGTATGGAACATTTTGTCACCAGCCGAGTCCAAAATTCAGCGCTTCCCCATCTCAGCCCAGAAAGCAGGTAGAGCAAGTTTTGTGGTGTCCTTCAGCTGCCTTTCGGGGTAGTGTAAGAACTAGCAACAGAACTCCTTTCTGGCCCCTTCCCCGGTGGAGTTGTGCATGGGGTGTGTTTGGAACATTTTGTCACCAGCCGAGTCCAAAATTCAGCGCTTCCCCATCTCAGCCCAGAAAGCAGGTAGAACAAGTTTTGTGGGGCCATTGAGCATCCTACCCGAGCAATCTAAAAAGTACCGACAGACGTCCTTTCTGGCCCCTTCCCAATTGGAGTTGTGCATGGGGTGTGTTTGGAACATTTTGTCACCAGCAGAGTCCAAAATTCAGCGCTTCCCCATCTCAGCCCAGAAAGCAGGTAGAACAAGTTTTGTGGTGTCCTTCAGCTGCCTTTCGGGGTAGTGTAAGAACTACCAACAGACGTCCTTTCTGGCACCTTCCCCGATGGAGTTGTGCATGGGGTGTGTATGGAACATTTTGTCACCAGCCGAGTCCAAAATTCAGCGCTTCCCCATCTCAGCCCAGAAAGCAGGTAGAGCAAGTTTTGTGGGGCCATTGAGCATCCTACCCGAGCAATTTAAAAAGTACCAAGAGAAGTCCTTTCTGGCACCTTCCCCGGTGGAGTTGTGCATGGGGTGTGTTTGGAACATTTTGTCACTAGCCGAGTCCAAAATTCAGCGCTTCCCCATCTCAGCCCAGAAAGCAGGTAGAACAAGTTTTGTGGTGACTTTCAACTGCCTACCGGAGCAATGTAAAAACTACCAACAGACGTCCTTTCTGGCACCTTCCCCGGTGGAGTTGTGCATGGGGTGTGTTTGGAACATTTTGTCACCAGCCGAGTCCAAATTTCAGCGCTTCCCCATCTCAGCCCAGAAAGCAGGTAGAACAAGTTTTGTGGGGCCATTGAGCATCCTACCCGAGCAATGTAAAAAGTACCAACAGAAGTCCTTTCTGGCACCTTCCCCGGTGGAGTTGTGCATGGGGTGTGTTTGGGACATTTTGTCACCAGCCGAGTCCAAAATTCAGCGCTTCCCCATCTCAAGCCCAGAAAGCAGGTAGAACAAGTTTTGTGGGGCCATTCAGCATCCTACCCGAGCAATGTAAAAAGTACCAACAGAATTCCTTTCTGGCACCTTCCCCGGTGGAGTTGTTCATGGGGTGTGTTTGGGAACATTTTGTCACCAGCCGAGTCCAAAATTCAGCGCTTCCCCATCTCAGCCCAGAAAGCAGGTAGAACAAGTTTTGTGGTGACTTTCAACTGCCTACCGGAGAATGTAAAAAGTACCAAGAGAAGTCCTTTCTGGCACCTTCCCCGGTGGGGTTGTGCATGGGGTGTGTTTGGAACATTTTGTCACCAGCCGAGTCCAAAATTCAGCGCTTCCCCATCTCAGCCCAGAAAGCAGGTAGAACAAGTTTTGTGGTGACTTTCAACTGCCTACGCAAGTAATGTAAAGACTACCAACAGACGTCCTTTCTGGCACCTTCCCCGGTGGAGTTGTGCATGGGGTGTGTTTGGAACATTTTGTCTCCAGCCGAGTCCAAAATTCAGCGCTTCCCCATCTCAGCCCAGAAAGCAGGTAGAACAAGTTTTGTGGGGCTATTGAGCATCCTACCCGAGCAATGCAAAAAGTACCAAGAGAAGTCCTTTCTGGCACCTTCCCCGGTGGAGTTGTCCATGGGGTGTGTATGGAACATTTTGTCACCAGCCGAGTCCAAAATTCAGCGCTTCCCCATCTCAGCCCAGAAAGCAGGTAGAACAAGTTTTGTGGTGACTTTCAACTGCCTACCGGAGCAATGTAAAAACTACCAACAGACGTCCTTTCTGGCACCTTCCCCGGTGGAGTTGTGCATGGGGTGTTTTTGGAACATTTTGTCACCAGCCGAGTCCAAATTTCAGCGCTTCCCCATCTCAGCCCAGAAAGCAGGTAGAACAAGTTTTGTGGGGCCATTGAGCATCCTACCCGAGCAATGTAAAAAGTACCAACAGAAGTCCTTTCTGGCACCTTCCCCGGTGGAGTTGTGCATGGGGTGTGTTTGGGACATTTTGTCACCAGCCGAGTCCAAAATTCAGCGCTTCCCCATCTCAAGCCCAGAAAGCAGGTAGAACAAGTTTTGTGGGGCCATTCAGCATCCTACCCGAGCAATGTAAAAAGTACCAACAGAATTCCTTTCTGGCACCTTCCCCGGTGGAGTTGTTCATGGGGTGTGTTTGGGAACATTTTGTCACCAGCCGAGTCCAAAATTCAGCGCTTCCCCATCTCAGCCCAGAAAGCAGGTAGAACAAGTTTTGTGGTGACTTTCAACTGCCTACGCAAGTAATGTAAAGACTACCAACAGACGTCCTTTCTGGCACCTTCCCCGGTGGAGTTGTGCATGGGGTGTGTTTGGAACATTTTGTCACCAGCCGACTCCAAAATTCAGCGCTTCCCCATCTCAGCCCAGAAAGCAGGTAGAACAAGTTTTGTGGGGCTATTGAGCATCCTACCCGAGCAATGCAAAAAGTACCAAGAGAAGTCCTTTCTGGCACCTTCCCCGGTGGAGTTGTCCATGGGGTGTGTATGGAACATTTTGTCACCAGCCGAGTCCAAAATTCAGCGCTTCCCCATCTCAGCCCAGAAAGCAGGTAGAACAAGTTTTGTGGTGTCCTTCAGCTGCCTTTCGGGGTAGTGTAAGAACTACCAACAGACGTCCTTTCTGGCACCTTCCCCGGTGGAGTTGTGCATGGGGTGTGTTTGGAACATTTTGTCACCAGCTGAGTCCAAATTTCAGCGCTTCCCCATCTCAGCCCAGAAAGCAGGTAGAACAAATCTTGTGGGGCCATTGAGCATCCTACCCGAGCAATGTAAAAAGTACCAACAGAAGTCCTTTCTGGCACCTTCCCCGGTGGAGTTGTGCATGGGGTGTGTTTGGGACATTTTGTCACCAGCCGAGTCCAAAATTCAGCGCTTCCCCATCTCAAGCCCAGAAAGCAGGTAGAACAAGTTTTGTGGGGCCATTCAGCATCCTACCCGAGCAATGTAAAAAGTACCAACAGAATTCCTTTCTGGCACCTTCCCCGGTGGAGTTGTTCATGGGGTGTGTTTGGGAACATTTTGTCACCAGCCGAGTCCAAAATTCAGCGCTTCCCCATCTCAGCCCAGAAAGCAGGTAGAACAAGTTTTGTGGTGACTTTCAACTGCCTACCGGAGAATGTAAAAAGTACCAAGAGAAGTCCTTTCTGGCACCTTCCCCGGTGGGGTTGTGCATGGGGTGTGTTTGGAACATTTTGTCACCAGCCGAGTCCAAAATTCAGCGCTTCCCCATCTCAGCCCAGAAAGCAGGTAGAACAAGTTTTGTGGTGACTTTCAACTGCCTACGCAAGTAATGTAAAGACTACCAACAGACGTCCTTTCTGGCACCTTCCCCGGTGGAGTTGTGCATGGGGTGTGTTTGGAACATTTTGTCTCCAGCCGAGTCCAAAATTCAGCGCTTCCCCATCTCAGCCCAGAAAGCAGGTAGAACAAGTTTTGTGGGGCTATTGAGTATCCTACCCGAGCAATGCAAAAAGTACCAAGAGAAGTCCTTTCTGGCACCTTCCCCGGTGGAGTTGTCCATGGGGTGTGTATGGAACATTTTGTCACCAGCCGAGTCCAAAATTCAGCGCTTCCCCATCTCAGCCCAGAAAGCAGGTAGAACAAGTTTTGTGGTGTCCTTCAGCTGCCTTTCGGGGTAGTGTAAGAACTACCAACAGACGTCCTTTCTGGCACCTTCTCCGGTGGAGTTGTGCATAGGGTGTGTATGGAACATTTTGTCACCAGCCGAGTCCAAAATTCAGCGCTTCCCCATCTCAGCCCAGAAAGCAGGTAGAACAAGTTTTGTGGTGACTTTCAACTGCCTACCGGAGCAATGCAAAAAGTACCAAGAGAACTCCTTTCTGGCACCTTCCCCGGTGGAGTTGTGCATGGGGTGTGTTTGGGACATTTTGTCACCAGCAGAGTCCAAAATTCAGCGCTTCCCCATCTCAGCCCAGAAAGCAGGTAGAACAAGTTTTGTGGGGCCATTGAGCATCCTACCCGAGCAATCTAAAAAGTACCAACAGAATTCCTTTCTGGCACCTTCCCCGGTGGAGTTGTGCATGGGGTGTGTATGGAACATTTTGTCACCAGCCGACTCCAAAATTCAGCGCTTCCCCATCTCAGCCCAGAAAGCAGGTAGAAGAACTGTCGTGGTGCCTTTCAGCTGCCTACCAGGGTATTGTAAAAACTACCAACAGAACTCCTTTCTGGCACCTTCCCCGGTGGAGTTGTGCATGGGGTGTGTATGGAACATTTTGTCACCAGCCGAGTCCAAAATTCAGCGCTTCCCCATCTCAGCCCAGAAAGCAGGTAGAACAAGTTTTGTGGTGTCCTTCAGCTGCCTTTCGGGGTAGTGTAAGAACTACCAACAGACGTCCTTTCTGGCACCTTCCCCGGTGGAGTTGTGCATGGGGTGTGTATGGAACATTTTGTCACCAGCCGAGTCCAAAATTCAGCGCTTCCCCATCTCAGCCCAGAAAGCAGGTAGAACAAATTTTGTGGGGCCATTGAGCATCCTACCCGAGCAATGCAAAAAGTACCAAGAGAAGTCCTTTCTGGCACCTTCCCCGGTGGAGTTGTCCATGGGGTGTGTATGGAACATTTTGTCACCAGCCGAGTCCAAAATTCAGCGCTTCCCCATCTCAGCCCAGAAAGCAGGTAGAAAAGTTTTGTGGGGCCATTGAGCATCCTACCCGAGCAATCTAAAAAGTACCAACAGACGTCCTTTCTGGCCCCTTCCCCGGTGGAGTTGTGCATGGGGTGTGTTTGGAACATTTTGTCACCAGCCGAGTCCAAAATTCAGCGCTTCCCCATCTCAGCCCAGAAAGCAGGTAGAACAAGTTTTGTGGGGCCATTCAGCATCTTACCCGAGCAATGTAAAAAGTACCAACAGAATTCCTTTCTGGCACCTTCCCCGGTGGAGTTGTTCATGGGGTGTGTTTGGGAACATTTTGTCACCAGCCGAGTCCAAAATTCAGCGCTTCCCCATCTCAGCCCAGAAAGCAGGTAGAACAAGTTTTGTGGTGACTTTCAACTGCCTACCCGAGAATGTAAAAAGTACCAAGAGAAGTCCTTTCTGGCACCTTCCCCGGTGGAGTTGTGCATGGGGTGTGTTTGGAACATTTTGTCACCAGCCGAGTCCAAAATTCAGCGCTTCCCCATCTCAGCCCAGAAAGCAGGTAGAACAAGTTTTGTGGTGTCCTTCAGCTGCCTTTCGGGGTAGTGTAAGAACTACCAACAGACGTCCTTTCTGGCACCTTCTCCGGTGGAGTTGTACATGGGGTGTGTTTGGAACATTTTGTCACCAGCCGAGTCCAAAATTCAGCGCTTCCCCATCTCAGCCCAGAAAGCAGGTAGAACAAGTTTTGTGAAGCCATTGAGCATCCTACCCGAGCAATCTAAAAAGTACCAACAGACGTCCTTTCTGGCCCCTTCCCCGGTGGACTTTTGCATGGGGTGTGTTTGGAACATTTTGTCACCAGCCGAGTCCAAAATTCAGCGCTTCCCCATCTCAGCCCAGAAAGCAGGTAGAACAAGTTTTGTGAAGCCATTGAGCATCCTACCCGAGCAATCTAAAAAGTACCAACAGACGTCCTTTCTGGCCCCTTCCCCGGTGGAGTTGTGCATGGGGTGTGTTTGGAACATTTTGTCACCAGCCGAGTCCAAAATTCAGCGCTTCCCCATCTCAGCCCAGAAAGCAGGTAGAACAAGTTTTGTGGGGCCATTGAGCATCCTACCCGAGCAATGTAAAAAGTACCAACAGAAGTCCTTTCTGGCACCTTCCCCGGTGGAGTTGTGCATGGGGTGTGTTTGGGACATTTTGTCACCAGCCGAGTCCAAAATTCAGCGCTTCCCCATCTCAGCCCAGAAAGCAGGTAGAACAAGTTTTGTGGGGCCATTCAGCATCCTACCCGAGCAATGTAAAAAGTACCAACAGAATTCCTTTCTGGCACCTTCCCCGGTGGAGTTGTTCATGGGGTGTGTTTGGGAACATTTTGTCACCAGCCGAGTCCAAAATTCAGCGCTTCCCCATCTCAGCCCAGAAAGCAGGTAGAACAAGTTTTGTGGTGACTTCAACTGCCTACCCGAGAATGTAAAAAGTACCAAGAGAAGTCCTTTCTGGCACCTTCCCCGGTGGAGTTGTGCATGGGGTGTGTTTGGAACATTTTGTCACCAGCCGAGTCCAAAATTCAGCGCTTCCCCATCTCAGCCCAGAAAGCAGGTAGAACAAGTTTTGTGGTGTCCTTCAGCTGCCTTTCGGGGTAGTGTAAGAACTACCAACAGACGTCCTTTCTGGCACCTTCTCCGGTGGAGTTGTACATGGGGTGTGTTTGGAACATTTTGTCACCAGCCGAGTCCAAAATTCAGCGCTTCCCCATCTCAGCCCAGAAAGCAGGTAGAACAAGTTTTGTGGGGCCATTGAGCATCCTACCCGAGCAATCTAAAAAGTACCAACAGACGTCCTTTCTGGCCCCTTCCCCGGTGGAGTTTTGCATGGGGTGTGTTTGGAACATTTTGTCACCAGCCGAGTCCAAAATTCAGCGCTTCCCCATCTCAGCCCAGAAAGCAGGTAGAACAAGTTTTGTGGTGTCCTTCAGCTGCCTTTCGGGGTAGTGTAAGAACTACCAACAGACGTCCTTTCTGGCACCTTCTCCGGTGGAGTTGTACATGGGGTGTGTTTGGAACATTTTGTCACCAGCCGAGTCCAAAATTCAGCGCTTCCCCATCTCAGCCCAGAAAGCAGGTAGAACAAGTTTTGTGAAGCCATTGAGCATCCTACCCGAGCAATCTAAAAAGTACCAACAGACGTCCTTTCTGGCCCCTTCCCCGGTGGAGTTTTGCATGGGGTGTGTTTGGAACATTTTGTCACCAGCCGAGTCCAAAATTCAGCGCTTCCCCATCTCAGCCCAGAAAGCAGGTAGAACAAGTTTTGTGAAGCCATTGAGCATCCTACCCGAGCAATCTAAAAAGTACCAACAGACGTCCTTTCTGGCCCCTTCCCCGGTGGAGTTTTGCATGGGGTGTGTTTGGAACATTTTGTCACCAGCCGAGTCCAAAATTCAGCGCTTCCCCATCTCAGCCCAGAAAGCAGGTAGAACAAGTTTTGTGGTGACTTTCAACTGCCTACTGGAGCAATGTAAAAACTACCAACAGACGTCCTTTCTGGCACCTTCCCCGGTGGAGTTGTGCATGGGGTGTGTTTGGAACATTTTGTCACCAGCAGAGTCCAAAATTCAGCGCTTCCCCATCTCAGCCCAGAAAGCAGGTAGAGCAAGTTTTGTGGTGTCCTTCAGCTGCCTTTCGGGGTAGTGTAAGAACTACCAACAGACGTCCTTTCTGGCACCTTCTCCGGTGGAGTTGTGCATGGGGTGTGTTTGGAACATTTTGTCACCAGCCGAGTCCAAAATTCAGCGCTTCCCCATCTCAGCCCAGAAAGCAGGTAGAACAAGTTTTGTGGGGCCATTGAGCATCCTACCCGAGCAATGCAAAAAGTTCCAAGAGAAGTCCTTTCTGGCACCTTCCCCGGTGGAGTTGTCCATGGGGTGTGTTTGGAACATTTTGTCACCAGCCGAGTCCAAAATTCAGCGCTTCCCCATCTCAGCCCAGAAAGCAGGTAGAACAAGTTTTGTGAAGCCATTGAGCATCCTACCGGAGCAATCTAAAAAGTACCAACAGACGTCCTTTCTGGCCCCTTCCCCGGTGGAGTTTTGCATGGGGTGAGTTTGGAACATTTTGTCAACAGCCAAGTCCAAAATTCAGCGCTTCCCCATCTCAGCCCAGAAAGCAGGTAGAACAAATTTTGTGGGGCCATTGAGCATCCTACCCGAGCAATCTAAAAAGTACCAACAGACGTCCTTTCTGGCACCTTCCCCGGTGGAGTTGTGCATGGGGTGTTTTTGGAACATTTTGTCACCAGCCGAGTCCAAAATTCAGCGCTTCCCCATCTCAGCCCAGAAAGCAGGTAGAACAAGTTTTGTGGTGTCCTTCAGCTGCCTTTCGGGGTAGTGTAAGAACTACCAACAGACGTCCTTTCTGGCACCTTCTCCGGTGGAGTTGTGCATGGGGTGTGTTTGGAACATTTTGTCACCAGCCGAGTCCAAAATTCAGCGCTTCCCCATCTCAGCCCAGAAAGCAGGTAGAACAAATCTTGTGGGGCCATTGAGCATCCTACCCGAGCAATTTAAAAAGTACCAACAGAAGTCCTTTCTGGCACCTTCCCCGGTGGAGTTGTGCATGGGGTGTGTATGGAACATTTTGTCACCAGCCGAGTCCAAAATTCAGCGCTTCCCCATCTCAGCCCAGAAAGCAGGTAGAACAACTTTTGTGGGGCCATTGAGCATCCTACCCGAGCAATGTAAAAAGTACCAAGAGAAGTCCTTTCTGGCACCTTCCCCGGTGGAGTTGTGCATGGGGTGTGTATGGAACATTTTGTCACCAGCCGAGTCCAAAATTCAGCGCTTCCCCATCTCAGCCCAGAAAGCAGGTAGAACAAGTTTTGTGGTGACTTTCAACTGCCTACTGGAGCAATGTAAAAACTACCAACAGACGTCCTTTCGGGCACCTTCCCCGGTGGAGTTGTGCATGGGGTGTGTTTGGAACATTTTGTCACCAGCCGAGTCCAAAATTCAGCGCTTCCCCATCTCAGCCCAGAAAGCAGGTAGAACAAGTTTTGTGGTGTCCTTCAGCTGCCTTTCGGGGTAGTGTAAGAACTACCAACAGACGTCCTTTCTGGCACCTTCTCCGGTGGAGTTGTGCATGGGGTGTGTTTGGAACATTTTGTCACCAGCCGAGTCCAAAATTCAGCGCTTCCCCATCTCAGCCCAGAAAGCAGGTAGAACAAGTTTAGTGGGGCTATTGAGCATCCTACCCGAGCAATGCAAAAAGTACCAAGAGAAGTCCTTTCTGGCACCTTCCCCGGTGGAGTTGTGCATGGGGTGTGTATGGAACATTTTGTCACCAGCCGAGTCCAAAATTCAGCGCTTCCCCATCTCAGCCCAGAAAGCAGGTAGAAAAAGTTTTGTGGGGCCATTGAGCATCCTACCCGAGCAATCTCAAAAGTACCAACAGACGTCCTTTCTGGCCCCTTCCCCGGAGGAGTTTTGCATGGGGTGTGTTTGGAACATTTTGTCACCAGCCGAGTCCAAAATTCAGCGCTTCCCCATCTCAGCCCAGAAAGCAGGTAGAACAAGTTTTGTGGGGCCATTGAGCATCCTACCCGAGCAATTTAAAAAGTACCAACAGAAGTCCTTTCTGGCACCTTCCCCGGTGGAGTTGTGCATGGGGTGTGTTTGGAACATTTTGTCACCAGCAGAGTCCAAAATTCAGCGCTTCCCCATCTCAGCCCAGAAAGCAGGTAGAACAAGTTTTGTGGTGACTTTCAACTGCCTACTGGAGCAATGTAAAAACTACCAACAGACGTCCTTTCTGGCACCTTCCCCGGTGCAGTTGTGCATGGGGTGTGTTTGGAACATTTTGTCACCAGCCGAGTCCAAAATTCAGCGCTTCCCCATCTCAGCCCAGAAAGCAGGTAGAACAAGTTTCGTGGTGCCTTTCAGCTGCCTACCAGGGTATTGTAAAAACTACCAACAGAACTCCTTTCTGGCACCTTCCCCGGTGGAGTTGTGCATGGGGTGTGTATGGAACATTTTGTCACCAGCCGAGTCCAAAATTCAGCGCTTCCCCATCTCAGCCCAGAAAGCAGGTAGAACAACTTTTGTGGGGCCATTGAGCATCCTACCCGAGCAATCTAAAAAGTACCAACAGAAGTCCTTTCTGGCACCTTCCCCGGTGGAGTTGTGCATGGGGTGTGTTTGGAACATTTTGTCACCAGCCGAGTCCAAAATTCAGCGCTTCCCCATCTCAGCCCAGAAAGCAGGTAGAACAAGTTTTGTGGTGACTTTTAACTGCCTACTGGAGCAATGTAAAAACTACCAACAGACGTCCTTTCGGGCACCTTCACCGGTGGAGTTGTGCGTGGGGTGTGTTTGGAACATTTTGTCACCAGCCGAGTCCAAAATTCAGCGCTTCCCCATCTCAGCCCAGAAAGCAGGTAGAACAAGTTTTGTGGTGTCCTTCAGCTGCCTTTCGGGGTAGTGTAAGAACTACCAACAGACGTCCTTTCTGGCACCTTCTCCGGTGGAGTTGTGCATGGGGTGTGTTTGGAACATTTTGTCACCAGCCGAGTCCAAAATTCAGCGCTTCCCCATCTCAGCCCAGAAAGCAGGTAGAACAAATCTTGTGGGGCCATTGAGCATCCTACCCGAGCAATTTAAAAAGTACCAACAGAAGTCCTTTCTGGCACCTTCCCCGGTGGAGTTGTGCATGGGGTGTGTATGGAACATTTTGTCACCAGCCGAGTCCAAAATTCAGCGCTTCCCCATCTCAGCCCAGAAAGCAGGTAGAACAACTTTTGTGGGGCCATTGAGCATCCTACCCGAGCAATGTAAAAAGTACCAAGAGAAGTCCTTTCTGGCACCTTCCCCGGTGGAGTTGTGCATGGGGTGTGTATGGAACATTTTGTCACCAGCCGAGTCCAAAATTCAGCGCTTCCCCATCTCAGCCCAGAAAGCAGGTAGAACAAGTTTTGTGGTGACTTTCAACTGCCTACTGGAGCAATGTAAAAACTACCAACAGACGTCCTTTCGGGCACCTTCCCCGGTGGAGTTGTGCATGGGGTGTGTTTGGAACATTTTGTCACCAGCCGAGTCCAAAATTCAGCGCTTCCCCATCTCAGCCCAGAAAGCAGGTAGAACAAGTTTTGTGGTGTCCTTCAGCTGCCTTTCGGGGTAGTGTAAGAACTACCAACAGACGTCCTTTCTGGCACCTTCTCCGGTGGAGTTGTGCATGGGGTGTGTTTGGAACATTTTGTCACCAGCCGAGTCCAAAATTCAGCGCTTCCCCATCTCAGCCCAGAAAGCAGGTAGAACAAGTTTAGTGGGGCTATTGAGCATCCTACCCGAGCAATGCAAAAAGTACCAAGAGAAGTCCTTTCTGGCACCTTCCCCGGTGGAGTTGTGCATGGGGTGTGTATGGAACATTTTGTCACCAGCCGAGTCCAAAATTCAGCGCTTCCCCATCTCAGCCCAGAAAGCAGGTAGAAAAAGTTTTGTGGGGCCATTGAGCATCCTACCCGAGCAATCTCAAAAGTACCAACAGACGTCCTTTCTGGCCCCTTCCCCGGAGGAGTTTTGCATGGGGTGTGTTTGGAACATTTTGTCACCAGCCGAGTCCAAAATTCAGCGCTTCCCCATCTCAGCCCAGAAAGCAGGTAGAACAAGTTTTGTGGGGCCATTGAGCATCCTACCCGAGCAATTTAAAAAGTACCAACAGAAGTCCTTTCTGGCACCTTCCCCGGTGGAGTTGTGCATGGGGTGTGTTTGGAACATTTTGTCACCAGCAGAGTCCAAAATTCAGCGCTTCCCCATCTCAGCCCAGAAAGCAGGTAGAACAAGTTTTGTGGTGACTTTCAACTGCCTACTGGAGCAATGTAAAAACTACCAACAGACGTCCTTTCTGGCACCTTCCCCGGTGCAGTTGTGCATGGGGTGTGTTTGGAACATTTTGTCACCAGCCGAGTCCAAAATTCAGCGCTTCCCCATCTCAGCCCAGAAAGCAGGTAGAACAAGTTTCGTGGTGCCTTTCAGCTGCCTACCAGGGTATTGTAAAAACTACCAACAGAACTCCTTTCTGGCACCTTCCCCGGTGGAGTTGTGCATGGGGTGTGTATGGAACATTTTGTCACCAGCCGAGTCCAAAATTCAGCGCTTCCCCATCTCAGCCCAGAAAGCAGGTAGAACAAATTTTGTGGGGCCATTGAGCATCCTACCCGAGCAATCTAAAAAGTACCAACAGAAGTCCTTTCTGGCACCTTCCCCGGTGGAGTTGTGCATGGGGTGTGTTTGGAACATTTTGTCACCAGCCGAGTCCAAAATTCAGCGCTTCCCCATCTCAGCCCAGAAAGCAGGTAGAACAAGTTTTGTGGTGACTTTTAACTGCCTACTGGAGCAATGTAAAAACTACCAACAGACGTCCTTTCGGGCACCTTCACCGGTGGAGTTGTGCGTGGGGTGTGTTTGGAACATTTTGTCACCAGCCGAGTCCAAAATTCAGCGCTTCCCCATCTCAGCCCAGAAAGCAGGTAGAACAAGTTTTGTGGTGTCCTTCAGCTGCCTTTCGGGGTAGTGTAAGAACTACCAACAGACGTCCTTTCTGGCACCTTCTCCGGTGGAGTTGTGCATGGGGTGTGTTTGGAACATTTTGTCACCAGCCGACTCCAAAATTCAGCGCTTCCCCATCTCAGCCCAGAAAGCAGGTAGAACAAGTTTTGTGGGGCTATTGAGCATCCTACCGGAGCAATGCAAAAAGTACCAAGAGAAGTCCTTTCTGGCACCTTCCCCGGTGGAGTTGTCCATGGGGTGTGTATGGAACATTTTGTCACCAGCCGAGTCCAAAATTCAGCGCTTCCCCATCTCAGCCCAGAAAGCAGGTAGAACAAGTTTTGTGAAGCCATTGAGCATCCTACCGGAGCAATCTAAAAAGTACCAACAGACGTCCTTTCTGGCCCCTTCCCCGGTGGAGTTTTGCATGGGGTGTGTTTGGAACATTTTGTCACCAGCCGAGTCCAAAATTCAGCGCTTCCCCATCTCAGCCCAGAAAGCAGGTAGAACAAGTTTTGTGGGGCCATTGAGCATCCTACCCGAGCAATTTAAAAAGTACCAACAGAAGTCCTTTCTGGCACCTTCCCCGGTGGAGTTGTGCATGGGGTGTGTTTGGAACATTTTGTCACCAGCAGAGTCCAAAATTCAGCGCTTCCCCATCTCAGCCCAGAAAGCAGGTAGAACAAGTTTTCTGGTGTCCTTCAGGTGCCTACTGGAGCAATGTAAAAACTACCAACAGACGTCCTTTCGGGCACCTTCCCCGGTGGAGTTGTGCGTGGGGTGTGTTTGGAACATTTTGTCACCAGCCGAGTCCAAAATTCAGCGCTTCCCCATCTCAGCCCAGAAAGCAGGTAGAACAAGTTTTGTGGTGTCCTTCAGCTGCCTTTCGGGGTAGTGTAAGAACTACCAACAGACGTCCTTTCTGGCACCTTCTCCGGTGGAGTTGTGCATGGGGTGTGTTTGGAACATTTTGTCACCAGCCGAGTCCAAAATTCAGCGCTTCCCCATCTCAGCCCAGAAAGCAGGTAGAACAACTTTTGTGGGGCTATTGAGCATCCTACCCGAGCAATGCAAAAAGTACCAAGAGAAGTCCTTTCTGGCACCTTCCCCGGTGGAGTTGTGCATGGGGTGTGTATGGAACATTTTGTCACCAGCCAAGTCCAAAATTCAGCGCTTCCCCATCTCAGCCCAGAAAGCAGGTAGAAAAAGTTTTGTGGGGCCATTGAGCATCCTACCGGAGCAATGTAAAAACTAGCAACAGACGTCCTTTCTGGCACCTTCCCAATTGGAGTTGTGCATGGGGTGTGTTTGGAACATTTTGTCACCAGCCGAGTCCAAAATTCAGCGCTTCCCCATCTCAGCCCAGAAAGCAGGTAGAACAAGTTTTGTGGTGTCCTTCAGCTGCCTTTCGGGGTAGTGTAAGAACTACCAACAGACGTCCTTTCTGGCACCTTCTCCGGTGGAGTTGTGCATGGGGTGTGTTTGGAACATTTATTCACCAGCCGAGTCCAAAATTCAGCGCTTCCCCATCTCAGCCCAGAAAGCAGGTAGAACAAGTTTTGTGGGGCTATTGAGCATCCTACCGGAGCAATGCAAAAAGTACCAAGAGAAGTCCTTTCTGGCACCTTCCCCGGTGGAGTGATCCATGGGGTGTGTATGGAACATTTTGTCACCAGCCGAGTCCAAAATTCAGCGCTTCCCCATCTCAGCCCAGAAAGCAGGTAGAACAAGTTTTGTGAAACCATTGAGCATCCTACCGGAGCAATCTAAAAAGTACCAACAGACGTCCTTTCTGGCCCCTTCCCCGGTGGAGTTTTGCATGGGGTGTGTATGGAACATTTTGTCACCAGCCGAGTCCAAAATTCAGCGCTTCCCCATCTCAGCCCAGAAAGCAGGTAGAACAAGTTTTGTGGGGCCATTGAGCATCCTACCCGAGCAATTTAAAAAGTACCAACAGAAGTCCTTTCTGGCACCTTCCCCGGTGGAGTTGTGCATGGGGTGTGTTTGGAACATTTTGTCACCAGCAGAGTCCAAAATTCAGCGCTTCCCCATCTCAGCCCAGAAAGCAGGTAAAACAAGTTTTGTAGTGACTTTCAACTGCCTACTGCAGCAATGTAAAAAGTACCAACAGAAGTCCTTTCTGGCACCTTCCCCGGTGGAGTTGTGCATGGGGTGTGTTTGGAACATTTTGTCACCAGCCGAGTCCAAAATTCAGCGCTTCCCCATCTCAGCCCAGAAAGCAGGTAGAAGAACTGTCGTGGTGCCTTTCAGCTGCCTACCAGGGTATTGTAAAAACTACCAACAGAACTCCTTTCTGGCACCTTCCCCGGTGGAGTTGTGCATGGGGTGTGTATGGAACATTTTGTCACCAGCCGAGTCCAAAATTCAGCGCTTCCCCATCTCAGCCCAGAAAGCAGGTAGAACAAATTTTGTGGGGCCATTGAGCATCCTACCCGAGCAATTTAAAAAGTACCAACAGAAGTCCTTTCTGGCACCTTCCCCGGTGGAGTTGTGCATGGGGTGTGTTTGGAACATTTTGTCACCAGCCGAGTCCAAAATTCAGCGCTTCCCCATCTCAGCCCAGAAAGCAGGTAGAACAAGTTTTGTGGTGACTTTCAACTGCCTACTGGAGCAATGTAAAAACTACCAACAGACGTCCTTTCGGGCACCTTCCCCGGTGGAGTTGTGCATGGGGTGTGTTTGGAACATTTTGTCACCAGCCGAGTCCAAAATTCAGCGCTTCCCCATCTCAGCCCAGAAAGCAGGTAGAACAAGTTTTGTGGTGTCCTTCAGCTGCCTTTCGGGGTAGTGTAAGAACTACCAACAGACGTTCTTTCTGGCACCTTCCCCGGTGGAGTTGTGCATGGGGTGTGTTTGGAACATTTTATCACCAGCCGAGTCCAAAATTCAGCGATTCCCCATCTCAGCCCAGAAAGCAGGTAGAACAAGTTTTGTGGGGCTATTGAGCATCCTACCGGAGCAATGCAAAAAGTACCAACAGAATTCCTTTCTGGCACCTTCCCCGGTGGAGTTGTCCATGGGGTGTGTATGGAACATTTTGTCACCAGCCGAGTCCAAAATTCAGCGCTTCCCCATCTCAGCCCAGAAAGCAGGTAGAGCAAATTTTGTGGGGCCATTGAGCATCCTACCCGAGCAATGTAAAAAGTACCAACAGAAGTCCTTTCTGGCCCCTTCCCCGGTGGAGTTGTGCATGGGGTGTGTTTGGAACATTTTGTCACCAGCAGAGTCCAAAATTCAGCGCTTCCCCATCTCAGCCCAGAAAGCAGGTAGAACAAGTTTTGTGGTGACTTTCAACTGCCTACCGGAGCAATGTAAAAACTACCAACAGACGTCCTTTCTGGCACCTTCCCGGGTGGAGTTGTGCATGGGGTGTGTTTGGAACATTTTGTCACCAGCCGAGTCCAAAATTCAGCGCTTCCCCATCTCAGCCCAGAAAGCAGGTAGAACAAGTTTTGTGGTGTTCTTCAGCTGCCTTTCGGGGTAGTGTAAGAACTACCAACAGACGTCCTTTCTGGCACCTTCTCTGGTGGAGTTGTGCATGGGGTGTGTATGGAACATTTTGTCACCAGCCGAGTCCAAAATTCAGCGCTTCCCCATCTCAGCCCAGAAAGCAGGTAGAACAAGTTTTGTGGTGTTCTTCAGCTGCCTTTCGGGGTAGTGTAAGAACTACCAACAGACGTCCTTTCTGGCACCTTCTCCGGTGGAGTTGTGCATGGGCTGTGTTTGGAACATTTTGTCACCAGCCGAGTCCAAAATTCAGCGCTTCCCCATCTCAGCCCAGAAAGCAGGTAGAACAAGTTTTGTGGGGCTATTGAGCATCCTACCCGAGCAATGCAAAAAGTACCAAGAGAAGTCCTTTCTGGCACCTTCCCCGGTGGAGTTGTGCATGGGGTGTGTATGGAACATTTTGTCACCAGCCGAGTCCAAAATTCAGCCCTTCCCCATCTCAGCCCAGAAAGCAGGTAGAAAAAGTTTTGTGGGGCCATTGAGCATCCTACCCGAGCAATCTAAAAAGTACCAACAGAAGTCCTTTCTGGCACCTTCCCCGGTGGAGTTGTGCATGGGGTGTGTTTGGAACATTTTGTCACCAGCAGAGTCCAAAATTCAGCGCTTCCCCATCTCAGCCCAGAAAGCAGGTAGAACAAGTTTTGTGGTGACTTTCAACTGCCTACTGGAGCAATGTAAAAACTACCAACAGACGTCCTTTCTGGCACCTTCCCAATTGGAGTTGTGCATGGGGTGTGTTTGGAACATTTTGTCACCAGCCGAGTCCAAAATTCAGCGCTTCCCCATCTCAGCCCAGAAAGCAGGTAGAACAAGTTTTGTGGTGTCCTTCAGCTGCCTTTCGGGGTAGTGTAAGAACTACCAACAGACGTTCTTTCTGGCACCTTCCCCGGTGGAGTTGTGCATGGGGTGTGTTTGGAACATTTTATCACCAGCCGAGTCCAAAATTCAGCGATTCCCCATCTCAGCCCAGAAAGCAGGTAGAACAAGTTTTGTGGGGCTATTGAGCATCCTACCGGAGCAATGCAAAAAGTACCAACAGAATTCCTTTCTGGCACCTTCCCCGGTGGAGTTGTCCATGGGGTGTGTATGGAACATTTTGTCACCAGCCGAGTCCAAAATTCAGCGCTTCCCCATCTCAGCCCAGAAAGCAGGTAGAGCAAATTTTGTGGGGCCATTGAGCATCCTACCCGAGCAATGTAAAAAGTACCAACAGAAGTCCTTTCTGGCCCCTTCCCCGGTGGAGTTGTGCATGGGGTGTGTTTGGAACATTTTGTCACCAGCAGAGTCCAAAATTCAGCGCTTCCCCATCTCAGCCCAGAAAGCAGGTAGAACAAGTTTTGTGGTGACTTTCAACTGCCTACCGGAGCAATGTAAAAACTACCAACAGACGTCCTTTCTGGCACCTTCCCGGGTGGAGTTGTGCATGGGGTGTGTTTGGAACATTTTGTCACCAGCCGAGTCCAAAATTCAGCGCTTCCCCATCTCAGCCCAGAAAGCAGGTAGAACAAGTTTTGTGGTGTTCTTCAGCTGCCTTTCGGGGTAGTGTAAGAACTACCAACAGACGTCCTTTCTGGCACCTTCTCTGGTGGAGTTGTGCATGGGGTGTGTATGGAACATTTTGTCACCAGCCGAGTCCAAAATTCAGCGCTTCCCCATCTCAGCCCAGAAAGCAGGTAGAACAAGTTTTGTGGTGTTCTTCAGCTGCCTTTCGGGGTAGTGTAAGAACTACCAACAGACGTCCTTTCTGGCACCTTCTCCGGTGGAGTTGTGCATGGGCTGTGTTTGGAACATTTTGTCACCAGCCGAGTCCAAAATTCAGCGCTTCCCCATCTCAGCCCAGAAAGCAGGTAGAACAAGTTTTGTGGGGCTATTGAGCATCCTACCCGAGCAATGCAAAAAGTACCAAGAGAAGTCCTTTCTGGCACCTTCCCCGGTGGAGTTGTGCATGGGGTGTGTATGGAACATTTTGTCACCAGCCGAGTCCAAAATTCAGCCCTTCCCCATCTCAGCCCAGAAAGCAGGTAGAAAAAGTTTTGTGGGGCCATTGAGCATCCTACCCGAGCAATCTAAAAAGTACCAACAGAAGTCCTTTCTGGCACCTTCCCCGGTGGAGTTGTGCATGGGGTGTGTTTGGAACATTTTGTCACCAGCAGAGTCCAAAATTCAGCGCTTCCCCATCTCAGCCCAGAAAGCAGGTAGAACAAGTTTTGTGGTGACTTTCAACTGCCTACTGGAGCAATGTAAAAACTACCAACAGACGTCCTTTCTGGCACCTTCCCAATTGGAGTTGTGCATGGGGTGTGTTTGGAACATTTTGTCACCAGCCGAGTCCAAAATTCAGCGCTTCCCCATCTCAGCCCAGAAAGCAGGTAGAACAAGTTTTGTGGTGTTCTTCAGCTGCCTTTCGGGGTAGTGTAAGAACTACCAACAGACGTCCTTTCTGGCACCTTCTCTGGTGGAGTTGTGCATGGGGTGTGTATGGAACATTTTGTCACCAGCCGAGTCCAAAATTCAGCGCTTCCCCATCTCAGCCCAGAAAGCACGTAGAACAAGTTTTGTGGTGTTCTTCAGCTGCCTTTCGGGGTAGTGTAAGAACTACCAACAGACGTCCTTTCTGGCACCTTCTCCGGTGGAGTTGTGCATGGGCTGTGTTTGGAACATTTTGTCACCAGCCGAGTCCAAAATTCAGCGCTTCCCCATCTCAGCCCAGAAAGCAGGTAGAACAAGTTTTGTGGGGCTATTGAGCATCCTACCCGAGCAATGCAAAAAGTACCAAGAGAAGTCCTTTCTGGCACCTTCCCCGGTGGAGTTGTCCATTGGGTGTGTATGGAACATTTTGTCACCAGCCGAGTCCAAAATTCAGCGCTTCCCCATCTCAGCCCAGAAAGCAGGTAGAACAAGTTTTGTGGGGCCATTGAGCATCCTACCGGAGCAATCTAAAAAGTACCAACAGACGTCCTTTCTGGCCCCTTACCCGGTGGAGTTTTGCATGGGGTGTGTTTGGAACATTTTGTCACCAGCCGAGTCCAAAATTCAGCGCTTCCCCATCTCAGCCCAGAAAGCAGGTAGAACAAATTTTGTGGGGCCATTGAGCATCCTACCCGAGCAATCTAAAAAGTACCAACAGACGTCCTTTCTGGCCCCTTCCCCGGTGGAGTTTTGCATGGGGTGTGTTTGGAACATTTTGTCACCAGCCGAGTCCAAAATTCAGCGCTTCCCCATCTCAGCCCAGAAAGCAGGTAGAACAAGTTTTGTGGGGCCATTGAGCATCCTACCCGAGCAATTTAAAAAGTACCAACAGAAGTCCTTTCTGGCACCTTCCCCGGTGGAGTTGTGCATGGGGTGTGTTTGGAACATTTTGTCACCAGCCGAGTCCAAAATTCAGCGCTTCCCCATCTCAGCCCAGAAAGCAGGTAGAACAAGTTTTGTGGTGTCCTTCAGCTGCCTTTCGGGGTAGTGTAAGAACTACCAACAGACGTCCTTTCTGGCACCTTCCCCCATGGAGTTGTGCATGGGGTGTGTTTGGAACATTTTGTCACCAGCCGAGTCCAAAATTCAGCGCTTCCCCATCTCAGCCCAGAAAGCAGGTAGAACAAATCTTGTGGGGCCATTGAGCATCCTACCCGAGCAATTTAAAAAGTACCAACAGAAGTCCTTTCTGGCACCTTCCGCGGTGGAGTTGTGCATGGGGTGTGTTTGGAACATTTTGTCACCAGCAGAGTCCAAAATTCAGCGCTTCCCCATCTCAGCCCAGAAAGCAGGTAGAACAAGTTTTGTGGGGCCATTGAGCATCCTACCCGAGCAATGTAAAAAGTACCAACAGAATTCCTTTCTGGCACCTTCCCCGGTGGAGTTGTGCATGGGGTGTGTATGGAACATTTTGTCACCAGCCGAGTCCAAAATTCAGCGCTTCCCCATCTCAGCCCAGAAAGCAGGTAGAAGAACTGTCGTGGTGCCTTTCAGCTGCCTACCAGGTTATTGTAAGAACTACCAACAGAAGTCCTTTCTGGCACCTCTCCGGTGGAGTTGTGCATGGGGTGTGTATGGAACATTTTGTCACCAGCCGAGTCCAAAATTCAGCGCTTCCCCATCTCAGCCCAGAAAGCAGGTAGAACAAGTTTTGTGGGGCCATTGAGCATCCTACCCGAGCAATGTAAAAAGTACCAACAGAAGTCCTTTCTGGCACCTTCCCCGGTGGAGTTGTGCATGGGGTGTGTATGGAACATTTTGTCACCAGCCGAGTCCAAAATTCAGCACTTCCCCATCTCAGCCCAGAAAGCAGGTAGAAGAACTGTCGTGGTGCCTTTCAGGTGCCTACCAGGGTATTGTAAAAACTACCAACAGAACTCCTTTCTGGCACCTCTCCGGTGGAGTTGTGCATGGGGTGTGTATGGAACATTTTGTCACCAGCCGAGTCCAAAATTCAGCGCTTCCCCATCTCAGCCCAGAAAGCAGGTAGAACAAGTTTTGTGGTGTCCTTCAGCTGCCTACCGGGGTAGTGTTAAAACTACCAACAGAACTCCTTTCTGGCACCTTTCCCGGTGGAGTTGTGCATGGGGTGTGTTTGGAACATTTTGTCACCAGCCGAGTCCAAACTTCATCGGTTCCCCATCTCAGCCCAGAAAGCAGGTAGAACAAGTTTTGTGGTGACTTTCAACTGCCTACCGGAGCAATGTAAAAACTACCAACAGACGTCCTTTCTGGCACCTTCCCCGGTGGAGTTGTGCATGGGGTGTGTTTGGAACATTTTGTCACCAGCCGAGTCCAAAATTCAGCGCTTCCCCATCTCAGCCCAGAAAGCAGGTAGAACAAGTTTTGTGGGGCTATTGAGCATCCTACCCGAGCAATGCAAAAAGTACCAAGAGAAGTCCTTTCTGGCACCTTCCCCGGTGGAGTTGTGCATGGGGTGTGTTTGGAACATTTTGTCACCAGCCGAGTCCAAAATTCAGCGCTTCCCCATCTCAGCCCAGAAAGCAGGTAGAACAAATTTTGTGGGGCCATTGAGCATCCTACTTGAGCAATTTAAAAAGTACCAACAAAAGTTCTTTCTGGCACCTTCCCCGGTGGAGTTGTGCATGGGGTGTGTTTGGAACATTTTGTCACCAGCCGAGTCCAAAATTCAGCGCTTCCCCATCTCAGCCCAGAAAGCAGGTAGAACAAGTTTTGTGGGGCCATTGAGCATCCTACCCGAGCAATCTAAAAAGTACCAACAGACGTCCTTTCTGGCCCCTTCCCCGGTGGAGTTTTGCATGGGGTGTGTTTGGAACATTTTGTCACCAGCCGAGTCCAAAATTCAGCGCTTCCCCATCTCAGCCCAGAAAGCAGGTAGAACAAGTTTTGTGGTGTCCTTCAGCTGCCTTTCGGGGTAGTGTAAGAACTACCAACAGACGTCCTTTCTGGCACCTTCTCCGGTGGAGTTGTACATGGGGTGTGTTTGGAACATTTTGTCACCAGCCGAGTCCAAAATTCAGCGCTTCCCCATCTCAGCCCAGAAAGCAGGTAGAACAAGTTTTGTGAAGCCATTGAGCATCCTACCCGAGCAATCTAAAAAGTACCAACAGACGTCCTTTCTGGCCCCTTCCCCGGTGGAGTTTTGCATGGGGTGTGTTTGGAACATTTTGTCACCAGCCGAGTCCAAAATTCAGCGCTTCCCCATCTCAGCCCAGAAAGCAGGTAGAACAAGTTTTGTGAAGCCATTGAGCATCCTACCCGAGCAATCTAAAAAGTACCAACAGACGTCCTTTCTGGCCCCTTCCCCGGTGGAGTTTTGCATGGGGTGTGTTTGGAACATTTTGTCACCAGCCGAGTCCAAAATTCAGCGCTTCCCCATCTCAGCCCAGAAAGCAGGTAGAACAAGTTTTGTGGTGACTTTCAACTGCCTACTGGAGCAATGTAAAAACTACCAACAGACGTCCTTTCTGGCACCTTCCCCGGTGGAGTTGTGCATGGGGTGTGTTTGGAACATTTTGTCACCAGCAGAGTCCAAAATTCAGCGCTTCCCCATCTCAGCCCAGAAAGCAGGTAGAACAAGTTTTGTGGTGTCCTTCAGCTGCCTTTCGGGGTAGTGTAAGAACTACCAACAGACGTCCTTTCTGGCACCTTCCCCCATGGAGTTGTGCATGGGGTGTGTTTGGAACATTTTGTCACCAGCCGAGTCCAAAATTCAGCGCTTCCCCATCTCAGCCCAGAAAGCAGGTAGAACAAGTTTTGTGGGGCCATTGAGCATCCTACCCGAGCAATGCAAAAAGTTCCAAGAGAAGTCCTTTCTGGCACCTTCCCCGGTGGAGTTGTGCATGGGGTGTGTTTGGAACATTTTGTCACCAGCCGAGTCCAAAATTCAGCGCTTCCCCATCTCAGCCCAGAAAGCAGGTAGAACAAGTTTTGTGAAGCCATTGAGCATCCTACCGGAGCAATCTAAAAAGTACCAACAGACGTCCTTTCTGGCCCCTTCCCCGGTGGAGTTTTGCATGGGGTGAGTTTGGAACATTTTGTCAACAGCCAAGTCCAAAATTCAGCGCTTCCCCATCTCAGCCCAGAAAGCAGGTAGAACAAATTTTGTGGGGCCATTGAGCATCCTACCCGAGCAATCTAAAAAGTACCAACAGACGTCCTTTCTGGCACCTTCCCCGGTGGAGTTGTGCATGGGGTGTTTTTGGAACATTTTGTCACCAGCCGAGTCCAAAATTCAGCGCTTCCCCATCTCAGCCCAGAAAGCAGGTAGAACAAGTTTTGTGGTGTCCTTCAGCTGCCTTTCGGGGTAGTGTAAGAACTACCAACAGACGTCCTTTCTGGCACCTTCTCCGGTGGAGTTGTGCATGGGGTGTGTTTGGAACATTTTGTCACCAGCCGAGTCCAAAATTCAGCGCTTCCCCATCTCAGCCCAGAAAGCAGGTAGAACAAATCTTGTGGGGCCATTGAGCATCCTACCCGAGCAATTTAAAAAGTACCAACAGAAGTCCTTTCTGGCACCTTCCCCGGTGGAGTTGTGCATGGGGTGTGTATGGAACATTTTGTCACCAGCCGAGTCCAAAATTCAGCGCTTCCCCATCTCAGCCCAGAAAGCAGGTAGAACAACTTTTGTGGGGCCATTGAGCATCCTACCCGAGCAATGTAAAAAGTACCAAGAGAAGTCCTTTCTGGCACCTTCCCCGGTGGAGTTGTGCATGGGGTGTGTATGGAACATTTTGTCACCAGCCGAGTCCAAAATTCAGCGCTTCCCCATCTCAGCCCAGAAAGCAGGTAGAACAAGTTTTGTGGTGACTTTCAACTGCCTACTGGAGCAATGTAAAAACTACCAACAGACGTCCTTTCGGGCACCTTCCCCGGTGGAGTTGTGCATGGGGTGTGTTTGGAACATTTTGTCACCAGCCGAGTCCAAAATTCAGCGCTTCCCCATCTCAGCCCAGAAAGCAGGTAGAACAAGTTTTGTGGTGTCCTTCAGCTGCCTTTCGGGGTAGTGTAAGAACTACCAACAGACGTCCTTTCTGGCACCTTCTCCGGTGGAGTTGTGCATGGGGTGTGTTTGGAACATTTTGTCACCAGCCGAGTCCAAAATTCAGCGCTTCCCCATCTCAGCCCAGAAAGCAGGTAGAACAAGTTTAGTGGGGCTATTGAGCATCCTACCCGAGCAATGCAAAAAGTACCAAGAGAAGTCCTTTCTGGCACCTTCCCCGGTGGAGTTGTGCATGGGGTGTGTATGGAACATTTTGTCACCAGCCGAGTCCAAAATTCAGCGCTTCCCCATCTCAGCCCAGAAAGCAGGTAGAAAAAGTTTTGTGGGGCCATTGAGCATCCTACCCGAGCAATCTCAAAAGTACCAACAGACGTCCTTTCTGGCCCCTTCCCCGGAGGAGTTTTGCATGGGGTGTGTTTGGAACATTTTGTCACCAGCCGAGTCCAAAATTCAGCGCTTCCCCATCTCAGCCCAGAAAGCAGGTAGAACAAGTTTTGTGGGGCCATTGAGCATCCTACCCGAGCAATTTAAAAAGTACCAACAGAAGTCCTTTCTGGCACCTTCCCCGGTGGAGTTGTGCATGGGGTGTGTTTGGAACATTTTGTCACCAGCAGAGTCCAAAATTCAGCGCTTCCCCATCTCAGCCCAGAAAGCAGGTAGAACAAGTTTTGTGGTGACTTTCAACTGCCTACTGGAGCAATGTAAAAACTACCAACAGACGTCCTTTCTGGCACCTTCCCCGGTGCAGTTGTGCATGGGGTGTGTTTGGAACATTTTGTCACCAGCCGAGTCCAAAATTCAGCGCTTCCCCATCTCAGCCCAGAAAGCAGGTAGAACAAGTTTCGTGGTGCCTTTCAGCTGCCTACCAGGGTATTGTAAAAACTACCAACAGAACTCCTTTCTGGCACCTTCCCCGGTGGAGTTGTGCATGGGGTGTGTATGGAACATTTTGTCACCAGCCGAGTCCAAAATTCAGCGCTTCCCCATCTCAGCCCAGAAAGCAGGTAGAACAAATTTTGTGGGGCCATTGAGCATCCTACCCGAGCAATCTAAAAAGTACCAACAGAAGTCCTTTCTGGCACCTTCCCCGGTGGAGTTGTGCATGGGGTGTGTTTGGAACATTTTGTCACCAGCCGAGTCCAAAATTCAGCGCTTCCCCATCTCAGCCCAGAAAGCAGGTAGAACAAGTTTTGTGGTGACTTTTAACTGCCTACTGGAGCAATGTAAAAACTACCAACAGACGTCCTTTCGGGCACCTTCACCGGTGGAGTTGTGCGTGGGGTGTGTTTGGAACATTTTGTCACCAGCCGAGTCCAAAATTCAGCGCTTCCCCATCTCAGCCCAGAAAGCAGGTAGAACAAGTTTTGTGGTGTCCTTCAGCTGCCTTTCGGGGTAGTGTAAGAACTACCAACAGACGTCCTTTCTGGCACCTTCTCCGGTGGAGTTGTGCATGGGGTGTGTTTGGAACATTTTGTCACCAGCCGACTCCAAAATTCAGCGCTTCCCCATCTCAGCCCAGAAAGCAGGTAGAACAAGTTTTGTGGGGCTATTGAGCATCCTACCGGAGCAATGCAAAAAGTACCAAGAGAAGTCCTTTCTGGCACCTTCCCCGGTGGAGTTGTCCATGGGGTGTGTATGGAACATTTTGTCACCAGCCGAGTCCAAAATTCAGCGCTTCCCCATCTCAGCCCAGAAAGCAGGTAGAACAAGTTTTGTGAAGCCATTGAGCATCCTACCGGAGCAATCTAAAAAGTACCAACAGACGTCCTTTCTGGCCCCTTCCCCGGTGGAGTTTTGCATGGGGTGTGTTTGGAACATTTTGTCACCAGCCGAGTCCAAAATTCAGCGCTTCCCCATCTCAGCCCAGAAAGCAGGTAGAACAAGTTTTGTGGGGCCATTGAGCATCCTACCCGAGCAATTTAAAAAGTACCAACAGAAGTCCTTTCTGGCACCTTCCCCGGTGGAGTTGTGCATGGGGTGTGTTTGGAACATTTTGTCACCAGCAGAGTCCAAAATTCAGCGCTTCCCCATCTCAGCCCAGAAAGCAGGTAGAACAAGTTTTCTGGTGTCCTTCAGGTGCCTACTGGAGCAATGTAAAAACTACCAACAGACGTCCTTTCGGGCACCTTCCCCGGTGGAGTTGTGCGTGGGGTGTGTTTGGAACATTTTGTCACCAGCCGAGTCCAAAATTCAGCGCTTCCCCATCTCAGCCCAGAAAGCAGGTAGAACAAGTTTTGTGGTGTCCTTCAGCTGCCTTTTGGGGTAGTGTAAGAACTACCAACAGACGTCCTTTCTGGCACCTTCTCCGGTGGAGTTGTGCATGGGGTGTGTTTGGAACATTTTGTCACCAGCCGAGTCCAAAATTCAGCGCTTCCCCATCTCAGCCCAGAAAGCAGGTAGAACAAGTTTTGTGGGGCTATTGAGCATCCTACCCGAGCAATGCAAAAAGTACCAAGAGAAGTCCTTTCTGGCACCTTCCCCGGTGGAGTTGTGCATGGGGTGTGTATGGAACATTTTGTCACCAGCCAAGTCCAAAATTCAGCGCTTCCCCATCTCAGCCCAGAAAGCAGGTAGAAAAAGTTTTGTGGGGCCATTGAGCATCCTACCGGAGCAATGTAAAAACTAGCAACAGACGTCCTTTCTGGCACCTTCCCAATTGGAGTTGTGCATGGGGTGTGTTTGGAACATTTTGTCACCAGCCGAGTCCAAAATTCAGCGCTTCCCCATCTCAGCCCAGAAAGCAGGTAGAACAAGTTTTGTGGTGTCCTTCAGCTGCCTTTCGGGGTAGTGTAAGAACTACCAACAGACGTCCTTTCTGGCACCTTCTCCGGTGGAGTTGTGCATGGGGTGTGTTTGGAACATTTATTCACCAGCCGAGTCCAAAATTCAGCGCTTCCCCATCTCAGCCCAGAAAGCAGGTAGAACAAGTTTTGTGGGGCTATTGAGCATCCTACCGGAGCAATGCAAAAAGTACCAAGAGAAGTCCTTTCTGGCACCTTCCCCGGTGGAGTGATCCATGGGGTGTGTATGGAACATTTTGTCACCAGCCGAGTCCAAAATTCAGCGCTTCCCCATCTCAGCCCAGAAAGCAGGTAGAACAAGTTTTGTGAAACCATTGAGCATCCTACCGGAGCAATCTAAAAAGTACCAACAGACGTCCTTTCTGGCCCCTTCCCCGGTGGAGTTTTGCATGGGGTGTGTATGGAACATTTTGTCACCAGCCGAGTCCAAAATTCAGCGCTTCCCCATCTCAGCCCAGAAAGCAGGTAGAACAAGTTTTGTGGGGCCATTGAGCATCCTACCCGAGCAATTTAAAAAGTACCAACAGAAGTCCTTTCTGGCACCTTCCCCGGTGGAGTTGTGCATGGGGTGTGTTTGGAACATTTTGTCACCAGCAGAGTCCAAAATTCAGCGCTTCCCCATCTCAGCCCAGAAAGCAGGTAAAACAAGTTTTGTAGTGACTTTCAACTGCCTACTGCAGCAATGTAAAAAGTACCAACAGAAGTCCTTTCTGGCACCTTCCCCGGTGGAGTTGTGCATGGGGTGTGTTTGGAACATTTTGTCACCAGCCGAGTCCAAAATTCAGCGCTTCCCCATCTCAGCCCAGAAAGCAGGTAGAAGAACTGTCGTGGTGCCTTTCAGCTGCCTACCAGGGTATTGTAAAAACTACCAACAGAACTCCTTTCTGGCACCTTCCCCGGTGGAGTTGTGCATGGGGTGTGTATGGAACATTTTGTCACCAGCCGAGTCCAAAATTCAGCGCTTCCCCATCTCAGCCCAGAAAGCAGGTAGAACAAATTTTGTGGGGCCATTGAGCATCCTACCCGAGCAATTTAAAAAGTACCAACAGAAGTCCTTTCTGGCACCTTCCCCGGTGGAGTTGTGCATGGGGTGTGTTTGGAACATTTTGTCACCAGCCGAGTCCAAAATTCAGCGCTTCCCCATCTCAGCCCAGAAAGCAGGTAGAACAAGTTTTGTGGTGACTTTCAACTGCCTACTGGAGCAATGTAAAAACTACCAACAGACGTCCTTTCGGGCACCTTCCCCGGTGGAGTTGTGCATGGGGTGTGTTTGGAACATTTTGTCACCAGCCGAGTCCAAAATTCAGCGCTTCCCCATCTCAGCCCAGAAAGCAGGTAGAACAAGTTTTGTGGTGTCCTTCAGCTGCCTTTCGGGGTAGTGTAAGAACTACCAACAGACGTTCTTTCTGGCACCTTCCCCGGTGGAGTTGTGCATGGGGTGTGTTTGGAACATTTTATCACCAGCCGAGTCCAAAATTCAGCGATTCCCCATCTCAGCCCAGAAAGCAGGTAGAACAAGTTTTGTGGGGCTATTGAGCATCCTACCGGAGCAATGCAAAAAGTACCAACAGAATTCCTTTCTGGCACCTTCCCCGGTGGAGTTGTCCATGGGGTGTGTATGGAACATTTTGTCACCAGCCGAGTCCAAAATTCAGCGCTTCCCCATCTCAGCCCAGAAAGCAGGTAGAGCAAATTTTGTGGGGCCATTGAGCATCCTACCCGAGCAATGTAAAAAGTACCAACAGAAGTCCTTTCTGGCCCCTTCCCCGGTGGAGTTGTGCATGGGGTGTGTTTGGAACATTTTGTCACCAGCAGAGTCCAAAATTCAGCGCTTCCCCATCTCAGCCCAGAAAGCAGGTAGAACAAGTTTTGTGGTGACTTTCAACTGCCTACCGGAGCAATGTAAAAACTACCAACAGACGTCCTTTCTGGCACCTTCCCGGGTGGAGTTGTGCATGGGGTGTGTTTGGAACATTTTGTCACCAGCCGAGTCCAAAATTCAGCGCTTCCCCATCTCAGCCCAGAAAGCAGGTAGAACAAGTTTTGTGGTGTTCTTCAGCTGCCTTTCGGGGTAGTGTAAGAACTACCAACAGACGTCCTTTCTGGCACCTTCTCTGGTGGAGTTGTGCATGGGGTGTGTATGGAACATTTTGTCACCAGCCGAGTCCAAAATTCAGCGCTTCCCCATCTCAGCCCAGAAAGCAGGTAGAACAAGTTTTGTGGTGTTCTTCAGCTGCCTTTCGGGGTAGTGTAAGAACTACCAACAGACGTCCTTTCTGGCACCTTCTCCGGTGGAGTTGTGCATGGGCTGTGTTTGGAACATTTTGTCACCAGCCGAGTCCAAAATTCAGCGCTTCCCCATCTCAGCCCAGAAAGCAGGTAGAACAAGTTTTGTGGGGCTATTGAGCATCCTACCCGAGCAATGCAAAAAGTACCAAGAGAAGTCCTTTCTGGCACCTTCCCCGGTGGAGTTGTGCATGGGGTGTGTATGGAACATTTTGTCACCAGCCGAGTCCAAAATTCAGCCCTTCCCCATCTCAGCCCAGAAAGCAGGTAGAAAAAGTTTTGTGGGGCCATTGAGCATCCTACCCGAGCAATCTAAAAAGTACCAACAGAAGTCCTTTCTGGCACCTTCCCCGGTGGAGTTGTGCATGGGGTGTGTTTGGAACATTTTGTCACCAGCAGAGTCCAAAATTCAGCGCTTCCCCATCTCAGCCCAGAAAGCAGGTAGAACAAGTTTTGTGGTGACTTTCAACTGCCTACTGGAGCAATGTAAAAACTACCAACAGACGTCCTTTCTGGCACCTTCCCAATTGGAGTTGTGCATGGGGTGTGTTTGGAACATTTTGTCACCAGCCGAGTCCAAAATTCAGCGCTTCCCCATCTCAGCCCAGAAAGCAGGTAGAACAAGTTTTGTGGTGTTCTTCAGCTGCCTTTCGGGGTAGTGTAAGAACTACCAACAGACGTCCTTTCTGGCACCTTCTCTGGTGGAGTTGTGCATGGGGTGTGTATGGAACATTTTGTCACCAGCCGAGTCCAAAATTCAGCGCTTCCCCATCTCAGCCCAGAAAGCACGTAGAACAAGTTTTGTGGTGTTCTTCAGCTGCCTTTCGGGGTAGTGTAAGAACTACCAACAGACGTCCTTTCTGGCACCTTCTCCGGTGGAGTTGTGCATGGGCTGTGTTTGGAACATTTTGTCACCAGCCGAGTCCAAAATTCAGCGCTTCCCCATCTCAGCCCAGAAAGCAGGTAGAACAAGTTTTGTGGGGCTATTGAGCATCCTACCCGAGCAATGCAAAAAGTACCAAGAGAAGTCCTTTCTGGCACCTTCCCCGGTGGAGTTGTCCATTGGGTGTGTATGGAACATTTTGTCACCAGCCGAGTCCAAAATTCAGCGCTTCCCCATCTCAGCCCAGAAAGCAGGTAGAACAAGTTTTGTGGGGCCATTGAGCATCCTACCGGAGCAATCTAAAAAGTACCAACAGACGTCCTTTCTGGCCCCTTACCCGGTGGAGTTTTGCATGGGGTGTGTTTGGAACATTTTGTCACCAGCCGAGTCCAAAATTCAGCGCTTCCCCATCTCAGCCCAGAAAGCAGGTAGAACAAATTTTGTGGGGCCATTGAGCATCCTACCCGAGCAATCTAAAAAGTACCAACAGACGTCCTTTCTGGCCCCTTCCCCGGTGGAGTTTTGCATGGGGTGTGTTTGGAACATTTTGTCACCAGCCGAGTCCAAAATTCAGCGCTTCCCCATCTCAGCCCAGAAAGCAGGTAGAACAAGTTTTGTGGGGCCATTGAGCATCCTACCCGAGCAATTTAAAAAGTACCAACAGAAGTCCTTTCTGGCACCTTCCCCGGTGGAGTTGTGCATGGGGTGTGTTTGGAACATTTTGTCACCAGCCGAGTCCAAAATTCAGCGCTTCCCCATCTCAGCCCAGAAAGCAGGTAGAACAAGTTTTGTGGTGTCCTTCAGCTGCCTTTCGGGGTAGTGTAAGAACTACCAACAGACGTCCTTTCTGGCACCTTCCCCCATGGAGTTGTGCATGGGGTGTGTATGGAACATTTTGTCACCAGCCGAGTCCAAAATTCAGCGCTTCCCCATCTCAGCCCAGAAAGCAGGTAGAAGAACTGTCGTGGTGCCTTTCAGCTGCCTACCAGGTTATTGTAAGAACTACCAACAGAAGTCCTTTCTGGCACCTCTCCGGTGGAGTTGTGCATGGGGTGTGTATGGAACATTTTGTCACCAGCCGAGTCCAAAATTCAGCGCTTCCCCATCTCAGCCCAGAAAGCAGGTAGAACAAGTTTTGTGGGGCCATTGAGCATCCTACCCGAGCAATGTAAAAAGTACCAACAGAAGTCCTTTCTGGCACCTTCCCCGGTGGAGTTGTGCATGGGGTGTGTATGGAACATTTTGTCACCAGCCGAGTCCAAAATTCAGCACTTCCCCATCTCAGCCCAGAAAGCAGGTAGAAGAACTGTCGTGGTGCCTTTCAGGTGCCTACCAGGGTATTGTAAAAACTACCAACAGAACTCCTTTCTGGCACCTCTCCGGTGGAGTTGTGCATGGGGTGTGTATGGAACATTTTGTCACCAGCCGAGTCCAAAATTCAGCGCTTCCCCATCTCAGCCCAGAAAGCAGGTAGAACAAGTTTTGTGGTGTCCTTCAGCTGCCTACCGGGGTAGTGTTAAAACTACCAACAGAACTCCTTTCTGGCACCTTTCCCGGTGGAGTTGTGCATGGGGTGTGTTTGGAACATTTTGTCACCAGCCGAGTCCAAACTTCATCGGTTCCCCATCTCAGCCCAGAAAGCAGGTAGAACAAGTTTTGTGGTGACTTTCAACTGCCTACCGGAGCAATGTAAAAACTACCAACAGACGTCCTTTCTGGCACCTTCCCCGGTGGAGTTGTGCATGGGGTGTGTTTGGAACATTTTGTCACCAGCCGAGTCCAAAATTCAGCGCTTCCCCATCTCAGCCCAGAAAGCAGGTAGAACAAGTTTTGTGGGGCTATTGAGCATCCTACCCGAGCAATGCAAAAAGTACCAAGAGAAGTCCTTTCTGGCACCTTCCCCGGTGGAGTTGTGCATGGGGTGTGTTTGGAACATTTTGTCACCAGCCGAGTCCAAAATTCAGCGCTTCCCCATCTCAGCCCAGAAAGCAGGTAGAACAAATTTTGTGGGGCCATTGAGCATCCTACTTGAGCAATTTAAAAAGTACCAACAAAAGTTCTTTCTGGCACCTTCCCCGGTGGAGTTGTGCATGGGGTGTGTTTGGAACATTTTGTCACCAGCCGAGTCCAAAATTCAGCGCTTCCCCATCTCAGCCCAGAAAGCAGGTAGAACAAGTTTTGTGGTGACTTTCAACTGCCTACCCGAGAATGTAAAAACTACCAACAGACGTCCTTTCGGGCACCTTCCCCGGTGGAGTTGTGCATGGGGTGTGTTTGGAACATTTTGTCACCAGCAGAGTCCAAAATTCAGCGCTTCCCCATCTCAGCCCAGAAAGCAGGTAGAACAAGTTTTGTGGGGCCATTCAGCTGCCTTTCGGGGTAGTGTAAGAACTACCAACAGACGTCCTTTCTGGCACCTTCTCCGGTGGAGTTGTGCATGGGGTGTGTTTGGAACATTTTGTCACCAGCCGAGTCCAAAATTCAGCGCTTCCCCATCTCAGCCCAGAAAGCAGGTAGAATAAATCTTGTGTGGCCATTGAGCATCCTACCCGAGCAGTTTAAAAAGTATCAACAGAAGTCCTTTCTGGCACCTTCCCCGGTGGAGTTGTGCATGGGGTGTGTTTGGGACATTTTGTCACCAGCCGAGTCCAAAATTCAGCACTTCCCCATCTCAGCCCAGAAAGCAGGTAGAACAAGTTTAGTGGGGCCATTGAGCATCCTACCCGAGCAATGTAAAAAGTACCAACAGAATTCCCTTCTGGCACCTTCCCCGGTGGAGTTGTGCATGGGGTGTGTATGGAACATTTTGTCACCAGCCGAGTCCAAAATTCAGCGCTTCCCCATCTCAGCCCAGAAAGCAGGTAGAAGAACTGTCGTGGTGCCTTTCAGCTGCCTACCAGGGTATTGTAAAAACTACCAACAGAACTCCTTTCTGGCACCTTCCCCGGTGGAGTTGTGCATGGGGTGTGTATGGAACATTTTGTCACCAGCCGAGTCCAAAATTCAGCGCTTCCCCATCTCAGCCCAGAAAGCAGGTAGAACAAGTTTTGTGGTGTTCTTCAGCTGCCTTTCGGGGTAGTGTAAGAACTACCAACAGACGTCCTTTCTGGCACCTTCTCCGGTGGAGTTGTGCATGGGCTGTGTTTGGAACATTTTGTCACCAGCCGAGTCCCAAATTCTGCGCTTCCCCATCTCAGCCCAGAAAGCAGGTAGAACAAGTTTTGTGGTGACTTTCAACTGCCTACTGGAGCAATGTAAAAACTACCAACAGACGTCCTTTCTGGCACCTTCCCAATTGGAGTTGTGCATGGGGTGTGTTTGGAACATTTTGTCACCAGCCGAGTCCAAAATTCAGCGCTTCCCCATCTCAGCCCAGAAAGCAGGTAGAACAAGTTTTGTGGTGTTCTTCAGCTGCCTTTCGGGGTAGTGTAAGAACTACCAACAGACGTCCTTTCTGGCACCTTCTCCGGTGGAGTTGTGCATGGGGTGTGTTTGGAACATTTTGTCACCAGCCGAGTCCAAAATTCAGCGCTTCCCCATCTCAGCCCAGAAAGCAGGTAGAACAAGTTTTGTGGGGCTATTGAGCATCCTACCCGAGCAATGCAAAAAGTACCAAGAGAAGTCCTTTCTGGCACCTTCCCCGGTGGAGTTGTGCATGGGGTGTGTTTGGAACATTTTGTCACCAGCCGAGTCCAAAATTCAGCACTTCCCCATCTCAGCCCAGAAAGCAGGTAGAACAAATTTTGTGGGGCCATTGAGCATCCTACTTGAGCAATTTAAAAAGTACCAACAGAAGTCCTTTCTGGCACCTTCCCCGGTGGAGTTGTGCATGGGGTGTGTTTGGAACATTTTGTCACCAGCAGAGTCCAAAATTCAGCGCTTCCCCATCTCAGCCCAGAAAGCAGGTAGAACAAGTTTTGTGGTGACTTTCAACTGCCTACTGGAGCAATGTAAAAACTACCAACAGACGTCCTTTCGGGCACCTTCCCCGGTGGAGTTGTGCATGGGATGTGTTTGGAACATTTTGTCACCAGCAGAGTCCAAAATTCAGCGCTTCCCCATCTCAGCCCAGAAAGCAGGTAGAACAAATCTTGTGGGGCCATTGAGCATCCTACCCGAGCAATTTAAAAAGTATCAACAGAAGTCCTTTCTGGCACCTTCCCCGGTGGAGTTGTGCATGGGGTGTGTTTGGGACATTTTGTCACCAGCCGAGTCCAAAATTCAGCGCTTCCCCATCTCAGCCCAGAAAGCAGGTAGAACAAGTTTTGTGGGGCCATTCAGCATCCTACCCGAGCAATGTAAAAAGTACCAACAGAATTCCTTTCTGGCACCTTCCCCGGTGGAGTTGTGCATGGGGTGTTTATGGAACATTTTGTCACCAGCCGAGTCCAAAATTCAGCGCTTCCCCATCTCAGCCCAGAAAGCAGGTAGAACAAGTTTTGTGGGGCCATTGAGCATCCTACCGGAGCAATCTAAAAAGTACCAACAGACGTCCTTTCTGGCCCCTTCCCTGGTGGAGTTGTGCATGGGGTGTGTTTGGAACATTTTGTCACCAGCCAAGTCCAAAATTCAGCGCTTCCCCATCTCAGCCCAGAAAGCAGGTAGAACAAATTTTGTGGGGCCATTGAGCATCCTACCCGAGCAATCTAAAAAGTACCAAGAGAAGTCCTTTCTGGCCCCTTCCCCGGTGGAGTTTTGCATGGGGTGTGTTTGGAACATTTTGTCACCAGCCGAGTCCAAAATTCAGCGCTTCCCCATCTCAGCCCAGAAAGCAGGTAGAACAAGTTTTGTGGGGCCATTGAGCATCCTACCCGAGCAATGTAAAAAGTACCAACAGAATTCCTTTCTGGCACCTTCCCCGGTGGAGTTGTGCATGGGGTGTGTATGGAACATTTTGTCACCAGCCGAGTCCAAAATTCAGCGCTTCCCCATCTCAGCCCAGAAAGCAGGTAGAAGAACTGTCGTGGTGCCTTTCAGCTGCCTACCAGGGCATTGTAAGAACTACCAACAGAAGTCCTTTCTGGCACCTCTCCGGTGGAGTTGTGCATGGGGTGTGTATGGAACATTTTGTCACCAGCCGAGTCCAAAATTCAGCGCTTCCCCATCTCAGCCCAGAAAGCAGGTAGAACAAGTTTTGTGGTGACTTTCAACTGGCTACGCAAGTAATGTAAAAACTACCAACAGAACTCCTTTCTGGCACGTTCCCCGGTGGAGTTGTGCATGGGGTGTGTATGGAACATTTTGTCACCAGCCGAGTCCAAAATTCAGCGCTTCCCCATCTCAGCCCAGAAAGCAGGTAGAACAAGTTTTGTGGGGCCATTGAGCATCCTACCCGACCAATGTTAAAAAGTACCAACAGACGTCCTTTCTGGCACCTTCTCCGGTGGAGTTGTGCATGGGGTGTGTATGGAACATTTTGTCACCAGCCGAGTCCAAAATTCAGCGCTTCCCCATCTCAGCCCAGAAAGCAGGTAGAAGAACTGTCGTGGAGCCTTTCAGCTGCCTTCCAGGGTATTGAAAAAACTACCAACAGACGTCCTTTCTGGCACGTTCCCCGGTGGAGTTGTGCATGGGGTGTGTATGGAACATTTTGTCACCAGCCGAGTCCAAAATTCAGCGCTTCCCCATCTCAGCCCAGAAAGCAGGTAGAACAAGTTTTGTGGGGCCATTGAGCATCCTACCGGAGCAATCTAAAAAGTACCAACAGACGTCCTTTCTGGCACCTTCCCTGGTGGAGTTTTGCATGGGGTGTGTTTGGAACATTTTGTCACCAGCCAAGTCCAAAATTCAGCGCTTCCCCATCTCAGCCCAGAAAGCAGGTAGAACAAATTTTGTGGGGCCATTGAGCATCCTACCCGAGCAATCTAAAAAGTACCAACAGAAGTCCTTTCTGGCCCCTTCCCCGGTGGAGTTTTGCATGGGGTGTGTTTGGAACATTTTGTCACCAGCCGAGTCCAAAATTCAGCGCTTCCCCATCTCAGCCCAGAAAGCAGGTAGAACAAGTTTTGTGGGGCCATTGAGCATCCTACCCGAGCAATTTAAAAAGTACCAACAGAAGTCCTTTCTGGCACCTTCCCCGGTGGAGTTGTGCATGGGGTGTGTTTGGAACATTTTGTCACCAGCCGAGTCCAAAATTCAGCGCTTCCCCATCTCAGCCCAGAAAGCAGGTAGAACAAGTTTTGTGGGGCCATTGAGCATCCTACCCGAGCAATGTAAAAAGTACCAACAGAATTCCTTTCTGGCACCTTCCCCGGTGGAGTTGTGCATGGGGTGTGTATGGAACATTTTGTCACCAGCCGAGTCCAAAATTCAGCGCTTCCCCATCTCAGCCCAGAAAGCAGGTAGAAGAACTGTCGTGGTGCCTTTCAGCTGCCTACCAGGGCATTGTAAGAACTACCAACAGAAGTCCTTTCTGGCACCTCTCCGGTGGAGTTGTGCATGGGGTGTGTATGGAACATTTTGTCACCAGCCGAGTCCAAAATTCAGCGCTTCCCCATCTCAGCCCAGAAAGCAGGTAGAACAAGTTTTGTGGTGACTTTCAACTGGCTACGCAAGTAATGTAAAAACTACCAACAGAACTCCTTTCTGGCACCTTCCCCGGTGGAGTTGTGCATGGGGTGTGTTTGGAACATTTTGTCACCAGCCGAGTCCAAAATTCAGCGCTTCCCCATCTCAGCCCAGAAAGCAGGTAGAACAAGTTTTGTGGGGCCATTGAGCATCCTACCCGACCAATGTTAAAAAGTACCAACAGACGTCCTTTATGGCACCTTCTCCGGTGGAGTTGTGCATGGGGTGTGTATGGAACATTTTGTCACCAGCCGAGTCCAAAATTCAGCGCTTCCCCATCTCAGCCCAGAAAGCAGGTAGAAGAACTGTCGTGGAGCCTTTCAGCTGCCTTCCAGGGTATTGAAAAAACTACCAACAGAACTCCTTTCTGGCACGTTCCCCGGTGGAGTTGTGCATGGGGTGTGTATGGAACATTTTGTCACCAGCCGAGTCCAAAATTCAGCGCTTCCCCATCTCAGCCCAGAAAGCAGGTAGAACAAGTTTTGTGGTGTTCTTCAGCTGCCTTTCGGGGTAGTGTAAGAACTACCAACAGACGTCCTTTCTGGCACCTTCTCCGGTGGAGTTGTGCATGGGGTGTGTATGGAACATTTTGTCACCAGCAGAGTCCAAAATTCAGCGCTTCCCCATCTCAGCCCAGAAAGCAGGTAGAACAAGTTTAGTGGGGCCATTGAGCATCCTACCCGAGCAATGTAAAAAGTACCAACAGAATTCCTTTCTGGCACCTTCTCCGGTGGAGTTGTGCATGGGCTGTGTTTGGAACATTTTGTCACCAGCCGAGTCCCAAATTCTGCGCTTCCCCATCTCAGCCCAGAAAGCAGGTAGAACAAGTTTTGTGGTGACTTTCAACTGCCTACTGGAGCAATGTAAAAACTACCAACAGACGTCCTTTCTGGCACCTTCCCAATTGGAGTTGTGCATGGGGTGTGTTTGGAACATTTTGTCACCAGCCGAGTCCAAAATTCAGCGCTTCCCCATCTCAGCCCAGAAAGCAGGTAGAACAAGTTTTGTGGTGTTCTTCAGCTGCCTTTCGGGGTAGTGTAAGAACTACCAACAGACGTCCTTTCTGGCACCTTCTCCGGTGGAGTTGTGCATGGGGTGTGTTTGGAACATTTTGTCACCAGCCGAGTCCAAAATTCAGCGCTTCCCCATCTCAGCCCAGAAAGCAGGTAGAACAAGTTTTGTGGGGCTATTGAGCATCCTACCCGAGCAATGCAAAAAGTACCAAGAGAAGTCCTTTCTGGCACCTTCCCCGGTGGAGTTGTGCATGGGGTGTGTTTGGAACATTTTGTCACCAGCCGAGTCCAAAATTCAGCACTTCCCCATCTCAGCCCAGAAAGCAGGTAGAACAAATTTTGTGGGGCCATTGAGCATCCTACTTGAGCAATTTAAAAAGTACCAACAGAAGTCCTTTCTGGCACCTTCCCCGGTGGAGTTGTGCATGGGGTGTGTTTGGAACATTTTGTCACCAGCAGAGTCCAAAATTCAGCGCTTCCCCATCTCAGCCCAGAAAGCAGGTAGAACAAGTTTTGTGGTGACTTTCAACTGCCTACTGGAGCAATGTAAAAACTACCAACAGACGTCCTTTCGGGCACCTTCCCCGGTGGAGTTGTGCATGGGATGTGTTTGGAACATTTTGTCACCAGCAGAGTCCAAAATTCAGCGCTTCCCCATCTCAGCCCAGAAAGCAGGTAGAACAAATCTTGTGGGGCCATTGAGCATCCTACCCGAGCAATTTAAAAAGTATCAACAGAAGTCCTTTCTGGCACCTTCCCCGGTGGAGTTGTGCATGGGGTGTGTTTGGGACATTTTGTCACCAGCCGAGTCCAAAATTCAGCGCTTCCCCATCTCAGCCCAGAAAGCAGGTAGAACAAGTTTTGTGGGGCCATTCAGCATCCTACCCGAGCAATGTAAAAAGTACCAACAGAATTCCTTTCTGGCACCTTCCCCGGTGGAGTTGTGCATGGGGTGTTTATGGAACATTTTGTCACCAGCCGAGTCCAAAATTCAGCGCTTCCCCATCTCAGCCCAGAAAGCAGGTAGAACAAGTTTTGTGGGGCCATTGAGCATCCTACCGGAGCAATCTAAAAAGTACCAACAGACGTCCTTTCTGGCCCCTTCCCTGGTGGAGTTGTGCATGGGGTGTGTTTGGAACATTTTGTCACCAGCCAAGTCCAAAATTCAGCGCTTCCCCATCTCAGCCCAGAAAGCAGGTAGAACAAATTTTGTGGGGCCATTGAGCATCCTACCCGAGCAATCTAAAAAGTACCAAGAGAAGTCCTTTCTGGCCCCTTCCCCGGTGGAGTTTTGCATGGGGTGTGTTTGGAACATTTTGTCACCAGCCGAGTCCAAAATTCAGCGCTTCCCCATCTCAGCCCAGAAAGCAGGTAGAACAAGTTTTGTGGGGCCATTGAGCATCCTACCCGAGCAATGTAAAAAGTACCAACAGAATTCCTTTCTGGCACCTTCCCCGGTGGAGTTGTGCATGGGGTGTGTATGGAACATTTTGTCACCAGCCGAGTCCAAAATTCAGCGCTTCCCCATCTCAGCCCAGAAAGCAGGTAGAAGAACTGTCGTGGTGCCTTTCAGCTGCCTACCAGGGCATTGTAAGAACTACCAACAGAAGTCCTTTCTGGCACCTCTCCGGTGGAGTTGTGCATGGGGTGTGTATGGAACATTTTGTCACCAGCCGAGTCCAAAATTCAGCGCTTCCCCATCTCAGCCCAGAAAGCAGGTAGAACAAGTTTTGTGGTGACTTTCAACTGGCTACGCAAGTAATGTAAAAACTACCAACAGAACTCCTTTCTGGCACGTTCCCCGGTGGAGTTGTGCATGGGGTGTGTATGGAACATTTTGTCACCAGCCGAGTCCAAAATTCAGCGCTTCCCCATCTCAGCCCAGAAAGCAGGTAGAACAAGTTTTGTGGGGCCATTGAGCATCCTACCCGACCAATGTTAAAAAGTACCAACAGACGTCCTTTCTGGCACCTTCTCCGGTGGAGTTGTGCATGGGGTGTGTATGGAACATTTTGTCACCAGCCGAGTCCAAAATTCAGCGCTTCCCCATCTCAGCCCAGAAAGCAGGTAGAAGAACTGTCGTGGAGCCTTTCAGCTGCCTTCCAGGGTATTGAAAAAACTACCAACAGAATTCCTTTCTGGCACCTTCCCCGGTGGAGTTGTGCATGGGGTGTGTATGGAACATTTTGTCACCAGCCGAGTCCAAAATTCAGCGCTTCCCCATCTCAGCCCAGAAAGCAGGTAGAACAAGTTTTGTGGGGCCATTGAGCATCCTACCGGAGCAATCTAAAAAGTACCAACAGACGTCCTTTCTGGCACCTTCCCTGGTGGAGTTTTGCATGGGGTGTGTTTGGAACATTTTGTCACCAGCCAAGTCCAAAATTCAGCGCTTCCCCATCTCAGCCCAGAAAGCAGGTAGAACAAATTTTGTGGGGCCATTGAGCATCCTACCCGAGCAATCTAAAAAGTACCAACAGAAGTCCTTTCTGGCCCCTTCCCCGGTGGAGTTTTGCATGGGGTGTGTTTGGAACATTTTGTCACCAGCCGAGTCCAAAATTCAGCGCTTCCCCATCTCAGCCCAGAAAGCAGGTAGAACAAGTTTTGTGGGGCCATTGAGCATCCTACCCGAGCAATTTAAAAAGTACCAACAGAAGTCCTTTCTGGCACCTTCCCCGGTGGAGTTGTGCATGGGGTGTGTTTGGAACATTTTGTCACCAGCCGAGTCCAAAATTCAGCGCTTCCCCATCTCAGCCCAGAAAGCAGGTAGAACAAGTTTTGTGGGGCCATTGAGCATCCTACCCGAGCAATGTAAAAAGTACCAACAGAATTCCTTTCTGGCACCTTCCCCGGTGGAGTTGTGCATGGGGTGTGTATGGAACATTTTGTCACCAGCCGAGTCCAAAATTCAGCGCTTCCCCATCTCAGCCCAGAAAGCAGGTAGAAGAACTGTCGTGGTGCCTTTCAGCTGCCTACCAGGGCATTGTAAGAACTACCAACAGAAGTCCTTTCTGGCACCTCTCCGGTGGAGTTGTGCATGGGGTGTGTATGGAACATTTTGTCACCAGCCGAGTCCAAAATTCAGCGCTTCCCCATCTCAGCCCAGAAAGCAGGTAGAACAAGTTTTGTGGTGACTTTCAACTGGCTACGCAAGTAATGTAAAAACTACCAACAGAACTCCTTTCTGGCACCTTCCCCGGTGGAGTTGTGCATGGGGTGTGTTTGGAACATTTTGTCACCAGCCGAGTCCAAAATTCAGCGCTTCCCCATCTCAGCCCAGAAAGCAGGTAGAACAAGTTTTGTGGGGCCATTGAGCATCCTACCCGACCAATATTAAAAAGTACCAACAGACGTCCTTTATGGCACCTTCTCCGGTGGAGTTGTGCATGGGGTGTGTATGGAACATTTTGTCACCAGCCGAGTCCAAAATTCAGCGCTTCCCCATCTCAGCCCAGAAAGCAGGTAGAAGAACTGTCGTGGAGCCTTTCAGCTGCCTTCCAGGGTATTGAAAAAACTACCAACAGAACTCCTTTCTGGCACGTTCCCCGGTGGAGTTGTGCATGGGGTGTGTATGGAACATTTTGTCACCAGCCGAGTCCAAAATTCAGCGCTTCCCCATCTCAGCCCAGAAAGCAGGTAGAACAAGTTTTGTGGTGTTCTTCAGCTGCCTTTCGGGGTAGTGTAAGAACTACCAACAGACGTCCTTTCTGGCACCTTCTCCGGTGGAGTTGTGCATGGGGTGTGTATGGAACATTTTGTCACCAGCAGAGTCCAAAATTCAGCGCTTCCCCATCTCAGCCCAGAAAGCAGGTAGAACAAGTTTAGTGGGGCCATTGAGCATCCTACCCGAGCAATGTAAAAAGTACCAACAGAATTCCTTTCTGGCACCTTCCCCGGTGGAGTTGTGCATGGGGTGTTTATGGAACATTTTGTCACCAGCCGAGTCCAAAATTCAGCGCTTCCCCATCTCAGCCCAGAAAGCAGGTAGAACAAGTTTTGTGGTGACTTTCAACTGCCTACACAAGTAATGTAAAAACTACCAACAGACGTCCTTTCTGGCACCTTCCCCGGTGGAGTTGTGCATGGGGTGTGTTTGGAACATTTTGTCACCAGCCGAGTCCAAAATTCAGCGCTTCCCCATCTCAGCCCAGAAAGCAGGTAGAACAAGTTTTGTGGTGTCCTTCAGCTGCCTTTCGGGGTAGTGTAAGAACTACCAACAGACGTCCTTTCTGGCACCTTCTCCGGTGGAGTTGTGCATGGGGTGTGTTTGGAACATTTTGTCACCAGCCGAGTCCAAAATTCAGCGCTTCCCCATCTCAGCCCAGAAAGCACGTAGAACAAGTTTTGTGAGGCCATTGAGCATCCTACCCGAGCAATTTAAAAAGTACCAACAGAAGTCCTTTCTGGCACCTTCCCCGGTGGAGTTGTGCATGGGGTGTGTTTGGGACATTTTGTCACCAGCCGAGTCCAAAATTCAGCGCTTCCCCATCTCAGCCCAGAAAGCAGGTAGAACAAGTTTAGTGGGGCCATTGAGCATCCTACCCGAGCAATGTAAAAAGTACCAACAGAATTCCTTTCTGGCACCTTCCCCGGTGGAGTTGTGCATGGGGTGTGTATGGAACATTTTGTCACCAGCCGAGTCCAAAATTCAGCGCTTCCCCATCTCAGCCCAGAAAGCAGGTAGAACAAGTTTTGTGGGGCCATTGAGCATCCTACCCGAGCAATGTTAAAAAGTACCAACAGACGTCCTTTCTGGCACCTTCTCCGGTGGAGTTGTGCATGGGGTGTGTATGGAACATTTTGTCACCAGCCGAGTCCAAAATTCAGCGCTTCCCCATCTCAGCCCAGAAAGCAGGTAGAAGAACTGTCGTGGTGCCTTTCAGCTGCCTTCCAGGGTATTGAAAAAACTACCAACAGAACTCCTTTCTGGCACGTTCCCCGGTGGAGTTGTGCATGGGGTGTGTATGGAACATTTTGTCACCAGCCGAGTCCAAAATTCAGCGCTTCTCCATCTCAGCCCAGAAAGCAGGTAGAACAAGTTTTGTGGTGTTCTTCAGCTGCCTTTCGGGGTAGTGTAAGAACTACCAACAGACGTCCTTTCTGGCACCTTCTCCGGTGGAGTTGTGCATGGGGTGTGTATGGAACATTTTGTCACCAGCAGAGTCCAAAATTCAGCGCTTCCCCATCTCAGCCCAGAAAGCAGGTAGAACAAGTTTAGTGGGGCCATTGAGCATCCTACCCGAGCAATGTAAAAAGTACCAACAGAATTCCTTTCTGGCACCTTCCCCGGTGGAGTTGTGCATGGGGTGTGTATGGAACATTTTGTCACCAGCCGAGTCCAAAATTCAGCGCTTCCCCATCTCAGCCCAGAAAGCAGGTAGAACAAGTTTTGTGGTGACTTTCAACTGCCTACCCGAGAATGTAAAAAGTACCAAGAGAACTCCTTTCTGGCACCTTCCCCGGTGCAGTTGTGCATGGGGTGTGTTTGGAACATTTTGTCACCAGCCAAGTCCAAAATTCAGCGCTTCCCCATCTCAGCCCAGAAAGCAGGTAGAACAAGTTATGTGGTGTCCTTCAGCTGCCTTTTGGGGTAGTGTAAGAACTACCAACAGACGTCCTTTCTGGCACCTTCTCCGGTGGAGTTGTGCATGGGGTGTGTATGGAACATTTTGTCACCAGCCGAGTCCAAAATTCAGCGCTTCCCCATCTCAGCCCAGAAAGCAGGTAGAACAAGTTTTGTGGTGACTTTCAACTGCCTACCGGAGCAATCTAAAAAGTACCAACAGAAGTCCTTTCTGGCACCTTCCCCGGTGGAGTTGTGCATGGGGTGTTTATGGAACATTTTGTCACCAGCCGAGTCCAAAATTCAGCGCTTCCCCATCTCAGCCCAGAAAGCAGGTAGAACAAGTTTTGTGGTGACTTTCAACTGCCTACCCGAGAATGTAAAAAGTACCAAGAGAACTCCTTTCTGGCACCTTCCCCGGTGCAGTTGTGCATGGGGTGTGTTTGGAACATTTTGTCACCAGCCGAGTCCAAAATTCAGCGCTTCCCCATCCCAGCCCAGAAAGTAGGTAGAACAAGTTTTGTGGTGTCCTTCAGCTGCCTTTCGGGGTAGTGTAAGAACTACCAACAGACGTCCTTTCTGGCACCTTCTCCGGTGGAGTTGTGCATGGGGTGTGTATGGAACATTTTGTCACCAGCCGAGTCCAAAATTCAGCGATTCCCCATCTCAGCCCAGAAAGCAGGTAGAACAAGTTTTGTGGTGACTTTCAACTGCCTACACAAGTAATGTAAAAACTACCAACAGACGTCCTTTCTGGCACCTTCCCCGGTGGAGTTGTGCATGGGGTGTGTTTGGAACATTTTGTCACCAGCCGAGTCCAAAATTCAGCGCTTCCCCATCTCAGCCCAGAAAGCAGGTAGAACAAGTTTTGTGGTGTCCTTCAGCTGCCTTTCGGGGTAGTGTAAGAACTACCAACAGACGTCCTTTCTGGCACCTTCTCCGGTGGAGTTGTGCATGGGGTGTGTTTGGAACATTTTGTCACCAGCCGAGTCCAAAATTCAGCGCTTCCCCATCTCAGCCCAGAAAGCAGGTAGAACAAGTTTTGTGAGGCCATTGAGCATCCTACCCGAGCAATTTAAAAAGTACCAACAGAAGTCCTTTCTGGCACCTTCCCCGGTGGAGTTGTGCATGGGGTGTGTTGGGACATTTTGTCACCAGCCGAGTCCAAAATTCAGCGCTTCCCCATCTCAGCCCAGAAAGCAGGTAGAACAAGTTTAGTGGGGCCATTGAGCATCCTACCCGAGCAATGTAAAAAGTACCAACAGAATTCCTTTCTGGCACCTTCCCCGGTGGAGTTGTGCATGGGGTGTGTATGGAACATTTTGTCACCAGCCGAGTCCAAAATTCAGCGCTTCCCCATCTCAGCCCAGAAAGCAGGTAGAACAAGTTTTGTGGTGACTTTCAACTGCCTACACAAGTAATGTAAAAACTACCAACAGACGTCCTTTCTGGCACCTTCCCCGGTGGAGTTGTGCATGGGGTGTGTTTGGAACATTTTGTCACCAGCCGAGTCCAAAATTCAGCGCTTCCCCATCTCAGCCCAGAAAGCAGGTAGAACAAGTTTTGTGGTGTCCTTCAGCTGCCTTTCGGGGTAGTGTAAGAACTACCAACAGACGTCCTTTCTGGCACCTTCTCCGGTGGAGTTGTGCATGGGGTGTGTTTGGAACATTTTGTCACCAGCCGAGTCCAAAATTCAGCGCTTCCCCATCTCAGCCCAGAAAGCAGGTAGAACAAGTTTTGTGAGGCCATTGAGCATCCTACCCGAGCAATTTAAAAAGTACCAACAGAAGTCCTTTCTGGCACCTTCCCCGGTGGAGTTGTGCATGGGGTGTGTTTGGGACATTTTGTCACCAGCCGAGTCCAAAATTCAGCGCTTCCCCATCTCAGCCCAGAAAGCAGGTAGAACAAGTTTAGTGGGGCCATTGAGCATCCTACCCGAGCAATGTAAAAAGTACCAACAGAATTCCTTTCTGGCACCTTCCCCGGTGGAGTTGTGCATGGGGTGTGTATGGAACATTTTGTCACCAGCCGAGTCCAAAATTCAGCGCTTCCCCATCTCAGCCCAGAAAGCAGGTAGAACAAGTTTTGTGGTGACTTTCAACTGCCTACACAAGTAATGTAAAAACTACCAACAGACGTCCTTTCTGGCACCTTCCCCGGTGGAGTTGTGCATGGGGTGTGTTTGGAACATTTTGTCACCAGCCGAGTCCAAAATTCAGCGCTTCCCCATCTCAGCCCAGAAAGCAGGTAGAACAAGTTTTGTGGGGCCATTGAGCATCCTACCCGAGCAATGTTAAAAAGTACCAACAGACGTCCTTTCTGGCACCTTCTCCGGTGGAGTTGTGCATGGGGTGTGTATGGAACATTTTGTCACCAGCCGAGTCCAAAATTCAGCGCTTCCCCATCTCAGCCCAGAAAGCAGGTAGAAGAACTGTCGTGGTGCCTTTCAGCTGCCTTCCAGGGTATTGTAAAAACTACCAACAGAACTCCTTTCTGGCACGTTCCCCGGTGGAGTTGTGCATGGGGTGTGTATGGAACATTTTGTCACCAGCCGAGTCCAAAATTCAGCGCTTCCCCATCTCAGCCCAGAAAGCAGGTAGAACAAGTTTTGTGGTGTTCTTCAGCTGCCTTTCGGGGTAGTGTAAGAACTACCAACAGACGTCCTTTCTGGCACCTTCTCCGGTGGAGTTGTGCATGGGGTGTGTATGGAACATTTTGTCACCAGCCGAGTCCAAAATTCAGCGCTTCCCCATCTCAGCCCAGAAAGCAGGTAGAAAGGGTTTACTGGGGCCATTGAGCATCCTACCCGAGCAATGTAAAAAGTACCAACAGAATTGCTTTCTGGCACCTTCCCCGGTGGAGTTGTGCATGGGGTGTGTATGGAACATTTTGTCACCAGCCGAGTCCAAAATTCAGCGCTTCCCCATCTCAGCCCAGAAAGCAGGTAGAACAAGTTTTGTGGTGACTTTCAACTGCCTACCCGAGAATGTAAAAAGTACCAAGAGAACTCCTTTCTGGCACCTTCCCCGGTGCAGTTGTGCATGGGGTGTGTTTGGAACATTTTGTCACCAGCCAAGTCCAAAATTCAGCGCTTCCCCATCTCAGCCCAGAAAGCAGGTAGAACAAGTTATGTGGTGTCCTTCAGCTGCCTTTTGGGGTAGTGTAAGAACTACCAACAGACGTCCTTTCTGGCACCTTCTCCGGTGGAGTTGTGCATGGGGTGTGTTTGGAACATTTTGTCACCAGCCAAGTCCAAAATTCAGCGCTTCCCCATCTCAGCCCAGAAAGCAGGTAGAACAAATTTTGTGGGGCCATTGAGCATCCTACCCGAGCAATCTAAAAAGTACCAACAGAAGTCCTTTCTGGCCCCTTCCCCGGTGGAGTTTTGCATGGGGTGTGTTTGGAACATTTTGTCACCAGCCGAGTCCAAAATTCAGCGCTTCCCCATCTCAGCCCAGAAAGCAGGTAGAACAAGTTTTGTGGGGCCATTGAGCATCCTACCCGAGCAATTTAAAAAGTACCAACAGAAGTCCTTTCTGGCACCTTCCCCGGTGGAGTTGTGCATGGGGTGTGTTTGGAACATTTTGTCACCAGCCGAGTCCAAAATTCAGCGCTTCCCCATCTCAGCCCAGAAAGCAGGTAGAACAAGTTTTGTGGGGCCATTGAGCATCCTACCCGAGCAATGTAAAAAGTACCAACAGAATTCCTTTCTGGCACCTTCCCCGGTGGAGTTGTGCATGGGGTGTGTATGGAACATTTTGTCACCAGCCGAGTCCAAAATTCAGCGCTTCCCCATCTCAGCCCAGAAAGCAGGTAGAAGAACTGTCGTGGTGCCTTTCAGCTGCCTACCAGGGCATTGTAAGAACTACCAACAGAAGTCCTTTCTGGCACCTCTCCGGTGGAGTTGTGCATGGGGTGTGTATGGAACATTTTGTCACCAGCCGAGTCCAAAATTCAGCGCTTCCCCATCTCAGCCCAGAAAGCAGGTAGAACAAGTTTTGTGGTGACTTTCAACTGGCTACGCAAGTAATGTAAAAACTACCAACAGAACTCCTTTCTGGCACCTTCCCCGGTGGAGTTGTGCATGGGGTGTGTTTGGAACATTTTGTCACCAGCCGAGTCCAAAATTCAGCGCTTCCCCATCTCAGCCCAGAAAGCAGGTAGAACAAGTTTTGTGGGGCCATTGAGCATCCTACCCGACCAATGTTAAAAAGTACCAACAGACGTCCTTTATGGCACCTTCTCCGGTGGAGTTGTGCATGGGGTGTGTATGGAACATTTTGTCACCAGCCGAGTCCAAAATTCAGCGCTTCCCCATCTCAGCCCAGAAAGCAGGTAGAAGAACTGTCGTGGAGCCTTTCAGCTGCCTTCCAGGGTATTGAAAAAACTACCAACAGAACTCCTTTCTGGCACGTTCCCCGGTGGAGTTGTGCATGGGGTGTGTATGGAACATTTTGTCACCAGCCGAGTCCAAAATTCAGCGCTTCCCCATCTCAGCCCAGAAAGCAGGTAGAACAAGTTTTGTGGTGTTCTTCAGCTGCCTTTCGGGGTAGTGTAAGAACTACCAACAGACGTCCTTTCTGGCACCTTCTCCGGTGGAGTTGTGCATGGGGTGTGTATGGAACATTTTGTCACCAGCAGAGTCCAAAATTCAGCGCTTCCCCATCTCAGCCCAGAAAGCAGGTAGAACAAGTTTAGTGGGGCCATTGAGCATCCTACCCGAGCAATGTAAAAAGTACCAACAGAATTCCTTTCTGGCACCTTCCCCGGTGGAGTTGTGCATGGGGTGTTTATGGAACATTTTGTCACCAGCCGAGTCCAAAATTCAGCGCTTCCCCATCTCAGCCCAGAAAGCAGGTAGAACAAGTTTTGTGGTGACTTTCAACTGCCTACACAAGTAATGTAAAAACTACCAACAGACGTCCTTTCTGGCACCTTCCCCGGTGGAGTTGTGCATGGGGTGTGTTTGGAACATTTTGTCACCAGCCGAGTCCAAAATTCAGCGCTTCCCCATCTCAGCCCAGAAAGCAGGTAGAACAAGTTTTGTGGTGTCCTTCAGCTGCCTTTCGGGGTAGTGTAAGAACTACCAACAGACGTCCTTTCTGGCACCTTCTCCGGTGGAGTTGTGCATGGGGTGTGTTTGGAACATTTTGTCACCAGCCGAGTCCAAAATTCAGCGCTTCCCCATCTCAGCCCAGAAAGCACGTAGAACAAGTTTTGTGAGGCCATTGAGCATCCTACCCGAGCAATTTAAAAAGTACCAACAGAAGTCCTTTCTGGCACCTTCCCCGGTGGAGTTGTGCATGGGGTGTGTTTGGGACATTTTGTCACCAGCCGAGTCCAAAATTCAGCGCTTCCCCATCTCAGCCCAGAAAGCAGGTAGAACAAGTTTAGTGGGGCCATTGAGCATCCTACCCGAGCAATGTAAAAAGTACCAACAGAATTCCTTTCTGGCACCTTCCCCGGTGGAGTTGTGCATGGGGTGTGTATGGAACATTTTGTCACCAGCCGAGTCCAAAATTCAGCGCTTCCCCATCTCAGCCCAGAAAGCAGGTAGAACAAGTTTTGTGGGGCCATTGAGCATCCTACCCGAGCAATGTTAAAAAGTACCAACAGACGTCCTTTCTGGCACCTTCTCCGGTGGAGTTGTGCATGGGGTGTGTATGGAACATTTTGTCACCAGCCGAGTCCAAAATTCAGCGCTTCCCCATCTCAGCCCAGAAAGCAGGTAGAAGAACTGTCGTGGTGCCTTTCAGCTGCCTTCCAGGGTATTGAAAAAACTACCAACAGAACTCCTTTCTGGCACGTTCCCCGGTGGAGTTGTGCATGGGGTGTGTATGGAACATTTTGTCACCAGCCGAGTCCAAAATTCAGCGCTTCTCCATCTCAGCCCAGAAAGCAGGTAGAACAAGTTTTGTGGTGTTCTTCAGCTGCCTTTCGGGGTAGTGTAAGAACTACCAACAGACGTCCTTTCTGGCACCTTCTCCGGTGGAGTTGTGCATGGGGTGTGTATGGAACATTTTGTCACCAGCAGAGTCCAAAATTCAGCGCTTCCCCATCTCAGCCCAGAAAGCAGGTAGAACAAGTTTAGTGGGGCCATTGAGCATCCTACCCGAGCAATGTAAAAAGTACCAACAGAATTCCTTTCTGGCACCTTCCCCGGTGGAGTTGTGCATGGGGTGTGTATGGAACATTTTGTCACCAGCCGAGTCCAAAATTCAGCGCTTCCCCATCTCAGCCCAGAAAGCAGGTAGAACAAGTTTTGTGGTGACTTTCAACTGCCTACCCGAGAATGTAAAAAGTACCAAGAGAACTCCTTTCTGGCACCTTCCCCGGTGCAGTTGTGCATGGGGTGTGTTTGGAACATTTTGTCACCAGCCAAGTCCAAAATTCAGCGCTTCCCCATCTCAGCCCAGAAAGCAGGTAGAACAAGTTATGTGGTGTCCTTCAGCTGCCTTTTGGGGTAGTGTAAGAACTACCAACAGACGTCCTTTCTGGCACCTTCTCCGGTGGAGTTGTGCATGGGGTGTGTATGGAACATTTTGTCACCAGCCGAGTCCAAAATTCAGCGCTTCCCCATCTCAGCCCAGAAAGCAGGTAGAACAAGTTTTGTGGTGACTTTCAACTGCCTACCGGAGCAATCTAAAAAGTACCAACAGAAGTCCTTTCTGGCACCTTCCCCGGTGGAGTTGTGCATGGGGTGTTTATGGAACATTTTGTCACCAGCCGAGTCCAAAATTCAGCGCTTCCCCATCTCAGCCCAGAAAGCAGGTAGAACAAGTTTTGTGGTGACTTTCAACTGCCTACCCGAGAATGTAAAAAGTACCAAGAGAACTCCTTTCTGGCACCTTCCCCGGTGCAGTTGTGCATGGGGTGTGTTTGGAACATTTTGTCACCAGCCGAGTCCAAAATTCAGCGCTTCCCCATCCCAGCCCAGAAAGTAGGTAGAACAAGTTTTGTGGTGTCCTTCAGCTGCCTTTCGGGGTAGTGTAAGAACTACCAACAGACGTCCTTTCTGGCACCTTCTCCGGTGGAGTTGTGCATGGGGTGTGTATGGAACATTTTGTCACCAGCCGAGTCCAAAATTCAGCGATTCCCCATCTCAGCCCAGAAAGCAGGTAGAACAAGTTTTGTGGTGACTTTCAACTGCCTACACAAGTAATGTAAAAACTACCAACAGACGTCCTTTCTGGCACCTTCCCCGGTGGAGTTGTGCATGGGGTGTGTTTGGAACATTTTGTCACCAGCCGAGTCCAAAATTCAGCGCTTCCCCATCTCAGCCCAGAAAGCAGGTAGAACAAGTTTTGTGGTGTCCTTCAGCTGCCTTTCGGGGTAGTGTAAGAACTACCAACAGACGTCCTTTCTGGCACCTTCTCCGGTGGAGTTGTGCATGGGGTGTGTTTGGAACATTTTGTCACCAGCCGAGTCCAAAATTCAGCGCTTCCCCATCTCAGCCCAGAAAGCAGGTAGAACAAGTTTTGTGAGGCCATTGAGCATCCTACCCGAGCAATTTAAAAAGTACCAACAGAAGTCCTTTCTGGCACCTTCCCCGGTGGAGTTGTGCATGGGGTGTGTTGGGACATTTTGTCACCAGCCGAGTCCAAAATTCAGCGCTTCCCCATCTCAGCCCAGAAAGCAGGTAGAACAAGTTTAGTGGGGCCATTGAGCATCCTACCCGAGCAATGTAAAAAGTACCAACAGAATTCCTTTCTGGCACCTTCCCCGGTGGAGTTGTGCATGGGGTGTGTATGGAACATTTTGTCACCAGCCGAGTCCAAAATTCAGCGCTTCCCCATCTCAGCCCAGAAAGCAGGTAGAACAAGTTTTGTGGTGACTTTCAACTGCCTACACAAGTAATGTAAAAACTACCAACAGACGTCCTTTCTGGCACCTTCCCCGGTGGAGTTGTGCATGGGGTGTGTTTGGAACATTTTGTCACCAGCCGAGTCCAAAATTCAGCGCTTCCCCATCTCAGCCCAGAAAGCAGGTAGAACAAGTTTTGTGGTGTCCTTCAGCTGCCTTTCGGGGTAGTGTAAGAACTACCAACAGACGTCCTTTCTGGCACCTTCTCCGGTGGAGTTGTGCATGGGGTGTGTTTGGAACATTTTGTCACCAGCCGAGTCCAAAATTCAGCGCTTCCCCATCTCAGCCCAGAAAGCAGGTAGAACAAGTTTTGTGAGGCCATTGAGCATCCTACCCGAGCAATTTAAAAAGTACCAACAGAAGTCCTTTCTGGCACCTTCCCCGGTGGAGTTGTGCATGGGGTGTGTTTGGGACATTTTGTCACCAGCCGAGTCCAAAATTCAGCGCTTCCCCATCTCAGCCCAGAAAGCAGGTAGAACAAGTTTAGTGGGGCCATTGAGCATCCTACCCGAGCAATGTAAAAAGTACCAACAGAATTCCTTTCTGGCACCTTCCCCGGTGGAGTTGTGCATGGGGTGTGTATGGAACATTTTGTCACCAGCCGAGTCCAAAATTCAGCGCTTCCCCATCTCAGCCCAGAAAGCAGGTAGAACAAGTTTTGTGGTGACTTTCAACTGCCTACACAAGTAATGTAAAAACTACCAACAGACGTCCTTTCTGGCACCTTCCCCGGTGGAGTTGTGCATGGGGTGTGTTTGGAACATTTTGTCACCAGCCGAGTCCAAAATTCAGCGCTTCCCCATCTCAGCCCAGAAAGCAGGTAGAACAAGTTTTGTGGGGCCATTGAGCATCCTACCCGAGCAATGTTAAAAAGTACCAACAGACGTCCTTTCTGGCACCTTCTCCGGTGGAGTTGTGCATGGGGTGTGTATGGAACATTTTGTCACCAGCCGAGTCCAAAATTCAGCGCTTCCCCATCTCAGCCCAGAAAGCAGGTAGAAGAACTGTCGTGGTGCCTTTCAGCTGCCTTCCAGGGTATTGTAAAAACTACCAACAGAACTCCTTTCTGGCACGTTCCCCGGTGGAGTTGTGCATGGGGTGTGTATGGAACATTTTGTCACCAGCCGAGTCCAAAATTCAGCGCTTCCCCATCTCAGCCCAGAAAGCAGGTAGAACAAGTTTTGTGGTGTTCTTCAGCTGCCTTTCGGGGTAGTGTAAGAACTACCAACAGACGTCCTTTCTGGCACCTTCTCCGGTGGAGTTGTGCATGGGGTGTGTATGGAACATTTTGTCACCAGCCGAGTCCAAAATTCAGCGCTTCCCCATCTCAGCCCAGAAAGCAGGTAGAAAGGGTTTACTGGGGCCATTGAGCATCCTACCCGAGCAATGTAAAAAGTACCAACAGAATTGCTTTCTGGCACCTTCCCCGGTGGAGTTGTGCATGGGGTGTGTATGGAACATTTTGTCACCAGCCGAGTCCAAAATTCAGCGCTTCCCCATCTCAGCCCAGAAAGCAGGTAGAACAAGTTTTGTGGTGACTTTCAACTGCCTACCCGAGAATGTAAAAAGTACCAAGAGAACTCCTTTCTGGCACCTTCCCCGGTGCAGTTGTGCATGGGGTGTGTTTGGAACATTTTGTCACCAGCCAAGTCCAAAATTCAGCGCTTCCCCATCTCAGCCCAGAAAGCAGGTAGAACAAGTTATGTGGTGTCCTTCAGCTGCCTTTTGGGGTAGTGTAAGAACTACCAACAGACGTCCTTTCTGGCACCTTCTCCGGTGGAGTTGTGCATGGGGTGTGTTTGGAACATTTTGTCACCAGCCGAGTCCAAAATTCAGCGCTTCCCCATCTCAGCCCAGAAAGCAGGTAGAACAAGTTTTGTGGTGACTTTCAACTGCCTACCGGAGCAATCTAAAAAGTACCAACAGAAGTCCTTTCTGGCCCCTTCCCCGGTGGAGTTGTGCATGGGGTGTTTATGGAACATTTTGTCACCAGCCGAGTCCAAAATTCAGCGCTTCCCCATCTCAGCCCAGAAAGCAGGTAGAACAAGTTTTGTGGTGACTTTCAACTGCCTACCCGAGAATGTAAAAAGTACCAAGAGAACTCCTTTCTGGCACCTTCCCCGGTGCAGTTGTGCATGGGGTGTGTTTGGAACATTTTGTCACCAGCCGAGTCCAAAATTCAGCGCTTCCCCATCCCAGCCCAGAAAGTAGGTAGAACAAGTTTTGTGGTGTCCTTCAGCTGCCTTTCGGGGTAGTGTAAGAACTACCAACAGACGTCCTTTCTGGCACCTTCTCCGGTGGAGTTGTGCATGGGGTGTGTATGGAACATTTTGTCACCAGCCGAGTCCAAAATTCAGCGCTTCCCCATCTCAGCCCAGAAAGCAGGTAGAACAAGTTTTGTGGTGACTTTCAACTGCCTACACAAGTAATGTAAAAACTACCAAAAGACGTCCTTTCTGGCACCTTCCCCGGTGGAGTTGTGCATGGGGTGTGTTTGGAACATTTTGTCACCAGCCGAGTCCAAAATTCAGCGCTTCCCCATCTCAGCCCAGAAAGCAGGTAGAACAAGTTTTGTGGTGTCCTTCAGCTGCCTTTCGGGGTAGTGTAATAACTACCAACAGACGTCCTTTCTGGCACCTTCTCCGGTGGAGTTGTGCATGGGGTGTGTATGGAACATTTTGTCACCAGCCGAGTCCAAAATTCAGCGCTTCCCCATCTCAGCCCAGAAAGCAGGTAGAACAAGTTTTGTGGTGACTTTCAACTGCCTACACAAGTAATGTAAAAACTACCAACAGACGTCCTTTCTGGCACCTTCCCCGGTGGAGTTGTGCATGGGGTGTGTTTGGAACATTTTGTCACCAGCCGAGTCCAAAATTCAGCGCTTCCCCATCTCAGCCCAGAAAGCAGGTAGAACAAGTTTTGTGGTGTCCTTCAGCTGCCTTTCGGGGTAGTGTAATAACTACCAACAGACGTCCTTTCTGGCACCTTCTCCGGTGGAGTTGTGCATGGGGTGTGTTTGGAACATTTTGTCACCAGCCGAGTCCAAAATTCAGCGCTTCCCCATCTCAGCCCAGAAAGCAGGTAGAACAAGTTTTGTGAGGCCATTGAGCATCCTACCCGAGCAATTTAAAAAGTACCAACAGAAGTCCTTTCTGGCACCTTCCCCGGTGGAGTTGTGCATGGGGTGTGTTGGGACATTTTGTCACCAGCCGAGTCCAAAATTCAGCGCTTCCCCATCTCAGCCCAGAAAGCAGGTAGAACAAGTTTTGTGGGGCCATTGAGCATCCTACCCGAGCAATGTAAAAAGTACCAACAGAATTCCTATCTGGCACCTTCCCCGGTGGAGTTGTGCATGGGGTGTGTATGGAACATTTTGTCACCAGCCGAGTCCAAAATTCAGCGCTTCCCCATCTCAGCCCAGAAAGCAGGTAGAACAAGTTTTGTGGGGCCATTGAGCATCCTACCCGAGCAATGTTAAAAAGTACCAACAGACGTCCTTTCTGGCACCTTCTCCGGTGGAGTTGTGCATGGGGTGTGTATGGAACATTTTGTCACCAGCCGAGTCCAAAATTCAGCGCTTCCCCATCTCAGCCCAGAAAGCAGGTAGAAGAACTGTCGTGGTGCCTTTCAGCTGCCTTCCAGGGTATTGTAAAAACTACCAACAGAACTCCTTTCTGGCACGTTCCCCGGTGGAGTTGTGCATGGGGTGTGTATGGAACATTTTGTCACCAGCCGAGTCCAAAATTCAGCGCTTCCCCATCTCAGCCCAGAAAGCAGATAGAACAAATCTTGTGGGGCCATGGAGCATCCTACCCGAGCAATGTAAAAAGTACCAACAGAATTCCTTTCTGGCACCTTCCCCGGTGGAGTTGTGCATGGGGTGTGTATGGAACATTTTGTCACCAGCCGAGTCCAAAATTCAGCGCTTCCCCATCTCAGCCCAGAAAGCAGGTAGAACAAGTTTTGTGGTGACTTTCAACTGCCTACACAAGTAATGTAAAAACTACCAACAGACGTCCTTTCTGGCACCTTCCCCGGTGGAGTTGTGCATGGGGTGTGTTTGGAACATTTTGTCACCAGCCGAGTCCAAAATTCAGCGCTTCCCCATCTCAGCCCAGAAAGCAGGTAGAACAAGTCTTGTGGTGTCCTTCAGCTGCCTTTCGGGGTAGTGTAAGAACTACCAACAGACGTCCTTTCTGGCACCTTCTCCGGTGGAGTTGTGCATGGGGTGTGTTTGGAACATTTTGTCACCAGCCGAGTCCAAAATTCAGCGCTTCCCCATCTCAGCCCAGAAAGCAGGTAGAACAAGTTTTGTGGGGCCATTGAGCATCCTACCCGAGCAATTTAAAAAGTACCAACAGAAGTCCTTTCTGGCACCTTCCCCGGTGGAGTTGTGCATGGGGTGTGTATGGAACATTTTGTCACCAGCCGAGTCCAAAATTCAGCGCTTCCCCATCTCAGCCCAGAAAGCAGGTAGAACAAGTTTAGTGGGGCCATTGAGCATCCTACCCGAGCAATGTAAAAAGTACCAACAGAATTCCTTTCTGGCACCTTCCCCGGTGGAGTTGTGCATGGGGTGTGTATGGAACATTTTGTCACCAGCCGAGTCCAAAATTCAGCGCTTCCCCATCTCAGCCCAGAAAGCAGGTAGAACAAGTTTTGTGGTGACTTTCAACTGCCTACCCGAGAATGTAAAAAGTACCAAGAGAACTCCTTTCTGGCACCTTCCCCGGTGCAGTTGTGCATGGGGTGTGTTTGGAACATTTTGTCACCAGCCAAGTCCAAAATTCAGCGCTTCCCCATCTCAGCCCAGAAAGCAGGTAGAACAAGTTATGTGGTGTCCTTCAGCTGCCTTTCAGGGCAGTGTAAGAACTACCAACAGACGTCCTTTCTGGCACCTTCTCCGGTGGAGTTGTGCATGGGGTGTGTATGGAACATTTTGTCACCAGCCGAGTCCAAAATTCAGCGCTTCCCCATCTCAGCCCAGAAAGCAGGTAGAACAAGTTTTGTGGTGACTTTCAACTGCCTACCGGAGCAATCTAAAAAGTACCAACAGAAGTCCTTTCTGGCACCTTCCCCGGTGGAGTTGTGCATGGGGTGTTTATGGAACATTTTGTCGCCAGCCGAGTCCAAAATTCAGCGCTTCCCCATCTCAGCCCAGAAAGCAGGTAGAACAAGTTTTGTGGTGACTTTCAACTGCCTACCCGAGAATGTAAAAAGTACCAAGAGAACTCCTTTCTGGCACCTTCCCCGGTGCAGTTGTGCATGGGGTGTGTTTGGAACATTTTGTCACCAGCCGAGTCCAAAATTCAGCGCTTCCCCATCCCAGCCCAGAAAGTAGGTAGAACAAGTTTTGTGGTGTCCTTCAGCTGCCTTTCGGGGTAGTGTAAGAACTACCAACAGACGTCCTTTCTGGCACCTTCTCCGGTGGAGTTGTGCATGGGGTGTGTATGGAACATTTTGTCACCAGCCGAGTCCAAAATTCAGCGCTTCCCCATCTCAGCCCAGAAAGCAGGTAGAACAAGTTTTGTGGTGACTTTCAACTGCCTACACAAGTAATGTAAAAACTGCCAACAGAACTCCTTTCTGGCACCTTCCCCGGTGGAGTTGTGCATGGGGTGTGTTTGGAACATTTTGTCACCAGCCGAGTCCAAAATTCAGCGCTTCCCCATCTCAGCCCAGAAAGCAGGTAGAACAAGTTTTGTGGTGTCCTTCAGCTGCCTTTCGGGGTAGTGTAATAACTACCAACAGACGTCCTTTCTGGCACCTTCTCCGGTGGAGTTGTGCATGGGGTGTGTTTGGAACATTTTGTCACCAGCCGAGTCCAAAATTCAGCGCTTCCCCATCTCAGCCCAGAAAGCAGGTAGAACAAGTTTTGTGAGGCCATTGAGCATCCTACCCGAGCAATTTAAAAAGTACCAACAGAAGTCCTTTCTGGCACCTTCCCCGGTGGAGTTGTGCATGGGGTGTGTTGGGACATTTTGTCACCAGCCGAGTCCAAAATTCAGCGCTTCCCCATCTCAGCCCAGAAAGCAGGTAGAACAAGTTTTGTGGGGCCATTGAGCATCCTACCCGAGCAATGTTAAAAAGTACCAACAGACGTCCTTTCTGGCACCTTCTCCGGTGGAGTTGTGCATGGGGTGTGTATGGAACATTTTGTCACCAGCCGAGTCCAAAATTCAGCGCTTCCCCATCTCAGCCCAGAAAGCAGGTAGAAGAACTGTCGTGGTGCCTTTCAGCTGCCTTCCAGGGTATTGTAAAAACTACCAACAGAACTCCTTTCTGGCACGTTCCCCGGTGGAGTTGTGCATGGGGTGTGTATGGAACATTTTGTCACCAGCCGAGTCCAAAATTCAGCGCTTCCCCATCTCAGCCCAGAAAGCAGATAGAACAAATCTTGTGGGGCCATGGAGCATCCTGCCCGAGCAATGTAAAAAGTACCAACAGAATTCCTTTCTGGCACCTTCCCCGGTGGAGTTGTGCATGGGGTGTGTATGGAACATTTTGTCACCAGCCGAGTCCAAAATTCAGCGCTTCCCCATCTCAGCCCAGAAAGCAGGTAGAACAAGTTTTGTGGTGACTTTCAACTGCCTACACAAGTAATGTAAAAACTACCAACAGACGTCCTTTCTGGCACCTTCCCCGGTGGAGTTGTGCATGGGGTGTGTTTGGAACATTTTGTCACCAGCCGAGTCCAGAAGTCAGCGCTTCCCCATCTCAGCCCAGAAAGCAGGTAGAACAAGTCTTGTGGTGTCCTTCAGCTGCCTTTCGGGGTAGTGTAAGAACTACCAACAGACGTCCTTTCTGGCACCTTCTCCGGTGGAGTTGTGCATGGGGTGTGTTTGGAACATTTTGTCACCAGCCGAGTCCAAAATTCAGCGCTTCCCCATCTCAGCCCAGAAAGCAGGTAGAACAAGTTTTGTGAGGCCATTGAGCATCCTACCCGAGCAATTTAAAAAGTACCAACAGAAGTCCTTTCTGGCACCTTCCCCGGTGGAGTTGTGCATGGGGTGTGTATGGAACATTTTGTCACCAGCCGAGTCCAAAATTCAGCGCTTCCCCATCTCAGCCCAGAAAGCAGGTAGAAAAAGTTTTGTGGGGCCATTGAGCATCCTACCCGAGCAATGTAAAAAGTACCAACAGAATTCCTTTCTGGCACCTTCCCCGGTGGAGTTGTGCATGGGGTGTGTATGGAACATTTTGTCACCAGCCGAGTCCAAAATTCAGCGCTTCCCCATCTCAGCCCAGAAAGCAGGTAGAACAAGTTTTGTGGGGCCATTGAGCATCCTACCCGAGCAATGTTAAAAAGTACCAACAGACGTCCTTTCTGGCACCTTCTCCGGTGGAGTTGTGCATGGGGTGTGTATGGAACATTTTGTCACCAGCCGAGTCCAAAATTCAGCGCTTCCCCATCTCAGCCCAGAAAGCAGGTAGAACAAGTTTTGTGGTGACTTTCAACTGCCTACACAAGTAATGTAAAAACTACCAACAGACGTCCTTTCTGGCACCTTCCCCGGTGGAGTTGTGCATGGGGTGTGTTTGGAACATTTTGTCACCAGCCGAGTCCAGAAGTCAGCGCTTCCCCATCTCAGCCCAGAAAGCAGGTAGAACAAGTCTTGTGGTGTCCTTCAGCTGCCTTTCGGGGTAGTGTAAGAACTACCAACAGACGTCCTTTCTGGCACCTTCTCCGGTGGAGTTGTGCATGGGGTGTGTTTGGAACATTTTGTCACCAGCCGAGTCCAAAATTCAGCGCTTCCCCATCTCAGCCCAGAAAGCAGGTAGAACAAGTTTTGTGAGGCCATTGAGCATCCTACCCGAGCAATTTAAAAAGTACCAACAGAAGTCCTTTCTGGCACCTTCCCCGGTGGAGTTGTGCATGGGGTGTGTATGGAACATTTTGTCACCAGCCGAGTCCAAAATTCAGCGCTTCCCCATCTCAGCCCAGAAAGCAGGTAGAACAAGTTTAGTGGGGCCATTGAGCATCCTACCCGAGCAATGTAAAAAGTACCAACAGAAGTCCTTTCTGGCACCTTCCCCGGTGGAGTTGTGCATGGGGTGTGTATGGAACATTTTGTCACCAGCCGAGTCCAAAATTCAGCGCTTCCCCATCTCAGCCCAGAAAGCAGGTAGAACAAGTTTTGTGGGGCCATTGAGCATCCTACCCGAGCAATGTTAAAAAGTACCAACAGACGTCCTTTCTGGCACCTTCTCCGGTGGAGTTGTGCATGGGGTGTGTATGGAACATTTTGTCACCAGCCGAGTCCAAAATTCAGCGCTTCCCCATCTCAGCCCAGAAAGCAGGTAGAAGAACTGTCGTGGTGCCTTTCAGCTGCCTTCCAGGGTATTGTAAAAACTACCAACAGAACTCCTTTCTGGCACGTTCCCCGGTGGAGTTGTGCATGGGGTGTGTATGGAACATTTTGTCACCAGCCGAGTCCAAAATTCAGCGCTTCCCCATCTCAGCCCAGAAAGCAGATAGAACAAATCTTGTGGGGCCATGGAGCATCCTACCCGAGCAATGTAAAAAGTACCAACAGAATTCCTTTCTGGCACCTTCCCCGGTGGAGTTGTGCATGGGGTGTGTATGGAACATTTTGTCACCAGCCGAGTCCAAAATTCAGCGCTTCCCCATCTCAGCCCAGAAAGCAGGTAGAACAAGTTTTGTGGTGACTTTCAACTGCCTACACAAGTAATGTAAAAACTACCAACAGACGTCCTTTCTGGCACCTTCCCCGGTGGAGTTGTGCATGGGGTGTGTTTGGAACATTTTGTCACCAGCCGAGTCCAGAAGTCAGCGCTTCCCCATCTCAGCCCAGAAAGCAGGTAGAACAAGTCTTGTGGTGTCCTTCAGCTGCCTTTCGGGGTAGTGTAAGAACTACCAACAGACGTCCTTTCTGGCACCTTCTCCGGTGGAGTTGTGCATGGGGTGTGTTTGGAACATTTTGTCACCAGCCGAGTCCAAAATTCAGCGCTTCCCCATCTCAGCCCAGAAAGCAGGTAGAACAAGTTTTGTGAGGCCATTGAGCATCCTACCCGAGCAATTTAAAAAGTACCAACAGAAGTCCTTTCTGGCACCTTCCCCGGTGGAGTTGTGCATGGGGTGTGTATGGAACATTTTGTCACCAGCCGAGTCCAAAATTCAGCGCTTCCCCATCTCAGCCCAGAAAGCAGGTAGAAAAAGTTTTGTGGGGCCATTGAGCATCCTACCCGAGCAATGTAAAAAGTACCAACAGAATTCCTTTCTGGCACCTTCCCCGGTGGAGTTGTGCATGGGGTGTGTATGGAACATTTTGTCACCAGCCGAGTCCAAAATTCAGCGCTTCCCCATCTCAGCCCAGAAAGCAGGTAGAACAAGTTTTGTGGTGACTTTCAACTGCCTACACAAGTAATGTAAAAACTACCAACAGACGTCCTTTCTGGCACCTTCCCCGGTGGAGTTGTGCATGGGGTGTGTTTGGAACATTTTGTCACCAGCCGAGTCCAGAAGTCAGCGCTTCCCCATCTCAGCCCAGAAAGCAGGTAGAACAAGTCTTGTGGTGTCCTTCAGCTGCCTTTCGGGGTAGTGTAAGAACTACCAACAGACGTCCTTTCTGGCACCTTCTCCGGTGGAGTTGTGCATGGGGTGTGTTTGGAACATTTTGTCACCAGCCGAGTCCAAAATTCAGCGCTTCCCCATCTCAGCCCAGAAAGCAGGTAGAACAAGTTTTGTGAGGCCATTGAGCATCCTACCCGAGCAATTTAAAAAGTACCAACAGAAGTCCTTTCTGGCACCTTCCCCGGTGGAGTTGTGCATGGGGTGTGTATGGAACATTTTGTCACCAGCCGAGTCCAAAATTCAGCGCTTCCCCATCTCAGCCCAGAAAGCAGGTAGAAAAAGTTTTGTGGGGCCATTGAGCATCCTACCCGAGCAATGTAAAAAGTACCAACAGAATTCCTTTCTGGCACCTTCCCCGGTGGAGTTGTGCATGGGGTGTGTATGGAACATTTTGTCACCAGCCGAGTCCAAAATTCAGCGCTTCCCCATCTCAGCCCAGAAAGCAGGTAGAACAAGTTTTGTGGGGCCATTGAGCATCCTACCCGAGCAATGTTAAAAAGTACCAACAGACGTCCTTTCTGGCACCTTCTCCGGTGGAGTTGTGCATGGGGTGTGTATGGAACATTTTGTCACCAGCCGAGTCCAAAATTCAGCGCTTCCCCATCTCAGCCCAGAAAGCAGGTAGAACAAGTTTTGTGGTGTTCTTCAGCTGCCTTTCGGGGTAGTGTAAGAACTACCAACAGACGTCCTTTCTGGCACCTTCCCCGGTGCAGTTGTGCATGGGGTGTGTATGGAACATTTTGTCACCAGCAGAGTCCAAAATTCAGCGCTTCCCCATCTCAGCCCAGAAAGCAGGTAGAACAAGTTTTGTGGGGCCATTCAGCATCCTACCCGAGCAATCTAAAAAGTACCAACAGACGTCCTTTCTGGCACCTTCTCCGGTGGAGTTGTGCATGGGGTGTGTATGGAACATTTTGTCACCAGCCGAGTCCAAAATTCAGCGCTTCCCCATCTCAGCCCAGAAAGCAGGTAGAACAAGTTTTGTGGTGACTTTCAAATGCCTACCCGAGAATGTAAAAAGTACCAAGAGAACTCCTTTCTGGCACCTTCCCCGGTGCAGTTGTGCATGGGGTGTGTTTGGAACATTTTGTCACCAGCCGAGTCCAAAATTCAGCGCTTCCCCATCCCAGCCCAGAAAGCAGGTAGAACAAGTTTTGTGGTGTCCTTCAGCTGCCTTTCGGGGTAGTGTAAGAACTACCAACAGACGTCCTTTCTGGCACCTTCTCCGGTGGAGTTGTGCATGGGGTGTGTATGGAACATTTTGTCACCAGCCGAGTCCAAAATTCAGCGCTTCCCCATCTCAGCCCAGAAAGCAGGTAGAACAAGTTTTGTGGTGACTTTCAACTGCCTACCCGAGAATGTAAAAAGTACCAAGAGAACTCCTTTCTGGCACCTTCCCCGGTGCAGTTGTGCATGGGGTGTGTTTGGAACATTTTGTCACCAGCCGAGTCCAAAATTCAGCGCTTCCCCATCCCAGCCCAGAAAGCAGGTAGAACAAGTTTTGTGGTGTCCTTCAGGTGCCTTTCGGGGTAGTGTAAGAACTACCAACAGAACTCCTTTCTGGCACCTTCTTCGGTGGAGTTGTGCATGGGGTGTGTTTGGAACATTTTGTCACCAGCCGAGTCCAAAATTCAGCGCTTCCCCATCTCAGCCCAGAAAGCAGGTAGAACAAGTTTTGTGGTGACTTTCAACTGCCTACGCAAGTAATGTAAAAACTGCCAACAGAACTCCTTTCTGGCACCTTCCCCGGTGGAGTTGTGCATGGGGTGTGTTTGGAACATTTTGTCACCAGCCGAGTCCAAAATTCAGCGCTTCCCCATCTCAGCCCAGAAAGCAGGTAGAACAACTTTTGTGGTGTCCTTCAGCTGCCTTTCGGGGTAGTGTAAGAACTACCAACAGACGTCCTTTCTGGCACCTTCCCCGGTGGAGTTGTGCATGGGATGTGTTTGGAACATTTTGTCAACAGCCGAGTCCAAAATTCAGCGCTTCCCCATCTCAGCCCAGAAAGCAGGTAGAACAAGTTTTGTGGTGTCCTTCAGCTGCCTTTCGGGGTAGTGTAAGAACTACCAACAGACGTCCTTTCTGGCACCTTCTCCGGTGGAGTTGTGCATGGGGTGTGTTTGGAACATTTTGTCACCAGCCGAGTCCAAAATTCAGCGCTTCCCCATCTCAGCCCAGAAAGCAGGTAGAACAAGTTTTGTGGTGACTTTCAACTGCCTACGCAAGTAATGTAAAAACTGCCAACAGAACTCCTTTCTGGCACCTTCCCCGGTGGAGTTGTGCATGGGGTGTGTTTGGAACATTTTGTCACCAGCCAAGTCCAAAATTCAGCGCTTCCCCATCTCAGCCCAGAAAGCAGGTAGAACAAGTTATGTGGTGTCCTTCAGCTGCCTTTTGGGGTAGTGTAAGAACTACCAACAGACGTCCTTTCTGGCACCTTCTCCGGTGGAGTTGTGCATGGGGTGTGTATGGAACATTTTGTCACCAGCCGAGTCCAAAATTCAGCGCTTCCCCATCCCAGCCCAGAAAGTAGGTAGAACAAGTTTTGTGGTGTCCTTCAGCTGCCTTTCGGGGTAGTGTAAGAACTACCAACAGACGTCCTTTCTGGCACCTTCTCCGGTGGAGTTGTGCATGGGGTGTGTATGGAACATTTTGTCACCAGCCGAGTCCAAAATTCAGCGCTTCCCCATCTCAGCCCAGAAAGCAGGTAGAACAAGTTTTGTGGTGACTTTCAACTGCCTACCCGAGAATGTAAAAAGTACCAAGAGTACTCCTTTCTGGCACCTTCCCCGGTGCAGTTGTGCATGGGGTGTGTTTGGAACATTTTGTCACCAGCCGAGTCCAAAATTCAGCGCTTCCCCATCCCAGCCCAGAAAGCAGGTAGAACAAGTTTTGTGGTGTCCTTCAGCTGCCTTTCGGGGTAGTGTAAGAACTACCAACAGAACTCCTTTCTGGCACCTTCCCCGGTGGAGTTGTGCATGGGGTGTGTTTGGAACATTTTGTCACCAGCCGAGTCCAAAATTCAGCGCTTCCCCATCTCAGCCCAGAAAGCAGGTAGAACAAGTTTTGTGGTGTCCTTCAGCTGCCTTTTGGGGTAGTGTAAGAACTACCAACAGACGTCCTTTCTGGCACCTTCCCCGGTGGAGTTGTGCATGGGGTGTGTTTGGAACATTTTGTCACCAGCCGAGTCCAAAATTCAGCGCTTCCCCATCTCAGCCCAGAAAGCAGGTAGAACAAGTTTTGTGGTGTCCTTCAGCTGCCTTTTGGGGTAGTGTAAGAACTACCAACAGACGTCCTTTCTGGCACCTTCTCCGGTGGAGTTGTGCATGGGGTGTGTATGGAACATTTTGTCACCAGCCGAGTCCAAAATTCAGTGCTTCCCCATCTCAGCCCAGAAAGCAGGTAGAACAAGTTTTGTGGTGACTTTCAACTGCCTACCCGAGAATGTAAAAAGTACCAAGAGAACTCCTTTCTGGCACCTTCCCCGGTGCAGTTGTGCATGGGGTGTGTTTGGAACATTTTGTCACCAGCCGAGTCCAAAATTCAGCGCTTCCCCATCCCAGCCCAGAAAGCAGGTAGAACAAGTTTTGTGGTGTCCTTCAGCTGCCTTTCGGGGTAGTGTAAGAACTACCAACAGAACTCCTTTCTGGCACCTTCCCCGGTGGAGTTGTGCATGGGGTGTGTATGGAACATTTTGTCACCAGCCGAGTCCAAAATTCAGCGCTTCCCCATCTCAGCCCAGAAAGCAGGTAGAACAAGTTTTGTGGTGACTTTCAACTGCCTACGCAAGTAATGTAAAAACTGCCAACAGAACTCCTTTCTGGCACCTTCCCCGGTGGAGTTGTGCATGGGGTGTGTTTGGAACATTTTGTCACCAGCCGAGTCCAAAATTCAGCGCTTCCCCATCTCAGCCCAGAAAGCAGGTAGAACAAGTTTTGTGGTGTCCTTCAGCTGCCTTTTGGGGTAGTGTAAGAACTACCAACAGACGTCCTTTCTGGCACCTTCTCCGGTGGAGTTGTGCATGGGGTGTGTTTGGAACATTTTGTCACCAGCCGAGTCCAAAATTCAGCGCTTCCCCATCTCAGCCCAGAAAGCAGGTAGAACAAGTTTTGTGGTGTCCTTCAGCTGCCTTTCGGGGCAGTGTAAGAACTACCAACAGACGTCCTTTCTGGCACCTTCTCCGGTGGAGTTGTGCATGGGGTGTGTATGGAACATTTTGTCACCAGCCGAGTCCAAAATTCAGCGCTTCCCCATCTCAGCCCAGAAAGCAGGTCTTGTGGGGCCATTGAGCATCCTACCCGAGAAATTTAAAAAGTATCAACAGAAGTCCTTTCTGGCACCTTCTCCGGTGGAGTTGTGCATGGGGTGTGTTTGGGACATTTTGTCACCAGCCGAGTCCAAAATTCAGCGCTTCCCCATCTCAGCCCAGAAAGCAGGTAGAACAAGTTTTGTGGGGCCATTGAGCATCCTACCCGAGCAATCTAAAAAGTACCAACAGAATTCCTTTCTGGCACCTTCCCCGGAGGAGTTGTGCATGGGGTGTGTTTGGAACATTTTGTCACCAGCCGAGTCCAAAATTCAGCGCTTCCCCATCTCAGCCCAGAAAGCAGGTAGAACAAGTTTTGTGGGGCCATTGAGCATCCTACCCGAGCAATCTAAAAAGTACTAACAGACGTCCTTTCTAACCCCTTCCCCGGTGGAGTTGTGCATGGGGTGTGTTTGGAACATTTTGTCACCAGCCGAGTCCAAAATTCAGCGCTTCCCCATCTCAGCCCAGAAAGCAGGTAGAACAAATTTTGTGGGGCCATTGAGCATCCTACCCGAGCAATTTAAAAACTACCAACAGAAGTCCTTTCTGGCACCTTCCCCGGTGGAGTTGTGCATGGGGTGTGTTTGGAACATTTTGTCACCAGCCGAGTCCAAAATTCAGCGCTTCCCCATCTCAGCCCAGAAAGCAGATAGAACAAATCTTGTGGGGCCATGGAGCATCCTACCCGAGCAATGTAAAAAGTACCAACAGAATTCCTTTCTGGCACCTTCCCCGGTGGAGTTGTGCATGGGGTGTGTATGGAACATTTTGTCACCAGCCGAGACCAAAATTCAGCGCTTCCCCATCTCAGCCCAGAAAGCAGGTAGAACAAGTTTTGTGGTGACTTTCAACTGCCTACACAAGTAATGTAAAAACTACCAACAGACGTCCTTTCTGGCACCTTCCCCGGTGGAGTTGTGCATGGGCTGTGTTTGGAACATTTTGTCACCAGCCGAGTCCAAAATTCAGCGCTTCCCCATCTCAGCCCAGAAAGCAGGTAGAACAAGTTTTGTGGTGTCCTTCAGCTGCCTTTCGGGGTAGTGTAAGAACTACCAACAGAACTCCTTTCTGGCACCTTCCCCGGTGGAGTTGTGCATGGGGTGTGTTTGGAACATTTTGTCACCAGACGAGTCCAAAATTCAGCGCTTCCCCATCTCAGCCCAGAAAGCAGGTAGAACAAGTTTTGTGGGGCCATTGAGCATCCTACCCGAGCAATTTAAAAAGTACCAACAGAAGTCCTTTCTGGCACCTTCCCCGGTGGAGTTGTGCATGGGGTGTGTTTGGGACATTTTGTCACCAGCCGAGTCCAAAATTCAGCGCTTCCCCATCTCAGCCCAGAAAGCAGGTAGAACAAGTTTAGTGGGGCCATTGAGCATCCTACCCGAGCAATGCAAAAAGTACCAACAGAATTCCTTTCTGGCACCTTCCCCGGTGGAGTTGTGCATGGGGTGTGTATGGAACATTTTGTCACCAGCCGAGTCCAAAATTCAGCGCTTCCCCATCTCAGCCCAGAAAGCAGGTAGAACAAGTTTTGTGGGGCCATTGAGCATCCTACCCGAGCAATGTTAAAAAGTACCAACAGACGTCCTTTCTGGCACCTTCTCCGGTGGAGTTGTGCATGGGGTGTGTATGGAACATTTTGTCACCAGCCGAGTCCAAAATTCAGCGCTTCCCCATCTCAGCCCAGAAAGCAGGTAGAATAAGTTTTGTGGGGCCATTGAGCATCCTACCCGAGCAATCTAAAAAGTACCAACAGAAGTCCTTTCTGGCACCTTCCCCGGTGGAGTTGTCCATGGGGTGTGTTTGGAACATTTTGTCACCAGCCGAGTCCAAAATTCAGCGCTTCCCCATCTCAGCCCAGAAAGCAGGTAGAACAAGTTTTGTGGTGACTTTCAACTGCCTACCCGAGAATGTAAAAAGTACCAAGAGAACTCCTTTCTGGCACCTTCCCCGGTGGAGTTGTGCATGGGGTGTGTTTGGAACATTTTGTCACCAGCCGAGTCCAAAATTCAGCGCTTCCCCATCCCAGCCCAGAAAGCAGGTAGAACAAGTTTTGTGGTGTCCTTCAGCTGCCTTTCGGGGTAGTGTAAGAACTACCAACAGACGTCCTTTCTGGCACCTTCTCCGGTGGAGTTGTGCATGGGGTGTGTTTGGAACATTTTGTCACCAGCCGAGTCCAAAATTCAGCGCTTCCCCATCTCAGCCCAGAAAGCAGGTAGAACAAGTTTTGTGGTGTCCTTCAGCTGCCTTTCGGGGTAGTGTAAGAACTACCAACAGACGTCCTTTCTGGCACCTTCTCCGGTGGAGTTGTGCATGGGGTGTGTATGGAACATTTTGTCATCAGCCGAGTCCAAAATTCAGTGCTTCCCCATCCCAGCCCAGAAAGCAGGTAGAACAAGTTTTGTGGTGTCCTTCAGCTGCCTTTCGGGGTAGTGTAAGAACTACCAACAGAACTCCTTTCTGGCACCTTCCCCGGTGGAGTTGTGCATGGGGTGTTTATGGAACATTTTGTCACCAGCCGAGTCCAAAATTCAGCGCTTCCCCATCTCAGCCCAGAAAGCAGGTAGAACAAGTTTTGTGGTGACTTTCAACTGCCTACCCGAGAATGTAAAAAGTACCAAGAGAACTCCTTTCTGGCACCTTCCCCGGTGGAGTTGTGCATGGGGTGTGTTTGGAACATTTTGTCACCAGCCGAGTCCAAAATTCAGCGCTTCCCCATCCCAGCCCAGAAAGCAGGTAGAACAAGTTTTGTGGTGTCCTTCAGCTGCCTTTCGGGGTAGTGTAAGAACTACCAACAGACGTCCTTTCTGGCACCTTCCCCGGTGGAGTTGTGCATGGGGTGTGTTTGGAACATTTTGTCACCAGCCGAGTCCAAAATTCAGCGCTTCCCCATCTCAGCCCAGAAAGCAGGTAGAACAAGTTTTGTGGTGTCCTTCAGCTGCCTTTCGGGGCAGTGTAAGAACTACCAACAGACGTCCTTTCTGGCACCTTCTCCGGTGGAGTTGTGCATGGGGTGTGTATGGAACATTTTGTCACCAGCCGAGTCCAAAATTCAGCGCTTCCCCATCTCAGCCCAGAAAGCAGGTCTTGTGGGGCCATTGAGCATCCTACCCGAGAAATTTAAAAAGTATCAACAGAAGTCCTTTCTGGCACCTTCTCCGGTGGAGTTGTGCATGGGGTGTGTTTGGGACATTTTGTCACCAGCCGAGTCCAAAATTCAGCGCTTCCCCATCTCAGCCCAGAAAGCAGGTAGAACAAGTTTTGTGGGGCCATTGAGCATCCTACCCGAGCAATCTAAAAAGTACCAACAGAATTCCTTTCTGGCACCTTCCCCGGAGGAGTTGTGCATGGGGTGTGTTTGGAACATTTTGTCACCAGCCGAGTCCAAAATTCAGCGCTTCCCCATCTCAGCCCAGAAAGCAGGTAGAACAAGTTTTGTGGGGCCATTGAGCATCCTACCCGAGCAATCTAAAAAGTACTAACAGACGTCCTTTCTAACCCCTTCCCCGGTGGAGTTGTGCATGGGGTGTGTTTGGAACATTTTGTCACCAGCCGAGTCCAAAATTCAGCGCTTCCCCATCTCAGCCCAGAAAGCAGGTAGAACAAATTTTGTGGGGCCATTGAGCATCCTACCCGAGCAATTTAAAAACTACCAACAGAAGTCCTTTCTGGCACCTTCCCCGGTGGAGTTGTGCATGGGGTGTGTTTGGAACATTTTGTCACCAGCCGAGTCCAAAATTCAGCGCTTCCCCATCTCAGCCCAGAAAGCAGATAGAACAAATCTTGTGGGGCCATGGAGCATCCTACCCGAGCAATGTAAAAAGTACCAACAGAATTCCTTTCTGGCACCTTCCCCGGTGGAGTTGTGCATGGGGTGTGTATGGAACATTTTGTCACCAGCCGAGACCAAAATTCAGCGCTTCCCCATCTCAGCCCAGAAAGCAGGTAGAACAAGTTTTGTGGTGACTTTCAACTGCCTACACAAGTAATGTAAAAACTACCAACAGACGTCCTTTCTGGCACCTTCCCCGGTGGAGTTGTGCATGGGCTGTGTTTGGAACATTTTGTCACCAGCCGAGTCCAAAATTCAGCGCTTCCCCATCTCAGCCCAGAAAGCAGGTAGAACAAGTTTTGTGGTGTCCTTCAGCTGCCTTTCGGGGTAGTGTAAGAACTACCAACAGAACTCCTTTCTGGCACCTTCCCCGGTGGAGTTGTGCATGGGGTGTGTTTGGAACATTTTGTCACCAGACGAGTCCAAAATTCAGCGCTTCCCCATCTCAGCCCAGAAAGCAGGTAGAACAAGTTTTGTGGGGCCATTGAGCATCCTACCCGAGCAATTTAAAAAGTACCAACAGAAGTCCTTTCTGGCACCTTCCCCGGTGGAGTTGTGCATGGGGTGTGTTTGGGACATTTTGTCACCAGCCGAGTCCAAAATTCAGCGCTTCCCCATCTCAGCCCAGAAAGCAGGTAGAACAAGTTTAGTGGGGCCATTGAGCATCCTACCCGAGCAATGCAAAAAGTACCAACAGAATTCCTTTCTGGCACCTTCCCCGGTGGAGTTGTGCATGGGGTGTGTATGGAACATTTTGTCACCAGCCGAGTCCAAAATTCAGCGCTTCCCCATCTCAGCCCAGAAAGCAGGTAGAACAAGTTTTGTGGGGCCATTGAGCATCCTACCCGAGCAATGTTAAAAAGTACCAACAGACGTCCTTTCTGGCACCTTCTCCGGTGGAGTTGTGCATGGGGTGTGTATGGAACATTTTGTCACCAGCCGAGTCCAAAATTCAGCGCTTCCCCATCTCAGCCCAGAAAGCAGGTAGAATAAGTTTTGTGGGGCCATTGAGCATCCTACCCGAGCAATCTAAAAAGTACCAACAGAAGTCCTTTCTGGCACCTTCCCCGGTGGAGTTGTCCATGGGGTGTGTTTGGAACATTTTGTCACCAGCCGAGTCCAAAATTCAGCGCTTCCCCATCTCAGCCCAGAAAGCAGGTAGAACAAGTTTTGTGGTGACTTTCAACTGCCTACCCGAGAATGTAAAAAGTACCAAGAGAACTCCTTTCTGGCACCTTCCCCGGTGGAGTTGTGCATGGGGTGTGTTTGGAACATTTTGTCACCAGCCGAGTCCAAAATTCAGCGCTTCCCCATCCCAGCCCAGAAAGCAGGTAGAACAAGTTTTGTGGTGTCCTTCAGCTGCCTTTCGGGGTAGTGTAAGAACTACCAACAGACGTCCTTTCTGGCACCTTCTCCGGTGGAGTTGTGCATGGGGTGTGTTTGGAACATTTTGTCACCAGCCGAGTCCAAAATTCAGCGCTTCCCCATCTCAGCCCAGAAAGCAGGTAGAACAAGTTTTGTGGTGTCCTTCAGCTGCCTTTCGGGGTAGTGTAAGAACTACCAACAGACGTCCTTTCTGGCACCTTCTCCGGTGGAGTTGTGCATGGGGTGTGTATGGAACATTTTGTCATCAGCCGAGTCCAAAATTCAGTGCTTCCCCATCCCAGCCCAGAAAGCAGGTAGAACAAGTTTTGTGGTGTCCTTCAGCTGCCTTTCGGGGTAGTGTAAGAACTACCAACAGAACTCCTTTCTGGCACCTTCCCCGGTGGAGTTGTGCATGGGGTGTTTATGGAACATTTTGTCACCAGCCGAGTCCAAAATTCAGCGCTTCCCCATCTCAGCCCAGAAAGCAGGTAGAACAAGTTTTGTGGTGACTTTCAACTGCCTACCCGAGAATGTAAAAAGTACCAAGAGAACTCCTTTCTGGCACCTTCCCCGGTGCAGTTGTGCATGGGGTGTGTTTGGAACATTTTGTCACCAGCCGAGTCCAAAATTCAGCGCTTCCCCATCCCAGCCCAGAAAGCAGGTAGAACAAGTTTTGTGGTGTCCTTCAGCTGCCTTTCGGGGTAGTGTAAGAACTACCAACAGACGTCCTTTCTGGCACCTTCCCCGGTGGAGTTGTGCATGGGGTGTGTATGGAACATTTTGTCACCAGCCGAGTCCAAAATTCAGCGCTTCCCCATCTCAGCCCAGAAAGCAGGTAGAACAAGTTTTGTGGTGACTTTCAACTGCCTACGCAAGTAATGTAAAAACTGCCAACAGAACTCCTTTCTGGCACCTTCCCCGGTGGAGTTGTGCATGGGGTGTGTTTGGAACATTTTGTCACCAGCCAAGTCCAAAATTCAGCGCTTCCCCATCTCAGCCCAGAAAGCAGGTAGAACAAGTTTTGTGGTGTCCTTCAGCTGCCTTTTGGGGTAGTGTAAGAACTACCAACAGACGTCCTTTCTGGCACCTTCTCCGGTGGAGTTGTGCATGGGGTGTGTATGGAACATTTTGTCACCAGCCGAGTCCAAAATTCAGCGCTTCCCCATCTCAGCCCAGAAAGCAGGTAGAACAAGTTTTGTGGTGTCCTTCAGCTGCCTTTCGGGGCAGTGTAAGAACTACCAACAGACGTCCTTTCTGGCACCTTCTCCGGTGGAGTTGTGCATGGGGTGTGTATGGAACATTTTGTCACCAGCCGAGTCCAAAATTCAGCGCTTCCCCATCTCAGCCCAGAAAGCAGGTAGAACAAGTTTTGTGGTGACTTTCAACTGCCTACCTGAGAATGTAAAAAGTACCAAGAGTACTCCTTTCTGGCACCTTCCCCGGTGGAGTTGTGCATGGGGTGTGTTTGGAACATTTTGTCACCAGCCGAGTCCAAAATTCAGCGCTTCCCCATCCCAGCCCAGAAAGCAGGTAGAACAAGTTTTGTGGTGTCCTTCAGCTGCCTTTCGGGGTAGTGTAAGAACTACCAACAGAACTCCTTTCTGGCACCTTCCCCGGTGGAGTTGTGCATGGGGTGTGTATGGAACATTTTGTCACCAGCCGAGTCCAAAATTCAGCGCTTCCCCATCTCAGCCCAGAAAGCAGGTAGAACAAGTTTTGTGGTGACTTTCAACTGCCTACGCAAGTAATGTAAAAACTGCCAACAGAACTCCTTTCTGGCACCTTCCCCGGTGGAGTTGTGCATGGGGTGTGTTTGGAACATTTTGTCACCAGCCGAGTCCAAAATTCAGCGCTTCCCCATCTCAGCCCAGAAAGCAGGTAGAACAAGTTTTGTGGTGTCCTTCAGCTGCCTTTTGGGGTAGTGTAAGAACTACCAACAGACGTCCTTTCTGGCACCTTCTCCGGTGGAGTTGTGCATGGGGTGTGTTTGGAACATTTTGTCACCAGCCGAGTCCAAAATTCAGCGCTTCCCCATCTCAGCCCAGAAAGCAGATAGAACAAATCTTGTGGGGCCATTGAGCATCCTACCCGAGCAATGTAAAAAGTACCAACAGAATTCCTTTCTGGCACCTTCCCCGGTGGAGTTGTGCATGGGGTGTGTATGGAACATTTTGTCACCAGCCGAGACCAAAATTCAGCGCTTCCCCATCTCAGCCCAGAAAGCAGGTAGAACAAGTTTTGTGGTGACTTTCAACTGCCTACACAAGTAATGTAAAAACTACCAACAGACGTCCTTTCTGGCACCTTCCCCGGTGGAGTTGTGCATGGGCTGTGTTTGGAACATTTTGTCACCAGCCGAGTCCAAAATTCAGCGCTTCCCCATCTCAGCCCAGAAAGCAGGTAGAACAAGTTTTGTGGTGTCCTTCAGCTGCCTTTCGGGGTAGTGTAAGAACTACCAACAGACGTCCTTTCTGGCACCTTCTCCGGTGGAGTTGTGCATGGGGTGTGTTTGGAACATTTTGTCACCAGCCGAGTCCAAAATTCAGCGCTTCCCCATCTCAGCCCAGAAAGCAGGTAGAACAAGTTTTGTGGTGTCCTTCAGCTGCCTTTCGGGGCAGTGTAAGAACTACCAACAGACGTCCTTTCTGGCACCTTCTCCGGTGGAGTTGTGCATGGGGTGTGTATGGAACATTTTGTCACCAGCCGAGTCCAAAATTCAGCGCTTCCCCATCTCAGCCCAGAAAGCAGGTAGAACAAGTTTTGTGGTGACTTTCAACTGCCTACCTGAGAATGTAAAAAGTACCAAGAGTACTCCTTTCTGGCACCTTCCCCGGTGGAGTTGTGCATGGGGTGTGTTTGGAACATTTTGTCACCAGCCGAGTCCAAAATTCAGCGCTTCCCCATCCCAGCCCAGAAAGCAGGTAGAACAAGTTTTGTGGTGTCCTTCAGCTGCCTTTCGGGGTAGTGTAAGAACTACCAACAGAACTCCTTTCTGGCACCTTCCCCGGTGGAGTTGTGCATGGGGTGTGTATGGAACATTTTGTCACCAGCCGAGTCCAAAATTCAGCGCTTCCCCATCTCAGCCCAGAAAGCAGGTAGAACAAGTTTTGTGGTGACTTTCAACTGCCTACGCAAGTAATGTAAAAACTGCCAACAGAACTCCTTTCTGGCACCTTCCCCGGTGGAGTTGTGCATGGGGTGTGTTTGGAACATTTTGTCACCAGCCGAGTCCAAAATTCAGCGCTTCCCCATCTCAGCCCAGAAAGCAGGTAGAACAAGTTTTGTGGTGTCCTTCAGCTGCCTTTTGGGGTAGTGTAAGAACTACCAACAGACGTCCTTTCTGGCACCTTCTCCGGTGGAGTTGTGCATGGGGTGTGTTTGGAACATTTTGTCACCAGCCGAGTCCAAAATTCAGCGCTTCCCCATCTCAGCCCAGAAAGCAGATAGAACAAATCTTGTGGGGCCATTGAGCATCCTACCCGAGCAATGTAAAAAGTACCAACAGAATTCCTTTCTGGCACCTTCCCCGGTGGAGTTGTGCATGGGGTGTGTATGGAACATTTTGTCACCAGCCGAGACCAAAATTCAGCGCTTCCCCATCTCAGCCCAGAAAGCAGGTAGAACAAGTTTTGTGGTGACTTTCAACTGCCTACACAAGTAATGTAAAAACTACCAACAGACGTCCTTTCTGGCACCTTCCCCGGTGGAGTTGTGCATGGGCTGTGTTTGGAACATTTTGTCACCAGCCGAGTCCAAAATTCAGCGCTTCCCCATCTCAGCCCAGAAAGCAGGTAGAACAAGTTTTGTGGTGTCCTTCAGCTGCCTTTCGGGGTAGTGTAAGAACTACCAACAGACGTCCTTTCTGGCACCTTCTCCGGTGGAGTTGTGCATGGGGTGTGTTTGGAACATTTTGTCACCAGCCGAGTCCAAAATTCAGCGCTTCCCCATCTCAGCCCAGAAAGCAGGTAGAACAAGTTTTGTGGGGCCATTGAGCATCCTACCCGAGCAATTTAAAAAGTACCAACAGACGTCCTTTCTGGCACCTTCCCCGGTGGAGTTGTGCATGGGGTGTGTTTGGGACATTTTGTCACCAGCCGAGTCCAAAATTCAGCGCTTCCCCATCTCAGCCCAGAAAGCAGGTAGAACAAGTTTAGTGGGGCCATTGAGCATCCTACCCGAGCAATGCAAAAAGTACCAACAGAATTCCTTTCTGGCACCTTCCCCGGTAGAGTTGTGCATGGGGTGTGTATGGAACATTTTGTCACCAGCCGAGTCCAAAATTCAGCGCTTCCCCATCTCAGCCCAGAAAGCAGGTAGAACAAGTTTTGTGGGGCCATTGAGCATCCTACCCGAGCAATGTTAAAAAGTACCAACAGACGTCCTTTCTGGCACCTTCTCCGTTGGAGTTGTGCATGGGGTGTGTATGGAACATTTTGTCACCAGCCGAGTCCAAAATTCAGCGCTTCCCCATCTCAGCCCAGAAAGCAGGTAGAAGAACTGTCGTGGTGCCTTTCAGCTGCCTTCCAGGGTATTGTAAAAACTACCAACAGAACTCCTTTCGGGCACGTTCCCCGGTGGAGTTGTGCATGGGGTGTGTTTGGAACATTTTGTCACCAGCCGAGTCCAAAATTCAGCGCTTCCCCATCTCAGCCCAGAAAGCAGGTAGAACAAGTTTTGTGGTGTTCTTCAGCTGCCTTTCGGGGTAGTGTAAGAACTACCAACAGACGTCCTTTCTGGCACCTTCTCCGGTGGAGTTGTGCATGGGGTGTGTATGGAACATTTTGTCACCAGCCGAGTCCAAAATTCAGCGCTTCCCCATCTCAGCCCAGAAAGCAGGTAGAACAAGTTTTGTGGGGCCATTGAGCATCCTACCCGAGCAATCTAAAAAGTACCAACAGAAGTCCTTTCTGGCACCTTCCCCGGTGGAGTTGTGCATGGGGTGTGTTTGGAACATTTTGTCACCAGCCGAGTCCAAAATTCAGCGCTTCCCCATCTCAGCCCAGAAAGCAGGTAGAACAAGTTTTGTGGTGACTTTCAACTGCCTACCCGAGAATGTAAAAAGTACCAAGAGAACTCCTTTCTGGCACCTTCCCCGGTGCAGTTGTGCATGGGGTGTGTTTGGAACATTTTGTCACCAGCCGAGTCCAAAATTCAGCGCTTCCCCATCCCAGCCCAGAAAGCAGGTAGAACAAGTTTTGTGGTGTCCTTCAGCTGCCTTTCGGGGTAGTGTAAGAACTACCAACAGACGTCCTTTCTGGCACCTTCCCCGGTGGAGTTGTGCATGGGGTGTGTATGGAACATTTTGTCACCAGCCGAGTCCAAAATTCAGCGCTTCCCCATCTCAGCCCAGAAAGCAGGTAGAACAAGTTTTGTGGTGACTTTCAACTGCCTACCCGAGAATGTAAAAAGTACCAAGAGTACTCCTTTCTGGCACCTTCCCCGGTGCAGTTGTGCATGGGGTGTGTTTGGGACATTTTGTCACCAGCCGAGTCCAAAATTCAGCGCTTCCCCATCCCAGCCCAGAAAGCAGGTAGAACAAGTTTTGTGGTGTCCTTCAGCTGCCTTTCGGGGTAGTGTAAGAACTACCAACAGAACTCCTTTCTGGCACCTTCCCCGGTGGAGTTGTGCATGGGGTGTTTATGGAACATTTTGTCACCAGCCGAGTCCAAAATTCAGCGCTTCCCCATCTCAGCCCAGAAAGCAGGTAGAACAAGTTTTGTGGTGACTTTCAACTGCCTACCCGAGAATGTAAAAAGTACCAAGAGAACTCCTTTCTGGCACCTTCCCCGGTGCAGTTGTGCATGGGGTGTGTTTGGAACATTTTGTCACCAGCCGAGTCCAAAATTCAGCGCTTCCCCATCCCAGCCCAGAAAGCAGGTAGAACAAGTTTTGTGGTGTCCTTCAGCTGCCTTTCGGGGTAGTGTAAGAACTACCAACAGAACTCCTTTCTGGCACCTTCCCCGGTGGAGTTGTGCATGGGGTGTGTATGGAACATTTTGTCACCAGCCGAGTCCAAAATTCAGCGCTTCCCCATCTCAGCCCAGAAAGCAGGTAGAACAAGTTTTGTGGTGACTTTCAACTGCCTACGCAAGTAATGTAAAAACTGCCAACAGAACTCCTTTCTGGCACCTTCCCCGGTGGAGTTGTGCATGGGGTGTGTTTGGAACATTTTGTCACCAGCCAAGTCCAAAATTCAGCGCTTCCCCATCTCAGCCCAGAAAGCAGGTAGAACAAGTTTTGTGGTGTCCTTCAGCTGCCTTTTGGGGTAGTGTAAGAACTACCAACAGACGTCCTTTCTGGCACCTTCTCCGGTGGAGTTGTGCATGGGGTGTGTATGGAACATTTTGTCACCAGCCGAGTCCAAAATTCAGCGCTTCCCCATCTCAGCCCAGAAAGCAGGTAGAACAAGTTTTGTGGTGTCCTTCAGCTGCCTTTCGGGGCAGTGTAAGAACTACCAACAGACGTCCTTTCTGGCACCTTCTCCGGTGGAGTTGTGCATGGGGTGTGTATGGAACATTTTGTCACCAGCCGAGTCCAAAATTCAGCGCTTCCCCATCTCAGCCCAGAAAGCAGGTAGAACAAGTTTTGTGGTGACTTTCAACTGCCTACCCGAGAATGTAAAAAGTACCAAGAGTACTCCTTTCTGGCACCTTCCCCGGTGGAGTTGTGCATGGGGTGTGTTTGGAACATTTTGTCACCAGCCGAGTCCAAAATTCAGCGCTTCCCCATCCCAGCCCAGAAAGCAGGTAGAACAAGTTTTGTGGTGTCCTTCAGCTGCCTTTCGGGGTAGTGTAAGAACTACCAACAGAACTCCTTTCTGGCACCTTCCCCGGTGGAGTTGTGCATGGGGTGTGTATGGAACATTTTGTCACCAGCCGAGTCCAAAATTCAGCGCTTCCCCATCCCAGCCCAGAAAGCAGGTAGAACAAGTTTTGTGGTGTCCTTCAGCTGCCTTTCGGGGTAGTGTAAGAACTACCAACAGAACTCCTTTCTGGCACCTTCTCCGGTGGAGTTGTGCATGGGGTGTGTTTGGAACATTTTGTCACCAGCCGAGTCCAAAATTCAGCGCTTCCCCATCTCAGCCCAGAAAGCAGATAGAACAAATCTTGTGGGGCCATGGAGCATCCTACCCGATCAATGTAAAAAGTACCAACAGAATTCCTTTCTGGCACCTTCCCCGGTGGAGTTGTGCATGGGGTGTGTATGGAACATTTTGTCACCAGCCGAGAACAAAATTCAGCGCTTCCCCATCTCAGCCCAGAAAGCAGGTAGAACAAGTTTAGTGGGGCCATTGAGCATCCTACCCGAGCAATGCAAAAAGTACCAACAGAATTCCTTTCTGGCACCTTCCCCGGTGGAGTTGTGCATGGGGTGTGTATGGAACATTTTGTCACCAGCCGAGTCCAAAATTCAGCGCTTCCCCATCTCAGCCCAGAAAGCAGGTAGAACAAGTTTTGTGGGGCCATTGAGCATCCTACCCGAGCAATGTTAAAAAGTACCAACAGACGTCCTTTCTGGCACCTTCTCCGGTGGAGTTGTGCATGGGGTGTGTATGGAACATTTTGTCACCAGCCGAGTCCAAAATTCAGCGCTTCCCCATCTCAGCCCAGAAAGCAGGTAGAAGAACTGTCGTGGTGCCTTTCAGCTGCCTTCCAGGGTATTGTAAAAACTACCAACAGAACTCCTTTCGGGCACGTTCCCCGGTGGAGTTGTGCATGGGGTGTGTTTGGAACATTTTGTCACCAGCCGAGTCCAAAATTCAGCGCTTCCCCATCTCAGCCCAGGAAGCAGGTAGAACAAGTTTTGTGGTGTCCTTCAGCTGCCTTTCGGGGTAGTGTAAGAACTACCATCAGACGTCCTTTCTGGCACCTTCTCCGGTGGAGTTGTGCATGGGGTGTGTATGGAACATTTTGTCACCAGCCGAGTCCAAAATTCAGCGCTTCCCCATCTCAGCCCAGAAAGCAGGTAGAACAAATCTTGTGGGGCCATTGAGCATCCTACCCGAGCAATTTAAAAAGTACCAACAGAATTCCTTTCTGGCACCTTCCCCGGTGGAGTTGTGCATGGGGTGTGTTTGGAACATTTTGTCACCAGCCGAGTCCAAAATTCAGCGCTTCCCCATCTCAGCCCAGAAAGCAGGTAGAACAAGTTTTGTGGGGCCATTCAGCATCCTACCCGAGCAATTTAAAAAGTACCAACAGAATTCCTTTCTGGCACCTTCCCCGGTGGAGTTGTTCATGGGGTGTGTTTGGGAACATTTTGTCACCAGCCGAGTCCAAAATTCAGCGCTTCCCCATCCCAGCCCAGAAAGCAGGTAGAACAAGTTTTGTGGTGTCCTTCAGCTGCCTTTCGGGGTAGTGTAAGAACTACCAACAGAACTCCTTTCTGGCACCTCTCCGGTGGAGTTGTGCATGGGGTGTGTATGGAACATTTTGTCACCAGCCGAGTCCAAAATTCAGCTCTTCCCCATCTCAGCCCAGAAAGCAGGTAGAACAAATTTTGTGGGGCCATTGAGCATCCTACACGATCCATTTAAAAAGTACCAAGAGAACTCCTTTCTGGCACCTTCCCCGGTGGAGTTGTGCATGGGGTGTGTTTGGAACATTTTGTCACCAGCCGAGTCCAAAATTCAGCGCTTCCCCATCTCAGCCCAGAAAGCAGGTAGAAGAACTGTCGTGGTGCCTTTCAGCTGCCTACGCAAGTAATGTAAAAACTGCCAACAGAACTCCTTTCTGGCACCTTCCCCGGTGGAGTTGTGCATGGAGTGTGTTTGGAACATTTTGTCACCAGCCGAGTCCAAAATTCAGCGCTTCCCCATCCCAGCCCAGAAAGCAGGTAGAACAAGTTTTGTGGTGTCTTTCAACTGCCTACGCAAGTAATGTAAAAACTGCCAACAGAACTCCTTTCTGGCACCTTCCCCGGTGGAGTTGTGCATGGGGTGTGTTTGGAACATTTTGTCACCAGCCGAGTCCAAAATTCAGCGCTTCCCCATCTCAGCCCAGAAAGCAGGTAGAACAAGTTTTGTGGTGTCCTTCAGCTGCCTTTTGGGATAGTGTAAGAACTACCAACAGACGTCCTTTCTGGCACCTTCTCCGGTGGAGTTGTGCATGGGGTGTGTATGGAACATTTTGTCACCAGCCGAGTCCAAAATTCAGCGCTTCCCCATCTCAGCCCAGAAAGCAGGTAGAACAAGTTTTGTGGTGACTTTCAACTGCCTACCGGAGCAATCTAAAAAGTACCAACAGAAGTCCTTTCTGGCACCTTCCCCGGTGGAGTTGTGCATGGGGTGTTTATGGAACATTTTGTCACCAGCCGAGTCCAAAATTCAGCGCTTCCCCATCTCAGCCCAGAAAGCAGGTAGAACAAGTTTTGTGGTGACTTTCAACTGCCTACCCGAGAATGTAAAAAGTACCAAGAGTACTCCTTTCTGGCACCTTCCCCGGTGCAGTTGTGCATGGGGTGTGTTTGGAACATTTTGTCACCAGCCGAGTCCAAAATTCAGCGCTTCCCCATCCCAGCCCAGAAAGCAGGTAGAACAAGTTTTGTGGTGTCCTTCAGCTGCCTTTCGGGGTAGTGTAAGAACTACCAACAGAACTCCTTTCTGGCACCTTCCCCGGTGGAGTTGTGCATGGGGTGTGTTTGGAACATTTTGTCACCAGCCGAGTCCAAAATTCAGCGCTTCCCCATCTCAGCCCAGAAAGCAGGTAGAACAAGTTTTGTGGTGACTTTCAACTGCCTACGCAAGTAATGTAAAAACTGCCAACAGAACTCCTTTCTGGCACCTTCCCCGGTGGAGTTGTGCATGGGGTGTGTTTGGAACATTTTGTCACCAGCCGAGTCCAAAATTCAGCGCTTCCCCATCTCAGCCCAGAAAGCAGGTAGAACAAGTTTTGTGGTGACTTTCAACTGCCTACCGGAGCAATGTAAAAACTACAAACAGAAGTCCTTTCTGGCACCTTCTCCGGTGGAGTTGTGCATGGGGTGTGTTTGGAACATTTATTCACCAGCCGAGTCCAAAATTCAGCGCTTCCCCATCTCAGCCCAGAAAGCAGGTAGAACAAGTTTTGTGATGACTTTCAACTGCCGACGCAAGTAATGTAAAAACTACCAACAGAACTCCTTTCTGGCACCTTCCCCGGTGGAGTTGTGCATGGGGTGTGTTTGGAGCATTTTGTCACCAGCCAAGTCCAAAATTCAGCGCTTCCCCATCTCAGCCCAGAAAGCAGGTAGAACAAGTTTTGTGGTGTCCTTCAGCTGCCTTTTGGGGTAGTGTAAGAACTACCAACAGACGTCCTTTCTGGCACCTTCTCCGGTGGAGTTGTGCATGGGGTGTGTATGGAACATTTTGTCACCAGCCGAGTCCAAAATTCAGCGCTTCCCCATCTCAGCCCAGAAAGCAGGTAGAACAAGTTTTGTGGTGTCCTTCAGCTGCCTTTCAGGGCAGTGTAAGAACTACCAACAGACGTCCTTTCTGGCACCTTCTCCGGTGGAGTTGTGCATGGGGTGTGTATGGAACATTTTGTCACCAGCCGAGTCCAAAATTCAGCGCTTCCCCATCTCAGCCCAGAAAGCTGGTAGAACAAGTTTTGTGGTGACTTTCAACTGCCTACCCGAGAATGTAAAAAGTACCAAGAGTACTCCTTTCTGGCACCTTCCCCGGTGCAGTTGTGCATGGGGTGTGTTTGGAACATTTTGTCACCAGCCGAGTCCAAAATTCAGCGCTTCCCCATCCCAGCCCAGAAAGCAGGTAGAACAAGTTTTGTGGTGTCCTTCAGCTGCCTTTCGGGGTAGTGTAAGAACTACCAACAGAACTCCTTTCTGGCACCTTCCCCGGTGGAGTTGTGCATGGGGTGTGGATGGAACATTTTGTCACCAGCCGAGTCCAAAATTCAGCGCTTCCCCATCTCAGCCCAGAAAGCAGGTAGAACAAGTTTTGTGGTGACTTTCAACTGCCTACCCGAGAATGTAAAAAGTACCAAGAGTACTCCTTTCTGGCACCTTCCCCGGTGCAGTTGTGCATGGGGTGTGTTTGGAACATTTTGTCACCAGCCGAGTCCAAAATTCAGCGCTTCCCCATCCCAGCCCAGAAAGCAGGTAGAACAAGTTTTGTGGTGTCCTTCAGCTGCCTTTCGGGGTAGTGTAAGAACTACCAACAGAACTCCTTTCTGGCACCTTCCCCGGTGGAGTTGTGCATGGGGTGTGGATGGAACATTTTGTCACCAGCCGAGTCCAAAATTCAGCGCTTCCCCATCTCAGCCCAGAAAGCAGGTAGAACAAGTTTTGTGGTGTCCTTCAGCTGCCTTTCGGGGTAGTGTAAGAACTACCAACAGACGTCCTTTCTGGCACCTTCTCCGGTGGAGTTGTGCATGGGGTGTGTATGGAACATTTTGTCACCAGCCGAGTCCAAAATTCAGCGCTTCCCCATCCCAGCCCAGAAAGCAGGTAGAACAAGTTTTGTGGTGTCCTTCAGCTGCCTTTCGGGGTAGTGTAAGAACTACCAACAGAACTCCTTTCTGGCACCTTCTCCGGTGGAGTTGTGCATGGGGTGTGTATGGAACATTTTGTCACCAGCCGAGTCCAAAATTCAGCTCTTCCCCATCCCAGCCCAGAAAGCAGGTAGAACAACTTTTGTGGTGTCCTTCAGCTGCCTTTCGGGGTGGTGTAAGAACTACCAACAGAACTCCTTTCTGGCACGTTCCCCGGTGGAGTTGTGCATGGGGTGTGTATGGAACATTTTGTCACCAGCCGAGTCCAAAATTCAGCGCTTCCCCATCTCAGCCCAGAAAGCAGGTAGAACAAGTTTTGTGATGACTTTCAACTGCCGACGCAAGTAATGTAAAAACTACCAACAGAACTCCTTTCTGGCACCTTCCCCGGTGGAGTTGTGCATGGGGTGTGTTTGGAGCATTTTGTCACCAGCCAAGTCCAAAATTCAGCGCTTCCCCATCTCAGCCCAGAAAGCAGGTAGAACAAGTTTTGTGGTGTCCTTCAGCTACCTTTCGGGGTAGTGTAAGAACTACCAACAGACGTCCTTTCTGGCACCTTCTCCGGTGGAGTTGTGCATGGGGTGTGTATGGAACATTTTGTCACCAGCCGAGTCCAAAGTTCAGCGCTTCCCCATCTCAGCCCAGAAAGCAGGTAGAACAAGTTTTGTGGTGACTTTAAACTGCCTACTGGAGCAATGTAAAAACTACCAAGGGAACTCCTTTCTGGCCCCTTCTCCGGTGGAGTTGTGCATGGGGTGTGTTTGGAACATTTTGTCACCAGCCGAGTCCAAAATTCAGCGCTTCCCCATCTCAGCCCAGAAAGCAGGTAGAACAAGTTTTGTGGTGTCCTTCAGCTACCTTTCGGGGTAGTGTAAGAACTACCAACAGACGTCCTTTCTGGCACGTTCCCCGGTGGAGTTGTGCATGGGGTGTGTATGGAACATTTTGTCACCAGCCGAGTCCAAAATTCAGCGCTTCCCCATCCCAGCCCAGAAAGCAGGTAGAACAACTTTTGTGGGGCCATTCAGCTGCCTTTCGGGGTAGTGTAAAAACTACCCACAGAAGTCCTTTCTGGCACCTTCCCCGGTGGAGTTGTGCATGGGGTGTGTATGGAACATTTTGTCACCAGCCGAGTCCAAAATTCAGCGCTTCCCCATCTCAGCCCAGAAAGCAGGTAGAACAAGTTTTGTGGGGCCATTGAGCATCCTACCCGAGCAATGCAAAAAGTACCAAGAGAAGTCCTTTCTGGCACCTTCCCCGGTGGAGTTGTCCATGGGGTGTGTATGGAACATTTTGTCACCAGCCGAGTCCAAAATTCAGCGCTTCCCCATCTCGGCCCAGAAAGCAGGTAGAACAAGTTCTGTGGGGCCATTCAGGTGCCTACCGATGTAGTATAGAAAGTACCAACAGAAGTCCTTTCTGGCACCTTCCCCGGTTAAGTTTTGCATGGGGTGTGTTTGGAACATTTTGTCACCAGCCGAGTCCAAAATTCAGCGCTTCCCCATCTCAGCCCAGAAAGCAGGTAGAACAAGTTTTGTGGTGTCCTTCAGCTGCCTTTCGGGGTAGTGTAAGAACTACCAAGAGAACTCCTTTCTGGCACCTTCCCCGGTGGAGTTGTGCATGGGGTGTGTTTGGAACATTTTGTCACCAGCCGAGTCCAAAATTCAGCGCTTCCCCATCTCAGCCCAGAAAGCAGGTAGAAGAACTGTCGTGGTGCCTTTCAGCTGCCTACGCAAGTAATGTAAAAACTACCAAGGGAACTCCTTTCTGGCCCCTTCCCTGGTGGAGTTGTGCATGGGGTGTGTTTGGAACATTTTGTCACCAGCCGAGTCCAAAATTCAGCGCTTCCCCATCTCAGCCCAGAAAGCAGGTAGAACAAGTTTTGTGGTGTCCTTCAGCTGCATTTCAGGGCAGTGTAAGAACTACCAACAGACGTCCTTTCTGGCACCTTCTCCGGTGGAGTTGTGCATGGGGTGTGTATGGAACATTTTGTCACCAGCCGAGTCCAAAATTCAGCGCTTCCCCATCTCAGCCCAGAAAGCTGGTAGAACAAGTTTTGTGGTGACTTTCAACTGCCTACCCGAGAATGTAAAAAGTACCAAGAGTACTCCTTTCTGGCACCTTCCCCGGTGCAGTTGTGCATGGGGTGTGTTTGGAACATTTTGTCACCAGCCGAGTCCAAAATTCAGCGCTTCCCCATCCCAGCCCAGAAAGCAGGTAGAACAAGTTTTGTGGTGTCCTTCAGCTGCCTTTCGGGGTAGTGTAAGAACTACCAACAGAACTCCTTTCTGGCACGTTCCCCGGTGGAGTTGTGCATGGGGTGTGGATGGAACATTTTGTCACCGGCCGAGTCCAAAATTCAGCGCTTCCCCATCTCAGCCCAGAAAGCAGGTAGAACAAGTTTTGTGGTGACTTTCAACTGCCTACGCAAGTAATGTAAAAACTGCCAACAGAACTCCTTTCTGGCACCTTCCCCGGTGGAGTTGTGCATGGGGTGTGTTTGGAACATTTTGTCACCAGCCGAGTCCAAAATTCAGCGCTTCCCCATCTCAGCCCAGAAAGCAGGTAGAACAAGTTTTGTGGTGTCCTTCAGTTGCCTTTTGGGGTATTCTAAGAACTACCAACAGACGTCCTTTCTGGCACCTTCTCCGGTGGAGTTGTGCATGGGGTGTGTTTGGAACATTTTGTCACCAGCCGAGTCCAAAATTCAGCGCTTCCCCATCTCAGCCCAGAAAGCAGGTAGAACAAGTTTTGTGGGGCCATTCAGCTGCCTTTCGGGGTAGTGTAAGAACTACCAACAGACGTCCTTTCTGGCACCTTCTCCAGTGGAGTTGTGCATGGGGTGTGTATGGAACATTTTGTCACCAGCCGAGTCCAAAATTCAGCGCTTCCCCATCCCAGCCCAGAAAGCAGGTAGAACAAGTTTTGTGGTGTCCTTCAGCTGCCTTTCGGGGTAGTGTAAGAACTACCAACAGAACTCCTTTCTGGCACCTTCTCCGGTGGAGTTGTGCATGGGGTGTGTATGGAACATTTTGTCACCAGCCGAGTCCAAAATTCAGCTCTTCCCCATCCCAGCCCAGAAAGCAGGTAGAACAACTTTTGTGGTGTCCTTCAGCTGCCTTTCGGGGTGGTGTAAGAACTACCAACAGAACTCCTTTCTGGCACGTTCCCCGGTGGAGTTGTGCATGGGGTGTGTATGGAACATTTTGTCACCAGCCGAGTCCAAAATTCAGCGCTTCCCCATCTCAGCCCAGAAAGCAGGTAGAACAAGTTTTGTGATGACTTTCAACTGCCGACGCAAGTAATGTAAAAACTACCAACAGAAGTCCTTTCTGGCACCTTCCCCGGTGGAGTTGTGCATGGGGTGTGTTTGGAGCATTTTGTCACCAGCCAAGTCCAAAATTCAGCGCTTCCCCATCTCAGCCCAGAAAGCAGGTAGAACAAGTTTTGTGGTGTCCTTCAGCTACCTTTCGGGGTAGTGTAAGAACTACCAACAGACGTCCTTTCTGGCACCTTCCCCGGTGGAGTTGTGCATGGGGTGTGTATGGAACATTTTGTCACCAGCCGAGTCCAAAGTTCAGCGCTTCCCCATCTCAGCCCAGAAAGCAGGTAGAACAAGTTTTGTGGTGACTTTAAACTGCCTACTGGAGCAATGTAAAAACTACCAAGGGAACTCCTTTCTGGCCCCTTCTCCGGTGGAGTTGTGCATGGGGTGTGTTTGGAACATTTTGTCACCAGCCGAGTCCAAAATTCAGCGCTTCCCCATCTCAGCCCAGGAAGCAGGTAGAACAAGTTTTGTGGTGTCCTTCAGCTGCCTTTCGGGGTAGTGTAAGAACTACCATCAGACGTCCTTTCTGGCACCTTCTCCGGTGGAGTTGTGCATGGGGTGTGTATGGAACATTTTGTCACCAGCCGAGTCCAAAATTCAGCGCTTCCCCATCTCAGCCCAGAAAGCAGGTAGAACAAATCTTGTGGGGCCATTGAGCATCCTACCCGAGCAATTTAAAAAGTACCAACAGAATTCCTTTCTGGCACCTTCCCCGGTGGAGTTGTGCATGGGGTGTGTTTGGAACATTTTGTCACCAGCCGAGTCCAAAATTCAGCGCTTCCCCATCTCAGCCCAGAAAGCAGGTAGAACAAGTTTTGTGGGGCCATTCAGCATCCTACCCGAGCAATTTAAAAAGTACCAACAGAATTCCTTTCTGGCACCTTCCCCGGTGGAGTTGTTCATGGGGTGTGTTTGGGAACATTTTGTCACCAGCCGAGTCCAAAATTCAGCGCTTCCCCATCCCAGCCCAGAAAGCAGGTAGAACAAGTTTTGTGGTGTCCTTCAGCTGCCTTTCGGGGTAGTGTAAGAACTACCAACAGAACTCCTTTCTGGCACCTCTCCGGTGGAGTTGTGCATGGGGTGTGTATGGAACATTTTGTCACCAGCCGAGTCCAAAATTCAGCTCTTCCCCATCTCAGCCCAGAAAGCAGGTAGAACAAATTTTGTGGGGCCATTGAGCATCCTACACGATCCATTTAAAAAGTACCAAGAGAACTCCTTTCTGGCACCTTCCCCGGTGGAGTTGTGCATGGGGTGTGTTTGGAACATTTTGTCACCAGCCGAGTCCAAAATTCAGCGCTTCCCCATCTCAGCCCAGAAAGCAGGTAGAAGAACTGTCGTGGTGCCTTTCAGCTGCCTACGCAAGTAATGTAAAAACTGCCAACAGAACTCCTTTCTGGCACCTTCCCCGGTGGAGTTGTGCATGGAGTGTGTTTGGAACATTTTGTCACCAGCCGAGTCCAAAATTCAGCGCTTCCCCATCCCAGCCCAGAAAGCAGGTAGAACAAGTTTTGTGGTGACTTTCAACTGCCTACGCAAGTAATGTAAAAACTGCCAACAGAACTCCTTTCTGGCACCTTCCCCGGTGGAGTTGTGCATGGGGTGTGTTTGGAACATTTTGTCACCAGCCGAGTCCAAAATTCAGCGCTTCCCCATCTCAGCCCAGAAAGCAGGTAGAACAAGTTTTGTGGTGTCCTTCAGCTGCCTTTTGGGATAGTGTAAGAACTACCAACAGACGTCCTTTCTGGCACCTTCTCCGGTGGAGTTGTGCATGGGGTGTGTATGGAACATTTTGTCACCAGCCGAGTCCAAAATTCAGCGCTTCCCCATCTCAGCCCAGAAAGCAGGTAGAACAAGTTTTGTGGTGACTTTCAACTGCCTACCGGAGCAATCTAAAAAGTACCAACAGAAGTCCTTTCTGGCACCTTCCCCGGTGGAGTTGTGCATGGGGTGTTTATGGAACATTTTGTCACCAGCCGAGTCCAAAATTCAGCGCTTCCCCATCTCAGCCCAGAAAGCAGGTAGAACAAGTTTTGTGGTGACTTTCAACTGCCTACCCGAGAATGTAAAAAGTACCAAGAGTACTCCTTTCTGGCACCTTCCCCGGTGCAGTTGTGCATGGGGTGTGTTTGGAACATTTTGTCACCAGCCGAGTCCAAAATTCAGCGCTTCCCCATCCCAGCCCAGAAAGCAGGTAGAACAAGTTTTGTGGTGTCCTTCAGCTGCCTTTCGGGGTAGTGTAAGAACTACCAACAGAACTCCTTTCTGGCACCTTCCCCGGTGGAGTTGTGCATGGGGTGTGTTTGGAACATTTTGTCACCAGCCGAGTCCAAAATTCAGCGCTTCCCCATCTCAGCCCAGAAAGCAGGTAGAACAAGTTTTGTGGTGACTTTCAACTGCCTACGCAAGTAATGTAAAAACTGCCAACAGAACTCCTTTCTGGCACCTTCCCCGGTGGAGTTGTGCATGGGGTGTGTTTGGAACATTTTGTCACCAGCCGAGTCCAAAATTCAGCGCTTCCCCATCTCAGCCCAGAAAGCAGGTAGAACAAGTTTTGTGGTGACTTTCAACTGCCTACCGGAGCAATGTAAAAACTACAAACAGAAGTCCTTTCTGGCACCTTCTCCGGTGGAGTTGTGCATGGGGTGTGTTTGGAACATTTATTCACCAGCCGAGTCCAAAATTCAGCGCTTCCCCATCTCAGCCCAGAAAGCAGGTAGAACAAGTTTTGTGATGACTTTCAACTGCCGACGCAAGTAATGTAAAAACTACCAACAGAACTCCTTTCTGGCACCTTCCCCGGTGGAGTTGTGCATGGGGTGTGTTTGGAGCATTTTGTCACCAGCCAAGTCCAAAATTCAGCGCTTCCCCATCTCAGCCCAGAAAGCAGGTAGAACAAGTTTTGTGGTGTCCTTCAGCTGCCTTTTGGGGTAGTGTAAGAACTACCAACAGACGTCCTTTCTGGCACCTTCTCCGGTGGAGTTGTGCATGGGGTGTGTATGGAACATTTTGTCACCAGCCGAGTCCAAAATTCAGCGCTTCCCCATCTCAGCCCAGAAAGCAGGTAGAACAAGTTTTGTGGTGTCCTTCAGCTGCCTTTCAGGGCAGTGTAAGAACTACCAACAGACGTCCTTTCTGGCACCTTCTCCGGTGGAGTTGTGCATGGGGTGTGTATGGAACATTTTGTCACCAGCCGAGTCCAAAATTCAGCGCTTCCCCATCTCAGCCCAGAAAGCTGGTAGAACAAGTTTTGTGGTGACTTTCAACTGCCTACCCGAGAATGTAAAAAGTACCAAGAGTACTCCTTTCTGGCACCTTCCCCGGTGCAGTTGTGCATGGGGTGTGTTTGGAACATTTTGTCACCAGCCGAGTCCAAAATTCAGCGCTTCCCCATCCCAGCCCAGAAAGCAGGTAGAACAAGTTTTGTGGTGTCCTTCAGCTGCCTTTCGGGGTAGTGTAAGAACTACCAACAGAACTCCTTTCTGGCACCTTCCCCGGTGGAGTTGTGCATGGGGTGTGGATGGAACATTTTGTCACCAGCCGAGTCCAAAATTCAGCGCTTCCCCATCTCAGCCCAGAAAGCAGGTAGAACAAGTTTTGTGGTGACTTTCAACTGCCTACCCGAGAATGTAAAAAGTACCAAGAGTACTCCTTTCTGGCACCTTCCCCGGTGCAGTTGTGCATGGGGTGTGTTTGGAACATTTTGTCACCAGCCGAGTCCAAAATTCAGCGCTTCCCCATCCCAGCCCAGAAAGCAGGTAGAACAAGTTTTGTGGTGTCCTTCAGCTGCCTTTCGGGGTAGTGTAAGAACTACCAACAGAACTCCTTTCTGGCACCTTCCCCGGTGGAGTTGTGCATGGGGTGTGGATGGAACATTTTGTCACCAGCCGAGTCCAAAATTCAGCGCTTCCCCATCTCAGCCCAGAAAGCAGGTAGAACAAGTTTTGTGGTGTCCTTCAGCTGCCTTTCGGGGTAGTGTAAGAACTACCAACAGACGTCCTTTCTGGCACCTTCTCCGGTGGAGTTGTGCATGGGGTGTGTATGGAACATTTTGTCACCAGCCGAGTCCAAAATTCAGCGCTTCCCCATCCCAGCCCAGAAAGCAGGTAGAACAACTTTTGTGGTGTCCTTCAGCTGCCTTTCGGGGTAGTGTAAGAACTACCAACAGAACTCCTTTCTGGCACCTTCTCCGGTGGAGTTGTGCATGGGGTGTGTATGGAACATTTTGTCACCAGCCGAGTCCAAAATTCAGCTCTTCCCCATCCCAGCCCAGAAAGCAGGTAGAACAACTTTTGTGGTGTCCTTCAGCTGCCTTTCGGGGTGGTGTAAGAACTACCAACAGAACTCCTTTCTGGCACGTTCCCCGGTGGAGTTGTGCATGGGGTGTGTATGGAACATTTTGTCACCAGCCGAGTCCAAAATTCAGCGCTTCCCCATCTCAGCCCAGAAAGCAGGTAGAACAAGTTTTGTGATGACTTTCAACTGCCGACGCAAGTAATGTAAAAACTACCAACAGAACTCCTTTCTGGCACCTTCCCCGGTGGAGTTGTGCATGGGGTGTGTTTGGAGCATTTTGTCACCAGCCAAGTCCAAAATTCAGCGCTTCCCCATCTCAGCCCAGAAAGCAGGTAGAACAAGTTTTGTGGTGTCCTTCAGCTACCTTTCGGGGTAGTGTAAGAACTACCAACAGACGTCCTTTCTGGCACCTTCTCCGGTGGAGTTGTGCATGGGGTGTGTATGGAACATTTTGTCACCAGCCGAGTCCAAAGTTCAGCGCTTCCCCATCTCAGCCCAGAAAGCAGGTAGAACAAGTTTTGTGGTGACTTTAAACTGCCTACTGGAGCAATGTAAAAACTACCAAGGGAACTCCTTTCTGGCCCCTTCTCCGGTGGAGTTGTGCATGGGGTGTGTTTGGAACATTTTGTCACCAGCCGAGTCCAAAATTCAGCGCTTCCCCATCTCAGCCCAGAAAGCAGGTAGAACAAGTTTTGTGGTGTCCTTCAGCTGCCTACCGGGGTAGTGTAAGAACTACCAACAGACGTCCTTTCTGGCACGTTCCCCGGTGGAGTTGTGCATGGGGTGTGTATGGAACATTTTGTCACCAGCCGAGTCCAAAATTCAGCGCTTCCCCATCCCAGCCCAGAAAGCAGGTAGAACAACTTTTGTGGGGCCATTCAGCTGCCTTTCGGGGTAGTGTAAAAACTACCCACAGAAGTCCTTTCTGGCACCTTCCCCGGTGGAGTTGTGCATGGGGTGTGTATGGAACATTTTGTCACCAGCCGAGTCCAAAATTCAGCGCTTCCCCATCTCAGCCCAGAAAGCAGGTAGAACAAGTTTTGTGGGGCCATTGAGCATCCTACCCGAGCAATGCAAAAAGTACCAAGAGAAGTCCTTTCTGGCACCTTCCCCGGTGGAGTTGTCCATGGGGTGTGTATGGAACATTTTGTCACCAGCCGAGTCCAAAATTCAGCGCTTCCCCATCTCGGCCCAGAAAGCAGGTAGAACAAGTTCTGTGGGGCCATTCAGGTGCCTACCGATGTAGTATAGAAAGTACCAACAGAAGTCCTTTCTGGCACCTTCCCCGGTTAAGTTTTGCATGGGGTGTGTTTGGAACATTTTGTCACCAGCCGAGTCCAAAATTCAGCGCTTCCCCATCTCAGCCCAGAAAGCAGGTAGAACAAGTTTTGTGGTGTCCTTCAGCTGCCTTTCGGGGTAGTGTAAGAACTACCAAGAGAACTCCTTTCTGGCACCTTCCCCGGTGGAGTTGTGCATGGGGTGTGTTTGGAACATTTTGTCACCAGCCGAGTCCAAAATTCAGCGCTTCCCCATCTCAGCCCAGAAAGCAGGTAGAAGAACTGTCGTGGTGCCTTTCAGCTGCCTACGCAAGTAATGTAAAAACTACCAAGGGAACTCCTTTCTGGCCCCTTCCCTGGTGGAGTTGTGCATGGGGTGTGTTTGGAACATTTTGTCACCAGCCGAGTCCAAAATTCAGCGCTTCCCCATCTCAGCCCAGAAAGCAGGTAGAACAAGTTTTGTGGTGTCCTTCAGCTGCATTTCAGGGCAGTGTAAGAACTACCAACAGACGTCCTTTCTGGCACCTTCTCCGGTGGAGTTGTGCATGGGGTGTGTATGGAACATTTTGTCACCAGCCGAGTCCAAAATTCAGCGCTTCCCCATCTCAGCCCAGAAAGCTGGTAGAACAAGTTTTGTGGTGACTTTCAACTGCCTACCCGAGAATGTAAAAAGTACCAAGAGTACTCCTTTCTGGCACCTTCCCCGGTGCAGTTGTGCATGGGGTGTGTTTGGAACATTTTGTCACCAGCCGAGTCCAAAATTCAGCGCTTCCCCATCCCAGCCCAGAAAGCAGGTAGAACAAGTTTTGTGGTGTCCTTCAGCTGCCTTTCGGGGTAGTGTAAGAACTACCAACAGAACTCCTTTCTGGCACGTTCCCCGGTGGAGTTGTGCATGGGGTGTGGATGGAACATTTTGTCACCGGCCGAGTCCAAAATTCAGCGCTTCCCCATCTCAGCCCAGAAAGCAGGTAGAACAAGTTTTGTGGTGACTTTCAACTGCCTACGCAAGTAATGTAAAAACTGCCAACAGAACTCCTTTCTGGCACCTTCCCCGGTGGAGTTGTGCATGGGGTGTGTTTGGAACATTTTGTCACCAGCCGAGTCCAAAATTCAGCGCTTCCCCATCTCAGCCCAGAAAGCAGGTAGAACAAGTTTTGTGGTGTCCTTCAGTTGCCTTTTGGGGTATTGTAAGAACTACCAACAGACGTCCTTTCTGGCACCTTCTCCGGTGGAGTTGTGCATGGGGTGTGTTTGGAACATTTTGTCACCAGCCGAGTCCAAAATTCAGCGCTTCCCCATCTCAGCCCAGAAAGCAGGTAGAACAAGTTTTGTGGGGCCATTCAGCTGCCTTTCGGGGTAGTGTAAGAACTACCAACAGACGTCCTTTCTGGCACCTTCTCCAGTGGAGTTGTGCATGGGGTGTGTATGGAACATTTTGTCACCAGCCGAGTCCAAAATTCAGCGCTTCCCCATCCCAGCCCAGAAAGCAGGTAGAACAAGTTTTGTGGTGTCCTTCAGCTGCCTTTCGGGGTAGTGTAAGAACTACCAACAGAACTCCTTTCTGGCACCTTCTCCGGTGGAGTTGTGCATGGGGTGTGTATGGAACATTTTGTCACCAGCCGAGTCCAAAATTCAGCTCTTCCCCATCCCAGCCCAGAAAGCAGGTAGAACAACTTTTGTGGTGTCCTTCAGCTGCCTTTCGGGGTGGTGTAAGAACTACCAACAGAACTCCTTTCTGGCACGTTCCCCGGTGGAGTTGTGCATGGGGTGTGTATGGAACATTTTGTCACCAGCCGAGTCCAAAATTCAGCGCTTCCCCATCTCAGCCCAGAAAGCAGGTAGAACAAGTTTTGTGATGACTTTCAACTGCCGACGCAAGTAATGTAAAAACTACCAACAGAAGTCCTTTCTGGCACCTTCCCCGGTGGAGTTGTGCATGGGGTGTGTTTGGAGCATTTTGTCACCAGCCAAGTCCAAAATTCAGCGCTTCCCCATCTCAGCCCAGAAAGCAGGTAGAACAAGTTTTGTGGTGTCCTTCAGCTACCTTTCGGGGTAGTGTAAGAACTACCAACAGACGTCCTTTCTGGCACCTTCCCCGGTGGAGTTGTGCATGGGGTGTGTATGGAACATTTTGTCACCAGCCGAGTCCAAAGTTCAGCGCTTCCCCATCTCAGCCCAGAAAGCAGGTAGAACAAGTTTTGTGGTGACTTTAAACTGCCTACTGGAGCAATGTAAAAACTACCAAGGGAACTCCTTTCTGGCCCCTTCTCCGGTGGAGTTGTGCATGGGGTGTGTTTGGAACATTTTGTCACCAGCCGAGTCCAAAATTCAGCGCTTCCCCATCTCAGCCCAGAAAGCAGGTAGAACAAGTTTTGTGGTGTCCTTCAGCTACCTTTCGGGGTAGTGTAAGAACTACCAACAGACGTCCTTTCTGGCACGTTCCCCGGTGGAGTTGTGCATGGGGTGTGTATGGAACATTTTGTCACCAGCCGAGTCCAAAATTCAGCGCTTCCCCATCCCAGCCCAGAAAGCAGGTAGAACAACTTTTGTGGGGCCATTCAGCTGCCTTTCGGGGTAGTGTAAAAACTACCCACAGAAGTCCTTTCTGGCACCTTCCCCGGTGGAGTTGTGCATGGGGTGTGTATGGAACATTTTGTCACCAGCCGAGTCCAAAATTCAGCGCTTCCCCATCTCAGCCCAGAAAGCAGGTAGAACAAGTTTTGTGGTGTCCTTCAGCTGCCTTTTGGGGTAGTTTAAGAACTACCAACAGACGTCCTTTCTGGCACCTTCTCCGGTGGAGTTGTGCATGGGGTGTGTTTGGAACATTTTGTCACCAGCCGAGTCCAAAATTCAGCGCTTCCCCATCTCAGCCCAGAAAGCAGGTAGAACAAGTTTTGTGGGGCCATTGAGCATCCTACCCGAGCAATGCAAAAAGTACCAAGAGAAGTCCTTTCTGGCACCTTCCCCGGTGGAGTTGTCCATGGGGTGTGTATGGAACATTTTGTCACCAGCCGAGTCCAAAATTCAGCGCTTCCCCATCTCGGCCCAGAAAGCAGGTAGAACAAGTTCTGTGGGGCCATTCAGGTGCCTACCGATGTAGTATAGAAAGTACCAACAGAATTCCTTTCTGGCACCTTCCCCGGTGGAGTTGTGCATGGGGTGTGTATGGAACATTTTGTCACCAGCCGAGTCCAAAATTCAGCGCTTCCCCATCTCAGCCCAGAAAGCAGGTAGAACAAGTTTTGTGGTGACTTTCAACTGCCTACCGGAGCAATGTAAAAACTACCAACAGACGTCCTTTCTGGCCCCTTCCCCGGTGGAGTTGTGCATGGGGTGTGTTTGGAACATTTTGTCACCAGCCGAGTCCAAAATTCAGCGCTTCCCCATCTCAGCCCAGAAAGCAGGTAGAACAAGTTTTGTGGGGCCATTGAGCATCCTACCCGAGCAATGCAAAAAGTACCAAGAGAAGTCCTTTCTGGCACCTTCCCCGGTGGAGTTGTCCATGGGGTGTGTATGGAACATTTTGTCACCAGCCGAGTCCAAAATTCAGCGCTTCCCCATCTCGGCCCAGAAAGCAGGTAGAACAAGTTCTGTGGGGCCATTCAGGTGCCTACCGATGTAGTATAGAAAGTACCAACAGAAGTCCTTTCTGGCACCTTCCCCGGTTAAGTTTTGCATGGGGTGTGTTTGGAACATTTTGTCACCAGCCGAGTCCAAAATTCAGCGCTTCCCCATCCCAGCCCAGAAAGCAGGTAGAACAAGTTTTGTGGTGTCCTTCAGCTGCCTTTCGGGGTAGTGTAAGAACTACCAACAGACGTCCTTTCTGGCACCTTCTCCGGTGGAGTTGTGCATGGGGTGTGGATGGAACATTTTGTCACCAGCCGAGTCCAAAATTCAGCGCTTCCCCATCTCAGCCCAGAAAGCAGGTAGAACAAGTTTTGTGGTGACTTTCAACTGCCTACGCAAGTAATGTAAAAACTGCCAACAGAACTCCTTTCTGGCACCTTCCCCGGTGGAGTTGTGCATGGGGTGTGTTTGGAACATTTTGTCAACAGCCGAGTCCAAAATTCAGCGCTTCCCCATCTCAGCCCAGAAAGCAGGTAGAACAAGTTTTGTGGTGTCCTTCAGTTGCCTTTTGGGGTAGTGTAAGAACTACCAACAGACGTCCTTTCTGGCACCTTCTCCGGTGGAGTTGTGCATGGGGTGTGTTTGGAACATTTTGTCACCAGCCGAGTCCAAAATTCAGCGCTTCCCCATCTCAGCCCAGAAAGCAGGTAGAACAAGTTTTGTGGGGCCATTCAGCTGCCTTTCGGGGTAGTGTAAGAACTACCAACAGACGTCCTTTCTGGCACCTTCTCCGGTGGAGTTGTGCATGGGGTGTGTATGGAACATTTTGTCACCAGCCGAGTCCAAAATTCAGCGCTTCCCCATCCCAGCCCAGAAAGCAGGTAGAACAAGTTTTGTGGTGTCCTTCAGCTGCCTTTCGGGGTAGTGTAAGAACTACCAACAGAACTCCTTTCTGGCACCTTCTCCGGTGGAGTTGTGCATGGGGTGTGTATGGAACATTTTGTCACCAGCCGAGTCCAAAATTCAGCTCTTCCCCATCCCAGCCCAGAAAGCAGGTAGAACAACTTTTGTGGTGTCCTTCAGCTGCCTTTCGGGGGTGGTGTAAGAGCTACCAACAGAACTCCTTTCTGGCACGTTCCCCGGTGGAGTTGTGCATGGGGTGTGTATGGAACATTTTGTCACCAGCCGAGTCCAAAATTCAGCGCTTCCCCATCTCAGCCCAGAAAGCAGGTAGAACAAGTTTTGTGATGACTTTCAACTGCCGACGCAAGTAATGTAAAAACTACCAACAGACGTCCTTTCTGGCACCTTCCCCGGTGGAGTTGTGCATGGGGTGTGTTTGGAGCATTTTGTCACCAGCCAAGTCCAAAATTCAGCGCTTCCCCATCTCAGCCCAGAAAGCAGGTAGAACAAGTTTTGTGGTGTCCTTCAGCTGCCTTTTGGGGTAGTGTAAGAACTACCAACAGACGTCCTTTCTGGCACCTTCTCCGGTGGAGTTGTGCATGGGGTGTGTTTGGAACATTTTGTCACCAGCCGAGTCCAAAATTCAGCGCTTCCCCATCTCAGCCCAGAAAGCAGGTAGAACAAGTTTTGTGGTGACTTTAAACTGCCCACTGGAGCAATGTAAAAACTACCAAGGGAACTCCTTTCTGGCCCCTTCTCCGGTGGAGTTGTGCATGGGGTGTGTTTGGAACATTTTGTCACCAGCCGAGTCCAAAATTCAGCGCTTCCCCATCTCAGCCCAGAAAGCAGGTAGAACAAGTTTTGTGGTGTCCTTCAGCTACCTTTCGGGGTAGTGTAAGAACTACCAACAGACGTCCTTTCTGGCACGTTCCCCGGTGGAGTTGTGCATGGGGTGTGTATGGAACATTTTGTCACCAGCCGAGTCCAAAATTCAGCGCTTCCCCATCCCAGCCCAGAAAGCAGGTAGAACAACTTTTGTGGGGCCATTCAGCTGCCTTTCGGGGTAGTGTAAAAACTACCCACAGAAGTCCTTTCTGGCACCTTCCCCGGTGGAGTTGTGCATGGGGTGTGTATGGAACATTTTGTCACCAGCCGAGTCCAAAATTCAGCGCTTCCCCATCTCAGCCCAGAAAGCAGGTAGAACAAGTTTTGTGGTGTCCTTCAGCTGCCTTTCGGGGTAGTTTAAAAACTACCAACAGACGTCCTTTCTGGCACCTTCTCCGGTGGAGTTGTGCATGGGGTGTGTTTGGAACATTTTGTCACCAGCCGAGTCCAAAATTCAGCGCTTCCCCATCTCAGCCCAGAAAGCAGGTAGAACAAGTTTTGTGGGGCCATTGAGCATCCTACCCGAGCAATGCAAAAAGTACCAAGAGAAGTCCTTTCTGGCACCTTCCCCGGTGGAGTTGTCCATGGGGTGTGTATGGAACATTTTGTCACCAGCCGAGTCCAAAATTCAGCGCTTCCCCATCTCGGCCCAGAAAGCAGGTAGAACAAGTTCTGTGGGGCCATTCAGGTGCCTACCGATGTAGTATAGAAAGTACCAACAGAACTCCTTTCTGGCACCTTCCCCGGTGGAGTTGTGCATGGGGTGTGTTTGGAACATTTTGTCACCAGCCGAGTCCAAAATTCAGCGCTTCCCCATCTCAGCCCAGAAAGCAGGTAGAACAAGTTTTGTGGTGTCCTTCAGCTGCCTTTTGGGGTAGTGTAAGAACTACCAACAGACGTCCTTTCTGGCACCTTCTCCGGTGGAGTTGTGCATGGGGTGTGTTTGGAACATTTTGTCACCAGCCGAGTCCAAAATTCAGCGCTTCCCCATCTCAGCCCAGAAAGCAGGTAGAAGAACTGTCGTGGTGCCTTTCAGCTGCCTACGCAAGTAATGTAAAAACTACCAAGGGAACTCCTTTCTGGCACCTTCCCCGGTGGAGTTGTGCATGGGGTGTGTTTGGAACATTTTGTCACCAGCCGAGTCCAAAATTCAGCGCTTCCCCATCCCAGCCCAGAAAGCAGGTAGAACAAGTTTTGTGGTGTCCTTCAGCTGCCTTTCAGGGTAGTGTAAGAACTACCAACAGAACTCCTTTCTGGCACGTTCCCCGGTGGAGTTGTGCATGGGGTGTGTATGGAACATTTTGTCACCAGCCGAGTCCAAAATTCAGCGATTCCCCATCTCAGCCCAGAAAGCAGGTAGAACAAGTTTTGTGGTGACTTTCAACTGCCTACCGGAGCAATGTAAAAACTACCAAGGGAACTCCGTTCTGGCCCCTTCCCCGGTGGAGTTTTGCATGGGGTGTGTTTGGAACATTTTGTCACCAGCCGAGTCCAAAATTCAGCGCTTCCCCATCTCAGCCCAGAAAGCAGGTAGAACAAGTTTTGTGGTGTCCTTCAGCTGCCTTTCGGGGTAGTGTAAGAACTACCAGGAGAAGTCCTTTCTGGCACCTTCCCCGGTGGAGTTGTGCATGGAGTGTGTTTGGAACATTTTGTCACCAGCCAAGTCCAAAATTCAGCGCTTCCCCATCTCAGCCCAGAAAGCAGGTAGAACAAGTTTTGTGGGGCCATTGAGCATCCTACCCGAGCAATGTAAAAAGTACCAACAGAAGTCCTTTCTGGCACCTTCCCCGGTGGAGTTGTGCATGTGGTGTGTTTGGAACATTTTGTCACCAGCCAAGTCCAAAATTCAGCGCTTCCCCATCTCAGCCCAGAAAGCAGGTAGAACAAATTTTGGGGGGCCATTGAGCATCCTACCCGAGCAATCTAAAAAGTACCAAGAGAAGTCGTTCCTGGCACCTTCCCCGGTGGAGTTGTGCATGGGGTGTGTTTGGAACATTTTGTCACCAGCCGAGTCCAAAATTCAGCGCTTCCCCATCTCAGCCCAGAAAGCAGGTAGAACAAGTTTTGTGGGGCCATTCAGCTGCCTTTCGGGGTAGTGTAAGAACTACCAACAGACGTCCTTTCTGGCACCTTCTCCGGTGGAGTTGTGCATGGGGTGTGTTTGGAACATTTTGTCACCAGCCGAGTCCAACATTCAGCGCTTCCCCATCTCAGCCCAGAAAGCAGGTAGAACAAATTTTGGGGAGCCATTGAGCATCCTACCCTAGTAATCTAAAAAGTACCAAGAGAAGTCGTTCCTGGCACCTTCCCCGGTGGAGTTGTTCATGGGGTGTGTTTGGAACATTTTGTCACCAGCCGAGTCCAAAATTCAGCGCTTCCCCATCCCAGCCCAGAAAGCAGGTAGAACAAATTTTGTGGGGCCATTCAGCTGCCTTTCGGGGTAGTGTAAAAACTACCAACAGAAGTCCTTTCTGGCACCTTCCCCGGTGGAGTTGTGCATGGGGTGTGTTTGGAACATTTTGTCACCAGCCGAGTCCAAAATTCAGCGCTTCCCCATCTCAGCCCAGAAAGCCGGTAGAACAAGTTTTGTGGGGCCATTGAGCATCCTACCCGAGCAATGTAAAAAGTACCAACAGAAGTCCTTTCTGGCACCTTCTCCGGTGGAGTTGTGCATGGGGTGTGTTTGGAACATTTTGTCACCAGCCAAGTCCAAAATTCAGCGCTTCCCCATCTCAGCCCAGAAAGCAGGTAGAACAAATTTTGGGGGGCCATTGAGCATCCTACCCGAGCAATCTAAAAAGTACCAAGAGAAGTCCTTTCTGGCACCTTCCCCGGTGGAGTTGTGCATGGGGTGTGTATGGAACATTTTGTCACCAGCCGAGTCCAACATTCAGCGCTTCCCCATCTCAGCCCAGAAAGCAGGTAGAACAAATTTTGGGGGGCCATTGAGCATCCTACCCGAGTAATCTAAAAAGTACCAAGAGAAGTCGTTCCTGGCACCTTCCCCGGTGGAGTTGTGCATGGGGTGTGTTTGGAACATTTTGTCACCAGCCGAGTCCAAAATTCAGCGCTTCCCCATCCCAGCCCAGAAAGCAGGTAGAACAACTTTTGTGGGGCCATTCAGCTGCCTTTCGGGGTAGTGTAAAAACTACCAACAGAAGTCCTTTCTGGCACCTTCCCCGGTGCAGTTGTGCATGGGGTGTGTTTGGAACATTTTGTCACCAGCCGCGTCCAAAATTCAGCTGTTCCCCATCTCAGCCCAGAAAGCAGGTAGAACAAGTTTTGTGGTGTCCTTCAGCTGCCTTTCGGGGTAGTGTAAGAACTACCAACAGACGTCCTTTCTGGCACCTTCTCCGGTGGAGTTGTGCATGGGGTGTGTATGGAACATTTTGTCACCAGGCGACTCCAAAATTCAGCGCTTCCCCATCTCAGCCCAGAAAGCAGGTAGAACAAGTTTTGTGGTGACTTTCAACTGCCTACCGGAGCAATGTAAAAACTACCAACAGACGTCCTTTCTGGCACCTTCCCCGGTGGAGTTGTGCATGGGGTGTGTTTGGAACATTTTGTCACCAGCCGAGTCCGAAATTCAGCGCTTCCCCATCTCAGCCCAGAAAGCAGGTAGAACAAGTTTTGTGGTGACTTTCAACTGCCTACCGGATCAATGTAAAAACTACCAAGGGAACTCCCTTCTGGCCCCTTCCCCGGTGGAGTTTTGCATGGGGTGTGTTTGGGACATTTTGTCACCAGCCGAGTCCAAAATTCAGCGCTTCCCCATCTCAGCCCAGAAAGCAGGTAGAACAAGTTTTGTGGTGTCCTTCAGCTGCCTTTCGGGGTAGTGTAAGAACTACCAACAGACGTCCTTTCTGGCACCTTCTCTGGTGGAGTTGTGCATGGGGTGTGTATGGAACATTTTGTCACCAGCCGAGTCCAAAATTCAGCGCTTCCCCATCTCAGCCCAGAAAGCAGGTAGAACAAATTTTGTGGGGCCATTGAGCATCCTACCCGAGCAATTTAAAAAGTACCAAGATAAGTCCTTTCTGGCACCTTCCCCGGTGGAGTTGTGCATGGGGTGTGTTTGATACATTTTGTCACCAGCCAAGTCCAAAATTCAGCGCTTCCCCATCTCAGCCCAGAAAGCAGGTAGAACAAATTTTGGGGGGCCATTGAGAATCCTACCCGAGCAATTTAATAAGTACCAACAGAAGTCCTTTCTGGCACCTTCCCCGGTGGAGTTGTGCATGGGGTGTGTTTGGAACATTTTGTCACCAGCCGAGTCCAAACTTCATCGGTTCCCCATCTCAGCCCAGTAAGCAGGTAGAACAAGTTTTGTGGGGCCATTGCGCATCCTACCCGAGCAATGTAAAAAGTACCAAGAGAAGTCCTTTCTGGCACCCTCCCCGGTGGAGTTGTGCATGGGGTGTGTTTGGAACTTTTTGTCACCAGCCGAGTCCAAAATTCAGCGCTTCCCCATCTCAGCCCAGAAAGCAGGTAGAACAAGTTTTGTGGTGTCCTTCAGCTGCCTTTTGGGGTAGTGTAAGAACTACCAACACAACTCCTTTCTGGCACCTTCTCCGGTGGAGTTGTGCATGGGGTGTGTATGGAACAATTTGTCACCAGCCAAGTCCAAAATTCAGCGCTTCCCCATCTCAGCCCAGAAAGCAGGTAGAACAAATTTTGTGGGGCCATTGAGAATCCTACCCGAGCAATTTAATAACTACCAACAGAAGTCCTTTCTGGCACCTTCCCCGGTGGAGTTGTGCATGGGGTGTGTTTGGAACATTTTGTCACCAGCCGAGTCCAAACTTCATCGGTTCCCCATCTCAGCCCAGAAAGCAGGTAGAACAAGTTTTGTGGGGCCATTGCGCATCCTACCCGAGCAATGTAAAAAGTACCAAGAGAAGTCCTTTCTGGCACCTTCCCCGGTGGAGTTGTGCATGGGGTGTGTTTGGAACTTTTTGTCACCAGCCGAGTCCAAAATTCAGCGCTTCCCCATCTCAGCCCAGAAAGCAGGTAGAACAAGTTTTGTGGTGTCCTTCAGCTGCCTTTCGGGGTAGTGTAAGAACTACCAACAGACGTCCTTTCTGGCACCTTCTCCGGTGGAGTTGTGCATGGGGTGTGTATGGAACATTTTGTCACCAGCCGAGTCCAAAATTCAGCACTTCCCCATCTCAGCCCAGAAAGCAGGTAGAACAAGTTTTATGGGGCCATTGAGCATCCTACCCGAACAATCTAAAAAGTACCAAGAGAAGTCCTTTCTGGCACCTTCCCCGGTGGAGTTGTGCATGGGGTGTGTATGGAACATTTTGTCACCAGCCGAGTCCAAAATTCAGCGCTTCCCCATCTCAGCCCAGAAAGCAGGTAGAACAAGTTTTGTGGGGCCATTGAGCATCCTACCCAAGCAATCTAAAAAGTACCAACAGAAGTCCTTTCTGGCACCTTCCCCGGTGGAGTTGTGCATGGGGTGTGTATGGAACATTTTATCACCAGCAGAGTCCAAAACTCAGCGCTTCCCCATCTCAGCCCAGAAAGCAGGTAGAACAAGTTTTGTGGTGACTTTCAACTGCCTACCGGAGCAATGTAAAAACTACCAACAGACGTCCTTTCTGGCACCTTCCCCGGTGGAGTTTTGCATGGGGTGTGTTTGGAATATTTTGTCACCAGCCGAGTCCAAAATTCAGCGCTTCCCCATCTCAGCCCAGAAAGCAGGTAGAACAAGTTTTGTGGTGTCCTTCAGCTGCCTTTCGGGGTAGTGTAAGAACTACCAACAGAACTCCTTTCTGGCACCTTCTCCGGTGGAGTTGTGCATGGGGTGTGTATGGAACAATTTGTCACCAGCCAAGTCCAAAATTCAGCGCTTCCCCATCTCAGCCCAGAAAGCAGGTAGAACAAGTTTTGTGGGGCCATTGTGCATCCTACCCGAGCAATGTAAAAACTACCAACAGAACTCCTTTCTGGCACCTTCCCCGGTGGAGTTGTGCATGGGGTGTGTTTGGAACATTTTGTCACCAGCCGAGTCCAAAATTCAGCGCTTCCCCATCTCAGCCCAGAAAGCAGGTAGAACAAATTTTGGGGGGCCATTGAGCATCCTACCCGAGTAATCTAAAAAGTACCAAGAGAAGTCGTTCCTGGCGCCTTCCCCGGTGGAGTTGTTCATGGGGTGTGTTTGGAACATTTTGTCACCAGCCGAGTCCAAAATTCAGCGCTTCCCCATCTCAGCCCAGAAAGCAGGTAGAACAACTTTTGTGGGGCCATTCAGCTGCCTACCGGGGTAGTGTAAAAACTACCAACAGAAGTCCTTTCTGGCACCTTCCCCGGTGGAGTTGTGCATGGGCTGTGTTTGGAACATTTTGTCACCAGCCGAGTCCAAAATTCAGCGCTTCCCCATCTCAGCCCAGAAAGCAGGTAGAACAAGTTTTGTGGGGCCATTCAGCTGCCTTTCGGGGTAGTGTAAGAACTACCAACAGACGTCCTTTCTGGCACCTTCCCCGGTGGAGTTGTGCATGGGGTGTGTTTGGAACATTTTGTCACCAGCCGAGTCCAACATTCAGCGCTTCCCCATCTCAGCCCAGAAAGCAGGTAGAACAAATTTTGGGGGGCCATTGAGCATCCTACCCGAGCAATCTAAAAAGTACCAAGAGAAGTCGTTCCTGGCACCTTCCCCGGTGGAGTTGTTCATGGGGTGTGTTTGGAACATTTTGTCACCAGTTGAGTCCAAAATTCAGCGCTTCCCCATCTCAGCCCAGAAAGCAGGTAGAACAAGTTTTGTGGTGACTTTCAACTGCCTACCCGGGCAATGAAAAAAGTACCAACAGAAATCCTTTCTGGCACCTTCCCCGGTGGAGTTGTGCATGGGGTGTGTTTGGAACATTTTGTCACCAGCCGAGTCCAAAATTCAGCGCTTCCCCATCCCAGCCCAGAAAGCAGGTAGAACAAATTTTGTGGGGCCATTGAGAATCCTACCCGAGCAATTTAATAAGTACCAAGAGAAGTCCTTTCTGGCACCTTCCCCGGTGGAGTTGTGCATGGGGTGTGTTTGGAACATTTTGTCACCAGCCGAGTCCAAACTTCATCGGTTCCCCATCCCAGCCCAGTAAGCAGGTAGAACAACTTTTGTGGGGCCATTGCGCATCCTACCCGAGCAATGTAAAAACTACCAACAGAAGTCCTTTCTGGCACCTTCCCCGGTGGAGTTGTGCATGGGGTGTGTTTGGAACTTTTTGTCACACGCCGAGTCCAAAATTCAGCGCTTCCCCATCTCAGCCCAGAAAGCAGGTAGAACAAGTTTTGTGGTGTCCTTCAGCTGCCTTTCGGGGTAGTGTAAGAACTACCAACAGACGTCCTTTCTGGCACCTTCTCCAGTGGAGTTGTGCATGGGGTGTGTATGGAACATTTTGTCACCAGCCGAGTCCAAAATTCAGCGCTTCCCCATCTCAGCCCAGAAAGCAGGTAGAACAAGTTTTATGGGGCCATTGAGCATCCTACCCGAGCAATCTAAAAAGTACCAAGAGAAGTCCTTTCTGGCACCTTCCCCGGTGGAGTTGTGCATGGGGTGTGTTTGGAACATTTTGTCACCAGCCGAGTCCAAAATTCAGCGCTTCCCCATCCCAGCCCAGAAAGCAGGTAGAACAAGTTTTGTGGGGCCATTGAGCATCCTACCCAAGCAATCTAAAAAGTACCAACAGAAGTCCTTTCTGGCACCTTCCCCGGTGGAGTTGTGCATGGGGTGTGTATGGAACATTTTGTCACCAGGCGACTCCAAAATTCAGCGCTTCCCCATCTCAGCCCAGAAAGCAGGTAGAACAAGTTTTGTGGTGACTTTCAACTGCCTACCGGAGCAATGTAAAAACTACCAACAGACGTCCTTTCTGGCACCTTCCCCGGTGGAGTTGTGCATGGGGTGTGTTTGGAACATTTTGTCACCAGCCGAGTATAAAATTCAGCGCTTCCCCATCTCAGCCCAGAAAGCAGGTAGAACAAGTTTTGTGGTGTCCTTCAGCTGCCTTTCGGGGTAGTGTAAGAACTACCAACAGACGTCCTTTCTGGCACCTTCTCCGGTGGAGTTGTGCATGGGGTGTGTATGGAACAATTTGTCACCAGCCGAGTCCAAAATTCAGCGCTTCCCCATCTCAGCCCAGAAAGCAGGTAGAACAAGTTTTGTGGGGCCATTGCGCATCCTACCCGAGTAATGTAAAAAGTACCAAGAGAAGTCCTTTCTGGCACCTTCCCCAGTGGAGTTGTGCATGGGGTGTGTTTGGAACATTTTGTCACCAGCCGAGTCCAAAATTCAGCGCTTCCCCATCTCAGCCCAGAAAGCAGGTAGAACAAATTTTGGGGGGCCATTTAGCATCCTACCCGAGTAATCTAAAAAGTACAAAGAGAAGTCGTTCCTGGCACCTTCCCCGGTGGAGTTGTTCATGGGGTGTGTATGGAACATTTTGTCACCAGCCGAGTCCAAAATTCAGCGCTTCCCCATCCCAGCCCCGAAAGCAGGTAGAACAACTTTTGTGGGGCCGTTCAGCTGCCTTTCGGGGTAGTGTAAAAACTACCAACAGAAGTCCTTTCTGGCACCTTCCCCGGTGGAGTTGTGCATGGCGTGTGTATGGAACATTTTGTCACCAGCCGAGTCCAAAATTCAGCGCTTCCCCATCTCAGCCCAGAAAGCAGGTAGAACAAGTTTTGTGGTGACTTTCAACAGCCTACCCGGGCAATGAAAAAAGTACCAACAGACGCCGTTTCTGGCCCCTTCCCCGGTGGAGTTGTGCATGGGGTGTGTTTGGAACATTTTGTCACCAGCCGAGTCCAAAATTCAGCGCTTCCCCATCCCAGCCCAGAAAGCAGGTAGGACAACTTTTGTGGTGTCCTTCAGCTGCCTTTCAGGGTAGTGTAAGAACTACCAACAGAACTCCTTTCTGGCACCTTCTCCGGTGGAGTTGTGCATGGGGTGTGTTTGGAACATTTTGTCACCAGCCGAGTCCAAAATTCAGCTCTTCCCCATCTCAGCCCAGAAAGCAGGTAGAACAAGTTTTGTGGGGCCATTGAGCATCCTACACGAGCAATTTAAAAAGTACCAAGAGAACTCCTTTCTGGCACCTTCCCCGGTGGAGTTGTGCATGGGGTGTGTTTGGAACATTTTGTCACCAGCCGAGTCCAAAATTCAGCGCTTCCCCATCTCAGCCCAGAAAGCAGGTAGAACAAGTTTTGTGGTGACTTTCAACTGCCTACCGGAGCAATGTAAAAAGTACCAACAGAACTCCTTTCTGGCACCTTCCCCGGTGGAGTTGTGCATGGGGTGTGTTTGGAACATTTTGTCACCAGCCGAGTCCAAAATTCAGCGCTTCCCCATCTCAGCCCAGAAAGCAGGTAGAACAAATTTTGTGGTGTCCTTTAGCTGCCTTTCCGGGTAGTGTAAGAACTAGCAACAGAACTCCTTTCTGGCCCCTTCCCCGGTGGAGTTGTGCATGGGGTGTGTTTGGAACATTTTGTCACCAGCCGAGTCCAAAATTCAGCGCTTCCCCATCTCAGCCCAGAAAGGAGGTAGAACAAGTTTTGTGGTGACTTTCAACTGCCTACTGGAGCAATGTAAAAAGTACCAAGAGAACTCCTTTCTGGCACCTTCCCCGGTGGAGTTGTGCATGGGGTGTGTTTGGAACATTTTGTCACCAGCCGAGTCCAAAATTCAGCGCTTCCCCATCCCAGCCCAGAAAGCAGGTAGAACAACTTTTGTGGGGCCATTCAGCTGCCTTTCGGGGTAGTGTAAAAACTACCAACAGAACTCCTTTCTGGCACCTTCCCCGGTGGAGTTGTGCATGGGGTGTGTTTGGGACATTTTGTCACCAGCCGAGTCCAAAATTCAGCGCTTCCCCATCCCAGCCCAGAAAGCAGGTAGCACAAGTTTTGTGGTGTCCTTCAGCTGCCTTTCGGGGTAGTGTAAGAACTAGCAACAGAACTCCTTTCTGGCACCTTCTCCGGTGGAGTTGTGCATGGGGGATGTGTGGAACATTTTGTCACCAGCCGAGTCCAAAATTCAGCGCTTCCCCATCTCAGCCCAGAAAGCAGGTAGAACAAATTTTGTGGGGCCATTGAGCATCCTACCCGAGCAATGTAAAAAGTACCAACATAACTCCTTTCTGGCACCTTCCCCGGTGGAGTTGTGCATGGGGTGTGTTTGGGACATTTTGTCACCAGCCGAGTCCAAAATTCAGCGCTTCCCCATCTCAGCCCAGAAAGCAGGTAGAACAAGTTTTGTGGTGACTTTCAACTGCCTACCGGAGCAATGTAAAAACTACCAACAGACGTCCTTTCTGGCACCTTCCCCGGTGGAGTTGTGCATGGGGTGTGTTTGGAACATTTTGTCACCAGCCGAGTCCAAAATTCAGCGCTTCCCCATCCCAGCCCAGAAAGCAGGTAGAACAAGTTTTGTGGTGTCCTTCAGCTGCCTTTCGGGGTAGTGTAAGAACTACCAACAGAACTCCTTTCTGGCACCTCTCCGGTGGAGTTGTGCATGGGGTGTGTATGGAACATTTTGTCACCAGCCGAGTCCAAAATTCAGCTCTTCCCCATCTCAGCCCAGAAAGCAGGTAGAACAAATTTTGTGGGGCCATTGAGCATCCTACCCGAGCAATTTAAAAAGTACCAACAGAATTCCTTTCTGGCACCTTCCCTGGTTAAGTTCTGCATGGGGAGTGTTTGGGACGTTTTGTCACCAGCCGAGTCCAAAATTCAGCGCTTCCCCATCTCAGCCCAGAAAGCAGGTAGAACAAGTTTTGTGGTGTCCTTCAGCTGCCTACCGGGGTAGTGTAACAACTAGCAACAGAAGTCCTTTCTGGCACCTTCCCCGGTGGAGTTGTGCATGGGGTGTGTATGGAACATTTTGTCACCAGCCGAGTCCAAAATTCAGCGCTTCCCCATCTCAGCCCAGAAAGCAGGTAGAACAAGTTTTGTGGTGACTTTCAACTGCCTACCGGAGCAATGTAAAAACTACCAACAGATGTCCTTTCTGGCACCTTCCCCGGTGGAGTTGTGCATGGGGTGTGTTTGGAACATTTTGTCACCAGCTGAGTCCAATATTCATCGGTTCCCCATCTCAGCCCAGAAAGGAGGTAGAACAAATTTTGTGGGGCCATTGAGCATCCTACCTGAGCAATCTAAAAAGTACCAACAGAACTCCTTTCCGGCACCTTCCCCGGTGGAGTTGTGCATGGGGGATGTGTGGAACATTTTGTCACCAGGCGAGTCCAAAATTCAGCGCTTCCCCATCTCAGCCCAGAAAGCAGGTAGAAAGGGTTTTGTGGTGACTTTCAACTGCCTACCGGAGCAATGCAAAAAGTAACAAGAGAACTCCTTTCTGGCACCTTCCCCGGTGGAGTTGTGCATGGGGTGTGTTTGGGACGTTTTGTCACCAGCCGAGTCCAAAATTCAGCGCTTCCCCATCTCAGCCCAGAAAGCAGGTAGAACAAGTTTTGTGGTGTCCTTCAGCTTCCTACCAGGGTAGTGTAAGAACTACTAACAGACGTCCTTTCTGGCACCTTCCCCGGTGGAGTTGTGCATGGGGTGTTTATGGAACATTTTGTCACCAGCCGAGTCCAAAATTCAGCGCTTCCCCATCTCAGCCCAGAAAGCAGGTAGAACAAGTTTTGTGGGGCCATTGAGCATCCTACACGAACAATCTAAAAAGTACCAACAGAACTCCTTTCCGGCACCTTCCCTGGTGGAATTGTGCATGGGGTGTGTTTGGAACATTTTGTCACCAGCCGAGTCCAAAATTCAGCGCTTCCCCATCCCAGCCCAGAAAGCAGGTAGAACAAGTTTGGTGGTGTCCTTCAGCTGCCTTTCGGGGTAGTGTAAGAACTACCAACAGAACTCCTTTCTGGCACCTTCTCCGGTGGAGTTGTGCATGGGGTGTGTATGGAACATTTTGTCACCAGCCGAGTCCAAAATTCAGCGCTTCCCCATCTCAGCCCAGAAAGCAGGTAGAACAAATTTTGTGGGGCCATTGAGCATCCTACACGAGCAAATTAAAAAGTACCAACAGAAGTCCTTTCTGGCACCTTCCCCGGTGGAGTTGTGCATGGGGTGTGTATGGAACATTTTGTCGCCAGCCGAGTCCAAAATTCAGCGCTTCCCCATGCAATCCCAGAAAGCAGGTAGAAGAACTGTCGTGGTGCCTTTCAGCTGCCTACCAGGGTACTGTAAAAACTACCAACAGAACTCCTTTCTGGCCCCTTCCCCGGTGGAGTTGTGCATGGGGTGTGTTTGGAACATTTTGTCACCAGCCGAGTCCAAAATTCAGCGCTTCCCCATCTCAGCCCAGAAAGCAGGTAGAACAAGTTTTGTGGGGCCATTCAGGTGCCTACCGACGTAGTGTAAAAACTAGCAACAGACGTCCTTTCTGGCACCTTCCCCGGTGGAGTTGTGCATGGGGTGTGTTTGGAACATTTTGTCACCAGCCGAGTCCAAAATTCAGCGCTTCCCCATCTCAGCCCAGAAAGCAGGTAGAACAAGTTTTGTGGTGACTTTCAACTGCCTACCGGAGCAATGTAAAAACTACCAACAGACGTCCTTTCTGGCACCTTCCCCGGTGGAGTTGTGCATGGGGTGTGTTTGGAACATTTTGTCACCAGCCGAGTCCAAAATTCAGCGCTTCCCCATCTCAGCCCAGAAAGCAGGTAGAACAAGTTTTGTGGGGCCATTCAGCTTCCTACCCAGGCAATGTAAAATTAGCAAGAGTAGTCCTTTCCGGCACCTTCCACGGTGGGGTTGTGCATGGGGTGTGTGTGGAACATTTTGTCACCAGCCGAGTCCAAAATTCAGTGCTTCCCCATCTCAGCCCAGAAAGCAGGTAGAACAAGTTTTGTGGGGCCATTCAGGTGCCTACCGACGTAGTGTAAAAAGTACCAACAGTTCTCCTTTCTGGCACCTTCCCCGGTGGAGTTGTGCATGGGGTGTGTTTGGAACATTTTGTCACCAGCCGAGTCCAAAATTCAGCGCTTCCCCATCTCAGCCCAGAAAGCAGGTAGAACAAGTTTTGTGGTGACTTTCAACTGCCTACCGGAGCAATGTAAAAACCACCAACAGACGTCCTTTCTGGCACCTTCCCCGGTGGAGTTGTGCATGGGGTGTGTTTGGAACATTTTGTCACCAGCCTAGTCCAAAATTCAGCGCTTCCCCATCTCAGCCCAGAAAGCAGGTAGAACAAGTTTTGTGGGGCCATTCAGCTTCCTACCCAGGCAATGTAAAATTAGCAAGAGTAGTCCTTTCCGGCACCTTCCACGGTGGGGTTGTGCATGGGGTGTGTTTGGAACATTTTGTCACCAGCCGAGTCCAAAATTCAGTGCTTCCCCATCTCAGCCCAGAAAGCCGGTAGAACAGGTTTTGTGGGGCCATTCAGGTGCCTACCGATGTAGTATAAAAAGTACCAACAGTACTCCTTTCTGGCACCTTCCCCGGTGGAGTTGTGCATGGGGTGTGTTTGGAACATTTTGTCACCAGCCGAGTCCAAAATTCAGCGCTTCCCCATCTCAGCCCAGAAAGCAGGTAGAACAAGTTTTGTGGTGACTTTCAACTGCCTACCGGAGCAATGTAAAAACTACCAACAGACGTCCTTTCTGGCACCTTCCCCGGTGGAGTTGTGCATGGCGTGTGTATGGAACATTTTGTCACCAGCCGAGTCCAAAATTCAGCGCTTCCCCATCTCAGCCCAGAAAGCAGGTAGAACAAATTTTGGGGGGCCATTTAGCATCCTACCCGAGTAATCTAAAAAGTACAAAGAGAAGTCGTTCCTGGCACCTTCCCCGGTGGAGTTGTTCATGGGGTGTGTATGGAACATTTTGTCACCAGCCGAGTCCAAAATTCAGCGCTTCCCCATCCCAGCCCCGAAAGCAGGTAGAACAACTTTTGTGGGGCCGTTCAGCTGCCTTTCGGGGTAGTGTAAAAACTACCAACAGAAGTCCTTTCTGGCACCTTCCCCGGTGGAGTTGTGCATGGCGTGTGTATGGAACATTTTGTCACCAGCCGAGTCCAAAATTCAGCGCTTCCCCATCTCAGCCCAGAAAGCAGGTAGAACAAGTTTTGTGGGGCCATTCAGCTGCCTTTCGGGGTAGTGTAAGAACTACCAACAGAACTCCTTTCTGGCACCTTCTCCGGTGGAGTTGTGCATGGGGTGTGTTTGGAACATTTTGTCACCAGCCGAGTCCAACATTCAGCGCTTCCCCATCTAAGCCCAGAAAGCAGGTAGAACAAATTTTGGGGGGCCATTGAGCATCCTACCCGAGCAATCTAAAAAGTACCAAGAGAAGTCGTTCCTGGCACCTTCCCCGGTGGAGTTGTTCATGGGGTGTGTTTGGAACATTTTGTCACCAGCCGAGTCCAAAATTCAGCGCTTCCCCATCTCAGCCCAGAAAGCAGGTAGAACAAGTTTTGTGGTGACTTTCAACAGCCTACCCGGGCAATGAAAAAAGTACCAACAGACGCCGTTTCTGGCCCCTTCCCCGGTGGAGTTGTGCATGGGGTGTGTTTGGAACATTTTGTCACCAGCCGAGTCCAAAATTCAGCGCTTCCCCATCCCAGCCCAGAAAGCAGGTAGGACAACTTTTGTGGTGTCCTTCAGCTGCCTTTCAGGGTAGTGTAAGAACTACCAACAGAACTCCTTTCTGGCACCTTCTCCGGTGGAGTTGTGCATGGGGTGTGTTTGGAACATTTTGTCACCAGCCGAGTCCAAAATTCAGCTCTTCCCCATCTCAGCCCAGAAAGCAGGTAGAACAAGTTTTGTGGGGCCATTGAGCATCCTACACGAGCAATTTAAAAAGTACCAAGAGAACTCCTTTCTGGCACCTTCCCCGGTGGAGTTGTGCATGGGGTGTGTTTGGAACATTTTGTCACCAGCCGAGTCCAAAATTCAGCGCTTCCCCATCTCAGCCCAGAAAGCAGGTAGAACAAGTTTTGTGGTGACTTTCAACTGCCTACCGGAGCAATGTAAAAAGTACCAACAGAACTCCTTTCTGGCACCTTCCCCGGTGGAGTTGTGCATGGGGTGTGTTTGGAACATTTTGTCACCAGCCGAGTCCAAAATTCAGCGCTTCCCCATCTCAGCCCAGAAAGCAGGTAGAACAAATTTTGTGGTGTCCTTTAGCTGCCTTTCCGGGTAGTGTAAGAACTAGCAACAGAACTCCTTTCTGGCCCCTTCCCCGGTGGAGTTGTGCATGGGGTGTGTTTGGAACATTTTGTCACCAGCCGAGTCCAAAATTCAGCGCTTCCCCATCCCAGCCCAGAAAGCAGGTAGAACAACTTTTGTGGGGCCATTCAGCTGCCTTTCGGGGTAGTGTAAAAACTACCAACAGAACTCCTTTCTGGCACCTTCCCCGGTGGAGTTGTGCATGGGGTGTGTTTGGGACATTTTGTCACCAGCCGAGTCCAAAATTCAGCGCTTCCCCATCCCAGCCCAGAAAGCAGGTAGCACAAGTTTTGTGGTGTCCTTCAGCTGCCTTTCGGGGTAGTGTAAGAACTAGCAACAGAACTCCTTTCTGGCACCTTCTCCGGTGGAGTTGTGCATGGGGGATGTGTGGAACATTTTGTCACCAGCCGAGTCCAAAATTCAGCGCTTCCCCATCTCAGCCCAGAAAGCAGGTAGAACAAATTTTGTGGGGCCATTGAGCATCCTACCCGAGCAATGTAAAAAGTACCAACATAACTCCTTTCTGGCACCTTCCCCGGTGGAGTTGTGCATGGGGTGTGTTTGGGACATTTTGTCACCAGCCGAGTCCAAAATTCAGCGCTTCCCCATCTCAGCCCAGAAAGCAGGTAGAACAAGTTTTGTGGTGACTTTCAACTGCCTACCGGAGCAATGTAAAAACTACCAACAGACGTCCTTTCTGGCACCTTCCCCGGTGGAGTTGTGCATGGGGTGTGTTTGGAACATTTTGTCACCAGCCGAGTCCAAAATTCAGCGCTTCCCCATCCCAGCCCAGAAAGCAGGTAGAACAAGTTTTGTGGTGTCCTTCAGCTGCCTTTCGGGGTAGTGTAAGAACTACCAACAGAACTCCTTTCTGGCACCTCTCCGGTGGAGTTGTGCATGGGGTGTGTATGGAACATTTTGTCACCAGCCGAGTCCAAAATTCAGCTCTTCCCCATCTCAGCCCAGAAAGCAGGTAGAACAAATTTTGTGGGGCCATTGAGCATCCTACCCGAGCAATTTAAAAAGTACCAACAGAATTCCTTTCTGGCACCTTCCCTGGTTAAGTTCTGCATGGGGAGTGTTTGGGACGTTTTGTCACCAGCCGAGTCCAAAATTCAGCGCTTCCCCATCTCAGCCCAGAAAGCAGGTAGAACAAGTTTTGTGGTGTCCTTCAGCTGCCTACCGGGGTAGTGTAACAACTAGCAACAGAAGTCCTTTCTGGCACCTTCCCCGGTGGAGTTGTGCATGGGGTGTGTATGGAACATTTTGTCACCAGCCGAGTCCAAAATTCAGCGCTTCCCCATCTCAGCCCAGAAAGCAGGTAGAACAAGTTTTGTGGTGACTTTCAACTGCCTACCGGAGCAATGTAAAAACTACCAACAGATGTCCTTTCTGGCACCTTCCCCGGTGGAGTTGTGCATGGGGTGTGTTTGGAACATTTTGTCACCAGCTGAGTCCAATATTCATCGGTTCCCCATCTCAGCCCAGAAAGGAGGTAGAACAAATTTTGTGGGGCCATTGAGCATCCTACCTGAGCAATCTAAAAAGTACCAACAGAACTCCTTTCCGGCACCTTCCCCGGTGGAGTTGTGCATGGGGGATGTGTGGAACATTTTGTCACCAGGCGAGTCCAAAATTCAGCGCTTCCCCATCTCAGCCCAGAAAGCAGGTAGAAAGGGTTTTGTGGTGACTTTCAACTGCCTACCGGAGCAATGCAAAAAGTAACAAGAGAACTCCTTTCTGGCACCTTCCCCGGTGGAGTTGTGCATGGGGTGTGTTTGGGACATTTTGTCACCAGCCGAGTCCAAAATTCAGCGCTTCCCCATCTCAGCCCAGAAAGCAGGTAGAACAAGTTTTGTGGTGTCCTTCAGCTTCCTACCAGGGTAGTGTAAGAACTACTAACAGACGTCCTTTCTGGCACCTTCCCCGGTGGAGTTGTGCATGGGGTGTTTATGGAACATTTTGTCACCAGCCGAGTCCAAAATTCAGCGCTTCCCCATCTCAGCCCAGAAAGCAGGTAGAACAAGTTTTGTGGGGCCATTGAGCATCCTACACGAACAATCTAAAAAGTACCAACAGAACTCCTTTCCGGCACCTTCCCTGGTGGAATTGTGCATGGGGTGTGTTTGGAACATTTTGTCACCAGCCGAGTCCAAAATTCAGCGCTTCCCCATCCCAGCCCAGAAAGCAGGTAGAACAAGTTTGGTGGTGTCCTTCAGCTGCCTTTCGGGGTAGTGTAAGAACTACCAACAGAACTCCTTTCTGGCACCTTCTCCGGTGGAGTTGTGCATGGGGTGTGTATGGAACATTTTGTCACCAGCCGAGTCCAAAATTCAGCGCTTCCCCATCTCAGCCCAGAAAGCAGGTAGAACAAATTTTGTGGGGCCATTGAGCATCCTACACGAGCAAATTAAAAAGTACCAACAGAAGTCCTTTCTGGCACCTTCCCCGGTGGAGTTGTGCATGGGGTGTGTATGGAACATTTTGTCGCCAGCCGAGTCCAAAATTCAGCGCTTCCCCATGCCAGCCCAGAAAGCAGGTAGAAGAACTGTCGTGGTGCCTTTCAGCTGCCTACCAGGGTACTGTAAAAACTACCAACAGAACTCCTTTCTGGCCCCTTCCCCGGTGGAGTTGTGCATGGGGTGTGTTTGGAACATTTTGTCACCAGCCGAGTCCAAAATTCAGCGCTTCCCCATCTCAGCCCAGAAAGCAGGTAGAACAAGTTTTGTGGGGCCATTCAGGTGCCTACCGACGTAGTGTAAAAACTAGCAACAGACGTCCTTTCTGGCACCTTCCCCGGTGGAGTTGTGCATGGGGTGTGTTTGGAACATTTTGTCACCAGCCGAGTCCAAAATTCAGCGCTTCCCCATCTCAGCCCAGAAAGCAGGTAGAACAAGTTTTGTGGTGACTTTCAACTGCCTACCGGAGCAATGTAAAAACTACCAACAGACGTCCTTTCTGGCACCTTCCCCGGTGGAGTTGTGCATGGGGTGTGTTTGGAACATTTTGTCACCAGCCGAGTCCAAAATTCAGCGCTTCCCCATCTCAGCCCAGAAAGCAGGTAGAACAAGTTTTGTGGGGCCATTCAGCTTCCTACCCAGGCAATGTAAAATTAGCAAGAGTAGTCCTTTCCGGCACCTTCCACGGTGGGGTTGTGCATGGGGTGTGTGTGGAACATTTTGTCACCAGCCGAGTCCAAAATTCAGTGCTTCCCCATCTCAGCCCAGAAAGCAGGTAGAACAAGTTTTGTGGGGCCATTCAGGTGCCTACCGACGTAGTGTAAAAAGTACCAACAGTTCTCCTTTCTGGCACCTTCCCCGGTGGAGTTGTGCATGGGGTGTGTTTGGAACATTTTGTCACCAGCCGAGTCCAAAATTCAGCGCTTCCCCATCTCAGCCCAGAAAGCAGGTAGAACAAGTTTTGTGGTGACTTTCAACTGCCTACCGGAGCAATGTAAAAACCACCAACAGACGTCCTTTCTGGCACCTTCCCCGGTGGAGTTGTGCATGGGGTGTGTTTGGAACATTTTGTCACCAGCCTAGTCCAAAATTCAGCGCTTCCCCATCTCAGCCCAGAAAGCAGGTAGAACAAGTTTTGTGGGGCCATTCAGCTTCCTACCCAGGCAATGTAAAATTAGCAAGAGTAGTCCTTTCCGGCACCTTCCACGGTGGGGTTGTGCATGGGGTGTGTTTGGAACATTTTGTCACCAGCCGAGTCCAAAATTCAGTGCTTCCCCATCTCAGCCCAGAAAGCCGGTAGAACAGGTTTTGTGGGGCCATTCAGGTGCCTACCGATGTAGTATAAAAAGTACCAACAGTACTCCTTTCTGGCACCTTCCCCGGTGGAGTTGTGCATGGGGTGTGTTTGGAACATTTTGTCACCAGCCGAGTCCAAAATTCAGCGCTTCCCCATCTCAGCCCAGAAAGCAGGTAGAACAAGTTTTGTGGTGACTTTCAACTGCCTACCGGAGCAATGTAAAAACTACCAACAGACGTCCTTTCTGGCACCTTCCCCGGTGGAGTTGTGCATGGGGTGTGTTTGGAACATTTTGTCACCAGCCTAGTCCAAAATTCAGCGCTTCCCCATCTCAGCCCAGAAAGCAGGTAGAACAAGTTTTGTGGGGCCATTCAGCTTCCTACCCAGGCAATGTAAAATTAGCAAGAGTAGTCCTTTCCGGCACCTTCCACGGTGGGGTTGTGCATGGGGTGTGTGTGGAACATTTTGTCACCAGCCGAGTCCAAAATTAGGCTGTTCCCCATCTCAGCCCAGAAAGCAGGTAGAACAAGTTTTGTGGGGCCATTCAGGTGCCTACCGACGTAGTGTAAAAACTACCAACAGACGTCCTTTCTGGCACCTTCCCCGGTGGAGTTGTGCATGGGGTGTGTTTGGAACATTTTGTCACCAGCCGAGTCCAAAATTCAGCGCTTCCCCATCTCAGCCCAGAAAGCAGGTAGAACAAGTTTTGTGGTGACTTTCAACTGCCTACCGGAGCAATGTAAAAACTACCAACAGACGTCCTTTCTGGCACCTTCCCCGGTGGAGCTGTGCATGGGGTGTGTTTGGAACATTTTGTCACCAGCCGAGTCCAAAATTCAGCGCTTCCCCATCTCAGCCCAGAAAGCAGGTAGAACAAGTTTTGTGGGGCCATTCAGCTTCCTACCCAGGCAATGTAAAATTAGCAAGAGTAGTCCTTTCCGGCACCTTCCACGGTGGGGTTGTGCATGGGGTGTGTGTGGAACATTTTGTCACCAGCCGAGTCCAAAATTCAGTGCTTCCCCATCTCAGCCCAGAAAGCAGGTAGAACAAGTTTTGTGGGGCCATTCAGGTGCCTACCGACGTAGTGTAAAAAGTACCAACAGTTCTCCTTTCTGGCACCTTCCCCGGTGGAGTTGTGCATGGGGTGTGTTTGGAACATTTTGTCACCAGCCGAGTCCAAAATTCAGCGCTTCCCCATCTCAGCCCAGAAAGCAGGTAGAACAAGTTTTGTGGGGCCATTCAGCTTCCTACCCAGGCAATGTAAAATTAACAAGAGTAGTCCTTTCCGGCACCTTCCACGGTGGGGTTGTGCATGGGGTGTATGTGGAACATTTTGTCACCAGCCGAGTCCAAAATTCAGTGCTTCCCCATCTCAGCCCAGAAAGCAGGTAGAACAAGTTTTGTGGGGCCATTCAGGTGCCTACCGACGTAGTGTAAAAAGTACCAACAGTTCTCCTTTCTGGCACCTTCCCCGGTGGAGTTGTGCATGGGGTGTGTTTGGAACATTTTGTCACCAGCCGAGTCCAAAATTCAGCGCTTCCCCATCTCAGCCCAGAAAGCAGGTAGAACAAGTTTTGTGGTGACTTTCAACTGCCTACCGGAGCAATGTAAAAACCACCAACAGACGTCCTTTCTGGCACCTTCCCCGGTGGAGTTGTGCATGGGGTGTGTTTGGAACATTTTGTCACCAGCCTAGTCCAAAATTCAGCGCTTCCCCATCTCAGCCCAGAAAGCAGGTAGAACAAGTTTTGTGGGGCCATTCAGCTTCCTACCCAGGCAATGTAAAATTAGCAAGAGTAGTCCTTTCCGGCACCTTCCACGGTGGGGTTGTGCATGGGGTGTGTTTGGAACATTTTGTCACCAGCCGAGTCCAAAATTCAGTGCTTCCCCATCTCAGCCCAGAAAGCCGGTAGAACAGGTTTTGTGGGGCCATTCAGGTGCCTACCGATGTAGTATAAAAAGTACCAACAGTACTCCTTTCTGGCACCTTCCCCGGTGGAGTTGTGCATGGGGTGTGTTTGGAACATTTTGTCACCAGCCGAGTCCAAAATTCAGCGCTTCCCCATCTCAGCCCAGAAAGCAGGTAGAACAAGTTTTGTGGTGACTTTCAACTGCCTACCGGAGCAATGTAAAAACTACCAACAGACGTCCTTTCTGGCACCTTCCCCGGTGGAGTTGTGCATGGGGTGTGTTTGGAACATTTTGTCACCAGCCTAGTCCAAAATTCAGCGCTTCCCCATCTCAGCCCAGAAAGCAGGTAGAACAAGTTTTGTGGGGCCATTCAGCTTCCTACCCAGGCAATGTAAAATTAGCAAGAGTAGTCCTTTCCGGCACCTTCCACGGTGGGGTTGTGCATGGGGTGTGTGTGGAACATTTTGTCACCAGCCGAGTCCAAAATTAGGCTGTTCCCCATCTCAGCCCAGAAAGCAGGTAGAACAAGTTTTGTGGGGCCATTCAGGTGCCTACCGACGTAGTGTAAAAACTACCAACAGACGTCCTTTCTGGCACCTTCCCCGGTGGAGTTGTGCATGGGGTGTGTTTGGAACATTTTGTCACCAGCCGAGTCCAAAATTCAGCGCTTCCCCATCTCAGCCCAGAAAGCAGGTAGAACAAGTTTTGTGGTGACTTTCAACTGCCTACCGGAGCAATGTAAAAACTACCAACAGACGTCCTTTCTGGCACCTTCCCCGGTGGAGCTGTGCATGGGGTGTGTTTGGAACATTTTGTCACCAGCCGAGTCCAAAATTCAGCGCTTCCCCATCTCAGCCCAGAAAGCAGGTAGAACAAGTTTTGTGGGGCCATTCAGCTTCCTACCCAGGCAATGTAAAATTAGCAAGAGTAGTCCTTTCCGGCACCTTCCACGGTGGGGTTGTGCATGGGGTGTGTGTGGAACATTTTGTCACCAGCCGAGTCCAAAATTCAGTGCTTCCCCATCTCAGCCCAGAAAGCAGGTAGAACAAGTTTTGTGGGGCCATTCAGGTGCCTACCGACGTAGTGTAAAAAGTACCAACAGTTCTCCTTTCTGGCACCTTCCCCGGTGGAGTTGTGCATGGGGTGTGTTTGGAACATTTTGTCACCAGCCGAGTCCAAAATTCAGCGCTTCCCCATCTCAGCCCAGAAAGCAGGTAGAACAAGTTTTGTGGGGCCATTCAGCTTCCTACCCAGGCAATGTAAAATTAACAAGAGTAGTCCTTTCCGGCACCTTCCACGGTGGGGTTGTGCATGGGGTGTATGTGGAACATTTTGTCACCAGCCGAGTCCAAAATTCAGTGCTTCCCCATCTCAGCCCAGAAAGCAGGTAGAACAAGTTTTGTGGGGCCATTCAGGTGCCTACCGATGTAGTATAAAAAGTACCAACAGAAGTCCTTTCTGGCACCTTCCCCGGTGGAGTTGTGCATGGGGTGTGTTTGGAACATTTTGTCACCAGCCGAGTCCAAAATTCAGCGCTTCCCCATCCCAGCCCAGAAAGCAGGAAGAAAAAGTTTTGTGGTGACTTTCAACTGCCTACCGGAGCAATCTAAAAGGACCAACAGACGTCCTTTCTGGCACCTTCCCCGGTGGAGCTGTGCATGGGGTGTGTTTGGAACATTTTGTCACCAGCCGAGTCCAAAATTCAGCGCTTCCCCATCTCAGCCCAGAAAGCACGCAGAACAAGTTTTGTGGGGCCATTGAGCATCCTACCCGAGCAATTTAAAAAGTACCAACAGACGTCCTTTCTGGCACCTTCCCCGGTGGAGTTGTGCATGGGGTGTGTTTTGGACATTTTGCAACCAGCCGAGTCCAAAATTCAGCGCTTCCCCATCTCAGCCCAGAAAGCAGGTAGAACAAGTTTTGTGGTGACTTTCAACTGCCTACCGGAGCAATTTAAAAACTACCAACAGAACTCCTTTCTGGCACCTTCCCCGGTGGAGTTGTGCATGGGGTGTGTTTGGAACATTTTGTCACCAGCCGAGTCCAAAATTCAGCGCTTCCCCATCTCAGCCCAGAAAGCACGTAGAACAAGTTTTGTGGGGCCATTCAGCTTCCTACCCAGGCAATGTAAAAAGTAGCAAGAGTAGTCCTTTCCGGCACCTTCCACGGTGGGGTTGTGCATGGGGTGTGTGTGGAACATTTTGTCACCAGCCGAGTCCAAAATTCTGTGCTTCCCCATCTCAGCCCAGAAAGCAGGTAGAACAAGTTTTTTGGGGCCATTCAAGTGCCTACCGATGTAGTATAAAAAGTACCAACAGAATTCCTTTCTGGCACCTTCCCCGGTGGAGTTGTGCATGGGGTGTGTTTGGAACATTTTGTCACCAGCCAAGTCCAACATTCATCGGTTCCCCATCTCAGCTCAGAAAGCAGGTAGAACAAATTTTGTGGGGCCATTGAGCATCCTACACGAGCAAATTAAAAAGTACCAACAGAAGTCCTTTCTGGCACCTTCCCCGGTGGAGTTGTGCATGGGGTGTGTATGGAACATTTTGTCGCCAGCCGAGTCCAAAATTCAGCGCTTCCCCATGCCAGCCCAGAAAGCAGGTAGAAGAACTGTCGTGGTGCCTTTCAGCTGCCTACCAGGGTACTGTAAAAACTACCAACAGAACTCCTTTCTGGCCCCTTCCCCGGTGGAGTTGTGCATGGGGTGTGTTTGGAACATTTTGTCACCAGCCGAGTCCAAAATTCAGCGCTTCCCCATCTCAGCCCAGAAAGCAGGTAGAACAAGTTTTGTGGGGCCATTCAGGTGCCTACCGACGTAGTGTAAAAACTACCAACAGACGTCCTTTCTGGCACCTTCCCCGGTGGAGTTGTGCATGGGGTGTGTTTGGAACATTTTGTCACCAGCCGAGTCCAAAATTCAGCGCTTCCCCATCTCAGCCCAGAAAGCAGGTAGAACAAGTTTTGTGGTGACTTTCAACTGCCTACCGGAGCAATGTAAAAACTACCAACAGACGTCCTTTCTGGCACCTTCCCCGGTGGAGTTGTGCATGGGGTGTGTTTGGAACATTTTGTCACCAGCCTAGTCCAAAATTCAGCGCTTCCCCATCTCAGCCCAGAAAGCAGGTAGAACAAGTTTTGTGGGGCCATTCAGCTTCCTACCCAGGCAATGTAAAATTAGCAAGAGTAGTCCTTTCCGGCACCTTCCACGGTGGGGTTGTGCATGGGGTGTGTGTGGAACATTTTGTCACCAGCCGAGTCCAAAATTCAGTGCTTCCCCATCTCAGCCCAGAAAGCAGGTAGAACAAGTTTTGTGGGGCCATTCAGGTGCCTACCGACGTAGTGTAAAAAGTACCAACAGTTCTCCTTTCTGGCACCTTCCCCGGTGGAGTTGTGCATGGGGTGTGTTTGGAACATTTTGTCACCAGCCGAGTCCAAAATTCAGCGCTTCCCCATCTCAGCCCAGAAAGCAGGTAGAACAAGTTTTGTGGTGACTTTCAACTGCCTACCGGAGCAATGTAAAAACTACCAACAGACGTCCTTTCTGGCACCTTCCCCGGTGGAGTTGTGCATGGGGTGTGTTTGGAACATTTTGTCACCAGCCTAGTCCAAAATTCAGCGCTTCCCCATCTCAGCCCAGAAAGCAGGTAGAACAAGTTTTGTGGGGCCATTCAGCTTCCTACCCAGGCAATGTAAAATTAGCAAGAGTAGTCCTTTCCGGCACCTTCCACGGTGGGGTTGTGCATGGGGTGTGTGTGGAACATTTTGTCACCAGCCGAGTCCAAAATTCAGTGCTTCCCCATCTCAGCCCAGAAAGCCGGTAGAACAGGTTTTGTGGGGCCATTCAGGTGCCTACCGATGTAGTATAAAAAGTACCAACAGTACTCCTTTCTGGCACCTTCCCCGGTGGAGTTGTGCATGGGGTGTGTTTGGAACATTTTGTCACCAGCCGAGTCCAAAATTCAGCGCTTCCCCATCTCAGCCCAGAAAGCAGGTAGAACAAGTTTTGTGGTGACTTTCAACTGCCTACCGGAGCAATGTAAAAACTACCAACAGACGTCCTTTCTGGCACCTTCCCCGGTGGAGTTGTGCATGGGGTGTGTTTGGAACATTTTGTCACCAGCCGAGTCCAAAATTCAGCGCTTCCCCATCTCAGCCCAGAAAGCAGGTAGAACAAGTTTTGTGGGGCCATTCAGCTTCCTACCCAGGCAATGTAAAATTAGCAAGAGTAGTCCTTTCCGGCACCTTCCACGGTGGGGTTGTGCATGGGGTGTGTGTGGAACATTTTGTCACCAGCCGAGTCCAAAATTCGGCTGTTCCCCATCTCAGCCCAGAAAGCAGGTAGAACAAGTTTTGTGGGGCCATTCAGGTGCCTACCGACGTAGTGTAAAAACTACCAACAGACGTCCTTTCTGGCACCTTCCCCGGTGGAGTTGTGCATGGGGTGTGTTTGGAACATTTTGTCACCAGCCGAGTCCAAAATTCAGCGCTTCCCCATCTCAGCCCAGAAAGCAGGTAGAACAAGTTTTGTGGTGACTTTCAACTGCCTACCGGAGCAATGTAAAAACTACCAACAGACGTCCTTTCTGGCACCTTCCCCGGTGGAGCTGTGCATGGGGTGTGTTTGGAACATTTTGTCACCAGCCGAGTCCAAAATTCAGCGCTTCCCCATCTCAGCCCAGAAAGCAGGTAGAACAAGTTTTGTGGGACAATTCAGCTTCCTACCCAGGCAATGTAAAATTAGCAAGAGTAGTCCTTTCCGGCACCTTCCACGGTGGGGTTGTGCATGGGGTGTGTGTGGAACATTTTGTCACCAGCCGAGTCCAAAATTCAGTGCTTCCCCATCTCAGCCCAGAAAGCCGGTAGAACAGGTTTTGTGGGGCCATTCAGGTGCCTACCGATGTAGTATAAAAAGTACCAACAGTACTCCTTTCTGGCACCTTCCCCGGTGGAGTTGTGCATGGGGTGTGTTTGGAACATTTTGTCACCAGCCGAGTCCAAAATTCAGCGCTTCCCCATCTCAGCCCAGAAAGCAGGTAGAACAAGTTTTGTGGTGACTTTCAACTGCCTACCGGAGCAATGTAAAAACTACCAACAGACGTCCTTTCTGGCACCTTCCCCGGTGGAGTTGTGCATGGGGTGTGTTTGGAACATTTTGTCACCAGCCTAGTCCAAAATTCAGCGCTTCCCCATCTCAGCCCAGAAAGCAGGTAGAACAAGTTTTGTGGGGCCATTCAGCTTCCTACCCAGGCAATGTAAAATTAGCAAGAGTAGTCCTTTCCGGCACCTTCCACGGTGGGGTTGTGCATGGGGTGTGTGTGGAACATTTTGTCACCAGCCGAGTCCAAAATTCAGTGCTTCCCCATCTCAGCCCAGAAAGCAGGTAGAACAAGTTTTGTGGGGCCATTCAGGTGCCTACCGATGTAGTATAAAAAGTACCAACAGAAGTCCTTTCTGGCACCTTCCCCGGTGGAGTTGTGCATGGGGTGTGTTTGGAACATTTTGTCACCAGCCGAGTCCAAAATTCAGCGCTTCCCCATCCCAGCCCAGAAAGCAGGTAGAACAAGTTTTGTGGTGACTTTCAACTGCCTACCGGAGCAATCTAAAAGGACCAACAGACGTCCTTTCTGGCACCTTCCCCGGTGGAGCTGTGCATGGGGTGTGTTTGGAACATTTTGTCACCAGCCGAGTCCAAAATTCAGCGCTTCCCCATCTCAGCCCAGAAAGCACGCAGAACAAGTTTTGTGGGGCCATTGAGCATCCTACCCGAGCAATTTAAAAAGTACCAACAGACGTCCTTTCTGGCACCTTCCCCGGTGGAGTTGTGCATGGGGTGTGTTTTGGACATTTTGCAACCAGCCGAGTCCAAAATTCAGCGCTTCCCCATCTCAGCCCAGAAAGCAGGTAGAACAAGTTTTGTGGTGACTTTCAACTGCCTACCGGAGCAATGTAAAAACTACCAACAGACGTCCTTTCTGGCACCTTCCCCGGTGGAGTTGTGCATGGGGTGTGTTTGGAACATTTTGTCACCAGCCGAGTCCAAAATTCAGCGCTTCCCCATCTCAGCCCAGAAAGCACGTAGAACAAGTTTTGTGGGGCCATTCAGCTTCCTACCCAGGCAATGTAAAAAGTAGCAAGAGTAGTCCTTTCCGGCACCTTCCACGGTGGGGTTGTGCATGGGGTGTGTGTGGAACATTTTGTCACCAGCCGAGTCCAAAATTCTGTGCTTCCCCATCTCAGCCCAGAAAGCAGGTAGAACAAGTTTTGTGGGGCCATTCAGGTGCCTACCGATGTAGTATAAAAAGTACCAACAGAATTCCTTTCTGGCACCTTCCCCGGTGGAGTTGTGCATGGGGTGTGTTTGGAACATTTTGTCACCAGCCAAGTCCAACATTCATCGGTTCCCCATCTCAGCTCAGAAAGCAGGTAGAACAAATTTTGTGGGGCCATTGAGCATCCTACCCGAGCAATCTAAAAAGTACCAACAGAACTCCTTTCCGGCACCTTCCCCGGTGGAGTTGTGCATGGGGTGTGTATGGAACATTTTGTCACCAGCCGAGTCCAAAATTCAGCGCTTCCCCATCTCAGCCCAGAAAGCAGGTAGAACAAATTTTGTGGGGCCATTGAGCATCCTACCCGAGCAAATTAAAAAGTACCAACAGAAGTCCTTTCTGGCACCTTCCCCGGTGGAGTTGTGCATGGGGTGTGTATGGAACATTTTGTCGCCAGCCGAGTCCAAAATTCAGCGCTTCCCCATGCCAGCCCAGAAAGCAGGTAGAAGAACTGTCATGGTGCCTTTCAGCTGCCTACCAGGGTACTGTAAAAACTACCAACAGAACTCCTTTCTGGCCCCTTCCCCGGTGGAGTTGTGCATGGGGTGTGTTTGGAACATTTTGTCACCAGCCGAGTCCAAAATTCAGCGCTTCCCCATCTCAGCCCAGAAAGCAGGTAGAACAAGTTTTGTGGGGCCATTCAGGTGCCTACCGACGTAGTGTAAAAACTACCAACAGACGTCCTTTCTGGCACCTTCCCCGGTGGAGTTGTGCATGGGGTGTGTATGGAACATTTTGTCACCAGCCGAGTCCAAAATTCAGCGCTTCCCCATCTCAGCCCAGAAAGCAGGTAGAACAAGTTTTGTGGGGCCATTGAGCATCCTACACGAGCAAATTAAAAAGTACCAACAGAAGTCCTTTCTGGCACCTTCCCCGGTGGAGTTGTGCATGGGGTGTGTATGGAACATTTTGTCGCCAGCCGAGTCCAAAATTCAGCGCTTCCCCATGCCAGCCCAGAAAGCAGGTAGAAGAACTGTCGTGGTGCCTTTCAGCTGCCTACCAGGGTACTGTAAAAACTACCAACAGAACTCCTTTCTGGCCCCTTCCCCGGTGGAGTTGTGCATGGGGTGTGTTTGGAACATTTTGTCACCAGCCGAGTCCAAAATTCAGCGCTTCCCCATCTCAGCCCAGAAAGCAGGTAGAACAAGTTTTGTGGGGCCATTCAGGTGCCTACCGACGTAGTGTAAAAACTACCAACAGACGTCCTTTCTGGCACCTTCCCCGGTGGAGTTGTGCATGGGGTGTGTTTGGAACATTTTGTCACCAGCCGAGTCCAAAATTCAGCGCTTCCCCATCTCAGCCCAGAAAGCAGGTAGAACAAGTTTTGTGGTGACTTTCAACTGCCTACCGGAGCAATGTAAAAACTACCAACAGACGTCCTTTCTGGCACCTTCCCCGGTGGAGTTGTGCATGGGGTGTGTTTGGAACATTTTGTCACCAGCCTAGTCCAAAATTCAGCGCTTCCCCATCTCAGCCCAGAAAGCAGGTAGAACAAGTTTTGTGGGGCCATTCAGCTTCCTACCCAGGCAATGTAAAATTAGCAAGAGTAGTCCTTTCCGGCACCTTCCACGGTGGGGTTGTGCATGGGGTGTGTGTGGAACATTTTGTCACCAGCCGAGTCCAAAATTCAGTGCTTCCCCATCTCAGCCCAGAAAGCAGGTAGAACAAGTTTTGTGGGGCCATTCAGGTGCCTACCGACGTAGTGTAAAAAGTACCAACAGTTCTCCTTTCTGGCACCTTCCCCGGTGGAGTTGTGCATGGGGTGTGTTTGGAACATTTTGTCACCAGCCGAGTCCAAAATTCAGCGCTTCCCCATCTCAGCCCAGAAAGCAGGTAGAACAAGTTTTGTGGTGACTTTCAACTGCCTACCGGAGCAATGTAAAAACTACCAACAGACGTCCTTTCTGGCACCTTCCCCGGTGGAGTTGTGCATGGGGTGTGTTTGGAACATTTTGTCACCAGCCTAGTCCAAAATTCAGCGCTTCCCCATCTCAGCCCAGAAAGCAGGTAGAACAAGTTTTGTGGGGCCATTCAGCTTCCTACCCAGGCAATGTAAAATTAGCAAGAGTAGTCCTTTCCGGCACCTTCCACGGTGGGGTTGTGCATGGGGTGTGTGTGGAACATTTTGTCACCAGCCGAGTCCAAAATTCAGTGCTTCCCCATCTCAGCCCAGAAAGCCGGTAGAACAGGTTTTGTGGGGCCATTCAGGTGCCTACCGATGTAGTATAAAAAGTACCAACAGTACTCCTTTCTGGCACCTTCCCCGGTGGAGTTGTGCATGGGGTGTGTTTGGAACATTTTGTCACCAGCCGAGTCCAAAATTCAGCGCTTCCCCATCTCAGCCCAGAAAGCAGGTAGAACAAGTTTTGTGGTGACTTTCAACTGCCTACCGGAGCAATGTAAAAACTACCAACAGACGTCCTTTCTGGCACCTTCCCCGGTGGAGTTGTGCATGGGGTGTGTTTGGAACATTTTGTCACCAGCCTAGTCCAAAATTCAGCGCTTCCCCATCTCAGCCCAGAAAGCAGGTAGAACAAGTTTTGTGGGGCCATTCAGCTTCCTACCCAGGCAATGTAAAATTAGCAAGAGTAGTCCTTTCCGGCACCTTCCACGGTGGGGTTGTGCATGGGGTGTGTGTGGAACATTTTGTCACCAGCCGAGTCCAAAATTCAGTGCTTCCCCATCTCAGCCCAGAAAGCAGGTAGAACAAGTTTTGTGGGGCCTTTCAGGTGCCTACCGACGTAGTGTAAAAACTACCAACAGACGTCCTTTCTGGCACCTTCCCCGGTGGAGTTGTGCATGGGGTGTGTTTGGAACATTTTGTCACCAGCCGAGTCCAAAATTCAGCGCTTCCCCATCTCAGCCCAGAAAGCAGGTAGAACAAGTTTTGTGGTGACTTTCAACTGCCTACCGGAGCAATGTAAAAACTACCAACAGACGTCCTTTCTGGCACCTTCCCCGGTGGAGCTGTGCATGGGGTGTGTTTGGAACATTTTGTCACCAGCCGAGTCCAAAATTCAGCGCTTCCCCATCTCAGCCCAGAAAGCAGGTAGAACAAGTTTTGTGGGGCCATTCAGCTTCCTACCCAGGCAATGTAAAATTAGCAAGAGTAGTCCTTTCCGGCACCTTCCACGGTGGGGTTGTGCATGGGGTGTGTGTGGAACATTTTGTCACCAGCCGAGTCCAAAATTCAGTGCTTCCCCATCTCAGCCCAGAAAGCAGGTAGAACAAGTTTTGTGGGGCCATTCAGGTGCCTACCGACGTAGTGTAAAAAGTACCAACAGTTCTCCTTTCTGGCACCTTCCCCGGTGGAGTTGTGCATGGGGTGTGTTTGGAACATTTTGTCACCAGCCGAGTCCAAAATTCAGCGCTTCCCCATCTCAGCCCAGAAAGCAGGTAGAACAAGTTTTGTGGTGACTTTCAACTGCCTACCGGAGCAATGTAAAAAGTACCAACAGACGTCGTTTCTGGCACCTTCCCCGGTGGAGTTGTGCATGGGGTGTGTTTGGAACATTTTGTCACCAGCCGAGTCCAAAATTCAGCGCTTCCCCATCTCAGCCCAGAAAGCAGGTAGAACAAGTTTTGTGGGGCCATTCAGGTGCCTACTGATGTAGTATAAAAAAGTACTAACAGACGTCCTTTCTGGCACATTCCCTGGTGGAGTTGTGCATGGGGTGTGTTTGGAACATTTTGTCACCAGCCGAGTCCAAAATTCAGCGCTTCCCCATCTCAGCCCAGAAAGCAGGTAGAACAAGTTTTGTGGGGCCATTCAGCTTCCTACCCAGGCAATGTAAAAAGTAGCAAGAGTAGTCCTTTCCGGCACCTTCCACGGTGGGGTTGTGCATGGGGTGTGTGTGGAACATTTTGTCACCAGCCGAGTCCAAAATTCTGTGCTTCCCCATCTCAGCCCAGAAAGCAGGTAGAACAAGTTTTGTGGGGCCATTCAGGTGCCTACCGATGTAGTATAAAAAGTACCAACAGAATTCCTTTCTGGCACCTTCCCCGGTGGAGTTGTGCATGGGGTGTGTTTGGAACATTTTGTCACCAGCCAAGTCCAACATTCATCGGTTCCCCATCTCAGCCCAGAAAGCAGGTAGAACAAATTTTGTGGGGCCATTGAGCATCCTACCCGAGCAATCTAAAAAGTACCAACAGAACTCCTTTCCGGCACCTTCCCCGGTGGAGTTGTGCATGGGGGATGTGTGGAACATTCTGTCACCAGGCGAGTCCAAAATTCAGCTGTTCCCCATCTCAGCCCAGAAAGCAGGTAGAACAAGTTTTGTGGGGCCATTCAGGTGCCTACCGACGTAGTATAAAAAGTACCAACAGACGTCCTTTCTGGCCCCTTCCCCGGTGGAGTTGTGCATGGGGTGTGTTTGGAACATTTTGTCACCAGCCGAGTCCAAAATTCAGCGCTTCCCCATCTCAGCCCAGAAAGCAGGTAGAACAAGTTTTGTGGTGACTTTCAACTGCCTACCGGAGCAATGTAAAAAGTACCAACAGACGCCGTTTCTGGCCCCTTCCCCGGTGGAGTTGTGCATGGGGTGTGTTTGGAACATTTTGTCACCAGCCGAGTCCAAAATTCAGCGCTTCCCCATCTCAGCCCAGAAAGCAGGTAGAACAAGTTTTGTGGGGCCATTCAGGTGCCTACTGATGTAGTATAAAAAAGTACTAACAGACGTCCTTTCTGGCACATTCCCTGGTGGAGTTGTGCATGGGGTGTGTTTGGAACATTTTGTCACCAGCCGAGTCCAAAATTCAGCGCTTCCCCATCTCAGCCCAGAAAGCACGTAGAACAAGTTTTGTGGGGCCATTCAGCTTCCTACCCAGGCAATGTAAAAAGTAGCAAGAGTAGTCCTTTCCGGCACCTTCCACGGTGGGGTTGTGCATGGGGTGTGTGTGGAACATTTTGTCACCAGCCGAGTCCAAAATTCTGTGCTTCCCCATCTCAGCCCAGAAAGCAGGTAGAACAAGTTTTGTGGGGCCATTCAGGTGCCTACCTGTGCAGTGTAAAAACTACCAACAGACGTCCCTTCTGGCACCTTCCCCGGTGGAGTTGTGCATGGGGTGTGTTTGGAACATTTTGTCACCAGCCAAGTCCAACATTCATCGGTTCCCCATCTCAGCCCAGAAAGCAGGTAGAACAAATTTTGTGGGGCCATTGAGCATCCTACCCGAGCAATCTAAAAAGGACCAACAGAACTCCTTTCCGGCACCTTCCCCGGTGGAGTTGTGCATGGGGGATGTGTGGAACATTCTGTCACCAGGCGAGTCCAAAATTCAGCTGTTCCCCATCTCAGCCCAGAAAGCAGGTAGAATAAGTTTTGTGGGGCCATTCAGGTGCCTACCGACGTAGTATAAAAAGTAACAACAGACGTCCTTTCTGGCCCCTTCTCTGGTGGAGTTGTGCATGGGGTGTGTTTGGAACATTTTGTCACCAGCCGAGTCCAAAATTCAGCGCTTCCCCATCTCAGCCCAGAAAGCAGGTAGAACAAGTTTTGTGGTGACTTTCAACTGCCTACCGGAGCAATGTAAAAAGTACCAACAGACGTCGTTTCTGGCCCCTTCCCCGGTGGAGTTGTGCATGGGGTGTGTTTGGAACATTTTGTCACCAGCAGAGTCCAAAATTCAGCGCTTCCCCATCTCAGCCCAGAAAGCAGGTAGAACAAGTTTTGTGGGGCCATTCAGGTGCCTACTGATGTAGTATAAAAAAGTACTAACAGACGTCCTTTCTGGCACATTCCCTGGTGGAGTTGTGCATGGGGTGTGTTTGGAACATTTTGTCACCAGCCGAGTCCAAAATTCAGCGCTTCCCCATCTCAGCCCAGAAAGCAGGTAGAACAAGTTTTGTGGGGCCATTCAGCTTCCTACCCAGGCAATGTAAAAAGTACCAAGAGTAGTCCTTTCCGGCACCTTCCACGGTGGGGTTGTGCATGGGGTGTGTGTGGAACATTTTGTCACCAGCCGAGTCCAAAATACTGTGCTTCCCCATCTCAGCCCAGAAAGCAGGTAGAACAAGTTTTGTGGGGCCATTCAGGTGCCTACCGATGTAGTATAAAAAGTACCAACAGAATTCCTTTCTGGCACCTTCCCCGGTGGAGTTGTGCATGGGGTGTGTTTGGAACATTTTGTCACCAGCCAAGTCCAACATTCATCGGTTCCCCATCTCAGCCCAGAAAGCAGGTACAACAAATTTTGTGGGGCCATTGAGCATCCTACCCGAGCAATCTAAAAAGTACCAACAGAACTCCTTTCCGGCACCTTCCCCGGTGGAGTTGTGCATGGGGGGTGTGTGGAACATTTTGTCACCAGCCGAGTCCAAAATTCAGTGCTTCCCCATCTCAGCCCAGAAAGCAGGTAGAACAAGTTTTGTGGGGCCATTCAGGTGCCTACTGATGTAGTATAAAAAAGTACTAACAGACGTCCTTTCTGGCACATATCCCTGGTGGAGTTGTGCATGGGGTGTGTTTGGAACATTTTGTCACCAGCCGAGTCCAAACTTCATCGGTTCCCCATCTCAGCCCAGAAAGCAGGTAGAACAAGTTTTGTGGTGACTTTCAACTGCCTACCGGAGCAATGTAAAAACTACCAACAGACGTCCTTTCTGGCACCTTCCCCGGTGGAGTTGTGCATGGGGTGTGTTTGGAACATTTTGTCACCAGCCGAGTCCAAAATTCAGCGCTTCCCCATCTCAGCCCAGAAAGCAGGTAGAACAAGTTTTGTGGGGCCATTCAGCTTCCTACCCGAGCAATGTAAAAAGTAGCAAGAGTAGTCCATTCCGGCACCTTCCCCGGTTGGGTTGTGCATGGGGGGTGTGTGGAACATTTTGTCACCAGGCGAGTCCAAAATTCAGCGCTTCCCCATCTCAGCCCAGAAAGTAGGGAGAACATCTTTTTTGGGGCCATTGAGCATCCTACCCGAGCAATTTAAAAAGTACCAACAGAAGTCCTTTCTGGCACCTTCCCCGGTGGAGTTGTGCATGGGGTGTGTATGGAACATTTTTCACCAGCCGAGTCCAAAATTCAGCGCTTCCCCATCCCAGCCCAGAAAGCAGGTAGAACAAGTTTTGTGGTGTCCTTCAGCTGCCTTTCGGGGTAGTGTAAGAACTACCAACAGAACTCCTTTCTGGCACCTTCCCCAGTGGAGTTGTGCATGGGGTGTGTATGGAACATTTTGTCACCAGCCGAGTCCAAAATTCAGCGCTTCCCCATCTCAGCCCAGAAAGCAGGTAGAACAAATTTTGTGGGGCCATTGAGCATCCTACCCGAGCAATTTAAAAAGTACCAACAGAAGTCCTTTCTGGCACCTTCCCCGGTGGAGTTGTGCATGGGGTGTGTTTGGAACATTTTGTCGCCAGCCGAGTCCAAAATTCAGCTCTTCCCCATCTCAGCCCAGAAAGCAGGTAGAAGGACTGTCGTGGTGCCTTTCAGCTGCCTACCAGGGTATTGTAAAAACTACCAACAGACGTCCTTTCTGGCACCTTCTCCGGTGGAGTTGTGCATGGGGTGTGTTTGGAACATTTTGTCACCAGCCGAGTCTAAAATTCAGCGCTTCCCCATCTCAGCCCAGAAAGCAGGTAGAAGAACTGTTGTTGTGCCTTTCAGCTGCCTACCAGGGTATTGTAAAAACTACCAACAGAACTCCTTTCTGGCCCCTTCCCCGGTGGAGTTGTGCATGGGGTGTGTTTGGAACATTTTGTCACCAGCCGAGTCCAAAATTCAGCGCTTCCCCATCTCAGCCCAGAAGGCAGGTAGAACAAGTTTTGTGGTGTCCTTCAGCTTCCTACCAAGGTAGTGTACGAACTAGCAACAGAACTCCTTTCTGGCACCTTCCCCGGTGGAGTTTGCATGGGGGATGTGTGGAACATTTTGTCACCAGCAGAGTCCAAAATTCAGCTGTTCCCCATCTCTAGCCCAGAAAGCAGGTAGAACAACTTTTGTGGGGCCATTCAGGTGCCTACCGACGTAGTATAAAAAGTAGCAACAGAAGTCCTTTCGGGTACCTTTCCCGGTGGAGTTGTGCATGGGGGGTGTTTTTGGAACATTTTGTCACCAGCCGAGTCCAAAATTCAGCGCTTCCCCATCTCAGCCCAGAAAGCAGGTAGAACAAGTTTTGTGGTGACTTTCAACTGCCTACTGGAGCAATGTAAAAAGTACCAACAGACGTCCTTTCTGGCACCTTCCCCGGTGGAGCTGTGCATGGGGTGTGTTTGGAACATTTTGTCACCAGCCGAGTCCAAAATTCAGTGCTTCCCCATCTCAGCCCAGAAAGCAGGTAGAACAAGTTTTGTGGGGCCATTCAGGTGCCTACCGACGTAGTGTAAAAAGTACCAACAGTTCTCCTTTCTGGCACCTTCCCCGGTGGAGTTGTGCATGGGGTGTGTTTGGAACATTTTGTCACCAGCCGAGTCCAAAATTCAGCGCTTCCCCATCTCAGCCCAGAAAGCAGGTAGAACAAGTTTTGTGGTGACTTTCAACTGCCTACCGGAGCAATGTAAAAAGTACCAACAGACGTCGTTTCTGGCACCTTCCCCGGTGGAGTTGTGCATGGGGTGTGTTTGGAACATTTTGTCACCAGCCGAGTCCAAAATTCAGCGCTTCCCCATCTCAGCCCAGAAAGCAGGTAGAACAAGTTTTGTGGGGCCATTCAGGTGCCTACTGATGTAGTATAAAAAAGTACTAACAGACGTCCTTTCTGGCACATTCCCTGGTGGAGTTGTGCATGGGGTGTGTTTGGAACATTTTGTCACCAGCCGAGTCCAAAATTCAGCGCTTCCCCATCTCAGCCCAGAAAGCAGGTAGAACAAGTTTTGTGGGGCCATTCAGCTTCCTACCCAGGCAATGTAAAAAGTAGCAAGAGTAGTCCTTTCCGGCACCTTCCACGGTGGGGTTGTGCATGGGGTGTGTGTGGAACATTTTGTCACCAGCCGAGTCCAAAATTCTGTGCTTCCCCATCTCAGCCCAGAAAGCAGGTAGAACAAGTTTTGTGGGGCCATTCAGGTGCCTACCGATGTAGTATAAAAAGTACCAACAGAATTCCTTTCTGGCACCTTCCCCGGTGGAGTTGTGCATGGGGTGTGTTTGGAACATTTTGTCACCAGCCAAGTCCAACATTCATCGGTTCCCCATCTCAGCCCAGAAAGCAGGTAGAACAAATTTTGTGGGGCCATTGAGCATCCTACCCGAGCAATCTAAAAAGTACCAACAGAACTCCTTTCCGGCACCTTCCCCGGTGGAGTTGTGCATGGGGGATGTGTGGAACATTCTGTCACCAGGCGAGTCCAAAATTCAGCTGTTCCCCATCTCAGCCCAGAAAGCAGGTAGAACAAGTTTTGTGGGGCCATTCAGGTGCCTACCGACGTAGTATAAAAAGTACCAACAGACGTCCTTTCTGGCCCCTTCCCCGGTGGAGTTGTGCATGGGGTGTGTTTGGAACATTTTGTCACCAGCCGAGTCCAAAATTCAGCGCTTCCCCATCTCAGCCCAGAAAGCAGGTAGAACAAGTTTTGTGGTGACTTTCAACTGCCTACCGGAGCAATGTAAAAAGTACCAACAGACGCCGTTTCTGGCCCCTTCCCCGGTGGAGTTGTGCATGGGGTGTGTTTGGAACATTTTGTCACCAGCCGAGTCCAAAATTCAGCGCTTCCCCATCTCAGCCCAGAAAGCAGGTAGAACAAGTTTTGTGGGGCCATTCAGGTGCCTACTGATGTAGTATAAAAAAGTACTAACAGACGTCCTTTCTGGCACATTCCCTGGTGGAGTTGTGCATGGGGTGTGTTTGGAACATTTTGTCACCAGCCGAGTCCAAAATTCAGCGCTTCCCCATCTCAGCCCAGAAAGCACGTAGAACAAGTTTTGTGGGGCCATTCAGCTTCCTACCCAGGCAATGTAAAAAGTAGCAAGAGTAGTCCTTTCCGGCACCTTCCACGGTGGGGTTGTGCATGGGGTGTGTGTGGAACATTTTGTCACCAGCCGAGTCCAAAATTCTGTGCTTCCCCATCTCAGCCCAGAAAGCAGGTAGAACAAGTTTTGTGGGGCCATTCAGGTGCCTACCTGTGCAGTGTAAAAACTACCAACAGACGTCCCTTCTGGCACCTTCCCCGGTGGAGTTGTGCATGGGGTGTGTTTGGAACATTTTGTCACCAGCCAAGTCCAACATTCATCGGTTCCCCATCTCAGCCCAGAAAGCAGGTAGAACAAATTTTGTGGGGCCATTGAGCATCCTACCCGAGCAATCTAAAAAGGACCAACAGAACTCCTTTCCGGCACCTTCCCCGGTGGAGTTGTGCATGGGGGATGTGTGGAACATTCTGTCACCAGGCGAGTCCAAAATTCAGCTGTTCCCCATCTCAGCCCAGAAAGCAGGTAGAATAAGTTTTGTGGGGCCATTCAGGTGCCTACCGACGTAGTATAAAAAAGTAACAACAGACGTCCTTTCTGGCCCCTTCTCTGGTGGAGTTGTGCATGGGGTGTGTTTGGAACATTTTGTCACCAGCCGAGTCCAAAATTCAGCGCTTCCCCATCTCAGCCCAGAAAGCAGGTAGAACAAGTTTTGTGGTGACTTTCAACTGCCTACCGGAGCAATGTAAAAAGTACCAACAGACGTCGTTTCTGGCCCCTTCCCCGGTGGAGTTGTGCATGGGGTGTGTTTGGAACATTTTGTCACCAGCAGAGTCCAAAATTCAGCGCTTCCCCATCTCAGCCCAGAAAGCAGGTAGAACAAGTTTTGTGGGGCCATTCAGGTGCCTACTGATGTAGTATAAAAAAGTACTAACAGACGTCCTTTCTGGCACATTCCCTGGTGGAGTTGTGCATGGGGTGTGTTTGGAACATTTTGTCACCAGCCGAGTCCAAAATTCAGCGCTTCCCCATCTCAGCCCAGAAAGCAGGTAGAACAAGTTTTGTGGGGCCATTCAGCTTCCTGCCCAGGCAATGTAAAAAGTACCAAGAGTAGTCCTTTCCGGCACCTTCCACGGTGGGGTTGTGCATGGGGTGTGTGTGGAACATTTTGTCACCAGCCGAGTCCAAAATACTGTGCTTCCCCATCTCAGCCCAGAAAGCAGGTAGAACAAGTTTTGTGGGGCCATTCAGGTGCCTACCGATGTAGTATAAAAAGTACCAACAGAATTCCTTTCTGGCACCTTCCCCGGTGGAGTTGTGCATGGGGTGTGTTTGGAACATTTTGTCACCAGCCAAGTCCAACATTCATCGGTTCCCCATCTCAGCCCAGAAAGCAGGTACAACAAATTTTGTGGGGCCATTGAGCATCCTACCCGAGCAATCTAAAAAGTACCAACAGAACTCCTTTCCGGCACCTTCCCCGGTGGAGTTGTGCATGGGGGGTGTGTGGAACATTTTGTCACCAGCCGAGTCCAAAATTCAGCGCTTCCCATCTCAGCCCAGAAAGCAGGTAGAACAAGTTTTGTGGGGCCATTCAGGTGCCTACTGATGTAGTATAAAAAAGTACTAACAGACGTCCTTTCTGGCACATATCCCTGGTGGAGTTGTGCATGGGGTGTGTTTGGAACATTTTGTCACCAGCCGAGTCCAAACTTCATCGGTTCCCCATCTCAGCCCAGAAAGCAGGTAGAACAAGTTTTGTGGTGACTTTCAACTGCCTACCGGAGCAATGTAAAAACTACCAACAGACGTCCTTTCTGGCACCTTCCCCGGTGGAGTTGTGCATGGGGTGTGTTTGGAACATTTTGTCACCAGCCGAGTCCAAAATTCAGCGCTTCCCCATCTCAGCCCAGAAAGCAGGTAGAACAAGTTTTGTGGGGCCATTCAGCTTCCTACCCGAGCAATGTAAAAAGTAGCAAGAGTAGTCCATTCCGGCACCTTCCCCGGTTGGGTTGTGCATGGGGGGTGTGTGGAACATTTTGTCACCAGGCGAGTCCAAAATTCAGCGCTTCCCCATCTCAGCCCAGAAAGTAGGGAGAACATCTTTTTTGGGGCCATTGAGCATCCTACCCGAGCAATTTAAAAAGTACCAACAGAAGTCCTTTCTGGCACCTTCCCCGGTGGAGTTGTGCATGGGGTGTGTATGGAACATTTTTCACCAGCCGAGTCCAAAATTCAGCGCTTCCCCATCCCAGCCCAGAAAGCAGGTAGAACAAGTTTTGTGGTGTCCTTCAGCTGCCTTTCGGGGTAGTGTAAGAACTACCAACAGAACTCCTTTCTGGCACCTTCCCCAGTGGAGTTGTGCATGGGGTGTGTATGGAACATTTTGTCACCAGCCGAGTCCAAAATTCAGCGCTTCCCCATCTCAGCCCAGAAAGCAGGTAGAACAAATTTTGTGGGGCCATTGAGCATCCTACCCGAGCAATTTAAAAAGTACCAACAGAAGTCCTTTCTGGCACCTTCCCCGGTGGAGTTGTGCATGGGGTGTGTTTGGAACATTTTGTCGCCAGCCGAGTCCAAAATTCAGCTCTTCCCCATCTCAGCCCAGAAAGCAGGTAGAAGGACTGTCGTGGTGCCTTTCAGCTGCCTACCAGGGTATTGTAAAAACTACCAACAGACGTCCTTTCTGGCACCTTCTCCGGTGGAGTTGTGCATGGGGTGTGTTTGGAACATTTTGTCACCAGCCGAGTCTAAAATTCAGCGCTTCCCCATCTCAGCCCAGAAAGCAGGTAGAAGAACTGTTGTTGTGCCTTTCAGCTGCCTACCAGGGTATTGTAAAAACTACCAACAGAACTCCTTTCTGGCCCCTTCCCCGGTGGAGTTGTGCATGGGGTGTGTTTGGAACATTTTGTCACCAGCCGAGTCCAAAATTCAGCGCTTCCCCATCTCAGCCCAGAAGGCAGGTAGAACAAGTTTTGTGGTGTCCTTCAGCTTCCTACCAAGGTAGTGTACGAACTAGCAACAGAACTCCTTTCTGGCACCTTCCCCGGTGGAGTTTGCATGGGGGATGTGTGGAATATTTTGTCACCAGCAGAGTCCAAAATTCAGCTGTTCCCCATCTCTAGCCCAGAAAGCAGGTAGAACAACTTTTGTGGGGCCATTCAGGTGCCTACCGACGTAGTATAAAAAGTAGCAACAGAAGTCCTTTCGGGTACCTTTCCCGGTGGAGTTGTGCATGGGGGGTGTTTTTGGAACATTTTGTCACCAGCCGAGTCCAAAATTCAGCGCTTCCCCATCTCAGCCCAGAAAGCAGGTAGAACAAGTTTTGTGGTGACTTTCAACTGCCTACTGGAGCAATGTAAAAAGTACCAACAGACGTCCTTTCTGGCACCTTCCCCGGTGGAGCTGTGCATGGGGTGTGTTTGGAACATTTTGTCACCAGCCGAGTCCAAAATTCAGTGCTTCCCCATCTCACCCCAGAAAGCAGGTAGAACAAATTTCGTGGTGTCCTTCAGCTGCCTACCGGGGTAGTTTAAGAACTACCAACAGAACTCCTTTCTAGCACCTTCCCGGGTGGAGTTGTGCATGGAGGGTTTGTGGAACATTTTGTCACCAGCCGACTCCAAAAGTCAGCGCTTCCCCATCCCAGCCCAGAAAGCAGGTAGAACAACTTTTGTGGGGCCATTCCGGTGCCTACCGACGTAGTATAAAAAGTAGCAACAGTAGTCCTTTCGGGCACCTTCCCCGGTGGAGTTGTGCATGGGGGGTGTGTTTGGAACATTTTGTCGCCAGCCGAGTCCAAAATTCAGCGCTTCCCCATCTCAGCCCAGAAAGCAGGTAGAACAAGTTTTGTGGTGACTTTCAACTGCCTACTGAAGCATTGTAAAAAGTACCAAGAGAACTCCTTTCTGGCACCTTCCCTGGTGGAGTTGTGCATGGGGTGTGTTTGGAACATTTTGTCACCAGCCGAGTCCAAAATTCAGCGCTTCCCCATCCCAGCCCAGAAAGCAGGTAGAAGGACTGTCGTGGTGCCTTTCAGCTGCCTACCAGGGTATTGTAAAAACTACCAACAGAACTCCTTTCTGGCACCTTCCCCGGTGGAGTTGTGCATGGGGTGTGTTTGGAACATTTTGTCACCAGCCGAGTCCAAAATTCAGCGCTTCCCCATCTCAGCCCAGAAAGCAGGTAGAACAAGTTTTGTGGGGCCATTCAGGTGCCTACCCGAGCAATGCAAAAAGTAGCAAGAGTAGTCCTTTCTGGCACCTTCCCCGGTGGGGTTGTGCATGGGGGGTGTGTGGAACATTTTGTCACCAGCCGAGTCCAGAAGTCAGCGCTTCCCCATCTCAGCCCAGAAAGCAGGTAGAACAAATGTCCTGGTACCTTTCAGCTGCCTACCAGGTAAGTGTAAAAACTACCAACAAAAGTCCTTTCTGGCCCCTTCCCCGGTGGAGTTGTGCATGGGGTGTGTTTGGAACATTTTGTCACCAGCCGAGTCCAAAATTCAGCGCTTCCCCATCTCAGCCCCGAAAGCAGGTAGAAGGACTGTCGTGGTGCCTTTCAGCTGCCTACCAGGGTGTTGTAAAAACTACCAACAGACGTCCTTTCTGGCACCTTCCCCGGTGGAGTTGTGCATGGGGTGTGTTTGGAACATTTTGTCACCAGCCGAGTCCAAAATTCAGCGCTTCCCCATCCCAGCCCAGAAAGCAGGTAGAACAAGTTTTGTGGTGTCCTTCAGCTGCCTTTCGGGGTAGTGTAAGAACTACCAACAGAACTCCTTTCTGGCACCTTCTCCGGTGGAGTTGTGCATGGGGTGTGTTTGGAACATTTTGTCACCAGCCGAGTCCAAAATTCAGCGCTTCCCCATCTCAGCCCAGAAAGCAGGTAGAACAAGTTTTGTGGTGTCCTTCAGCTGCCTACCGATGTATTATAAAAAGTACCAACAGACGTCCTTTCTGGCACCTTCTCCGGTGGAGCTGTGCATGGGGTGTGTTTGGAACATTTTGTCACCAGCCGAGTCCAAAATTCAGTGCTTCCCCATCTCACCCCAGAAAGCAGGTAGAACAAATTTCGTGGTGTCCTTCAGCTGCCTACCGGGGTAGTTTAAGAACTACCAACAGAACTCCTTTCTAGCACCTTCCCGGGTGGAGTTGTGCATGGAGGGTTTGTGGAACATTTTGTCACCAGCCGACTCCAAAAGTCAGCGCTTCCCCATCCCAGCCCAGAAAGCAGGTAGAACAACTTTTGTGGGGCCATTCCGGTGCCTACCGACGTAGTATAAAAAGTAGCAACAGTAGTCCTTTCGGGCACCTTCCCCGGTGGAGTTGTGCATGGGGGGTGTGTTTGGAACATTTTGTCGCCAGCCGAGTCCAAAATTCAGCGCTTCCCCATCTCAGCCCAGAAAGCAGGTAGAACAAGTTTTGTGGTGACTTTCAACTGCCTACTGAAGCATTGTAAAAAGTACCAAGAGAACTCCTTTCTGGCACCTTCCTTGGTGGAGTTGTGCATGGGTTGTGTTTGGAACATTTTGTCACCAGCCGAGTCCAAAATTCAGCGCTTCCCCATCCCAGCCCAGAAAGCAGGTAGAAGGACTGTCGTGGTGCCTTTCAGCTGCCTACCAGGGTATTGTAAAAACTACCAACAGAACTCCTTTCTGGCACCTTCCCCGGTGGAGTTGTGCATGGGGTGTGTTTGGAACATTTTGTCACCAGCCGAGTCCAAAATTCAGCGCTTCCCCATCTCAGCCCAGAAAGCAGGTAGAACAAGTTTTGTGGGGCCATTCAGGTGCCTACCCGAGCAATGCAAAAAGTAGCAAGAGTAGTCCTTTCTGGCACCTTCCCCGGTGGGGTTGTGCATGGGGGGTGTGTGGAACATTTTGTCACCAGCCGAGTCCAGAAGTCAGCGCTTCCCCATCTCAGCCCAGAAAGCAGGTAGAACAAATGTCCTGGTACCTTTCAGCTGCCTACCAGGTAAGTGTAAAAACTACCAACAAAAGTCCTTTCTGGCCCCTTCCCCGGTGGAGTTGTGCATGGGGTGTGTTTGGAACATTTTGTCACCAGCCGAGTCCAAAATTCAGCGCTTCCCCATCTCAGCCCCGAAAGCAGGTAGAAGGACTGTCGTGGTGCCTTTCAGCTGCCTACCAGGGTGTTGTAAAAACTACCAACAGAACTCCTTTCTGGCACCTTCCCCGGTGGAGTTGTGCATGGGGTGTGTTTGGAACATTTTGTCACCAGCCGAGTCCAAAATTCAGCGCTTCCCCATCTCAGCCCAGAAAGCAGGTAGAACAAGTTTTGTGGTGACTTTCAACTGCCTACCCGAGAATGTAAAAAGTACCAACAGAACTCCTTTCTGGCACCTTCCCCGGTGGAGTTGTGCATGGGGTGTGTTTGGAACATTTTGTCACCAGCCGAGTCCAAAATTCAGCGCTTCCCCATCCCAGCCCAGAAAGCAGGTAGAACAAGTTTTGTGGTGTCCTTCAGCTGCCTTTCGGGGTAGTGTAAGAACTACCAACAGAACTCCTTTCTGGCACCTTCTCCGGTGGAGTTGTGCATGGGGTGTGTTTGGAACATTTTGTCACCAGCCGAGTCCAAAATTCAGCGCTTCCCCATCTCAGCCCAGAAAGCAGGTAGAAGAACTGTTGTGGTGCCTTTCAGCTGCCTACCGGAGCAATGTAAAAACTACCAACAGACGTCCTTTCTGGCACCTTCCCCGGTGGAGTTGTGCATGGGGGATGTGTGGAACATTTTGTCACCAGCAGAGTCCAAAATTCAGCGCTTCCCCATCTCAGCCCAGAAAGCAGGTAGAACAAGTTTTGTGGTGTCCTTCAGCTGCCTACCGGAGCAATGTAAAAACTACCAACAGACGTCCTTTCTGGCACCTTCTCCGGTGGAGTTGTGCATGGGGTGTGTTTGGAACATTTTGTCACCAGCCGAGTCCAAAATTCAGCGCTTCCCCATCTCAGCCCAGAAAGCAGGTAGAACAAGTTTTGTGGTGACTTTCAACTGCCTACCGGAGCAATGTAAAAACTACCAACAGACGTCCTTTCTGGCACCTTCCCCGGTGGAGTTGTGCATGGGGTGTGTTTGGAACATTTTGTCACCAGGCGACTCCAAAATTCAGCGCTTCCCCATCTCAGCCCAGAAAGCAGGTAGAACAAGTTTTGTGGTGACTTTCAACTGCCTACCGGAGCAATGTAAAAACTACTAACAGACCTCCTTTCTGGCACCTTCCCCGGTGGAGTTGTGCATGGGGTGTGTTTGGAACATTTTGTCACCAGCCGAGTCCAAAATTCAGCGCTTCCCCATCTCAGCCCAGAAAGCAGGTAGAACAAGTTCTGTGGGGCCATTCGGGTGCCTACCGATGTAGTATAAAAAGTACCAACAGAACTCCTTTCTGGCACCTTCCCCGGTGGAGTTGTGCATGGGGTGTGTTTGGGACATTTTGTCACCAGCCGAGTCCAAAATTCAGCGCTTCCCCATCTCAGCCCAGAAAGCAGGTAGAACAAGTTTTGTGGTGTCCTTCAACTGCCTACCGGAGCAATGTAAAAACTACCAACAGACCTCCTTTCTGGCCCCTTCCCCGGTGGAGTTGTGCATGGGGTGTGTTTGGAACATTTTGTCACCAGCCGAGTCCAAAATTCAGCTGTTCCCCATCTCAGCCCAGAAAGCAGGTAGAACAAGTTCTGTGGGGCCATTCGGGTGCCTACCGATGTAGTATAAAAAGTACCAACAGAAGTCCTCTCTGGCACTTTCCCCGGTGGAGTTGTGCATGGGGTGTGTTTGGGACATTTTGTCACCAGCCGAGTCCAAAATTCAGCGCTTCCCCATCTCAGCCCAGAAAGCAGGTAGAACAAGTTTTGTGGTGTCCTTCAGCTGCCTACCGGGGTAGCGTAAGAACTACCAACAGACGTCCTTTCTGGCACCTTCCCCGGTGGAGTTGTGCATGGGGTGTGTTTGGAACATTTTGTCACCAGCCGAGTCCAAAATTCAGCGCTTCTCCATCTCAGCCCAGAAAGCAGGTAGAACAAGTTTTGTGGGGCCATTCAGGTGCCTACCTGTGCAGTGTAAAAACTACCAACAGACGTCCATTTTGGCACCTTCCCCGGTGGAGTTGTGCATGGGGTGTGTTTGGAACATTTTGTCACCAGCCGAGTCCAAAATTCAGCGCTTCCCCATCTCAGCCCAGAAAGCAGGTAGAACAAGTTTTGTGGGGCCTTTCAGCTTCCTACCCGAGCAAAGTAAAAATTACCAACAAAAGTCCTTTCTGGCCCCTTCCCCGGTGGAGTTGTGCATGGGGTGTGTTTGGAACATTTTGTCACCAGCCGAGTCCAAAATTCAGCGCTTCCCCATCTCAGCCCAGAAAGCAGGTAGAACAACTTTTGTGGGGCCATTGAGCATCCTACCCGAGCAATTTAAAAAGTACCAACAGAAGTCCTTTCTGGCACCTTCCCCAGTGGAGTTGTGCATGGGGTGTGTTTGGAACATTTTGTCACCAGCCGAGTCCAAAATTCAGCGCTTCCCCATCTCAGCCCAGAAAGCAGGTAGAACAAGTTTTGTGGTGACTTTCAACTGCCTACCGGAGCAATGTAAAAACTACCAACAGACGTCCTTTCTGGCACCTTCCCCGGTGGAGTTGTGCATGGGGTGTGTTTGGAACATTTTGTCGCCAGCCGAATCCAAAATTCAGCGCTTCCTCATCTCAGCCCAGAAAGCAGGTAGAACAAATTTTCTGGTGTCTTTCAGGTGCCTACTGGGGTAGTGTAAAAACTACCAACACACCTCCTTTCTGTCATCTTCCCCGGTGGAGTTGTGCATGGGGTGTGTTTGGAACATTTTGTCACCAGCCGAGTCCAAAATTCAGCGCTTCCCCATCTCAGCCCAGAAAGCAGGTAGAACAAATTTTGTGGGGCCATTGAGCATCCTACCCGAGCAATTCAAAAAGTACCAACAGAAGTCCTTTCTGGCACCTTCCCCGGTGGAGTTGTGCATGGGGTGTGTTTGGAACATTTTGTCACCAGCCGAGTCCAAAATTCAGCGCTTCCCCATCTCAGCCAAGAAAGCAGGTAGAACAAGTTTTGTGGTGACTTTCAACTGCCTACCCGAGAATGTAAAAAGTACCAAGAGAACTCCTTTCTGGCACCTTCCCCGGTGGAGTTGTGCATGGGGTGTGTATGGAACATTTTGTCACCAGCCGAGTCCAAAATTCAGCGCTTCCCCATCCGAGCCCAGAAAGCAGGTAGAACAAGTTTTGTGGTGTCCTTCAGCTGCCTTTCGGGGTAGTGTAAGAACTACCAACAGAACTCCTTTCCGGCACCTTCCCCGGTGGAGTTGTGCATGGGGTGTGTATGGAACATTTTGTCACCAGCCGAGTCCAAAATTCAGCGCTTCCCCATCCCAGCCCAGAAAGCAGGTAGAAGGACTGTCGTGGTGCCTTTCAGCTGCCTACCAGGGTATTGTAAAAACTACCAACAGAACTCCTTTCTGGCACCTTCCCCGGTGGAGTTGTGCATGGGGTGTGTTTGGAACATTTTGTCACCAGCCGAGTCCAAAATTCAGCGCTTCCCCATCTCAGCCCAGAAAGCAGGTAGAACAAGTTTTGTGGGGCCATTCAGGTGCCTACCCGAGCAATGCAAAAAGTAGCAAGAGTAGTCCTTTCTGGCACCTTCCCCGGTGGGGTTGTGCATGGGGGGTGTTTGGAACATTTTGTCACCAGCCGAGTCCAGAAGTCAGCGCTTCCCCATCTCAGCCCAGAAAGCAGGTAGAACAAGTTCTGTGGGGCCATTCAGGTGCCTACAGACATAGTATAAAAAGTACCAACAGAAGTCCTTTCTGGCACCTTCCCCGGTGGAGTTGTGCATGGGGTGTGTTTGGAACATTTTGTCACCAGCCGAGTCCAAAATTCAGCGCTTCCCCATCTCAGCCCAGAAAGCAGGTAGAACAACTTTTGTGGTGACTTTCAACTGCCTACCGGAGCAATGTAAAAACTACCAACAGACGTCCTTTCTGGCACCTTCCCCGGTGGAGTTGTGCATGGGGGATGTGTGGAACATTTTGTCACCAGCCGAGTCCAAAATTCAGCGCTTCCCCATCTCAGCCCAGAAAGCAGGTAGAACAAGTTTTGTGGTGTCCTTCAGCTGCCTACCGATGTATTATAAAAAGTACCAACAGAAGTCCTTTCTGGCACCTTCTCCGGTGGAGTTGTGCATGGGGTGTGTTTGGAACATTTTGTCACCAGCCGAGTCCAAAATTCAGCGCTTCCCCATCTCAGCCCAGAAAGCAGGTAGAACAAGTTTTGTGATGACTTTCAACTGCCTACCGGAGCATTGTCAAAAGTACCAAGAGAACTCCTTTCTGGCACCTTCCCCGGTGGAGTTGTGCATGGGGTGTGTTTGGAACATTTTGTCACCAGGCGACTCCAAAATTCAGCGCTTCCCCATCTCAGCCCAGAAAGCAGGTAGAACAAGTTTTGTGGTGACTTTCAACTGCCTACCGGAGCAATGTAAAAACTACCAACAGACCTCCTTTCTGGCCCCTTCCCCGGTGGAGTTGTGCATGGGGTGTGTTTGGAACATTTTGTCACCAGCCGAGTCCAAAATTCAGCTGTTCCCCATCTCAGCCCAGAAAGCAGGTAGAACAAGTTCTGTGGGGCCATTCGGGTGCCTACCGATGTAGTATAAAAAGTACCAACAGACGTCCTTTCTGGCACTTTCCCCGGTGGAGTTGTGCATGGGGTGTGTTTGGGACATTTTGTCACCAGCCGAGTCCAAAATTCAGCACTTCCCCATCTCAGCCCAGAAAGCAGGTAGAACAAGTTTTGTGGGGCCATTGAGCATCCTACCCGAGCAAAGTAAAAAGTACCAGAAGAAGTCCTTTCTGGCACCTTCCTCGGTGGAGTTGTGCATGGGGTGTGTTTGGAACATTTTGTCACCAGCCGAGTCCAAAATTCAGCGCTTCCCCATCTCAGCCCAGAAGGCAGGTAGAACAAGTTTTGTGGTGTCCTTCAGCTTCCTACCAAGGTAGTGTACGAACTAGCAACAGAACTCCTTTCTGGCACCTTCCCCGGTGGAGTTGTGCATGGGGTGTGTTTGGAACATTTTGTCACCAGCCGAGTCCAAAATTCAGCGCTTCCCCATCTCAGCCCAGAAAGCAGGTAGAACAAGTTTTGTGGTGACTTTCAACTGCCTACCGGAGCAATGTAAAAACTACCAACAGACGTCCTTTCTGGCACCTTTCCCGGTGGAGTTGTGCATGGGGTGTGTTTGGAACATTTTGTCACCAGCCGAGTCCAAAATTCAGCGCTTCTCCATCTCAGCCCAGAAAGCAGGTAGAACAAGTTTTGTGGGGCCTTTCAGCTTTCTACCCGAGCAAAGTAAAAATTACCAACAAAAGTCCTTTCTGGCCCCTTCCCCGGTGGAGTTGTGCATGGGGTGTGTTTGGAACATTTTGTCACCAGCCGAGTCCAAAAGTCAGCGCTTCCCCATCTCAGCCCAGAAAGCAGGTAGAACAAGTTTTGTGGTGACTTTCAACTGCCTACCGGAGCAATGTAAAAACTACCAACAGACGTCCTTTCTGGCACCTTCCCTGGTGGAGTTGTGCATGGGGTGTGTTTGGAACATTTTGTCACCAGCCTAGTCCAAAATTCAGCGCTTCCCCATCTCAGCCCAGAAAGCAGGTAGAACAAGTTTTGTGGTGCCTTTCAGCTGCCTACCCGAGCAATGTAAAAAGTACCAAGAGAAGTCCTTTCTGGCACCTTCTTCGGTGGAGTTGTGCATGGGGTGTGTTTGGAACATTTTGTCACCAGCCGAGTCCAAAATTCAGGGCTTCCCCATCCCAGCCCAGAAAGCAGGTAGAACAAGTTTTGTGGTGACTTTCAACTGCCTACCGGAGCAATGTAAAAACTACCAACAGACGTCCTTTCTGGCACCTTTCCCGGTGGAGTTGTGCATGGGCTGTGTTTGGAACATTTTGTCGCCAGCCGAATCCAAAATTCAGCGCTACCTCATCTCAGCCCAGAAAGCAGGTAGAACAAGTGTTCTGGTGTCTTTCAGGTGCCTACTGGGGTAGTGTAAAAACTACCAACAGACCTCCTTTCTGGCACCTTTCCCGGTGGAGTTGTGCATGGGGTGTGTTTGGGAACATTTTGTCACCGCCGAGTCCAAAATTCAGCGCTTCCCCATCCCAGCCCAGAAAGCAGGTAGAACAACTTTTGTGGGGCCATTCAGCTGCCTACCGGGGTAGCATAAGAACTACCAACAGACGTCCTTTCTGGCACCTTTCCCGGTGGAGTTGTGCATGGGGTGTGTTTGGAACATTTTGTCACCAGCCGAGTCCAAAATTCAGCGCTTCTCCATCTCAGCCCAGAAAGCAGGTAGAACAAGTTTTGTGGGGCCATTCAGGTGCCTACCTGTGCAGTGTAAAAACTACCAACAGACGTCCATTTTGGCACCTTCCCCGGTGGAGTTGTGCATGGGGTGTGTTTGGAACATTTTGTCACCAGCCGAGTCCAAAATTCAGCGCTTCCCCATCTCAGCCCAGAAAGCAGGTAGAACAAGTTTTGTGGGGCCTTTCAGCTTTCTACCCGAGCAAAGTAAAAATTACCAACAAAAGTCCTTTCTGGCCCCTTCCCCGGTGGAGTTGTGCATGGGGTGTGTTTGGAACATTTTGTCACCAGCCGAGTCCAAAAGTCAGCGCTTCCCCATCTCAGCCCAGAAAGCAGGTAGAACAAGTTTTGTGGTGACTTTCAACTGCCTACCGGAGCAATGTAAAAACTACCAACAGACGTCCTTTCTGGCACCTTCCCTGGTGGAGTTGTGCATGGGGTGTGTTTGGAACATTTTGTCACCAGCCGAGTCCAAAATTCAGCGCTTCCCCATCTCAGCCCAGAAAGCAGGTAGAACAAATTTTGTGGGGCCATTGAGCATCCTACCCGAGCAATTCAAAAAGTACCAACAGAAGTCCTTTCTGGCACCTTCCCCGGTGGAGTTGTGCATGGGGTGTGTTTGGAACATTTTGTCGCCAGCCGAATCCAAAATTCAGCGCTTCCTCATCTCAGCCCAGAAAGCAGGTAGAACAAGTTTTGTGGTGCCTTTCAGCTGCCTACCCGAGCAATGTAAAAAGTACCAAGAGAAGTCCTTTCTGGCACCTTCTTCGGTGGAGTTGTGCATGGGGTGTGTTTGGAACATTTTGTCACCAGCCTAGTCCAAAATTCAGCACTTCCCCATCCCAGCCCAGAAAGCAGGTAGAACAAGGTTTGTGGTAACTTTCAACTGCCTACCGGAGCAATGTAAAAACTACCAACAGACGTCCTTTCTGGCACCTTCCCCGGTGGAGTTGTGCATGGGCTGTGTTTGGAACATTTTGTCGCCAGCTGAATCCAAAATTCAGCGCTTCCTCATCTCAGCCCAGAAAGCAGGTAGAACAAGTTTTCTGGTGTCTTTCAGGTGCCTACTGGGGTAGTGTAAAAACTACCAACACACCTCCTTTCTGGCACCTTCCCCGGTGCAGTTGTGCATGGGGTGTGTTTGGAACATTTTGTCACCAGCAGAGTCCAAAATTCAGTGCTTCCCCATCTCAGCCCAGAAAGCAGGTAGAACAAGTTTTGTGGTGTCCTTCAGCTGCCTACCGGGTTAGCGTAAGAACTACCAACAGACGTCCTTTCTGGCACCTTCCCCGGTGGAGTTGTGCATGGGGTGTGTATGGAACATTTTGTCACCAGCCGAGTCCAAAATTCAGCGCTTCCCCATCTCAGCCCAGAAAGCAGGTAGAACAAGTTTTGTGGGGCCATTGAGCATCCTACCTGAGCAATGCAAAAAGTACCAAAAGAAGCCCTTTCTGGCACCTTCCCCGGTGGAGTTGTGCTTGGGGTGTGTATGGAACATTTTGTCACCAGCCGAGTCCAAAATTCAGCGCTTCCCCATCTCAGCCCAGAAAGCAGGTAGAACAAGTTTTGTGGTGACTTTGAACTGCCTACCGGAGCAATGTAAAAACTACCAACAGACGTCCTTTCTGGCACCTTTCCCGGTGGAGTTGTGCATGGAGTGTGTTTGGGAACATTTTGTCACCGCCGAGTCCAAAATTCAGCGCTTCCCCATCCCAGCCCAGAAAGCAGGTAGAACAAGTTTTGTGGTGTCCTTCAGCTGCCTACCGGGGTAGCGTAAGAACTACCAACAGACGTCCTTTCTGGCACCTTTCCCGGTGGAGTTGTGCATGGGGTGTGTTTGGAACATTTTGTCACCAGCCGAGTCCAAAATTCAGCGCTTCTCCATCTCAGCCCAGAAAGCAGGTAGAACAAGTTTTGTGGGGCCATTCAGGTGCCTACCTGTGCAGTGTAAAAACTACCAACAGACGTCCCTTTTGGCACCTTCCCCGGTGGAGTTGTGCATGGGGTGTGTTTGGAACATTTTGTCACCAGCCGAGTCCAAAATTCAGCGCTTCCCCATCTCAGCCCAGAAAGCAGGTAGAACAAGTTTTGTGGGGCCTTTCAGCTTCCTACCCGAGCAAAGTAAAAATTACCAACAGAAGTCCTTTCTGGCCCCTTCCCCGGTGGAGTTGTGCATGGGGTGTGTTTGGAACATTTTGTCACCAGCCGAGTCCAAAATTCAGCGCTTCCCCATCTCAGCCCAGAAAGCAGGTAGAACAACTTTTGTGGGGCCACTCAGGTGCCTACCGAGGTAGTGTAAAAAGTACCAACAGAAGTCCTTTCTGGCACCTTCCCCGGTGGAGTTGTGCATGGGGTGTGTTTGGAACATTTTGTCACCAGCCGAGTCCAAAATTCAGCCCTTCCCCATCTCAGCCCAGAAAGCAGGTAGAACAAGTTTTGTGGTGACTTTCAACTGCCTACCGGAGCAATGTAAAAACTGCCAACAGACGTCCTTTCTGGCACCTTCCCCGGTGGAGTTGTGCATGGGGTGTGTTTGGAACATTTTGTCACCAACCGAGTCCAAAATTCAGCGCTTCCCCATCTCAGCCCAAAAAGCAGGTAGATCAAATTTTGTGGGGCCATTGAGCATCCTACCCGAGCAATCTAAAAAGGACCAACAGAAGTCCTTTCTGGCACCTTTCCCGGTGGAGTTGTGCATGGGCTGTGTTTGGAACATTTTGTCGCCAGCCGAATCCAAAATTCAGCGCTTCCTCATCTCAGCCCAGAAAGCAGGTAGAACAAGTTTTCTGGTGTCTTTCAGGTGCCTACTGGGGTAGTGTAAAAACTACCAACACACCTCCTTTCTGGCACCTTCCCCGGTGGAGTTGTGCATGGGGTGTGTTTGGAACATTTTGTCACCAGCCGAGTCCAAAATTCAGCTGTTCCCCATCTCAGCCCAGAAAGCAGGTAGAACAAGTTTTGTGGTGTCCTTCAGCTGCCTACCGGGGTAGCGTAAGAACTACCAACAGACGTCCTTTCTGGCACCTTCCCCGGTGGAGTTGTGCATGGGGTGTGTTTGGAACATTTTGTCACCAGCCGAGTCCAAAACTCAGCGCTTCCCCATCTCAGCCCAGAAAGCAGGTAGAACAAGTTTTGTGGGGCCATTGAGCATCCTACCTGAGCAAAGTAAAAAGTACCAAAAGAAGTCCTTTCTGGCACCTTCCCCGGTGGAGTTGTGCATGGGGTGTGTATGGAACATTTTGTCACCAGCCGAGTCCAAAATTCAGCGCTTCCCCATCTCAGCCCAGAAAGCAGGTAGAACAAGTTTTGTGGTGTCCTTCAGCTGCCTACCGGAGCAATGTAAAAACTACCAACAGACGTACTTTCTGGCACCTTCCCCGGTGGAGTTGTGCATGGGGTGTGTTTGGAACATTTTGTCACCAGCCGAGTCCAAAATTCAGCGCTTCCCCATCTCAGCCCAGAAAGCAGGTAGAACAACTTTTGTGGTGTCCTTCAGCTGCCTACCGGGGTAGCGTAAGAACTACCAACAGAACTCCTTTCTGGCACCTTTCCCGGTGGAGTTGTGCATGGGGTGTGTTTGGAACATTTTGTCACCAGCCGAGTCCAAAATTCAGCCCTTCCCCATCTCAGCCCAGAAAGCAGGTAGAACAAGTTTTGTGGTGTCCTTCAGCTGCCTACCGGGGTAGCATAAGAACTACCAACAGACGTCCTTTCTGGCACCTTTCCCGGTGGAGTTGTGCATGGGGTGTGTTTGGAACATTTTGTCACCAGCCGAGTCCAAAATTCAGCCCTTCCCCATCTCAGCCCAGAAAGCAGGTAGAACAACTTTTGTGGTGACTTTCAACTGCCTACCGGAGCAATGTAAAAACTGCCAACAGACGTCCTTTCTGGCACCTTCCCCAGTCGAGTTGTGCATGGGGTGTGTATGGAACATTTTGTCACCAGCCGAGTCCAAAATTCAGCGCTTCCCCATCTCAGCCCAGAAAGCAGGTAGAACAACTTTTGTGGTGTCCTTCAGCTGCCTTTCGGGGTAGTGTAAGAACTACCAACAGAACTCCTTTCTGGCACCTTCCCCGGTGGAGTTGTGCATGGGGTGTGTTTGGAACATTTTGTCACCAGCCGAGTCCAAAATTCAGCGCTTCCCCATCTCAGCCCAGAAAGCAGGTAGAACAAGTTTTGTGGGGCCATTGAGCATCCTACCCGAGCAATGTAAAAAGTACCAACAGAACTCCTTTCTGGCACCTTCCCCGGTGGAGTTGTGCATGGGGTGTGTTTGGGACATTTTGTCACCAGCCGAGTCCAAAATTCAGCGCTTCCCCATCTCAGCCCAGAAAGCAGGTAGAACAAGTTTTGTGGGGCCTTTCAGCTTCCTACCCGAGCAAAGTAAAAATTACCAACAAAAGTCCTTTCTGGCCCCTTCCCCGGTGGAGTTGTGCATGGGGTGTGTTTGGAACATTTTGTCACCAGCCGAGTCCAAAATTCAGCGCTTCCCCATCTCAGCCCAGAAAGCAGGTAGAACAAGTTTTGTGGGGCCATTCAGGTGCCTACCGACGTAGTGTAAAAAGTACCAACAGAACTCCTTTCTGGCACCTTTCCCAGTGGAGTTGTGCATGGGGTGTGTTTGGAACATTTTGTCACCAGCCGAGTCCAAAATTCAGCGCTTCTCCATCTCAGCCCAGAAAGCAGGTAGAATAAGTTTTGTGGTGTCTTACAGCTGCCTTTCGGGGTAGTGTAAGAACTACCAACAGAACTCCTTTCTGGCACCTTTCCCGGTGGAGTTGTGCATGGGGTGTGTTTGGGAACATTTTGTCACCGCCGAGTCCAAAATTCAGCGCTTCCCCATCCCAGCCCAGAAAGCAGGTAGAACAACTTTTGTGGGGCCATTCAGCTGCCTACCGGGGTAGCATAAGAACTACCAACAGACGTCCTTTCTGGCACCTTTCCCGGTGGAGTTGTGCATGGGGTGTGTTTGGAACATTTTGTCACCAGCCGAGTCCAAAAGTCAGCGCTTCCCCATCTCAGCCCAGAAAGCAGGTAGAACAAGTTTTGTGGTGACTTTCAACTGCCTACCGGAGCAATGTAAAAACTACCAACAGACGTCCTTTCTGGCACCTTCCCTGGTGGAGTTGTGCATGGGGTGTGTTTGGAACATTTTGTCACCAGCCGAGTCCAAAATTCAGCGCTTCCCCATCTCAGCCCAGAAAGCAGGTAGAACAAATTTTGTGGGGCCATTGAGCATCCTACCCGAGCAATTCAAAAAGTACCAACAGAAGTCCTTTCTGGCACCTTCCCCGGTGGAGTTGTGCATGGGGTGTGTTTGGAACATTTTGTCGCCAGCCGAATCCAAAATTCAGCGCTTCCTCATCTCAGCCCAGAAAGCAAGTAGAACAAGTTTTGTGGTGCCTTTCAGCTGCCTACCCGAGCAATGTAAAAAGTACCAAGAGAAGTCCTTTCTGGCACCTTCTTCGGTGGAGTTGTGCATGGGGTGTGTTTGGAACATTTTGTCACCAGCCTAGTCCAAAATTCAGCACTTCCCCATCCCAGCCCAGAAAGCAGGTAGAACAAGTTTTGTGGTAACTTTCAACTGCCTACCGGAGCAATGTAAAAACTACCAACAGACGTCCTTTCTGGCACCTTTCCCGGTGGAGTTGTGCATGGGCTGTGTTTGGAACATTTTGTCGCCAGCCGAATCCAAAATTCAGCGCTTCCTCATCTCAGCCCAGAAAGCAGGTAGAACAAGTTTTCTGGTGTCTTTCAGGTGCCTACTGGGGTAGTGTAAAAACTACCAACACACCTCCTTTCTGGCACCTTCCCCGGTGCAGTTGTGCATGGGGTGTGTTTGGAACATTTTGTCACCAGCAGAGTCCAAAATTCAGTGCTTCCCCATCTCAGCCCAGAAAGCAGGTAGAACAAGTTTTGTGGTGTCCTTCAGCTGCCTACCGGGGTAGCGTAAGAACTACCAACAGACGTCCTTTCTGGCACCTTCCCCGGTGGAGTTGTGCATGGGGTGTGTATGGAACATTTTGTCACCAGCCGAGTCCAAAATTCAGCGCTTCCCCATCTCAGCCCAGAAAGCAGGTAGAACAAGTTTTGTGGGGCCATTGAGCATCCTACCTGAGCAATGCAAAAAGTACCAAAAGAAGCCCTTTCTGGCACCTTCCCCGGTGGAGTTGTGCTTGGGGTGTGTATGGAACATTTTGTCACCAGCCGAGTCCAAAATTCAGCGCTTCCCCATCTCAGCCCAGAAAGCAGGTAGAACAAGTTTTGTGGTGACTTTGAACTGCCTACCGGAGCAATGTAAAAACTACCAACAGACGTCCTTTCTGGCACCTTTCCCGGTGGAGTTGTGCATGGAGTGTGTTTGGGAACATTTTGTCACCGCCGAGTCCAAAATTCAGCGCTTCCCCATCCCAGCCCAGAAAGCAGGTAGAACAAGTTTTGTGGTGTCCTTCAGCTGCCTACCGGGGTAGCGTAAGAACTACCAACAGACGTCCTTTCTGGCACCTTTCCCGGTGGAGTTGTGCATGGGGTGTGTTTGGAACATTTTGTCACCAGCCGAGTCCAAAATTCAGCGCTTCTCCATCTCAGCCCAGAAAGCAGGTAGAACAAGTTTTGTGGGGCCATTCAGGTGCCTACCTGTGCAGTGTAAAAACTACCAACAGACGTCCCTTTTGGCACCTTCCCCGGTGGAGTTGTGCATGGGGTGTGTTTGGAACATTTTGTCACCAGCCGAGTCCAAAATTCAGCGCTTCCCCATCTCAGCCCAGAAAGCAGGTAGAACAAGTTTTGTGGGGCCTTTCAGCTTCCTACCCGAGCAAAGTAAAAATTACCAACAGAAGTCCTTTCTGGCCCCTTCCCCGGTGGAGTTGTGCATGGGGTGTGTTTGGAACATTTTGTCACCAGCCGAGTCCAAAATTCAGCCCTTCCCCATCTCAGCCCAGAAAGCAGGTAGAACAAGTTTTGTGGTGACTTTCAACTGCCTACCGGAGCAATGTAAAAACTGCCAACAGACGTCCTTTCTGGCACCTTCCCCGGTGGAGTTGTGCATGGGGTGTGTTTGGAACATTTTGTCACCAACCGAGTCCAAAATTCAGCGCTTCCCCATCTCAGCCCAAAAAGCAGGTAGATCAAATTTTGTGGGGCCATTGAGCATCCTACCCGAGCAATCTAAAAAGGACCAACAGAAGTCCTTTCTGGCACCTTTCCCGGTGGAGTTGTGCATGGGCTGTGTTTGGAACATTTTGTCGCCAGCCGAATCCAAAATTCAGCGCTTCCTCATCTCAGCCCAGAAAGCAGGTAGAACAAGTTTTCTGGTGTCTTTCAGGTGCCTACTGGGGTAGTGTAAAAACTACCAACACACCTCCTTTCTGGCACCTTCCCCGGTGGAGTTGTGCATGGGGTGTGTTTGGAACATTTTGTCACCAGCCGAGTCCAAAATTCAGCTGTTCCCCATCTCAGCCCAGAAAGCAGGTAGAACAAGTTTTGTGGTGTCCTTCAGCTGCCTACCGGGGTAGCGTAAGAACTACCAACAGACGTCCTTTCTGGCACCTTCCCCGGTGGAGTTGTGCATGGGGTGTGTTTGGAACATTTTGTCACCAGCCGAGTCCAAAACTCAGCGCTTCCCCATCTCAGCCCAGAAAGCAGGTAGAACAAGTTTTGTGGGGCCATTGAGCATCCTACCTGAGCAAAGTAAAAAGTACCAAAAGAAGTCCTTTCTGGCACCTTCCCCGGTGGAGTTGTGCATGGGGTGTGTATGGAACATTTTGTCACCAGCCGAGTCCAAAATTCAGCGCTTCCCCATCTCAGCCCAGAAAGCAGGTAGAACAAGTTTTGTGGTGTCCTTCAGCTGCCTACCGGAGCAATGTAAAAACTACCAACAGACGTACTTTCTGGCACCTTCCCCGGTGGAGTTGTGCATGGGGTGTGTTTGGAACATTTTGTCACCAGCCGAGTCCAAAATTCAGCGCTTCCCCATCTCAGCCCAGAAAGCAGGTAGAACAACTTTTGTGGTGTCCTTCAGCTGCCTACCGGGGTAGCGTAAGAACTACCAACAGAACTCCTTTCTGGCACCTTTCCCGGTGGAGTTGTGCATGGGGTGTGTTTGGAACATTTTGTCACCAGCCGAGTCCAAAATTCAGCCCTTCCCCATCTCAGCCCAGAAAGCAGGTAGAACAAGTTTTGTGGTGTCCTTCAGCTGCCTACCGGGGTAGCATAAGAACTACCAACAGACGTCCTTTCTGGCACCTTTCCCGGTGGAGTTGTGCATGGGGTGTGTTTGGAACATTTTGTCACCAGCCGAGTCCAAAATTCAGCCCTTCCCCATCTCAGCCCAGAAAGCAGGTAGAACAAGTTTTGTGGTGACTTTCAACTGCCTACCGGAGCAATGTAAAAACTGCCAACAGACGTCCTTTCTGGCACCTTCCCCAGTCGAGTTGTGCATGGGGTGTGTTTGGAACATTTTGTCACCAGCCGAGTCCAAAATTCAGCGCTTCCCCATCTCAGCCCAGAAAGCAGGTAGAACAACTTTTGTGGTGTCCTTCAGCTGCCTTTCGGGGTAGTGTAAGAACTACCAACAGAACTCCTTTCTGGCACCTTCCCCGGTGGAGTTGTGCATGGGGTGTGTTTGGAACATTTTGTCACTAGCCGAGTCAAAAATTCAGCGCTTCCCCATCTCAGCCCAGAAAGCAGGTAGAACAAGTTTTGTGGGGCCATTCAGGTGCCTACCGACGTAGTGTAAAAAGTACCAACAGAACTCCTTTCTGGCACCTTTCCCGGTGGAGTTGTGCATGGGGTGTGTTTGGAACATTTTGTCACCAGCCGAGTCCAAAATTCAGCGCTTCTCCATCTCAGCCCAGAAAGCAGGTAGAACAAGTTTTGTGGTGTCTTACAGCTGCCTTTCGGGGTAGTGTAAGAACTACCAACAGAACTCCTTTCTGGCACCTTTCCTGGTGGAGTTGTGCATGGGGTGTGTTTGGAACATTTTGTCACCAGCCGAGTCCAAAATTCAGCCCTTCCCCATCTCAGCCCAGAAAGCAGGTAGAACAAGTTTTGTGGTGACTTTCAACTGCCTACCGGAGCAATGTAAAAACTGCCAACAGACGTCCTTTCTGGCACCTTCCCCGGTGGAGTTGTGCATGGGGTGTGTTTGGAATATTTTCTCACCAGCCAAGTCCAAAATTCAGCGCTTCCCCATCTCAGCCCAAAAAGCAGGTAGATCAAATTTTGTGGGGCCATTGAGCATCCTACCCGAGCAATCTAAAAAGGACCAACAGAAGTCCTTTCTGGCACCTTTCCCGGTGGAGTTGTGCATGGGCTGTGTTTGGAACATCTTGTCACCAGCCGAATCCAAAATTCAGCGCTTCCTCATCTCAGCCCAGAAAGCAGGTAGAACAAGTTTTCTGGTGTCTTTCAGGTGCCTACTGGGGTAGTGTAAAAACTACCAACACACCTCCTTTCTGGCACCTTCCCCGGTGGAGTTGTGCATGGGGTGTGTTTGGAACATTTTGTCACCAGCAGAGTCCAAAATTCAGTGCTTCCCCATCTCAGCCCAGAAAGCAGGTAGAACAAGTTTTGTGGGGCCATTCAGGTGCCTACCGGGGTAGCGTAAGAACTACCAACAGACGTCCTTTCTGGCACCTTCCCCGGTGGAGTTGCGCATGGGGTGTGTATGGGACATTTTGTCACCAGCCGAGTCCAAAACTCAGCGCTTCCCCATCTCAGCCCAGAAAGCAGGTAGAACAAGTTTTGTGGTGACTTTCAACTGCCTACCCGAGAATGTAAAAAGTACCAAGAGTACTCCTTTCTGGCACCTTCCCCGGTGCAGTTGTGCATGGGGTGTGTTTGGAACATTTTGTCACCAGCCGAGTCCAAAATTCAGCGCTTCCCCATCTCAGCCCAGAAAGCAGGTAGAACAAGTTTTGTGGTGACTTTCAACTGCCTACCGGAGCAATGTAAAAACTACCAACAGACGTCCTTTCTGGCACCTTTCCCGGTGGAGTTGTGCATGGGGTGTGTTTGGGAACATTTTGTCACCGCCGAGTCCAAAATTCAGCGCTTCCCCATCTCAGCCCAGAAAGCAGGTAGAACAAGTTTTGTGGTGTCCTTCAGCTGCCTACCGGGGTAGCGTAAGAACTACCAACAGAACTCCTTTCTGGCACCTTTTCCGGTGGAGTTGTGCATGGGGTGTGTTTGGAACATTTTGTCACCAGCCGAGTCCAAAATTCAGCCCTTCCCCATCTCAGCCCAGAAAGCAGGTAGAACAAGTTTTGTGGTGACTTTCAACTGCCTACCGGAGCAATGTAAAAACTGCCAACAGACGTCCTTTCTTGCACCTTCCCCAGTGGAGTTGTGCATGGGGTGTGTTTGGAACATTTTGTCACCAGCCGAGTCCAAAATTCAGCGCTTCCCCATCTCAGCCCAGAAAGCAGGTAGAACAACTTTTGTGGTGTCCTTCAGCTGCCTTTCGGGGTAGTGTAAGAACTACCAACAGAACTCCTTTCTGGCACCTTCCCCGGTGGAGTTGTGCATGGGGTGTGTTTGGAACATTTTGTCACCAGCCGAGTCCAAAATTCAGCGCTTCCCCATCTCAGCCCAGAAAGCAGGTAGAACAAGTTTTGTGGGGCCTTTCAGCTTCCTACCCTAGCAAAGTAAAAATTACCAACAAAAGTCCTTTCTGGCCCCTTCCCCGGTGGAGTTGTGCATGGGGTGTGTTTGGAACATTTTGTCACCAGCCGAGTCCAAAATTCAGCGCTTCCCCATCTCAGCCCAGAAAGCAGGTAGAACAACTTTTGTGGGGCCATTCAGGTCCCTACCGACGTAGTGTAAAAAGTACCAACAGAACTCCTTTCTGGCACCTTTCCCGGTGGAGTTGTGCATGGGGTGTGTTTGGAACATTTTGTCACCAGCCGAGTCCAAAATTCAGCGCTTCTCCATCTCAGCCCAGAAAGCAGGTAGAATAAGTTTTGTGGTGTCTTACAGCTGCCTTTCGGGGTAGTGTAAGAACTACCAACAGAACTCCTTTCTGGCACCTTTCCCGGTGGAGTTGTGCATGGGGTGTGTTTGGAACATTTTGTCACCAGCCGAGTCCAAAATTCAGCCCTTCCCCATCTCAGCCCAGAAAGCAGGTAGAACAAGTTTTGTGGTGACTTTCAACTGCCTACCGGAGCAATGTAAAAACTGCCAACAGACGTCCTTTCTGGCACCTTCCCCGGTGGAGTTGTGCATGGGGTGTGTTTGGAACATTTTGTCACCAGCCGAGTCCAAAATTCAGCGCTTCCCCATCTCAGCCCAGAAAGCAGGTAGAACAAGTTTTGTGGTGTCCTTCAGCTGCCTACCGGGGTAGCGTAAGAACTACCAACAGAACTCCTTTCTGGCACCTTTTCCGGTGGAGTTGTGCATGGGGTGTGTTTGGAACATTTTGTCACCAGCCGAGTCCAAAATTCAGCCCTTCCCCATCTCAGCCCAGAAAGCAGGTAGAACAAGTTTTGTGGTGACTTTCAACTGCCTACCGGAGCAATGTAAAAACTGCCAACAGACGTCCTTTCTGGCACCTTCCCCGGTGGAGTTGTGCATGGGGTGTGTTTGGAACATTTTGTCACCAGCCGAGTCCAAAATTCAGCGCTTCCCCATCTCAGCCCAGAAAGCAGGTAGAACAACTTTTGTGGTGTCCTTCAGCTGCCTTTCGGGGTAGTGTAAGAACTACCAACAGAACTCCTTTCTGGCACCTTCCCCGGTGGAGTTGTGCATGGGGTGTGTTTGGAACATTTTGTCACCAGCCGAGTCCAAAATTCAGCGCTTCCCCATCTCAGCCCAGAAAGCAGGTAGAACAAGTTTTGTGGGGCCTTTCAGCTTCCTACCCGAGCAAAGTAAAAATTACCAACAAAAGTCCTTTCTGGCCCCTTCCCCGGTGGAGTTGTGCATGGGGTGTGTTTGGAACATTTTGTCACCAGCCGAGTCCAAAATTCAGCGCTTCCCCATCTCAGCCCAGAAAGCAGGTAGAATAAGTTTTGTGGTGTCTTACAGCTGCCTTTCGGGGTAGTGTAAGAACTACCAACAGAACTCCTTTCTGGCACCTTTCCCGGTGGAGTTGTGCATGGGGTGTGTTTGGAACATTTTGTCACCAGCCGAGTCCAAAATTCAGCCCTTCCCCATCTCAGCCCAGAAAGCAGGTAGAACAAGTTTTGTGGTGACTTTCAACTGCCTACCGGAGCAATGTAAAAACTGCCAACAGACGTCCTTTCTGGCACCTTCCCCGGTGGAGTTGTGCATGGGGTGTGTTTGGAACATTTTGTCACCAGACGAGTCCAAAATTCAGCGCTTCTCCATCTCAGCCCAGAAAGCAGGTAGAACAAGTTTTGCGGGGCCATTCAGGTGCCTACCTGTGCAGTGTAAAAACTACCAACAGACGTCCCTTCTGGCACCTTCCCCGGTGGAGTTGTGCATGGGGTGTGTATGGAACATTTTGTCACCAGCCGAGTCCAAAATTCAGCGCTTCCCCATCTCAGCCCAGAAAGCAGGTAGAACAAGTTTTGTAGGGCCTTTCAGCTTCCTACCCGAGCAAAGTAAAAATTACCAACAAAAGTCCTTTCTGGCCCCTTCCCCGGTGGAGTTGTGCATGGGGTGTGTTTGGAACATTTTGTCACCAGCTGAGTCCAAAACTCAGCGCTTCCCCATCCCAGCCCAGAAAGCAGGTAGAACAAGTTTTGTGGTGTCCTTCAGCTGCCTTTCGGGGTAGTGTAAGAACTACCAACAAAACTCCTTTCTGGCACCTTCTCCGGTGGAGTTGTGCATGGGGTGTGTTTGGAACATTTTGTCACCAGCCGAGTCCAAAATTCAGCGCTTCCCCATCTCAGCCCAGAAAGCAGGTAGAACAACTTTTGTGGGGCCATTCAGGTGCCTACCGACGTAGTGTAAAAAGTACCAACAGAACTCCTTTCTGGCACCTTTCCCGGTGGAGTTGTGCATGGGGTGTGTTTGGAACATTTTGTCACCAGCCGAGTCCAAAATTCAGCGCTTCCCCATCTCAGCCCAGAAAGCAGGTAGAACAAGTTTTGTGGTGTCCTTCAGCTGCCTTTCGGGGTAGTGTAAGAACTACCAACAGACGTCCTTTCTGGCACCTTCCCCGGTGGAGTTGTGCATGGGGTGTGTTTGGAACATTTTGTCACCAGCCGAGTCCAAAATTCAGCGCTTCCCCATCTCAGCCCAGAAAGCAGGTAGAACAAATCTTGTGGGGCCTTTCAGCTGCCTACCCGAGCAAAGTAAAAAGTACCAAAAGAACTCCTTTCTGGCACCTTCCCCGGTGGAGTTGTGCATGGGGTGTGTATGGAACATTTTGTCACCAGCCGAGTCCAAAATTCAGCGCTTCCCCATCTCAGCCCAGAAAGCAGGTAGAACAAGTTTTGTAGGGCCTTTCAGCTTCCTACCCGAGCAAAGTAAAAATTACCAACAAAAGTCCTTTCTGGCCCCTTCCCCGGTGGAGTTGTGCATGGGGTGTGTTTGGAACATTTTGTCACCAGCCGAGTCCAAAATTCAGCGCTTCCCCATCTCAGCCCAGAAAGCAGGTAGAACAAGTTTTGTGGGGCCATTCAGGTGCCTACCCGAGAATGTAAAAAGTACCAAGAGAAGTCCTTTCTGGCACCTTCCCCGGTGGAGTTGTGCATGGGGTGTGTTTGGAACATTTTGTCACCAGCTGAGTCCAAAACTCAGCGCTTCCCCATCCCAGCCCAGAAAGCAGGTAGAACAAGTTTTGTGGTGTCCTTCAGCTGCCTTTCGGGGTAGTGTAAGAACTACCAACAAAACTCCTTTCTGGCACCTTCTCCGGTGGAGTTGTGCATGGGGTGTGTTTGGAACATTTTGTCACCAGCCGAGTCCAAAATTCAGCGCTTCCCCATCTCAGCCCAGAAAGCAGGTAGAACAACTTTTGTGGGGCCATTCAGGTGCCTACCGACGTAGTGTAAAAAGTACCAACAGAACTCCTTTCTGGCACCTTTCCCGGTGGAGTTGTGCATGGGGTGTGTTTGGAACATTTTGTCACCAGCCGAGTCCAAAATTCAGCGCTTCCCCATCTCAGCCCAGAAAGCAGGTAGAACAAGTTTTGTGGTGTCCTTCAGCTGCCTTTCGGGGTAGTGTAAGAACTACCAACAGACGTCCTTTCTGGCACCTTCCCCGGTGGAGTTGTGCATGGGGTGTGTTTGGAACATTTTGTCACCAGCCGAGTCCAAAATTCAGCGCTTCCCCATCTCAGCCCAGAAAGCAGGTAGAACAAATCTTGTGGGGCCTTTCAGCTGCCTACCCGAGCAAAGTAAAAAGTACCAAAAGAACTCCTTTCTGGCACCTTCCCCGGTGGAGTTGTGCTTGGGGTGTGTATGGAACATTTTGTCACCAGCCGAGTCCAAAATTCAGCGCTTCCCCATCTCAGCCCAGAAAGCAGGTAGAACAAGTTTTGTGGTGACTTTGAACTGCCTACCGGAGCAATGTAAAAACTACCAACAGACGTCCTTTCTGGCACCTTTCCCGGTGGAGTTGTGCATGGGGTGTGTTTGGAACATTTTGTCACCAGCAGAGTCCAAAATTCAGTGCTTCCCCATCTCAGCCCAGAAAGCAGGTAGAACAAGTTTTGTGGGGCCATTCAGGTGCCTACCGGGGTAGCGTAAGAACTACCAACAGAACTCCTTTCTGGCACCTTCCCCGGTGGAGTTGCGCATGGGGTGTGTATGGGACATTTTGTCACCAGCCGAGTCCAAAATTCAGCGCTTCCCCATCTCAGCCCAGAAAGCAGGTAGAACAAGTTTTGTGGTGACTTTCAACTGCCTACCCGAGAATGTAAAAAGTACCAAGAGTACTCCTTTCTGGCACCTTCCCCGGTGCAGTTGTGCATGGGGTGTGTTTGGAACATTTTGTCACCAGCCGAGTCCAAAATTCAGCGCTTCCCCATCTCAGCCCAGAAAGCAGGTAGAACAAGTTTTGTGGTGACTTTCAACTGCCTACCGGAGCAATGTAAAAACTACCAACAGACGTCCTTTCTGGCACCTTTCCCGGTGGAGTTGTGCATGGGGTGTGTTTGGGAACATTTTTCACCGCCGAGTCCAAAATTCAGCGCTTCCCCATCTCAGCCCAGAAAGCAGGTAGAACAAGTTTTGTGGTGTCCTTCAGCTGCCTACCGGGGTAGCGTAAGAACTACCAACAGAACTCCTTTCTGGCACCTTTTCCGGTGGAGTTGTGCATGGGGTGTGTTTGGAACATTTTGTCACCAGCCTAGTCCAAAATTCAGCGCTTCCCCATCTCAGCCCAGAAAGCAGGTAGAACAAGTTTTGTGGTGACTTTCAACTGCCTACCGGAGCAATGTAAAAACTGCCAACAGACGTCCTTTCTTGCACCTTCCCCAGTGGAGTTGTGCATGGGGTGTGTTTGGAACATTTTGTCACCAGCCGAGTCCAAAATTCAGCGCTTCCCCATCTCAGCCCAGAAAGCAGGTAGAACAACTTTTGTGGTGTCCTTCAGCTGCCTTTCGGGGTAGTGTAAGAACTACCAACAGAACTCCTTTCTGGCACCTTTCCCGGTGGAGTTGTGCATGGGGTGTGTTTGGAACATTTTGTCACCAGCCGAGTCCAAAATTCAGCCCTTCCCCATCTCAGCCCAGAAAGCAGGTAGAACAAGTTTTGTGGTGACTTTCAACTGCCTACCGGAGCAATGTAAAAACTGCCAACAGACGTCCTTTCTGGCACCTTCCCCGGTGGAGTTGTGCATGGGGTGTGTTTGGAATATTTTCTCACCAGCCAAGTCCAAAATTCAGCGCTTCCCCATCTCAGCCCAAAAAGCAGGTAGATCAAATTTTGTGGGGCCATTGAGCATCCTACCCGAGCAATCTAAAAAGGACCAACAGAATTCCTTTCTGGCACCTTTCCCGGTGGAGTTGTGCATGGGCTGTGTTTGGAACATCTTGTCACCAGCCGAATCCAAAATTCAGCGCTTCCTCATCTCAGCCCAGAAAGCAGGTAGAACAAGTTTTCTGGTGTCTTTCAGGTGCCTACTGGGGTAGTGTAAAAACTACCAACACACCTCCTTTCTGGCACCTTCCCCGGTGGAGTTGTGCATGGGGTGTGTTTGGAACATTTTGTCACCAGCAGAGTCCAAAATTCAGTGCTTCCCCATCTCAGCCCAGAAAGCAGGTAGAACAAGTTTTGTGGGGCCATTCAGGTGCCTACCGGGGTAGCGTAAGAACTACCAACAGACGTCCTTTCTGGCACCTTCCCCGGTGGAGTTGCGCATGGGGTGTGTATGGGACATTTTGTCACCAGCCGAGTCCAAAACTCAGCGCTTCCCCATCTCAGCCCAGAAAGCAGGTAGAACAAGTTTTGTGGTGACTTTCAACTGCCTACCCGAGAATGTAAAAAGTACCAAGAGTACTCCTTTCTGGCACCTTCCCCGGTGCAGTTGTGCATGGGGTGTGTTTGGAACATTTTGTCACCAGCCGAGTCCAAAATTCAGCGCTTCCCCATCTCAGCCCAGAAAGCAGGTAGAACAAGTTTTGTGGTGACTTTCAACTGCCTACCGGAGCAATGTAAAAACTACCAACAGACGTCCTTTCTGGCACCTTTCCCGGTGGAGTTGTGCATGGGGTGTGTTTGGGAACATTTTGTCACCGCCGAGTCCAAAATTCAGCGCTTCCCCATCTCAGCCCAGAAAGCAGGTAGAACAAGTTTTGTGGTGTCCTTCAGCTGCCTACCGGGGTAGCGTAAGAACTACCAACAGAACTCCTTTCTGGCACCTTTTCCGGTGGAGTTGTGCATGGGGTGTGTTTGGAACATTTTGTCACCAGCCGAGTCCAAAATTCAGCCCTTCCCCATCTCAGCCCAGAAAGCAGGTAGAACAAGTTTTGTGGTGACTTTCAACTGCCTACCGGAGCAATGTAAAAACTGCCAACAGACGTCCTTTCTTGCACCTTCCCCAGTGGAGTTGTGCATGGGGTGTGTTTGGAACATTTTGTCACCAGCCGAGTCCAAAATTCAGCGCTTCCCCATCTCAGCCCAGAAAGCAGGTAGAACAACTTTTGTGGTGTCCTTCAGCTGCCTTTCGGGGTAGTGTAAGAACTACCAACAGAACTCCTTTCTGGCACCTTCCCCGGTGGAGTTGTGCATGGGGTGTGTTTGGAACATTTTGTCACCAGCCGAGTCCAAAATTCAGCGCTTCCCCATCTCAGCCCAGAAAGCAGGTAGAACAAGTTTTGTGGGGCCTTTCAGCTTCCTACCCTAGCAAAGTAAAAATTACCAACAAAAGTCCTTTCTGGCCCCTTCCCCGGTGGAGTTGTGCATGGGGTGTGTTTGGAACATTTTGTCACCAGCCGAGTCCAAAATTCAGCGCTTCCCCATCTCAGCCCAGAAAGCAGGTAGAACAACTTTTGTGGGGCCATTCAGGTCCCTACCGACGTAGTGTAAAAAGTACCAACAGAACTCCTTTCTGGCACCTTTCCCGGTGGAGTTGTGCATGGGGTGTGTTTGGAACATTTTGTCACCAGCCGAGTCCAAAATTCAGCGCTTCTCCATCTCAGCCCAGAAAGCAGGTAGAATAAGTTTTGTGGTGTCTTACAGCTGCCTTTCGGGGTAGTGTAAGAACTACCAACAGAACTCCTTTCTGGCACCTTTCCCGGTGGAGTTGTGCATGGGGTGTGTTTGGAACATTTTGTCACCAGCCGAGTCCAAAATTCAGCCCTTCCCCATCTCAGCCCAGAAAGCAGGTAGAACAAGTTTTGTGGTGACTTTCAACTGCCTACCGGAGCAATGTAAAAACTGCCAACAGACGTCCTTTCTGGCACCTTCCCCGGTGGAGTTGTGCATGGGGTGTGTTTGGAACATTTTGTCACCAGCCGAGTCCAAAATTCAGCGCTTCCCCATCTCAGCCCAGAAAGCAGGTAGAACAAGTTTTGTGGTGTCCTTCAGCTGCCTACCGGGGGTAGCGTAAGAACTACCAACAGAACTCCTTTCTGGCACCTTTTCCGGTGGAGTTGTGCATGGGGTGTGTTTGGAACATTTTGTCACCAGCCGAGTCCAAAATTCAGCCCTTCCCCATCTCAGCCCAGAAAGCAGGTAGAACAAGTTTTGTGGTGACTTTCAACTGCCTACCGGAGCAATGTAAAAACTGCCAACAGACGTCCTTTCTGGCACCTTCCCCGGTGGAGTTGTGCATGGGGTGTGTTTGGAACATTTTGTCACCAGCCGAGTCCAAAATTCAGCGCTTCCCCATCTCAGCCCAGAAAGCAGGTAGAACAACTTTTGTGGTGTCCTTCAGCTGCCTTTCGGGGTAGTGTAAGAACTACCAACAGAACTCCTTTCTGGCACCTTCCCCGGTGGAGTTGTGCATGGGGTGTGTTTGGAACATTTTGTCACCAGCCGAGTCCAAAATTCAGCGCTTCCCCATCTCAGCCCAGAAAGCAGGTAGAACAAGTTTTGTGGGGCCTTTCAGCTTCCTACCCGAGCAAAGTAAAAATTACCAACAAAAGTCCTTTCTGGCCCCTTCCCCGGTGGAGTTGTGCATGGGGTGTGTTTGGAACATTTTGTCACCAGCCGAGTCCAAAATTCAGCGCTTCCCCATCTCAGCCCAGAAAGCAGGTAGAATAAGTTTTGTGGTGTCTTACAGCTGCCTTTCGGGGTAGTGTAAGAACTACCAACAGAACTCCTTTCTGGCACCTTTCCCGGTGGAGTTGTGCATGGGGTGTGTTTGGAACATTTTGTCACCAGCCGAGTCCAAAATTCAGCCCTTCCCCATCTCAGCCCAGAAAGCAGGTAGAACAAGTTTTGTGGTGACTTTCAACTGCCTACCGGAGCAATGTAAAAACTGCCAACAGACGTCCTTTCTGGCACCTTCCCCGGTGGAGTTGTGCATGGGGTGTGTTTGGAACATTTTGTCACCAGACGAGTCCAAAATTCAGCGCTTCTCCATCTCAGCCCAGAAAGCAGGTAGAACAAGTTTTGCGGGGCCATTCAGGTGCCTACCTGTGCAGTGTAAAAACTACCAACAGACGTCCCTTCTGGCACCTTCCCCGGTGGAGTTGTGCATGGGGTGTGTATGGAACATTTTGTCACCAGCCGAGTCCAAAATTCAGCGCTTCCCCATCTCAGCCCAGAAAGCAGGTAGAACAAGTTTTGTAGGGCCTTTCAGCTTCCTACCCGAGCAAAGTAAAAATTACCAACAAAAGTCCTTTCTGGCCCCTTCCCCGGTGGAGTTGTGCATGGGGTGTGTTTGGAACATTTTGTCACCAGCCGAGTCCAAAATTCAGCGCTTCCCCATCTCAGCCCAGAAAGCAGGTAGAACAAGTTTTGTGGGGCCATTCAGGTGCCTACCCGAGAATGTAAAAAGTACCAAGAGAAGTCCTTTCTGGCACCTTCCCCGGTGGAGTTGTGCATGGGGTGTGTTTGGAACATTTTGTCACCAGCTGAGTCCAAAACTCAGCGCTTCCCCATCCCAGCCCAGAAAGCAGGTAGAACAAGTTTTGTGGTGTCCTTCAGCTGCCTTTCGGGGTAGTGTAAGAACTACCAACAAAACTCCTTTCTGGCACCTTCTCCGGTGGAGTTGTGCATGGGGTGTGTTTGGAACATTTTGTCACCAGCCGAGTCCAAAATTCAGCGCTTCCCCATCTCAGCCCAGAAAGCAGGTAGAACAACTTTTGTGGGGCCATTCAGGTGCCTACCGACGTAGTGTAAAAAGTACCAACAGAACTCCTTTCTGGCACCTTTCCCGGTGGAGTTGTGCATGGGGTGTGTTTGGAACATTTTGTCACCAGCCGAGTCCAAAATTCAGCGCTTCCCCATCTCAGCCCAGAAAGCAGGTAGAACAAATCTTGTGGGGCCTTTCAGCTGCCTACCCGAGCAAAGTAAAAAGTACCAAAAGAACTCCTTTCTGGCACCTTCCCCGGTGGAGTTGTGCTTGGGGTGTGTATGGAACATTTTGTCACCAGCCGAGTCCAAAATTCAGCGCTTCCCCATCTCAGCCCAGAAAGCAGGTAGAACAAGTTTTGTGGTGACTTTGAACTGCCTACCGGAGCAATGTAAAAACTACCAACAGACGTCCTTTCTGGCACCTTTCCCGGTGGAGTTGTGCATGGGGTGTGTTTGGAACATTTTGTCACCAGCAGAGTCCAAAATTCAGTGCTTCCCCATCTCAGCCCAGAAAGCAGGTAGAACAAGTTTTGTGGGGCCATTCAGGTGCCTACCGGGGTAGCGTAAGAACTACCAACAGAACTCCTTTCTGGCACCTTCCCCGGTGGAGTTGCGCATGGGGTGTGTATGGGACATTTTGTCACCAGCCGAGTCCAAAATTCAGCGCTTCCCCATCTCAGCCCAGAAAGCAGGTAGAACAAGTTTTGTGGTGACTTTCAACTGCCTACCCGAGAATGTAAAAAGTACCAAGAGTACTCCTTTCTGGCACCTTCCCCGGTGCAGTTGTGCATGGGGTGTGTTTGGAACATTTTGTCACCAGCCGAGTCCAAAATTCAGCGCTTCCCCATCTCAGCCCAGAAAGCAGGTAGAACAAGTTTTGTGGTGACTTTCAACTGCCTACCGGAGCAATGTAAAAACTACCAACAGACGTCCTTTCTGGCACCTTTCCCGGTGGAGTTGTGCATGGGGTGTGTTTGGGAACATTTTTCACCGCCGAGTCCAAAATTCAGCGCTTCCCCATCTCAGCCCAGAAAGCAGGTAGAACAAGTTTTGTGGTGTCCTTCAGCTGCCTACCGGGGTAGCGTAAGAACTACCAACAGAACTCCTTTCTGGCACCTTTTCCGGTGGAGTTGTGCATGGGGTGTGTTTGGAACATTTTGTCACCAGCCTAGTCCAAAATTCAGCGCTTCCCCATCTCAGCCCAGAAAGCAGGTAGAACAAGTTTTGTGGTGACTTTCAACTGCCTACCGGAGCAATGTAAAAACTGCCAACAGACGTCCTTTCTTGCACCTTCCCCAGTGGAGTTGTGCATGGGGTGTGTTTGGAACATTTTGTCACCAGCCGAGTCCAAAATTCAGCGCTTCCCCATCTCAGCCCAGAAAGCAGGTAGAACAACTTTTGTGGTGTCCTTCAGCTGCCTTTCGGGGTAGTGTAAGAACTACCAACAGAACTCCTTTCTGGCACCTTTCCCGGTGGAGTTGTGCATGGGGTGTGTTTGGAACATTTTGTCACCAGCCGAGTCCAAAATTCAGCCCTTCCCCATCTCAGCCCAGAAAGCAGGTAGAACAAGTTTTGTGGTGACTTTCAACTGCCTACCGGAGCAATGTAAAAACTGCCAACAGACGTCCTTTCTGGCACCTTCCCCGGTGGAGTTGTGCATGGGGTGTGTTTGGAATATTTTCTCACCAGCCAAGTCCAAAATTCAGCGCTTCCCCATCTCAGCCCAAAAAGCAGGTAGATCAAATTTTGTGGGGCCATTGAGCATCCTACCCGAGCAATCTAAAAAGGACCAACAGAAGTCCTTTCTGGCACCTTTCCCGGTGGAGTTGTGCATGGGCTGTGTTTGGAACATCTTGTCACCAGCCGAATCCAAAATTCAGCGCTTCCTCATCTCAGCCCAGAAAGCAGGTAGAACAAGTTTTCTGGTGTCTTTCAGGTGCCTACTGGGGTAGTGTAAAAACTACCAACACACCTCCTTTCTGGCACCTTCCCCGGTGGAGTTGTGCATGGGGTGTGTTTGGAACATTTTGTCACCAGCAGAGTCCAAAATTCAGTGCTTCCCCATCTCAGCCCAGAAAGCAGGTAGAACAAGTTTTGTGGGGCCATTCAGGTGCCTACCGGGGTAGCGTAAGAACTACCAACAGACGTCCTTTCTGGCACCTTCCCCGGTGGAGTTGCGCATGGGGTGTGTATGGGACATTTTGTCACCAGCCGAGTCCAAAACTCAGCGCTTCCCCATCTCAGCCCAGAAAGCAGGTAGAACAAGTTTTGTGGTGACTTTCAACTGCCTACCCGAGAATGTAAAAAGTACCAAGAGTACTCCTTTCTGGCACCTTCCCCGGTGCAGTTGTGCATGGGGTGTGTTTGGAACATTTTGTCACCAGCCGAGTCCAAAATTCAGCGCTTCCCCATCTCAGCCCAGAAAGCAGGTAGAACAAGTTTTGTGGTGACTTTCAACTGCCTACCGGAGCAATGTAAAAACTACCAACAGACGTCCTTTCTGGCACCTTTCCCGGTGGAGTTGTGCATGGGGTGTGTTTGGGAACATTTTGTCACCGCCGAGTCCAAAATTCAGCGCTTCCCCATCTCAGCCCAGAAAGCAGGTAGAACAAGTTTTGTGGTGTCCTTCAGCTGCCTACCGGGGTAGCGTAAGAACTACCAACAGAACTCCTTTCTGGCACCTTTTCCGGTGGAGTTGTGCATGGGGTGTGTTTGGAACATTTTGTCACCAGCCGAGTCCAAAATTCAGCCCTTCCCCATCTCAGCCCAGAAAGCAGGTAGAACAAGTTTTGTGGTGACTTTCAACTGCCTACCGGAGCAATGTAAAAACTGCCAACAGACGTCCTTTCTTGCACCTTCCCCAGTGGAGTTGTGCATGGGGTGTGTTTGGAACATTTTGTCACCAGCCGAGTCCAAAATTCAGCGCTTCCCCATCTCAGCCCAGAAAGCAGGTAGAACAACTTTTGTGGTGTCCTTCAGCTGCCTTTCGGGGTAGTGTAAGAACTACCAACAGAACTCCTTTCTGGCACCTTCCCCGGTGGAGTTGTGCATGGGGTGTGTTTGGAACATTTTGTCACCAGCCGAGTCCAAAATTCAGCGCTTCCCCATCTCAGCCCAGAAAGCAGGTAGAACAAGTTTTGTGGGGCCTTTCAGCTTCCTACCCTAGCAAAGTAAAAATTACCAACAAAAGTCCTTTCTGGCCCCTTCCCCGGTGGAGTTGTGCATGGGGTGTGTTTGGAACATTTTGTCACCAGCCGAGTCCAAAATTCAGCGCTTCCCCATCTCAGCCCAGAAAGCAGGTAGAACAACTTTTGTGGGGCCATTCAGGTCCCTACCGACGTAGTGTAAAAAGTACCAACAGAACTCCTTTCTGGCACCTTTCCCGGTGGAGTTGTGCATGGGGTGTGTTTGGAACATTTTGTCACCAGCCGAGTCCAAAATTCAGCGCTTCTCCATCTCAGCCCAGAAAGCAGGTAGAATAAGTTTTGTGGTGTCTTACAGCTGCCTTTCGGGGTAGTGTAAGAACTACCAACAGAACTCCTTTCTGGCACCTTTCCCGGTGGAGTTGTGCATGGGGTGTGTTTGGAACATTTTGTCACCAGCCGAGTCCAAAATTCAGCCCTTCCCCATCTCAGCCCAGAAAGCAGGTAGAACAAGTTTTGTGGTGACTTTCAACTGCCTACCGGAGCAATGTAAAAACTGCCAACAGACGTCCTTTCTGGCACCTTCCCCGGTGGAGTTGTGCATGGGGTGTGTTTGGAACATTTTGTCACCAGCCGAGTCCAAAATTCAGCGCTTCCCCATCTCAGCCCAGAAAGCAGGTAGAACAAGTTTTGTGGTGTCCTTCAGCTGCCTACCGGGGTAGCGTAAGAACTACCAACAGAACTCCTTTCTGGCACCTTTTCCGGTGGAGTTGTGCATGGGGTGTGTTTGGAACATTTTGTCACCAGCCGAGTCCAAAATTCAGCCCTTCCCCATCTCAGCCCAGAAAGCAGGTAGAACAAGTTTTGTGGTGACTTTCAACTGCCTACCGGAGCAATGTAAAAACTGCCAACAGACGTCCTTTCTGGCACCTTCCCCGGTGGAGTTGTGCATGGGGTGTGTTTGGAACATTTTGTCACCAGCCGAGTCCAAAATTCAGCGCTTCCCCATCTCAGCCCAGAAAGCAGGTAGAACAACTTTTGTGGTGTCCTTCAGCTGCCTTTCGGGGTAGTGTAAGAACTACCAACAGAACTCCTTTCTGGCACCTTCCCCGGTGGAGTTGTGCATGGGGTGTGTTTGGAACATTTTGTCACCAGCCGAGTCCAAAATTCAGCGCTTCCCCATCTCAGCCCAGAAAGCAGGTAGAACAAGTTTTGTGGGGCCTTTCAGCTTCCTACCCGAGCAAAGTAAAAATTACCAACAAAAGTCCTTTCTGGCCCCTTCCCCGGTGGAGTTGTGCATGGGGTGTGTTTGGAACATTTTGTCACCAGCCGAGTCCAAAATTCAGCGCTTCCCCATCTCAGCCCAGAAAGCAGGTAGAATAAGTTTTGTGGTGTCTTACAGCTGCCTTTCGGGGTAGTGTAAGAACTACCAACAGAACTCCTTTCTGGCACCTTTCCCGGTGGAGTTGTGCATGGGGTGTGTTTGGAACATTTTGTCACCAGCCGAGTCCAAAATTCAGCCCTTCCCCATCTCAGCCCAGAAAGCAGGTAGAACAAGTTTTGTGGTGACTTTCAACTGCCTACCGGAGCAATGTAAAAACTGCCAACAGACGTCCTTTCTGGCACCTTCCCCGGTGGAGTTGTGCATGGGGTGTGTTTGGAACATTTTGTCACCAGACGAGTCCAAAATTCAGCGCTTCTCCATCTCAGCCCAGAAAGCAGGTAGAACAAGTTTTGCGGGGCCATTCAGGTGCCTACCTGTGCAGTGTAAAAACTACCAACAGACGTCCCTTCTGGCACCTTCCCCGGTGGAGTTGTGCATGGGGTGTGTATGGAACATTTTGTCACCAGCCGAGTCCAAAATTCAGCGCTTCCCCATCTCAGCCCAGAAAGCAGGTAGAACAAGTTTTGTAGGGCCTTTCAGCTTCCTACCCGAGCAAAGTAAAAATTACCAACAAAAGTCCTTTCTGGCCCCTTCCCCGGTGGAGTTGTGCATGGGGTGTGTTTGGAACATTTTGTCACCAGCCGAGTCCAAAATTCAGCGCTTCCCCATCTCAGCCCAGAAAGCAGGTAGAACAAGTTTTGTGGGGCCATTCAGGTGCCTACCCGAGAATGTAAAAAGTACCAAGAGAAGTCCTTTCTGGCACCTTCCCCGGTGGAGTTGTGCATGGGGTGTGTTTGGAACATTTTGTCACCAGCTGAGTCCAAAACTCAGCGCTTCCCCATCCCAGCCCAGAAAGCAGGTAGAACAAGTTTTGTGGTGTCCTTCAGCTGCCTTTCGGGGTAGTGTAAGAACTACCAACAAAACTCCTTTCTGGCACCTTCTCCGGTGGAGTTGTGCATGGGGTGTGTTTGGAACATTTTGTCACCAGCCGAGTCCAAAATTCAGCGCTTCCCCATCTCAGCCCAGAAAGCAGGTAGAACAACTTTTGTGGGGCCATTCAGGTGCCTACCGACGTAGTGTAAAAAGTACCAACAGAACTCCTTTCTGGCACCTTTCCCGGTGGAGTTGTGCATGGGGTGTGTTTGGAACATTTTGTCACCAGCCGAGTCCAAAATTCAGCGCTTCCCCATCTCAGCCCAGAAAGCAGGTAGAACAAGTTTTGTGGTGTCCTTCAGCTGCCTTTCGGGGTAGTGTAAGAACTACCAACAGACGTCCTTTCTGGCACCTTCCCCGGTGGAGTTGTGCATGGGGTGTGTTTGGAACATTTTGTCACCAGCCGAGTCCAAAATTCAGCGCTTCCCCATCTCAGCCCAGAAAGCAGGTAGAACAAATCTTGTGGGGCCTTTCAGCTGCCTACCCGAGCAAAGTAAAAAGTACCAAAAGAACTCCTTTCTGGCACCTTCCCCGGTGGAGTTGTGCTTGGGGTGTGTATGGAACATTTTGTCACCAGCCGAGTCCAAAATTCAGCGCTTCCCCATCTCAGCCCAGAAAGCAGGTAGAACAAGTTTTGTGGTGACTTTGAACTGCCTACCGGAGCAATGTAAAAACTACCAACAGACGTCCTTTCTGGCACCTTTCCCGGTGGAGTTGTGCATGGGGTGTGTTTGGGAACATTTTGTCACCGCCGAGTCCAAAATTCAGCGCTTCCCCATCCCAGCCCAGAAAGCAGGTAGAACAAGTTTTGTGGTGTCCTTCAGCTGCCTACCGGGGTAGCGTAAGAACTACCAACAGACGTCCTTTCTGGCACCTTTCCCGGTGGAGTTGTGCATGGGGTGTGTTTGGAACATTTTGTCACCAGCCGAGTCCAAAATTCAGCGCTTCTCCATCTCAGCCCAGAAAGCAGGTAGAACAAGTTTTGTGGGGCCTTTCAGCTTCCTACCCGAGCAAAGTAAAAATTACCAACAAAAGTCCTTTCTGGCCCCTTCCCCGGTGGAGTTGTGCATGGGGTGTGTTTGGAACATTTTGTCACCAGCCGAGTCCAAAATTCAGCGCTTCTCCATCTCAGCCCAGAAAGCAGGTAGAATAAGTTTTGTGGTGTCTTACAGCTGCCTTTCGGGGTAGTGTAAGAACTACCAACAGAACTCCTTTCTGGCACCTTTCCCGGTGGAGTTGTGCATGGGGTGTGTTTGGAACATTTTGTCACCAGCCGAGTCCAAAATTCAGCCCTTCCCCATCTCAGCCCAGAAAGCAGGTAGAACAAGTTTTGTGGTGACTTTCAACTGCCTACCGGAGCAATGTAAAAACTGCCAACAGACGTCCTTTCTGGCACCTTCCCCGGTGGAGTTGTGCATGGGGTGTGTTTGGAACATTTTGTCACCAGCCGAGTCCAAAATTCAGCGCTTCCCCATCTCAGCCCAGAAAGCAGGTAGAACAAGTTTTGTGGTGTCCTTCAGCTGCCTTTCGGGGTAGTGTAAGAACTACCAACAGAACTCCTTTCTGGCACCTTCCCCGGTGGAGTTGTGCATGGGGTGTGTTTGGAACATTTTGTCACCAGCCGAGTCCAAAATTCAGCGCTTCCCCATCTCAGCCCAGAAAGCAGGTAGAACAAGTTTTGTGGTGACTTTGAACTGCCTACCGGAGCAATGTAAAAAGTAACAACAGAACTCCTTTCTGGCACCTTTCCCGGTGGAGTTGTGCATGGGGTGTGTTTGGAACATTTTGTCACCAGCCGAGTCCAAAATTCAGCCCTTCCCCATCTCAGCCCAGAAAGCAGGTAGAACAAGTTCTGTGGTGACTTTCAACTGCCTACCGGAGCAATGTAAAAACTGCCAACAGACGTCCTTTCTGGCACCTTCCCAGGTGGAGTTGTGCATGGGGTGTGTTTGGAACATTTTGTCACCAGCCAAGTCCAAAATTCAGCGCTTCCCCATCTCAGCCCAAAAAGCAGGTGGATCAAATTTTGTGGGGCCATTGAGCATCCTACCCGAGCAATCTAAAAAGGACCAACAGAAGTCCTTTCTGGCACCTTCCCCGGTGGAGTTGTGCATGGGGTGTGTTTGGAACATTTTATCACCAGCAGAGTCCAAAATTCAGTGCTTCCCCATCTCAGCCCAGAAAGCAGGTAGAACAAGTTTTGTGGTGTCCTTCAGCTGCCTACCGGGGTAGCGTAAGAACTACCAACAGACGTCCTTTCTGGCCCCTTCCCCGGTGGAGTTGCGCATGGGGTGTGTATGGGACATTTTGTCACCAGCCGAGTCCAAAATTCAGCGCTTCCCCATCTCAGCCCAGAAAGCAGGTAGAACAAGTTTTGTGGTGTCCTTCAGCTGCCTACCGGAGCAATGTAAAAACTACCAACAGACGTCCTTTCTGGCACCTTCCCCGGTGGAGTTGTGCATGGGGTGTGTTTGGAACATTTTGTCACCAGCCGAGTCCAAAATTCAGCGCTTCCCCATCTCAGCCCAGAAAGCAGGTAGAACAACTTTTGTGGTGTCCTTCAGCTGCCTACCGGGGTAGCGTAAGAACTACCAACAGAACTCCTTTCTGGCACCTTTCCCGGTGGAGTTGTGCATGGGGTGTGTTTGGAACATTTTGTCACCAGCCGAGTCCAAAATTCAGCCCTTCCCCATCTCAGCCCAGAAAGCAGGTAGAACAAGTTTTGTGGTGACTTTCAACTGCCTACCGGAGCAATGTAAAAACTGCCAACAGACGTCCTTTCTGGCACCTTCCCCAGTGGAGTTGTGCATGGGGTGTGTTTGGAACATTTTGTCACCAGCCGAGTCCAAAATTCAGCGCTTCCCCATCTCAGCCCAGAAAGCAGGTAGAACAAGTTTTGTGGGGCCTTTCAGCTTCCTACCCGAGCAAAGTAAAAATTACCAACAAAAGTCCTTTCTGGCCCCTTCCCCGGTGGAGTTGTGCATGGGGTGTGTTTGGAACATTTTGTCACCAGCCGAGTCCAAAATTCAGCGCTTCCCCATCTCAGCCCAGAAAGCAGGTAGAACAACTTTTGTGGGGCCATTCAGGTGCCTACCGACGTAGTGTAAAAAGTACCAACAGAACTCCTTTCTGGCACCTTTCCCGGTGGAGTTGTGCATGGGGTGTGTTTGGAACATTTTGTCACCAGCCGAGTCCAAAATTCAGCGCTTCTCCATCTCAGCCCAGAAAGCAGGTAGAATAAGTTTTGTGGTGTCTTACAGCTGCCTTTCGGGGTAGTGTAAGAACTACCAACAGAACTCCTTTCTGGCACCTTTCCCGGTGGAGTTGTGCATGGGGTGTGTTTGGAACATTTTGTCACCAGCCGAGTCCAAAAGTCAGCGCTTCCCCATCTCAGCCCAGAAAGCAGGTAGAACAACTTTTGTGGGGCCATTCAGGTGCCTACCGACGTAGTGTAAAAAGTACCAACAGAACTCCTTTCTGGCACCTTTCCCGGTGGAGTTGTGCATGGGGTGTGTTTGGAACATTTTGTCACCAGCCGAGTCCAAAATTCAGCCCTTCCCCATCTCAGCCCAGAAAGCAGGTAGAACAAGTTTTGTGGTGACTTTCAACTGCCTACCGGAGCAATGTAGAAAGGACCAACAGAAGTCCTTTCTGGCACCTTTCCCGGTGGAGTTGTGCATGGGGTGTGTTTGGAACATTTTGTCGCCAGCCGAATCCAAAATTCAGCGCTTCCCCATCTCAGCCCAGAAAGCAGGTAGAACAACTTTTGTGGTGTCCTTCAGCTGCCTACCGGGGTAGCGTAAGAACTACCAACAGAACTCCTTTCTGGCACCTTTCCCGGTGGAGTTGTGCATGGGGTGTGTTTGGAACATTTTGTCACCAGCCGAGTCCAAAATTCAGCGCTTCCCCATCTCAGCCCAGAAAGCAGGTAGAACAAGTTTTGTGGTGACTTTCAACTGCCTACCGGAGCAATGTAAAAACTGCCAACAGACGTCCTTTCTGGCACCTTCCCCAGTGGAGTTGTGCATGGGGTGTGTTTGGAACATTTTGTCACCAGCCGAGTCCAAAATTCAGCGCTTCCCCATCTCAGCCCAGAAAGCAGGTAGAACAAGTTTTGTGGGGCCTTTCAGCTTCCTACCCGAGCAAAGTAAAAATTACCAACAAAACTCCTTTCTGGCCCCTTCCCCGGTGGAGTTGTGCATGGGGTGTGTTTGGAACATTTTGTCACCAGCCGAGTCCAAAATTCAGCGCTTCTCCATCTCAGCCCAGAAAGCAGGTAGAATAAGTTTTGTGGTGTCTTACAGCTGCCTTTCGGGGTAGTGTAAGAACTACCAACAGAACTCCTTTCTGGCACCTTTCCCGGTGGAGTTGTGCATGGGGTGTGTTTGGAACATTTTGTCACCAGCCGAGTCCAAAATTCAGCCCTTCCCCATCTCAGCCCAGAAAGCAGGTAGAACAAGTTTTGTGGTGACTTTCAACTGCCTACCGGAGCAATGTAAAAACTGCCAACAGACGTCCTTTCTGGCATCTTCCCCGGTGGAGTTGTGCATGGGGTGTGTTTTGAACATTTTGTCACCAGCCGAGTCCAAAATTCAGCGCTTCCCCATCTCAGCCCAGAAAGCAGGTAGAACAACTTTTGTGGTGTCCTTCAGCTGCCTTTCGGGGTAGTGTAAGAACTACCAACAGAACTCCTTTCTGGCACCTTCCCCGGTGGAGTTGTGCATGGGGTGTGTTTGGAACATTTTGTCACCAGCCGAGTCCAAAATTCAGCGCTTCCCCATCTCAGCCCAAAAAGCAGGTAGATCAAATTTTTTGGGGCCATTGAGCATCCTACCCAAGCAATCTAAAAAGGACCAACAGAAGTCCTTTCTGGCACCTTTCCCGGCGGAGTTGTGCATGGGGTGTGTTTGGAACATTTTGTCGCCAGCCGAATCCAAAATTCAGCGCTTCCTCATCTCAGCCCAGAAAGCAGGTAGAACAAGTTTTGTGGTGTCTTTCAGGTGCCTACTGGGATAGTGTAAAAACTACCAACAGACCTCCTTTCTGGCACCTTCCCCGGTGGAGTTGTGCATGGGGTGTGTTTGGAACATTTTGTCACCAGCCGAGTCCAAAATTCAGCGCTTCCCCATCTCAGCCTAGAAAGCAGGTAGAACAAGTTTTGTGGGGCCATTCAGGTGCCTACCTGTGCAGTGTAAAAACTACCAACAGACGTCCCTTCTGGCACCTTCCCCGGTGGAGTTGTGCATGGGGTGTGTTTGGGAACATTTTGTCACCGCCGAGTCCAAAATTCAGCGCTTCCCCATCTCAGCCCAGAAAGCAGGTAGAACAACTTTTGTGGGGCCATTCAGGTGCCTACCGACGTAGTGTAAAAAGTACCAACAGAACTCCTTTCTGGCACCTTTCCCGGTGGAGTTGTGCATGGGGTGTGTTTGGGAACATTTTGTCACCGCCGAGTCCAAAATTCAGCGCTTCCCCATCTCAGCCCAGAAAGCAGGTAGAACAAGTTTTGTGGTGACTTTCAACTGCCTACCGGAGCAATGTAAAAACTGCCAACAGACGTCCTTTCTGGCACCTTCCCCAGTGGAGTTGTGCATGGGGTGTGTTTGGAACATTTTGTCACCAGCCGAGTCCAAAATTCAGCGCTTCCCCATCTCAGCCCAGAAAGCAGGTAGAACAACTTTTGTGGTGTCCTTCAGCTGCCTTTCGGGGTAGTGTAAGAACTACCAACAGAACTCCTTTCTGGCACCTTCCCCGGTGGAGTTGTGCATGGGGTGTGTTTGGAACATTTTGTCACCAGACGAGTCCAAAAGTCAGCGCTTCCCCATCTCAGCCCAGAAAGCAGGTAGAACAAGTTTTGTGGGGCCATTCAGGTGCCTACCTGGGCAGTGTAAAAACTACCAACAGACGTCCCTTCTGGCACCTTCCCCGGTGGAGTTGTGCATGGGGTGTGTATGGAACATTTTGTCACCAGCCGAGTCCAAAATTCAACGCTTCCCCATCTCAGCCCAGAAAGCAGGTAGAACAAGTTTTGTGGGGCCTTTCAGCTTCCTACCCGAGCAAAGTAAAAATTACCAACAAAAGTCCTTTCTGGCCCCTTCCCCGGTGGAGTTGTGCATGGGGTGTGTTTGGAACATTTTGTCACCAGCCGAGTCCAAAATTCAGCGCTTCCCCATCTCAGCCCAGAAAGCAGGTAGAACAACTTTTGTGGGGCCATTCAGGTGCCTACCGACGTAGTGTAAAAAGTACCAACAGACGTCCTTTCTGGCACCTTTCCCGGTGGAGTTGTGCATGGGGTGTGTTTGGAACATTTTGTCACCAGCCGAGTCCAAAATTCAGCGCTTCTCCATCTCAGCCCAGAAAGCAGGTAGAATAAGTTTTGTGGTGTCTTACAGCTGCCTACCGGGGTAGTGTAAGAACTACCAACAGAACTCCTTTCTGGCACCTTTCCCGGTGGAGTTGTGCATGGGGTGTGTTTGGAACATTTTGTCACCAGCCGAGTCCAAAATTCAGCCCTTCCCCATCTCAGCCCAGAAAGCAGGTAGAACAAGTTTTGTGGTGACTTTCAACTGCCTACCGGAGCAATGTAAAAACTGCCAACAGACGTCCTTTCTGGCACCTTCCCCGGTGGAGTTGTGCATGGGGTGTGTTTGGAACATTTTGTCACCAGCCGAGTCCAAAATTCAGCGCTTCCCCATCTCAGCCCAGAAAGCAGGTAGAACAAGTTTTGTGGTGTCCTTCAGCTGCCTACCGGGGTAGCGTAAGAACTACCAACAGACGTCCTTTCTGGCACCTTCCCCGGTGGAGTTGTGCATGGGGTGTGTTTGGAACATTTTGTCACCAGCCGAGTCCAAAATTCAGCGCTTCCCCATCTCAGCCCAGAAAGCAGGTAGAACAAGTTTTGTGGTGCCTTTCAGCTGCCTACCCGAGCAAAGTAAAAAGTACCAAAAGAAGCCCTTTCTGGCACCTTCCCCGGTGGAGTTGTGCATGGGGTGTGTATGGAACATTTTGTCACCAGCCGAGTCCAAAATTCAGCGCTTCCCCATCTCAGCCCAGAAAGCAGGTAGAACAAGTTTTGTGGGGCCATTCAGGTGCCTACCTGTTTAGTGTAAAAAATACCAACAGACGTCCCTTCTGGCACCTTCCCCGGTGGAGTTGTGCATGGGGTGTGTTTGGAACATTTTGTCACCAGCCGAGTCCAAAATTCAGCGCTTCCCCATCTCAGCCCAGAAAGCAGGTAGAACAAGTTTTGTGGGGCCTTTCAGCTTCCTACCCGAGCAAAGTAAAAATTACCAACAAAAGTCCTTTCTGGCCCCTTCCCCGGTGGAGTTGTGCATGGGGTGTGTTTGGAACATTTTGTCACCAGCCGAGTCCAAAATTCAGCGCTTCCCCATCTCAGCCCAGAAAGCAGGTAGAACAACTTTTGTGGTGTCCTTCAGCTGCCTTTCGGGGTAGTGTAAGAACTACCAACAGAACTCCTTTCTGGCACCTTCCCCGGTGGAGTTGTGCATGGGGTGTGTTTGGAACATTTTGTCACCAGCCGAGTCCAAAATTCAGCGCTTCCCCATCTCAGCCCAGAAAGCAGGTAGAACAACTTTTGTGGGGCCATTCAGGTGCCTACCGACGTAGTGTAAAAAGTACCAACAGACGTCCCTTCTGGCACCTTTCCCGGTGGAGTTGTGCATGGGGTGTGTTTGGAACATTTTGTCACCAGCCGAGTCCAAAATTCAGCCCTTCCCCATCTCAGCCCAGAAAGCAGGTAGAACAAGTTTTGTGGTGACTTTCAACTGCCTACCGGAGCAATGTAAAAACTGCCAACAGACGTCCTTTCTGGCCCCTTCCCCGGTGGAGTTGTGCATGGGGTGTGTTTGGAACATTTTGTCACCAGCCGAGTCCAAAATTCAGCGCTTCCCCATCTCAGCCCAGAAAGCAGGTAGAACAAGTTTTGTGGTGTCCTTCAGCTGCCTTTCGGGGTAGTGTAAGAACTACCAACAGACGTCCTTTCTGGCACCTTCCCCGGTGGAGTTGTGCATGGGGTGTGTTTGGAACATTTTGTCACCAGCCGAGTCCAAAATTCAGCGCTTCCCCATCTCAGCCCAGAAAGCAGGTAGAACAAGTTTTGTGGTGCCTTTCAGCTGCCTACCCGAGCAAAGTAAAAAGTACCAAAAGAAGCCCTTTCTGGCACCTTCCCCGGTGGAGTTGTGCTTGGGGTGTGTATGGAACATTTTGTCACCAGCCGAGTCCAAAATTCAGCGCTTCCCCATCTCAGCCCAGAAAGCAGGTAGAACAAGTTTTGTGGGGCCATTCAGGTGCCTACCTGTTTAGTGTAAAAAATACCAACAGACGTCCCTTCTGGCACCTTCCCCGGTGGAGTTGTGCATGGGGTGTGTTTGGAACATTTTGTCACCAGCCGAGTCCAAAATTCAGCGCTTCCCCATCTCAGCCCAGAAAGCAGGTAGAACAAGTTTTGTGGGGCCTTTCAGCTTCCTACCCGAGCAAAGTAAAAATTACCAACAAAAGTCCTTTCTGGCCCCTTCCCCGGTGGAGTTGTGCATGGGGTGTGTTTGGAACATTTTGTCACCAGCCGAGTCCAAAATTCAGCGCTTCCCCATCTCAGCCCAGAAAGCAGGTAGAACAACTTTTGTGGTGTCCTTCAGCTGCCTTTCGGGGTAGTGTAAGAACTACCAACAGAACTCCTTTCTGGCACCTTCCCCGGTGGAGTTGTGCATGGGGTGTGTTTGGAACATTTTGTCACCAGCCGAGTCCAAAATTCAGCGCTTCCCCATCTCAGCCCAGAAAGCAGGTAGAACAACTTTTGTGGGGCCATTCAGGTGCCTACCGACGTAGTGTAAAAAGTACCAACAGACGTCCCTTCTGGCACCTTTCCCGGTGGAGTTGTGCATGGGGTGTGTTTGGAACATTTTGTCACCAGCCGAGTCCAAAATTCAGCGCTTCCCCATCTCAGCCCAGAAAGCAGGTAGAACAAGTTTTGTGGTGACTTTCAACTGCCTACCGGAGCAATGTAAAAAACTGCCAACAGACGTCCTTTCTGGCCCCTTCCCCGGTGGAGTTGTGCATGGGGTGTGTTTGGAACATTTTGTCACCAGCCGAGTCCAAAATTCAGCGCTTCCCCATCTCAGCCCAGAAAGCAGGTAGAACAAGTTTTGTGGTGTCCTTCAGCTGCCTTTCGGGGGTAGTGTAAGAACTACCAACAGACGTCCTTTCTGGCACCTTCCCCGGTGGAGTTGTGCATGGGGTGTGTTTGGAACATTTTGTCACCAGCCGAGTCCAAAAGTCAGCGCTTCCCCATCTCAGCCCAGAAAGCAGGTAGAACAAGTTTTGTGGTGCCTTTCAGCTGCCTACCCGAGCAAAGTAAAAAGTACCAAAAGAAGCCCTTTCTGGCACCTTCCCCGGTGGAGTTGTGCTTGGGGTGTGTATGGAACATTTTGTCACCAGCCGAGTCCAAAATCAGCGCTTCCCCATCTCAGCCCAGAAAGCAGGTAGAACAACTTTTGTGGGGCCATTCAGGTGCCTACCGACGTAGTGTAAAAAGTACCAACAGACGTCCTTTCTGGCACCTTTCCCGGTGGAGTTGTGCATGGGGTGTGTTTGGAACATTTTGTCACCAGCCGAGTCCAAAATTCAGCGCTTCCCCATCTCAGCCCAGAAAGCAGGTAGAATAAGTTTTGTGGTGTCTTACAGCTGCCTTTCGGGGTAGTGTAAGAACTACCAACAGAACTCCTTTCTGGCACCTTTCCCGGTGGAGTTGTGCATGGGGTGTGTTTGGAACATTTTGTCACCAGCCGAGTCCAAAATTCAGCCCTTCCCCATCTCAGCCCAGAAAGCAGGTAGAACAAGTTTTGTGGTGACTTTCAACTGCCTACCGGAGCAATGTAAAAACTGCCAACAGACGTCCTTTCTGGCACCTTCCCCAGTGGAGTTGTGCATGGGGTGTGTTTGGAACATTTTGTCACCAGCCGAGTCCAAAATTCAGCGCTTCCCCATCTCAGCCCAGAAAGCAGGTAGAACAAATTTTGTGGTGTCCTTCAGCTGCCTACCGGGGTAGCGTAAGAACTACCAACAAAACTCCTTTCTGGCACCTTCCCCGGTGGAGTTGTGCATGGGGTGTGTATGGAACATTTTGTCACCAGACGAGTCCAAAATTCAGCGCTTCCCCATCTCAGCCCAGAAAGCAGGTAGAACAAGTTTTGTGGGGCCATTCAGGTGCCTACCTGGGCAGTGTAAAAACTACCAACAGACGTCCCTTCTGGCACCTTCCCCGGTGGAGTTGTGCATGGGGTGTGTATGGAACATTTTGTCACCAGCCGAGTCCAAAATTCAGCGCTTCCCCATCTCAGCCCAGAAAGCAGGTAGAACAAGTTTTGTGGGGCCATTCAGGTGCCTACCTGTTTAGTGTAAAAAATACCAACAGACGTCCCTTCTGGCACCTTCCCCGGTGGAGTTGTGCATGGGGTGTGTATGGAACATTTTGTCACCAGCCGAGTCCAAAATTCAGCGCTTCCCCATCTCAGCCCAGAAAGCAGGTAGAACAAGTTTTGTGGGGCCTTTCAGCTTCCTACCCGAGCAAAGTAAAAATTACCAACAAAAGTCCTTTCTGGCCCCTTCCCCGGTGGAGTTGTGCATGGGGTGTGTTTGGAACATTTTGTCACCAGCCGAGTCCAAAATTCAGCGCTTCCCCATCTCAGCCCAGAAAGCAGGTAGAACAACTTTTGTGGGGCCATTCAGGTGCCTACCGACGTAGTGTAAAAAGTACCAACCGAACTCCTTTCTGGCACCTTTCCCGGTGGAGTTGTGCATGGGGTGTGTTTGGAACATTTTGTCACCAGCCGAGTCCAAAATTCAGCGCTTCCCCATCTCAGCCCAGAAAGCAGGTAGAACAAATTTTGTGGTGACTTTCAACTGCCTACCGGAGCAATGTAAAAACTGCCAACAGACGTCCTTTCTGGCACCTTCCCCGGTGGAGTTGTGCATGGGGTGTGTTTGGAACATTTTGTCACCAGCCGAGTCCAAAATTCAGCGCTTCCCCATCTCAGCCCAAAAAGCAGGTAGATCAAATTTTGTGGGGCCATTGAGCATCCTACCCGAGCAATCTAAAAAGGACCAACAGAAGTCCTTTCTGGCACCTTTCCCGGTAGAGTTGTGCATGGGCTGTGTTTGGAACATTTTGTCGCCAGCCGAATCCAAAATTCAGCGCTTCCTCATCTCAGCCCAGAAAGCAGGTAGAACAAGTTTTCTGGTGTCTTTCAGGTGCCTACTGGGGTGGTGTAAAAACTACCAACAGACGTCCTTTCTGGCACCTTCCCCAGTGGAGTTGTGCATGGGGTGTGTATGGAACATTTTGTCACCAGCAGAGTCCAAAATTCAGTGCTTCCCCATCTCAGCCCAGAAAGCAGGTAGAACAAGTTTTGTGGTGTCCTTCAGCTGCCTACCGGGGTAGCGTAAGAACTACCAACAGACGTCCTTTCTGGCACCTTCCCCGGTGGAGTTGCGCATGGGGTGTGTATGGGACATTTTGTCACCAGCCGAGTCCAAAATTCAGCACTTCCCCATCTCAGCCCAGAAAGCAGGTAGAACAACTTTTGTGGGGCCATTCAGGTGCCTACCGACGTAGTGTAAAAAGTACCAACAGACGTCCTTTCTGGCACCTTTCCCGGTGGAGTTGTGCATGGGGTGTGTTTGGAACATTTTGTCACCAGCCGAGTCCAAAATTCAGCGCTTCCCCATCTCAGCCCAGAAAGCAGGTAGAATAAGTTTTGTGGTGTCTTACAGCTGCCTTTCGGGGTAGTGTAAGAACTACCAACAGAACTCCTTTCTGGCACCTTTCCCGGTGGAGTTGTGCATGGGGTGTGTTTGGAACATTTTGTCACCAGCCGAGTCCAAAATTCAGCCCTTCCCCATCTCAGCCCAGAAAGCAGGTAGAACAAGTTTTGTGGTGACTTTCAACTGCCTACCGGAGCAATGTAAAAACTGCCAACAGACGTCCTTTCTGGCACCTTCCCCGGTGGAGTTGTGCATGGGGTGTGTTTGGAACATTTTGTCACCAGCCGAGTCCAAAATTCAGCGCTTCCCCATCTCAGCCCAGAAAGCAGGTAGAACAAGTTTTGTGGTGTCCTTCAGCTGCCTTTCGGGGTAGTGTAAGAACTACCAACAGACGTCCTTTCTGGCACCTTCCCCGGTGGAGTTGTGCATGGGGTGTGTTTGGAACATTTTGTCACCAGCCGAGTCCAAAATTCAGCGCTTCCCCATCTCAGCCCAGAAAGCAGGTAGAACAAGTTTTGTGGTGCCTTTCAGCTGCCTACCCGAGCAAAGTAAAAAGTACCAAAAGAAGCCCTTTCTGGCACCTTCCCCGGTGGAGTTGTGCTTGGGGTGTGTATGGAACATTTTGTCACCAGCCGAGTCCAAAATTCAGCGCTTCCCCATCTCAGCCCAGAAAGCAGGTACAACAAGTTTTGTGGGGCCATTCAGGTGCCTACCTGTTTAGTGTAAAAAATACCAACAGACGTCCCTTCTGGCACCTTCCCCGGTGGAGTTGTGCATGGGGTGTGTATGGAACATTTTGTCACCAGCCGAGTCCAAAATTCAGCGCTTCCCCATCTCAGCCCAGAAAGCAGGTAGAACACGTTTTGTGGGGCCTTTCAGCTTCCTACCCGAGCAAAGTAAAAATTACCAACAAAAGTCCTTTCTGGCCCCTTCCCCGGTGGAGTTGTGCATGGGGTGTGTTTGGAACATTTTGTCACCAGCCGAGTCGAAAATTCAGCGCTTCCCCATCTCAGCCCAGAAAGCAGGTAGAACAACTTTTGTGGGGCCATTCAGGTGCCTACCGACGTAGTGTAAAAAGTACCAACCGAACTCCTTTCTGGCACCTTTCCCGGTGGAGTTGTGCATGGGGTGTGTTTGGAACATTTTGTCACCAGCCGAGTCCAAAATTCAGCGCTTCCCCATCTCAGCCCAGAAAGCAGGTAGAACAAATTTTGTGGTGACTTTCAACTGCCTACCGGAGCAATGTAAAAACTGCCAACAGACGTCCTTTCTGGCACCTTCCCCGGTGGAGTTGTGCATGGGGTGTGTTTGGAACATTTTGTCACCAGACGAGTCCAAAATTCAGCGCTTCCCCATCTCAGCCCAAAAAGCAGGTAGATCAAATTTTGTGGGGCCATTGAGCATCCTACCCGAGCAATCTAAAAAGGACCAACAGAAGTCCTTTCTGGCACCTTTCCCGGCGGAGTTGTGCATGGGGTGTGTTTGGAACATTTTGTCGCCAGCCGAATCCAAAATTCAGCGCTTCCTCATCTCAGCCCAGAAAGCAGGTAGAACAAGTTTTCTGGTGTCTTTCAGGTGCCTACTGGGGTGGTGTAAAAACTACCAACAGACGTCCTTTCTGGCACCTTCCCCAGTGGAGTTGTGCATGGGGTGTGTATGGAACATTTTGTCACCAGCAGAGTCCAAAATTCAGCGCTTCCCCATCTCAGCCCAGAAAGCAGGTAGAACAAGTTTTGTGGTGTCCTTCAGCTGCCTACCGGGGTAGCGTAAGAACTACCAACAGACGTCCTTTCTGGCACCTTCCCCGGTGGAGTTGCGCATGGGGTGTGTATGGGACATTTTGTCACCAGCCGAGTCCAAAATTCAGCACTTCCCCATCTCAGCCCAGAAAGCAGGTAGAACAACTTTTGTGGGGCCATTGAGCATCCTACCTGAGCAAAGTAAAAAGTACCAAAAGAAGTCCTTTCTGGCACCTTCCCCGGTGGAGTTGTGCTTGGGGTGTGTATGGAACATTTTGTCACCAGCCGAGTCCAAAATTCAGCGCTTCCCCATCTCAGCCTAGAAAGCAGGTAGAACAAGTTTTGTGGGGCCATTCAGGTGCCTACCTGTGCAGTGTAAAAACTGCCAACAGACGTCCCTTCTGGCACCTTCCCCGGTGGAGTTGTGCATGGGCTGAGTTTGGAACATTTTGTCGCCAGCCGAATCCAAAATTCAGCGCTTCCCCATCTCAGCCCAGAAAGCAGGTAGAACAAGTTTTGTGGGGCCATTGAGCATCCTACCTGAGCAAAGTAAAAAGTACCAAAAGAAGTCCTTTCTGGCACCTTCCCCGGTGGAGTTGTGCTTGGGGTGTGTTTGGAACATTATGTCACCAGCCGAGTCCAAAATTCAGCGCTTCCCCATCTCAGCCCAGAAAGCAGGTAGAACAAGTTTTGTGGTGTCCTTCAGCTGCCTACCGGAGCAATGTAAAAACTACCAACAGACGTACTTTCTGGCACATTTCCCGGTGGAGTTGTGCATGGGGTGTGTTTGGGAACATTTTGTCACCGCCGAGTCCAAAATTCAGCGCTTCCCCATCTCAGCCCAGAAAGCAGGTAGAACAACTTTTGTGGGGCCATTCAGGTGCCTACCGACGTAGTGTAAAAAGTACCAACAGAACTCCTTTCTGGCACCTTTCCCGGTGGAGTTGTGCATGGGGTGTGTTTGGAACATTTTGTCACCGCCGAGTCCAAAATTCAGCGCTTCCCCATCTCAGCCCAGAAAGCAGGTAGAACAACTTTTGTGGTGTCCTTCAGCTGCCTTTCGGGGTAGTGTAAGAACTACCAACAGAACTCCTTTCTGGCACCTTCCCCGGTGGAGTTGTGCATGGGGTGTGTTTGGAACATTTTGTCACCAGACGAGTCCAAAATTCAGCGCTTCCCCATCTCAGCCCAGAAAGCAGGTAGAACAAGTTTTGTGGGCCTTTCAGCTTCCTACCCGAGCAAAGTAAAAATTACCAACAAAAGTCCTTTCTGGCCCCTTCCCCGGTGGAGTTGTGCATGGGGTGTGTTTGGAACATTTTGTCACCAGCCGAGTCCAAAATTCAGCGCTTCCCCATCTCAGCCCAGAAAGCAGGTAGAACAACTTTTGTGGGGCCATTCAGGTGCCTACCGACGTAGTATAAAAAGTACCAACAGACGTCCTTTCTGACACCTTTCCCCGGTGGAGTTGTGCATGGGGTGTGTTTGGAACATTTTGTCACCAGACGAGTCCAAAATTCAGCGCTTCCCCATCTCAGCCCAGAAAGCAGGTAGAACAAGTTTTGTGGGCCTTTCAGCTTCCTACCCGAGCAAAGTAAAAATTACCAACAAAAGTCCTTTCTGGCCCCTTCCCCGGTGGAGTTGTGCATGGGGTGTGTATGGAACATTTTGTCACCAGCCGAGTCCAAAATTCAGCGCTTCCCCATCTCAGCCCAGAAAGCAGGTAGAACAACTTTTGTGGGGCCATTCAGGTGCCTACCGACGTAGTATAAAAAGTACCAACAGACGTCCTTTCTGACACCTTTCCCGGTGGAGTTGTGCATGGGGTGTGTTTGGAACATTTTGTCACCAGCCGAGTCCAAAATTCAGCGCTTCTCCGTCTCAGCCCAGAAAGCAGGTAGAATAAGTTTTGTGGTGTCTTACAGCTGCCTTTCGGGGTAGTGTAAGAACTACCAACAGAACTCCTTTCTGGCACCTTTCCCGGTGGAGTTGTGCATGGGGTGTGTTTGGAACATTTTGTCACCAGCCGAGTCCAAAATTCAGCCCTTCCCCATCTCAGCCCAGAAAGCAGGTAGAACAAGTTTTGTGGTGACTTTCAACTGCCTACCGGAGCAATGTAAAAACTGCCAACAGACGTCCTTTCTGGCACCTTCCCCGGTGGAGTTGTGCATGGGGTGTGTTTGGAACATTTTGTCACCAGCCGAGTCCAAAATTCAGCGCTTCCCCATCTCAGCCCAGAAAGCAGGTAGAACAAGTTTTGTGGTGTCCTTCAGCTGCCTTTCGGGGTAGTGTAAGAACTACCAACAGACGTCCTTTCTGGCCCCTTCCCCGGTGGAGTTGTGCATGGGGTGTGTTTGGAACATTTTGTCACCAGCCGAGTCCAAAATTCAGCGCTTCCCCATCTCAGCCCAGAAAGCAGGTAGAACAAGTTTTGTGGTGACTTTGAACTGCCTACCGGAGCAATGTAAAAACTACCAACAGACGTCCTTTCTGGCACCTTTCCCGGTGGAGTTGTGCATGGGGTGTGTTTGGGAACATTTTGTCACCGCCGAGTCCAAAATTCAGCGCTTCCCCATCCCAGCCCAGAAAGCAGGTAGAACAAGTTTTGTGGTGTCCTTCAGCTGCCTACCGGGGTAGCGTAAGAACTACCAACAGACGTCCTTTCTGGCACCTTTCCCGGTGGAGTTGTGCATGGGGTGTGTTTGGAACATTTTGTCACCAGCCGAGTCCAAAATTCAGCGCTTCCCCATCTCAGCCTAGAAAGCAGGTAGAACAAGTTTTGTGGGGCCATTCAGGTGCCTACCTGTGCAGTGTAAAAACTACCAACAGACGTCCCTTCTGGCACCTTCCCCGGTGGAGTTGTGCATGGGGTGTGTATGGAACATTTTGTCACCAGCCGAGTCCAAAATTCAGCGCTTCCCCATCTCAGCCCAGAAAGCAGGTAGAACAAGTTTTGTGGGGCCTTTCAGCTTCCTACCCGAGAAAAGTAAAAATTACCAACAAAAGTCCTTTCTGGCCCCTTCCCCGGTGGAGTTGTGCATGGGGTGTGTTTGGAACATTTTGTCACCAGCCGAGTCCAAAATTCAGCGCTTCCCCATCTCAGCCCAGAAAGCAGGTAGAACAACTTTTGTGGGGCCATTCAGGTGCCTACCGACGTAGTGTAAAAAGTACCAACAGAACTCCTTTCTGGCACCTTTCCCGGTGGAGTTGTGCATGGGGTGTGTTTGGAACATTTTGTCACCAGCCGAGTCCAAAATTCAGCTGTTCCCCATCTCAGCCCAGAAAGCAGGTAGAACAAGTTTTGTGGTGACTTTCAACTGCCTACCGGAGCAATGTAAAAACTGCCAACAGACGTCCTTTCTGGCACCTTCCCCGGTGGAGTTGTGCATGGGGTGTGTTTGGAACATTTTGTCACCAGCCGAGTCCAAAATTCAGCGCTTCCCGATCTCAGCCCAGAAAGCAGGTAGATCAAATTTTGTGGGGCCATTGAGCATCCTACCCGAGCAATCTAAAAAGGACCAACAGAAGTCCTTTCTGGCACCTTTCCCGGTGGAGTTGTGCATGGGGTGTGTTTGGAACATTTTGTCGCCAGCCGAATCCAAAATTCAGCGCTTCCCCATCTCAGCCCAGAAAGCAGGTAGAACAAGTTTTGTGGTGTCCTTCAGCTGCCTACTGGGGTAGCGTAAGAACTACCAACAGACGTCCTTTCTGGCACCTTCCCCCGTGGAGTTGCGCATGGGGTGTGTATGGGACATTTTGTCACCAGCCGAGTCCAAAATTCAGCGCTTCCCCATCTCAGCCCAGAAAGCAGGTAGAACAAGTTTTGTGGGGCCATTGAGCATCCTACCTGAGCAAAGTAAAAAGTACCAAAAGAAGTCCTTTCTGGCACCTTCCCCGGTGGAGTTGTGCTTGGGGTGTGTATGGAACATTTTGTCACCAGCCGAGTCCAAAATTCAGCGCTTCCCCATCTCAGCCCAGAAAGCAGGTAGAACAAGTTTTGTGGTGTCCTTCAGCTGCCTACCGGAGCAATGTAAAAACTACCAACAGACGTACTTTCTGGCACCTTCCCCGGTGGAGTTGTGCATGGGGTGTGTTTGGAACATTTTGTCACCGCCGAGTCCAAAATTCAGCGCTTCCCCATCTCAGCCCAGAAAGCAGGTAGAACAAGTTTTCTGGTGTCCTTCAGCTGCCTACCGGGGTAGCGTAAGAACTACCAATAGAACTCCTTTCTGGCACCTTTCCCAGTGGAGTTGTGCATGGGGTGTGTTTGGAACATTTTGTTACCAGCCGAGTCCAAAATTCAGCGCTTCTCCATCTCAGCCCAGAAAGCAGGTAGAACAAGTTTTGTGGTGTCTTTTAGGAGCCTACCGGGGTAGTATAAAAACTACCAACAGACCTCCTTTCTGGCACCTTCCCCGGTGGAGCTGTGCATGGGGTGTGTTTGGAACATTTTCTCACCAGCCGAGTCCAAAATTCAGCGCTTCCCCATTCAGCCCAGAAAGCAGGTAGAACAACTTTTGTGGTGACTTTCAACTGCCTACTGGAGCAATGTAAAAAGTACCAACAGAACTCCTTTCCGGCACCTTCCCCGGTGGAGTTGTGCATGGGGTGTGTTTGGAACATTTTGTCACCAGCCGAGTCCAAAATTCAGCGCTTCCCCATCTCAGCCCAGAAAGCAGGTAGAACAACTTTTGTGGTGTCCTTCAGCTGCCTTTCGGGTTAGCGTAAGAACTACCAACAGAACTCCTTTCTGGCACCTTCCCCGGTGGAGTTGTGCATGGGGTGTGTTTGGGACATTTTGTCACCAGCCGAGTCCAAAATTCAGTGCTTCCCCATCTCAGCCCAGAAAGCAGGTAGAACAAGTTTTGTGGGGCCATTCAGGTGCCTACCAGGGCAGTGTATAAAAAGTACCAACAAAACTCCTTTCTGGCACCTTTCCCAGTGGAGTTGTGCATGGGGTGTGTATGGAACATTTTGTCACCAGCCGAGTCCAAAATTCAGCGCTTCCCCATCTCAGCCCAGAAAGCAGGTAGAACAAGTTTTGTGGGGCCATTCAGCTTCCTACCCGAGCAATGTAAAAAGTACCAAGAGTAGTCCTTTCTGGCACCTTCCCCGGTGGGGTTGTGCATGGGGGGTGTTTGGAACATTTTGTCACCAGCCGAGTCCAAAATTCAGCGCTTCCCCATCTCAGCCCAGAAAGCAGGTAGAACAAATTTTGTGGTGTCCTTCAGCTGCCTACCGGGGTAGCGTAAGAACTACCAGCAAAACTCCTTTCTGGCACCTTCCCCGTTGGAGTTGTGCATTGGGTGTGTATGGAACATTTTGTCACCAGCCGAGTCCAAAATTCAGCGCTTCCCCATCTCAGCCCAGAAAGCAGGTAGAACAAGTTTTGTGGGGCCATTGAGCATCATACCCGAGCAAAGTAAAAAGTACCAAAAGAAGTCCTTTCTGGCACCTTCCCCGGTGGAGTTGTGCTTGGGGTGTGTATGGAACATTTTGTCACCAGCCGAGTATAAAATTCAGCGCTTCCCCATCCCAGCCCAGAAAGCAGGTAGAACAAGTTTTGTGGTGTCCTTCAGCTGCCTACCGGGGTAGCGTAAGAACTACCAACAGACGTCCTTTCTGGCACCTTCCCCGGTGGAGTTGTGCATGGGGTGTGTTTGGAACATTTTGTCACCAGCCGAGTCCAAAATTCAGCGCTTCTCCATCTCAGCCCAGAAAGCAGGTAGAACAAGTTTTGTGGGGCCATTCAGGTGCCTACCTGTGCAGTGTAAAAACTACCAACAGACGTCCCTTCTGGCACCTTCCCCGGTGGAGTTGTGCATGGGGTGTGTATGGAACATTTTGTCACCAGCCGAGTCCAAAATTCAGCGCTTCCCCATCTCAGCCCAGAAAGCAGGTAGAACAACTTTTGTGGGGCCTTTCAGATTCCTACCCGAGCAAAGTAAAAATTACCAACAGAAGTCCTTTCTGGCCCCTTCCCCGGTGGAGTTGTGCATGGGGTGTGTTTGGAACATTTTGTCACCAGCCGAGTCCAAAAGTCAGCGCTTCCCCATCTCAGCCCAGAAAGCAGGTAGAACAAGTTTTGTGGTGTCCTTCAGCTGCCTACCGGGGGTAGCGTAAGAACTACCAACAGACGTCCTTTCTGGCACCTTTCCCGGTGGAGTTGTGCATGGGGTGTGTTTGGAACATTTTGTCACCAGCCGAGTCCAAAAGTCAGCGCTTCCCCATCTCAGCCCAGAAAGCAGGTAGAACAACTTTTGTGGGGCCATTCAGGTGCCTACCGACGTAGTGTAAAAAGTACCAACAGAACTCCTTTCTGGCACCTTTCCCGGTGGAGTTGTGCATGGGGTGTGTTTGGAACATTTTGTCACCAGCCGAGTCCAAAATTCAGCCCTTCCCCATCTCAGCCCAGAAAGCAGGTAGAACAAGTTTTGTGGTGACTTTCAACTGCCTACCGGAGCAATGTAGAAAGGACCAACAGAAGTCCTTTCTGGCACCTTTCCCGGTGGAGTTGTGCATGGGGTGTGTTTGGAACATTTTGTCGCCAGCCGAATCCAAAATTCAGCGCTTCCCCATCTCAGCCCAGAAAGCAGGTAGAACAAGTTTTGTGGTGTCCTTCAGCTGCCTACCGGGGTAGCGTAAGAACTACCAACAGACGTCCTTTCTGGCACCTTCCCCGGTGGAGTTGTGCATGGGGTGTGTATGGGACATTTTGTCACCAGCCGAGTCCAAAATTCAGCGCTTCCCCATCTCAGCCCAGAAAGCAGGTAGAACAAGTTTTGTGGTGTCCTTCAGCTGCCTACCGGAGCAATGTAAAAACTACCAACAGACGTACTTTCTGGCACCTTCCCCGGTGGAGTTGTGCATGGGGTGTGTATGGAACATTTTGTCACCAGCCGAGTCCAAAATTCAGCGCTTCCCCATCTCAGCCCAGAAAGCAGGTAGAACAAGTTTTGTGGTGACTTTCAACTGCCTACCGGAGCAATGTAAAAACTACCAACAGACGTCCTTTCTGGCACCTTTCCCGGTGGAGTTGTGCATGGGGTGTGTTTGGAACATTTTGTCACCAGCCGAGTCCAAAATTCAGCGCTTCCCCATCTCAGCCCAGAAAGCAGGTAGAACAAGTTTTCTGGTGTCCTTCAGCTGCCTACCGGGGTAGCGTAAGAACTACCAACAGAACTCCTTTCTGGCACCTTTCCCAGTGGAGTTGTGCATGGGGTGTGTTTGGAACATTTTGTCACCAGCCGAGTCCAAAATTCAGCGCTTCTCCATCTCAGCCCAGAAAGCAGGTAGAACAAGTTTTGTGGTGTCTTACAGCTGCCTTTCGGGGTAGTGTAAGAACTACCAACAGAACTCCTTTCTGGCACCTTTCCCAGTGGAGTTGTGCATGGGGTGTGTTTGGAACATTTTGTCACCAGCCGAGTCCAAAATTCAGCCCTTCCCCATCTCAGCCCAGAAAGCAGGTAGAACAACTTTTGTGGTGACTTTCAACTGCCTACCGGAGCAATGTAAAAACTGCCAACAGACGTCCTTTCTGGCACCTTCCCCGGTGGAGTTGTGCATGGGGTGTGTTTGGAACATTTTGTCACCAGCCGAGTCCAAAATTCAGCGCTTCCCCATCTCAGCCCAGAAAGCAGGTAGAACAACTTTTGTGGTGTCCTTCAGCTGCCTTTCGGGGTAGTGTAAGAACTACCAACAGAACTCCTTTCTGGCACCTTTCCCGGTGGAGTTGTGCATGGGGTGTGTTTGGAACATTTTGTCACCAGCCGAGTCCAAAATTCAGCGCTTCTCCATCTCAGCCCAGAAAGCAGGTAGAATAAGTTTTGTGGTGTCTTACAGCTGCCTTTCGGGGTAGTGTAAGAACTACCAACAGAACACCTTTCTGGCACCTTCCCCGGTGGAGTTGTGCATGGGGTGTGTATGGAACATTTTGTCACCAGCCGAGTCCAAAATTCAGCGCTTCCCCATCTCAGCCCAGAAAGCAGGTAGAACAAGTTTTCTGGTATCTTTTAGGAGACTACCGGGGTAGTGTAAAAACTACCAACAGAAGTCCTTTCTGGCACCTTCCCCGGTGGAGCTGTGCATGGGGTGTGTTTGGAACATTTTGTCACCAGCCGAGTCCAAAATTCAGTGCTTCCCCATCTCAGCCCAGAAAGCAGGTAGAACAAGTTTTGTGGGGCCATTCAGGTGCCTACAGACATAGTATAAAAAGTACCAACAGAAGTCCTTTCTGGCACCTTCCTTGGTGGAGTTGTGCATGGGGTGTGTTTGGAACATTTTGTCACCAGCCGAGTCCAAAATTCAGCGCTTCCCCATCTCAGCCCAGAAAGCAGGTAGAACAAGTTTTGTGGTGTCCTTCAGCTGCCTTTCGGGTTAGCGTAAGAACTACCAACAGAACTCCTTTCTGGCACCTTCCCCGGTGGAGTTGTGCATGGGGTGTGTTTGGGACATTTTGTCACCAGCCGAGTCCAAAATTCAGTGCTTCCCCATCTCAGCCCAGAAAGCAGGTAGAACAAGTTTTGTGGGGCCATTCAGGTGCCTACCAGGGCAGTGTATAAAAAGTACCAACAGAACTCCTTTCTGGCACCTTTCCCAGTGGAGTTGTGCATGGGGTGTGTATGGAACATTTTGTCACCAGCCGAGTCCAAAATTCAGCGCTTCCCCATCTCAGCCCAGAAAGCAGGTAGAACAAGTTTTGTGGGGCCATTCAGCTTCCAACCCGAGCAATGTAAAAAGTACCAAGAGTAGTCCTTTCTGGCACCTTCCCCGGTGGGGTTGTGCATGGGGGGTGTGTGGAACATTTTGTCACCAGCCGAGTCCAAAATTCAGCGCTTCCCCATCTCAGCCCAGAAAGCACGTAGAACAAATTTTGTGGTGTCCTTCAGCTGCCTTTCGGGGTAGCGTAAGAACTACCAACAAAACTCCTTTCTGGCACCTTCCCCGTTGGAGTTGTGCATTGGGTGTGTATGGAACATTTTGTCACCAGCCGAGTCCAAAATTCAGCGCTTCCCCATCTCAGCCCAGAAAGCAGGTAGAACAAGTTTTGTGGGGCCATTGAGCATCATACCCGAGCAAAGTAAAAAGTACCAAAAGAAGTCCTTTCTGGCACCTTCTCCGGTGGAGTTGTGCTTGGGGTGTGTATGGAACATTTTGTCACCAGCCGAGTCCAAAATTCAGCGCTTCCCCATCTCAGCCCAGAAAGCAGGTAGAACAAGTTTTGTGGTGTTCTTCAGCTGCCTACCGGAGCAATGTAAAAACTACCAACAGAACTCCTTTCTGGCACCTTTCCCGGTGGAGTTGTGCATGGGGTGTGTTTGGAACATTTTGTCACCAGCCGAGTCCAAAATTCAGCGCTTCCCCATCTCAGCCCAGAAAGCAGGTAGAACAACTTTTGTGGTGTCCTTCAGCTGCCTACCGGAGCAATGTAAAAACTGCCAACAGACGTCCTTTCTGGCACCTTCCCCGGTGGAGTTGTCCATGGGGTGTGTATGGAACATTTTGTCACCAGCCGAGTCCAAAATTCAGCGCTTCCCCATCTCAGCCCAGAAAGCAGGTAGAACAACTTTTGTGGTGTCCTTCAGCTGCCTTTCGGGGTAGTGTAAGAACTACCAACAGAACTCCTTTCTGGCACCTTTCCCGGTGGAGTTGTGCATGGGGTGTGTTTGGAACATTTTGTCACCAGCCGAGTCCAAAATTCAGCGCTTCTCCATCTCAGCCCAGAAAGCAGGTAGAATAAGTTTTGTGGTGTCTTACAGCTGCCTTTCGGGGTAGTGTAAGAACTACCAACAGAACTCCTTTCTGGCACCTTTCCCGGTGGAGTTGTGCATGGGGTGTGTATGGAACATTTTGTCACCAGCCGAGTCCAAAATTCAGCGCTTCCCCATCTCAGCCCAGAAAGCAGGTAGAACAAGTTTTCTGGTATCTTTTAGGAGCCTACCGGGGTAGTGTAAAAACTACCAACAGACCTCCTTTCTGGCACCTTCCCCGGTGGAGCTGTGCATGGGGTGTGTTTGGAACATTTTGTCACCAGCCGAGTCCAAAATTCAGCGCTTCCCCATTCACCCAGAAAGCAGGTAGAACAAGTTTTGTGGTGACTTTCAACTGCCTACTGGAGCAATGTAAAAAGTACCAAAAGAACTCCTTTCCGGCACCTTCCCCGGTGGAGTTGTGCATGGGGGATGTGTGGAACATTTTGTCACCAGCCGACTCCAAAATTCAGTGCTTCCCCATCTCAGCCCAGAAAGCAGGTAGAACAAGTTTTGTGGGGCCATTCAGCTTCCAACCCGAGCAATGTAAAAAGTACCAAGAGTAGTCCTTTCTGGCACCTTCCCCGGTGGGGTTGTGCATGGGGGGTGTGTGGAACATTTTGTCACCAGCCGAGTCCAAAATTCAGCGCTTCCCCATCTCAGCCCAGAAAGCAGGTAGAACAAATTTTGTGGTGTCCTTCAGCTGCCTACCGGGGTAGCGTAAGAACTACCAACAAAACTCCTTTCTGGCACCTTCCCCGTTGGAGTTGTGCACTGGGTGTGTATGGAACATTTTGTCACCAGCCGAGTCCAAAATTCAGCGCTTCCCCATCTCAGCCCAGAAAGCAGGTAGAACAAGTTTTGTGGGGCCATTGAGCATCATACCCGAGCAAAGTAAAAAGTACCAAAAGAAGTCCTTTCTGGCACCTTCTCCGGTGGAGTTGTGCTTGGGGTGTGTATGGAACATTTTGTCACCAGCCGAGTCCAAAATTCAGCGCTTCCCCATCTCAGCCCAGAAAGCAGGTAGAACAAGTTTTGTGGTGTTCTTCAGCTGCCTACCGGAGCAATGTAAAAACTACCAACAGACGTCCTTTCTGGCACCTTCCCCGGTGGAGTTGTGCATGGGGTGTGTTTGGAACATTTTGTCACCAGCCGAGTCCAAAATTCAGCGCTTCCCCATCCCAGCCCAGAAAGCAGGTAGAACAAGTTTTGTGGTGTCCTTCAGCTGCCTTTCGGGGTAGTGTAAGAACTACCAACAGAACTCCTTTCTGGCACGTTATCCGGTGGAGTTGTGCATGGGGTGTGTATGGAACATTTTGTCACCAGCCGAGTCCAAAATTCAGCCCTTCCCCATCTCAGCCCAGAAAGCAGGTAGAACAAGTTTTGTGGTGACTTTCAACTGCCTACCGGAGCAATGTAAAAACTGCCAACAGACGTCCTTTCTGGCACCTTCCCCAGTGGAGTTGTGCATGGGGTGTGTTTGGAACATTTTGTCACCAGCCGAGTCCAAAATTCAGCCCTTCCCCATCTCAGCCCAGAAAGCAGGTAGAACAAGTTTTGTGGTGTCCTTCAGCTGCCTTTCGGGGTAGTGTAAAAACTACCAACAGACCTCCTTTCTGGCACCTTCCCCGGTGGAGTTGTGCATGGGGTGTGTTTGGAACATTTTGTACACCAGCCGAGTCCAAAATTCAGCGCTTCCCCATTCAGCCCAGAAAGCAGGTAGAACAATTTTTGTGGCGACTTTCAACTGCCTACCGGAGCAATGTAAAAAGTACCAACAGAACTCCTTTCCGGCACCTTCCCCGGTGGAGTTGTGCATGGGGGATGTGTGGAACATTTTGTCACCAGCCGAGTCCAAAATTCAGCGCTTCCCCATCTCAGCCCAGAAAGCAGGTAGAACAAGTTTTGTGGTGTCCTTCAGCTGCCTACCAGGTAAGTGTAAAAACTACCAACAGACGTCCTTTCTGGCACCTTCCCCGGTGGAGTTGTGCATGGGGTGTGTTTGGAACATTTTGTCACCAGCCGAGTCCAAAATTCAGCGCTTCCCCATCTCAGCCCAGAAAGCAGGTAGAACAACTTTTGTGGTGTCCTTCAGCTGCCTTTCGGGTTAGGGTAAGAACTACCAACAGAACTCCTTTCTGGCACCTTCCCCGGTGGAGTTGTGCATGGGGTGTGTTTGGGACATTTTGTCACCAGCCGAGTCCAAAATTCAGTGCTTCCCCATCTCTGCCCAGAAAGCAGGTAGAACAAGTTTTGTGGGGCCATTCAGGTGCCTACCAGGGCAGTGTATAAAAAGTACCAACAGAACTCCTTTCTGGCACCTTTCCCAGTGGAGTTGTGCATGGGGTGTGTATGGAACATTTTGTCACCAGCCGAGTCCAAAATTCAGCGCTTCCCCATCTCAGCCCAGAAAGCAGGTAGAACAAGTTTTGTGGTGTCCTTCAGCTGCCTACCGGGGTAGCGTAAGAACTACCAACAAAACTCCTTTCTGGCACCTTCCCCGTTGGAGTTGTGCATTGGGTGTGTATGGAACATTTTGTCACCAGCCGAGTCCAAAATTCAGCGCTTCCCCATCTCAGCCCAGAAAGCAGGTAGAACAAGTTTTGTGGGGCCATTGAGCATCCTACCCGAGCAAAGTAAAAAGTACCAAAAGAAGTCCTTTCTGGCACCTTCCCCGGTGGAGTTGTGCTTGGGGTGTGTATGGAACATTTTGTCACCAGCCGAGTCCAAAAGTCAGCGCTTCCCCATCTCAGCCCAGAAAGCAGGTAGAACAAGTTTTGTGGTGTCCTTCAGCTGCCTACCGGAGCAATGTAAAAACTACCAACAGACGTACTTTCTGGCACCTTCCCCGGTGGAGTTGTGCATGGGGTGTGTTTGGAACATTTTGTCACCAGCCGAGTCCAAAATTCAGCGCTTCCCCATCCCAGCCCAGAAAGCAGGTAGAACAAGTTTTGTGGTGTCCTTCAGCTGCCTACCGGAGCAATGTAAAAACTACCAACAGAACTCCTTTCTGGCACCTTTCCCGGTGGAGTTGTGCATGGGGTGTGTTTGGAACATTTTGTCACCAGCCGAGTCCAAAATTCAGCGCTTCCCCATCTCAGCCCAGAAAGCAGGTAGAACAAGTTTTTTGGGGCCATTCAGGTGCCTACCAGGGCAGTGTATAAAAAGTACCAACAGAACTCCTTTCTGGCACCTTTCCCGGTGGAGTTGTGCATGGGGTGTGTATGGAACATTTTGTCACCAGCCGAGTCCAAAATTCAGCGCTTCCCCATCTCAGCCCAGAAAGCAGGTAGAACAAGTTTTGTGGTGACTTTCAACTGCCTACCGGAGCAATGTAAAAACTGCCAACAGACGTCCTTTCTGGCACCTTCCCCAGTGGAGTTGTGCATGGGGTGTGTTTGGAACATTTTGTCACCAGCCGAGTCCAAAATTCAGCGCTTCCCCATCTCAGCCCAGAAAGCAGGTAGAACAACTTTTGTGGTGTCCTTCAGCTCCCTTTCGGGGTAGTGTAAGAACTAGCAACAGAACTCCTTTCTGGCACCTTCCCCGGTGGAGTTGTGCATGGGGTGTGTTTGGAACATTTTGTCACCAGCCGAGTCCAAAATTCAGCGCTTCCCCATCTCAGCCCAGAAAGCAGGTAGAACAAGTTTTGTGGTGTCCTTCAGCTGCCTACCGGGGTAGCGTAAGAACTACCAACAAAACTCCTTTCTGGCACCTTCTCCGGTGGAGTTGTGCATGGGGTGTGTTTGGAACATTTTGTCACCAGCCGAGTCCAAAATTCAGTGCTTCCCCATCTCAGCCCAGAAAGCAGGTAGAACAACTTTTGTGGGGCCATTCAGGTGCCTACCGACGTAGTGTAAAAAGTACCAACAGAACTCCTTTCTGGCACCTTTCCCGGCGGAGTTGTGCATGGGGTGTGTTTGGAACATTTTGTCGCCAGCCGAATCCAAAATTCAGCGCTTCCCCATCTCAGCCCAGAAAGCAGGTAGAACAAGTTTTCTGGTATCTTCTAGGTGCCTACCGGGGTAGTGTAAAAACTACCAACAGACCTCCTTTCTGGCACCTTCCCCGGTGGAGTTGTGCATGGGGTGTGTTTGGAACATTTTGTCACCAGCCGAGTCCAAAATTCAGCGCTTCCCCATTCAGCCCAGAAAGCAGGTAGAACAATTTTTGTGGCGACTTTCAACTGCCTACCGGAGCAATGTAAAAAGTACCAACAGAACTCCTTTCCGGCACATTCCCCGGTGGAGTTGTGCATGGGGGATGTGTGGAACATTTTGTCACCAGGCGAGCCCAAAATTCAGCGCTTCCCCATCTCAGCCCAGAAAGCAGGTAGAACAAGTTTTGTGGGGCCATTGAGCATCCTACCCGAGCAAAGTAAAAAGTACCAAAAGAAGTCCTTTCTGGCCCCTTCCCCGGTGGAGTTGCGCATGGGGTGTGTATGGAACATTTTGTCACCAGCCGAGTCCAAAATTCAGCGCTTCCCCATCTCAGCCCAGAAAGCAGGTAGAACAAGTTTTGTGGTGTCCTTCAGCTGCCTTTCGGGGTAGTGTAAGAACTACCAACAGAACTCCTTTCTGGCACCTTCCCCGGTGGAGTTGTGCATGGGGTGTGTTTGGAACATTTTGTCACCAGCCGAGTCCAAAATTCAGCGCTTCCCCATCTCAGCCCAGAAAGCACATAGAACAAGTTTTTTGGGGCCATTCAGGTGCCTACCAGGGCAGTGTATAAAAAGTACCAACAGAACTCCTTTCTGGCACCTTTCCCGGTGGAGTTGTGCATGGGGTGTGTATGGAACATTTTGTCACCAGCCGAGTCCAAAATTCAGCGCTTCCCCATCTCAGCCCAGAAAGCAGGTAGAACAAGTTTTGTGGTGACTTTCAACTGCCTACCGGAGCAATGCAAAACTGCCAACAGACGTCCTTTCTGGCACCTTCCCCAGTGGAGTTGTGCATGGGGTGTGTTTGGAACATTTTGTCACCAGCCGAGTCCAAAATTCAGCGCTTCCCCATCTCAGCCCAGAAAGCAGGTAGAACAAGTTTTGTGGTGTCCTTCAGCTCCCTTTCGGGGTAGTGTAAGAACTAGCAACAGAACTCCTTTCTGGCACCTTCCCCGGTGGAGTTGTGCATGGGGTGTGTATGGAACATTTTGTCACCAGCCGAGTCCAAAATTCAGCGCTTCCCCATCTCAGCCCAGAAAGCAGGTAGAACAAGTTTTGTGGTGTCCTTCAGCTGCCTACCGGAGCAATGTAAAAACTACCAACAGACGTACTTTCTGGCACCTTCCTTGGTGGAGTTGTGCATGGGGTGTGTTTGGAACATTTTGTCACCAGCCGAGTCCAAAATTCAGCGCTTCCCCATCTCAGCCCAGAAAGCAGGTAGAACAACTTTTGTGGGGCCATTCAGGTGCCTACCGACGTAGTGTAAAAAGTACCAACAGAACTCCTTTCTGGCACCTTTCCCGGCGGAGTTGTGCATGGGGTGTGTTTGGAACATTTTGTCGCCAGCCGAATCCAAAATTCAGCGCTTCCCCATCTCAGCCCAGAAAGCACGTAGAACAAGTTTTCTGGTATCTTTTAGGTGCCTGCCGGGGTAGTGTAAAAACTACCAACAGACCTCCTTTTTGGCACCTTCCCCGGTGGAGTTGTGCATGGGGTGTGTTTGGAACATTTTGTCACCAGCCGAGTCCAAAATTCAGCGCTTCCCCATCTCAGCCCAGAAAGCAGGTAGAACAAGTTTTGTGGCGACTTTCAACTGCCTACCGGAGCAATGTAAAAAGTACCAACAGAACTCCTTTCCGGCACCTTCCCCGGTGGAGTTGTGCATGGGGGATGTGTGGAACATTTTGTCACCAGCCGAGTCCAAAATTCAGCGCTTCCCCATCTCAGCCCAGAAAGCAGGTAGAACAAGTTTTGTGGGGCCATTCAGGTGCCTACCTGGGCAGTGTAAAAACTACCAACAGACGTCCCTTCTGGCACCTTCCCCGGTGGAGTTGTGCATGGGGTGTGTATGGAACATTTTGTCACCAGCCGAGTCCAAAATTCAGCGCTTCCCCATCTCAGCCCAGAAAGCAGGTAGAACAAATTTTGAGGGGCATTCAGCTGCCTGTCGGGGTAGTGTAAAAACTACCAACAGAAGTCCTTTCTGGCATCTTCCCCGGTGGAGTTGTGCATGGGGTGTGTATGGAACATTTTGTCACCAGCCGAGTCCAAAATTCAGCGCTTCCCCATCTCAGCCCAGAAAGCAGGTAGAACAAGTTTTGTGGTGTCCTTCAGCTGCCTTTCGGGGTAGTGTAAGAACTACCAACAGACGTCCTTTATGGCACCTTCTCCGGTGGAGTTGTGCATGGGGTGTGTTTGGAACATTTTGTCACCAGCCGAGTCCAAAATTCAGCTCTTCCCCATCTCAGCCCAGAAAGCACGTAGAAAAGATTTTGTGGGGCCATTGAGCATCCTACACGAGCAATTTAAAAAGTACCAACAGAAGTCCTTTCTGGCACCTTCCCCGTTGGAGTTGTGCATGGGGTGTGTTTGGAACATTTTGTCACCAGCCGAGTCCAAAAGTCAGCGCTTCCCCATCTCAGCCCAGAAAGCAGGTAGAAGAACTGTCGTGGTGCCTTTCAGCTGCCTACCAGGGTATTGTAAAAACTACCAACAGAACTCCTTTCTGGCACCTTCCCCGGTGGAGTTGTGCATGGGGTGTGTTTGGGACATTTTGTCACCAGCCGAGTCCAAAATTCAGTGCTTCCCCATCTCTGCCCAGAAAGCAGGTAGAACAAGTTTTGTGGGGCCATTCAGGTGCCTACCAGGGCAGTGTATAAAAAGTACCAACAGAACTCCTTTCTGGAACCTTTCCCAGTGGAGTTGTGCATGGGGTGTGTATGGAACATTTTGTCACAAGCCGAGTCCAAAATTCAGCGCTTCCCCATCTCAGCCCAGAAAGCAGGTAGAACAAGTTTTGTGGTGTCCTTCAGCTGCCTACCGGGGTAGCGTAAGAACTACCAACAAAACTCCTTTCTGGCACCTTCCCCGTTGGAGTTGTGCACTGGGTGTGTATGGAACATTTTGTCACCAGCCGAGTCCAAAATTCAGCGCTTCCCCATCTCAGCCCAGAAAGCAGGTAGAACAAATTTTGAGGGGCATTCAGCTGCCTGTCGGGGTAGTGTAAAAACTACCAACAGAAGTCCTTTCTGGCATCTTCCCCGGTGGAGTTGTGCATGGGGTGTGTATGGAACATTTTGTCACCAGCCGAGTCCAAAATTCAGCGCTTCCCCATCTCAGCCCAGAAAGCAGGTAGAACAAGTTTTGTGGTGTCCTTCAGCTGCCTTTCGGGGTAGTGTAAGAACTACCAACAGACGTCCTTTATGGCACCTTCTCCGGTGGAGTTGTGCATGGGGTGTGTTTGGAACATTTTGTCACCAGCCGAGTCCAAAATTCAGCTCTTCCCCATCTCAGCCCAGAAAGCACGTAGAAAAGATTTTGTGGGGCCATTGAGCATCCTACACGAGCAATTTAAAAAGTACCAACAGAAGTCCTTTCTGGCACCTTCCCCGTTGGAGTTGTGCATGGGGTGTGTTTGGAACATTTTGTCACCAGCCGAGTCCAAAAGTCAGCGCTTCCCCATCTCAGCCCAGAAAGCAGGTAGAAGAACTGTCGTGGTGCCTTTCAGCTGCCTACCAGGGTATTGTAAAAACTACCAACAGAACTCCTTTCTGGCACCTTCCCCGGTGGAGTTGTGCATGGGGTGTGTTTGGGACATTTTGTCACCAGCCGAGTCCAAAATTCAGTGCTTCCCCATCTCTGCCCAGAAAGCAGGTAGAACAAGTTTTGTGGGGCCATTCAGGTGCCTACCAGGGCAGTGTATAAAAAGTACCAACAGAACTCCTTTCTGGAACCTTTCCCAGTGGAGTTGTGCATGGGGTGTGTATGGAACATTTTGTCACAAGCCGAGTCCAAAATTCAGCGCTTCCCCATCTCAGCCCAGAAAGCAGGTAGAACAAGTTTTGTGGTGTCCTTCAGCTGCCTACCGGGGTAGCGTAAGAACTACCAACAAAACTCCTTTCTGGCACCTTCCCCGTTGGAGTTGTGCATTGGGTGTGTATGGAACATTTTGTCACCAGCCGAGTCCAAAATTCAGCGCTTCCCCATCTCAGCCCAGAAAGCAGGTAGAACAAGTTTTGTGGGGCCATTGAGCATCCTACCCGAGCAAAGTAAAAAGTACCAAAAGAAGTCCTTTCTGGCACCTTCCCCGGTGGAGTTGTGCTTGGGGTGTGTATGGAACATTTTGTCACCAGCCGAGTCCAAAAGTCAGCGCTTCCCCATCTCAGCCCAGAAAGCAGGTAGAACAAGTTTTGTGGTGTCCTTCAGCTGCCTACCGGAGCAATGTAAAAACTACCAACAGACGTACTTTCTGGCACCTTCCCCGGTGGAGTTGTGCATGGGGTGTGTTTGGAACATTTTGTCACCAGCCGAGTCCAAAATTCAGCGCTTCCCCATCCCAGCCCAGAAAGCAGGTAGAACAAGTTTTGTGGTGTCCTTCAGCTGCCTACCGGAGCAATGTAAAAACTACCAACAGAACTCCTTTCTGGCACCTTTCCCGGTGGAGTTGTGCATGGGGTGTGTTTGGAACATTTTGTCACCAGCCGAGTCCAAAATTCAGCGCTTCCCCATCTCAGCCCAGAAAGCAGGTAGAACAAGTTTTTTGGGGCCATTCAGGTGCCTACCAGGGCAGTGTATAAAAAGTACCAACAGAACTCCTTTCTGGCACCTTTCCCGGTGGAGTTGTGCATGGGGTGTGTATGGAACATTTTGTCACCAGCCGAGTCCAAAATTCAGCGCTTCCCCATCTCAGCCCAGAAAGCAGGTAGAACAAGTTTTGTGGTGACTTTCAACTGCCTACCGGAGCAATGTAAAAACTGCCAACAGACGTCCTTTCTGGCACCTTCCCCAGTGGAGTTGTGCATGGGGTGTGTTTGGAACATTTTGTCACCAGCCGAGTCCAAAATTCAGCGCTTCCCCATCTCAGCCCAGAAAGCAGGTAGAACAACTTTTGTGGTGTCCTTCAGCTCCCTTTCGGGGTAGTGTAAGAACTAGCAACAGAACTCCTTTCTGGCACCTTCCCCGGTGGAGTTGTGCATGGGGTGTGTTTGGAACATTTTGTCACCAGCCGAGTCCAAAATTCAGCGCTTCCCCATCTCAGCCCAGAAAGCAGGTAGAACAAGTTTTGTGGTGTCCTTCAGCTGCCTACCGGGGTAGCGTAAGAACTACCAACAAAACTCCTTTCTGGCACCTTCTCCGGTGGAGTTGTGCATGGGGTGTGTTTGGAACATTTTGTCACCAGCCGAGTCCAAAATTCAGTGCTTCCCCATCTCAGCCCAGAAAGCAGGTAGAACAACTTTTGTGGGGCCATTCAGGTGCCTACCGACGTAGTGTAAAAAGTACCAACAGAACTCCTTTCTGGCACCTTTCCCGGCGGAGTTGTGCATGGGGTGTGTTTGGAACATTTTGTCGCCAGCCGAATCCAAAATTCAGCGCTTCCCCATCTCAGCCCAGAAAGCAGGTAGAACAAGTTTTCTGGTATCTTCTAGGTGCCTACCGGGGTAGTGTAAAAACTACCAACAGACCTCCTTTCTGGCACCTTCCCCGGTGGAGTTGTGCATGGGGTGTGTTTGGAACATTTTGTCACCAGCCGAGTCCAAAATTCAGCGCTTCCCCATTCAGCCCAGAAAGCAGGTAGAACAATTTTTGTGGCGACTTTCAACTGCCTACCGGAGCAATGTAAAAAGTACCAACAGAACTCCTTTCCGGCACATTCCCCGGTGGAGTTGTGCATGGGGGATGTGTGGAACATTTTGTCACCAGGCGAGCCCAAAATTCAGCGCTTCCCCATCTCAGCCCAGAAAGCAGGTAGAACAAGTTTTGTGGTGTCCTTCAGCTGCCTTTCGGGGTAGTGTAAGAACTACCAACAGAACTCCTTTCTGGCACCTTCCCCGGTGGAGTTGTGCATGGGGTGTGTTTGGAACATTTTGTCACCAGCCGAGTCCAAAATTCAGCGCTTCCCCATCTCAGCCCAGAAAGCAGGTAGAACAAGTTTTTTGGGGCCATTCAGGTGCCTACCAGGGCAGTGTATAAAAAGTACCAACAGAACTCCTTTCTGGCACCTTTCCCGGTGGAGTTGTGCATGGGGTGTGTATGGAACATTTTGTCACCAGCCGAGTCCAAAATTCAGCGCTTCCCCATCTCAGCCCAGAAAGCAGGTAGAACAAGTTTTGTGGTGACTTTCAACTGCCTACCGGAGCAATGCAAAACTGCCAACAGACGTCCTTTCTGGCACCTTCCCCAGTGGAGTTGTGCATGGGGTGTGTTTGGAACATTTTGTTACCAGCCGAGTCCAAAATTCAGCGCTTCCCCATCTCAGCCCAGAAAGCAGGTAGAACAAGTTTTGTGGTGTCCTTCAGCTCCCTTTCGGGGTAGTGTAAGAACTAGCAACAGAACTCCTTTCTGGCACCTTCCCCGGTGGAGTTGTGCATGGGGTGTGTATGGAACATTTTGTCACCAGCCGAGTCCAAAATTCAGCGCTTCCCCATCTCAGCCCAGAAAGCAGGTAGAACAAGTTTTGTGGTGTCCTTCAGCTGCCTACCGGAGCAATGTAAAAACTACCAACAGACGTACTTTCTGGCACCTTCCTTGGTGGAGTTGTGCATGGGGTGTGTTTGGAACATTTTGTCACCAGCCGAGTCCAAAATTCAGCGCTTCCCCATCTCAGCCCAGAAAGCAGGTAGAACAACTTTTGTGGGGCCATTCAGGTGCCTACCGACGTAGTGTAAAAAGTACCAACAGAACTCCTTTCTGGCACCTTTCCCGGCGGAGTTGTGCATGGGGTGTGTTTGGAACATTTTGTCGCCAGCCGAATCCAAAATTCAGCGCTTCCCCATCTCAGCCCAGAAAGCACGTAGAACAAGTTTTCTGGTATCTTTTAGGTGCCTGCCGGGGTAGTGTAAAAACTACCAACAGACCTCCTTTTTGGCACCTTCCCCGGTGGAGTTGTGCATGGGGTGTGTTTGGAACATTTTGTCACCAGCCGAGTCCAAAATTCAGCGCTTCCCCATCTCAGCCCAGAAAGCAGGTAGAACAAGTTTTGTGGCGACTTTCAACTGCCTACCGGAGCAATGTAAAAAGTACCAACAGAACTCCTTTCCGGCACCTTCCCCGGTGGAGTTGTGCATGGGGGATGTGTGGAACATTTTGTCACCAGCCGAGTCCAAAATTCAGCGCTTCCCCATCTCAGCCCAGAAAGCAGGTAGAACAAGTTTTGTGGGGCCATTCAGGTGCCTACCTGGGCAGTGTAAAAACTACCAACAGACGTCCCTTCTGGCACCTTCCCCGGTGGAGTTGTGCATGGGGTGTGTATGGAACATTTTGTCACCAGCCGAGTCCAAAATTCAGCGCTTCCCCATCTCAGCCCAGAAAGCAGGTAGAACAAATTTTGAGGGGCATTCAGCTGCCTGTCGGGGTAGTGTAAAAACTACCAACAGAAGTCCTTTCTGGCATCTTCCCCGGTGGAGTTGTGCATGGGGTGTGTATGGAACATTTTGTCACCAGCCGAGTCCAAAATTCAGCGCTTCCCCATCTCAGCCCAGAAAGCAGGTAGAACAAGTTTTGTGGTGTCCTTCAGCTGCCTTTCGGGGTAGTGTAAGAACTACCAACAGACGTCCTTTATGGCACCTTCTCCGGTGGAGTTGTGCATGGGGTGTGTTTGGAACATTTTGTCACCAGCCGAGTCCAAAATTCAGCTCTTCCCCATCTCAGCCCAGAAAGCACGTAGAAAAGATTTTCTGGGGCCATTGAGCATCCTACACGAGCAATTTAAAAAGTACCAACAGAAGTCCTTTCTGGCACCTTCCCCGGTGGAGTTGTGCATGGGGTGTGTTTGGAACATTTTGTCACCAGCCGAGTCCAAAATTCAGCGCTTCCCCATCTCAGCCCAGAAAGCAGGTAGAACAAGTTTTGTGGGGCCATTGAGCATCCTACCCGAGCAAAGTAAAAAGTACCAAAAGAAGCCCTTTCTGGCACCTTCCTCGGTGGAGTTGTGCATGGGGTGTGTTTGGAACATTTTGTCACCAGCCGAGTCCAAAATTCAGCGCTTCCCCATCTCAGCCCAGAAAGCAGGTAGAACAAGTTTTGTGGTGTCCTTCAGCTGCCTACCGGAGCAATGTAAAAACTACCAACAGACGTACTTTCTGGCACCTTCCTTGGTGGAGTTGTGCATGGGGTGTGTTTGGAACATTTTGTCACCAGCCGAGTCCAAAATTCAGCGCTTCCCCATCTCAGCCCAGAAAGCAGGTAGAACAACTTTTGTGGGGCCATTCAGGTGCCTACCGACGTAGTGTAAAAAGTACCAACAGAACTCCTTTCTGGCACCTTTCCCGGCGGAGTTGTGCATGGGGTGTGTTTGGAACATTTTGTCGCCAGCCGAATCCAAAATTCAGCGCTTCCCCATCTCAGCCCAGAAAGCACGTAGAACAAGTTTTCTGGTATCTTTTAGGTGCCTGCCGGGGTAGTGTAAAAACTACCAACAGACCTCCTTTTTGGCACCTTCCCCGGTGGAGTTGTGCATGGGGTGTGTTTGGAACATTTTGTCACCAGCCGAGTCCAAAATTCAGCGCTTCCCCATCTCAGCCCAGAAAGCAGGTAGAACAATTTTTGTGGCGACTTTCAACTGCCTACCGGAGCAATGTAAAAAGTACCAACAGAACTCCTTTCCGGCACATTCCCCGGTGGAGTTGTGCATGGGGGATGTGTGGAACATTTTGTCACCAGCCGAGTCCAAAATTCAGCGCTTCCCCATCTCAGCCCAGAAAGCAGGTAGAACAAGTTTTGTGGGGCCATTCAGGTGCCTACCTGGGCAGTGTAAAAACTACCAACAGACGTCCCTTCTGGCACCTTCCCCGGTGGAGTTGTGCATGGGGTGTGTATGGAACATTTTGTCACCAGCCGAGTCCAAAATTCAGCGCTTCCCCATCTCAGCCCAGAAAGCAGGTAGAACAAATTTTGAGGGGCATTCAGCTGCCTGTCGGGGTAGTGTAAAAACTACCAACAGAAGTCCTTTCTGGCATCTTCCCCGGTGGAGTTGTGCATGGGGTGTGTATGGAACATTTTGTCACCAGCCGAGTCCAAAATTCAGCGCTTCCCCATCTCAGCCCAGAAAGCAGGTAGAACAAGTTTTGTGGTGTCCTTCAGCTGCCTTTCGGGGTAGTGTAAGAACTACCAACAGACGTCCTTTATGGCACCTTCTCCGGTGGAGTTGTGCATGGGGTGTGTTTGGAACATTTTGTCACCAGCCGAGTCCAAAATTCAGCTGTTCCCCATCTCAGCCCAGAAAGCACGTAGAAAAGATTTTGTGGGGCCATTGAGCATCCTACACGAGCAATTTAAAAAGTACCAACAGAAGTCCTTTCTGGCACCTTCCCCGTTGGAGTTGTGCATGGGGTGTGTTTGGAACATTTTGTCACCAGCCGAGTCCAAAAGTCAGCGCTTCCCCATCTCAGCCCAGAAAGCAGGTAGAAGAACTGTCGTGGTGCCTTTCAGCTGCCTACCAGGGTATTGTAAAAACTACCAACAGAACTCCTTTCTGGCACCTTCCCCGGTGGAGTTGTGCATGGGGTGTGTTTGGGAACATTTTGTCACCAGCCGAGTCCAAAATTCAGCGCTTCCCCATCTCAGCCCAGAAAGCAGGTAGAACAACTTTTGTGGGGCCATTGAGCATCCTACCCGAGCAAAGTAAAAAGTACCAAAAGAAGCCCTTTCTGGCACCTTCCTCGGTGGAGTTGTGCTTGGGGTGTGTTTGGAACATTTTGTCACCAGCCGAGTCCAAAATTCAGCGCTTCCCCATCTCAGCCCAGAAAGCAGGTAGAACAAGTTTTGTGGTGTCCTTCAGCTGCCTACCGGGGTAGCGTAAGAACTACCAACAGACGTCCTTTCTGGCACCTTTCCCGGTGGAGTTGTGCATGGGGTGTGTTTGGGAACATTTTGTCACCAGCCGAGTCCAAAATTCAGCGCTTCCCCATCTCAGCCCAGAAAGCAGGTAGAACAAGTTTTGTGGTGTCCTTCAGCTGCCTACCGGGGTAGTGTAAGAACTACCAACAGAACTCCTTTCTGGCACCTTTCCCGGTGGAGTTGTGCATGGGGTGTGTTTGGAACATTTTCTCACCAGCCGAGTCCAAAATTCAGCGCTTCCCCATCTCAGCCCAGAAAGCAGGTAGAACAAGTTTTGTGGGGCCATTCAGGTACCTACCTGGGCAGTGTAAAAACTACCAACAGACGTCCCTTCTGGCACCTTCCCCGGTGGAGTTGTGCATGGGGTGTGTATGGAACATTTTGTCACCAGACGAGTCCAAAATTCAGCGCTTCCCCATCTCAGCCCAGAAAGCAGGTAGAACAAGTTTTGTGGGGCCATTCAGGTGCCTACCTGGGCAGTGTAAAAACTACCAACAGACGTCCCTTCTGGCACCTTTCCCGGTGGAGTTGTGCATGGGGTGTGTTTGGAATATTTTGTCACCAGCCGAGTCCAAAATTCAGCGCTTCCCCATCTCAGCCCAGAAAGCAGGTAGAACAAGTTTTGTGGGGCCTTTCAGCTTCCTACCCGAGCAAAGTAAAAATTACCAACAAAAGTCCTTTCTGGCCCCTTCCCCGGTGGAGTTGTGCATGGGGTGTGTTTGGAACATTTTGTCACCAGCCGAGTCCAAAATTCAGCGCTTCCCCATCTCAGCCCAGAAAGCAGGTAGAACAACTTTTGTGGTGTCCTTCAGCTGCCTTTCGGGGTAGTGTAAGAACTACCAACAGAACTCCTTTCTGGCACCTCTCCGGTGGAGTTGTGCATGGGGTGTGTATGGAACATTTTGTCACCAGCCGAGTCCAAAATTCAGCTCTTCCCCATCTCAGCCCAGAAAGCAGGTAGAAAAGATTTTGTGGGGCCATTGAGCATCCTACACGAGCAATTTAAAAAGTACCAACAGAAGTCCTTTCTGGCACCTTCCCCGTTGGAGTTGTGCATGGGGTGTGTTTGGAACATTTTGTCACCAGCCGAGTCCAAAATTCAGCGCTTCCCCATCTCAGCCCAGAAAGCAGGTAGAAGAACTGTCGTGGTGCCTTTCAGCTGCCTACAAGGGTATTGTAAAAACTACCAACAGAACTCCTTTCTGGCACCTTCCCCGGTGGAGTTGTGCATGGGGTGTGTTTGGGAACATTTTGTCACCAGCCGAGTCCAAAATTCAGCGCTTCCCCATCTCAGCCCAGAAAGCAGGTAGAACAAGTTTTGTGGGGCCATTGAGCATCCTACCCGAGCAAAGTAAAAAGTACCAAAAGAAGTCCTTTCTGGCACCTTCCTCGGTGGAGTTGTGCATGGGGTGTGTTTGGAACATTTTGTCACCAGGCGAGTCCAAAATTCAGCGCTTCCCCATCTCAGCCCAGAAAGCAGGTAGAACAAGTTTTGTGGGGTCCTTCAGCTGCCTACCGATGTATTATAAAAAGTACCAACAGAAGTCCTTTCTGGCACCTTCCCCGGTGGAGTTGTGCATGGGGTGTGTTTGGAACATTTTGTCACCAGCCGAGTCTAAAATTCAGCGCTTCCCCATCTCAGCCCAGAAAGCAGGTAGAACAAATTTTGTGGTGTCCTTCAGCTGCCTTTCGGGGTAGTGTAAGAACTACCAACAGAACTCCTTTCTGGCACCTTCCCCGGTGGAGTTGTGCATGGGGTGTGTTTGGAACATTTTGTCACCAGGCGAGTCCAAAATTCAGCGCTTCCCCATCTCAGCCCAGAAAGCAGGTAGAACAAGTTTTTTGGGGCCATTCAGGTGCCTACCAGGGCAGTGTATAAAAAGTACCAACAGAACTCCTTTCTGGCACCTTTCCCGGTGGAGTTGTGCATGGGGTGTGTATGGAACATTTTGTCACCAGCAGAGTCCAAAATTCAGTGCTTCCCCATCTCAGCCCAGAAAGCAGGTAGAACAAGTTTTGTGGTGTCCTTCAGCTGCCTACCGGAGCAATGTAAAAACTACCAACAGACGTACTTTCTGGCACCTTCCTTGGTGGAGTTGTGCATGGGGTGTGTTTGGAACATTTTGTCACCAGCCGAGTCCAAAATTCAGCGCTTCCCCATCTCAGCCCAGAAAGCAGGTAGAACAAGTTTTGTGGGGCCATTCAGCTGCCTTTCGGGGTAGCGTAAGAACTACCAACAGACGTCCTTTCTGGCACCTTCCCCGTTGGAGTTGTGCATGGGGTGTGTATGGAACATTTTGTCACCAGCCGAGTCCAAAATTCAGCGCTTCCCCATCTCAGCCCAGAAAGCAGGTAGAACAAGTTTTGTGGGGCCATTGAGCATCCTACCCGAGCAAAGTAAAAAGTACCAAAAGAAGTCCTTTCTGGCCCCTTCCCCGGTGGAGTTGCGCATGGGGTGTGTTTGGAACATTTTGTCACCAGCCGAGTCCAAAATTCAGCGCTTCCCCATCTCAGCCCAGAAAGCAGGTAGAACAAATTTTGTGGTGTCCTTCAGCTGCCTTTCGGGGTAGCGTAAGAACTACCAACAAAACTCCTTTCTGGCACCTTCCCCAGTGGAGTTGTGCATGGGGTGTGTATGGAACATTTTGTCACCAGACGAGTCCAAAATTCAGCGCTTCCCCATCTCAGCCCAGAAAGCAGGTAGAACAAGTTTTGTGGGGCCATTCAGGTGCCTACCTGTGCAGTGTAAAAACTACCAACAGACGTCACTTCTGGCACCTTCCCCGGTGGAGTTGTGCATGGGGTGTGTATGGAACATTTTGTCACCAGCCGAGTCCAAAATTCAGCGCTTCCCCATCTCAGCCCAGAAAGCAGGTAGAACAAGTTTTGTGGTGTCCTTCAGCTGCCTACCGGGGTAGCGTAAGAACTACCAACAGAAGTCCTTTCTGGCACCTTCCCCGGTGGAGTTGTGCATGGGGTGTGTTTGGAACATTTTGTCACCAGCCGAGTCCAAAATTCAGCGCTTCCCCATCTCAGCCCAGAAAGCAGGTAGAACAAGTTTTGTGGGGCCATTCAGGTGCCTACCTGGGCAGTGTAAAAACTACCAACAGACGTCCCTTCTGGCACCTTCCCCGGTGGAGTTGTGCATGGGGTGTGTATGGAACATTTTGTCACCAGCCGAGTCCAAAATTCAGCGCTTCCCCATCTCAGCCCAGAAAGCAGGTAGAACAAATTTTGAGGGGCATTCAGCTGCCTGTCGGGGTAGTGTAAAAACTACCAACAGAAGTCCTTTCTGGCATCTTCCCCGGTGGAGTTGTGCATGGGGTGTGTATGGAACATTTTGTCACCAGCCGAGTCCAAAATTCAGCGCTTCCCCATCTCAGCCCAGAAAGCAGGTAGAACAAGTTTTGTGGTGTCCTTCAGCTGCCTTTCGGGGTAGTGTAAGAACTACCAACAGACGTCCTTTATGGCACCTTCTCCGGTGGAGTTGTGCATGGGGTGTGTTTGGAACATTTTGTCACCAGCCGAGTCCAAAATTCAGCTCTTCCCCATCTCAGCCCAGAAAGCACGTAGAAAAGATTTTGTGGGGCCATTGAGCATCCTACACGAGCAATTTAAAAAGTACCAACAGAAGTCCTTTCTGGCACCTTCCCCGTTGGAGTTGTGCATGGGGTGTGTTTGGAACATTTTGTCACCAGCCGAGTCCAAAAGTCAGCGCTTCCCCATCTCAGCCCAGAAAGCAGGTAGAAGAACTGTCGTGGTGCCTTTCAGCTGCCTACCAGGGTATTGTAAAAACTACCAACAGAACTCCTTTCTGGCACCTTCCCCGGTGGAGTTGTGCATGGGGTGTGTTTGGGAACATTTTGTCACCAGCCGAGTCCAAAATTCAGCGCTTCCCCATCTCAGCCCAGAAAGCAGGTAGAACAAGTTTTGTGGGGCCATTGAGCATCCTACCCGAGCAAAGTAAAAAGTACCAAAAGAAGTCCTTTCTGGCACCTTCCTCGGTGGAGTTGTGCTTGGGGTGTGTTTGGAACATTTTGTCACCAGCCGAGTCCAAAATTCAGCGCTTCCCCATCTCAGCCCAGAAAGCAGGTAGAACAAATTTTGTGGTGTCCTTCAGCTGCCTTTCGGGGTAGTGTAAGAACTACCAACAGAACTCCTTTCTGGCACCTTCCCCGGTGGAGTTGTGCATGGGGTGTGTTTGGAACATTTTGTCACCAGGCGAGTCCAAAATTCAGCGCTTCCCCATCTCAGCCCAGAAAGCAGGTAGAACAAGTTTTTTGGGGCCATTCAGGTGCCTACCAGGGCAGTGTATAAAAAGTACCAACAGAACTCCTTTCTGGCACCTTTCCCGGTGGAGTTGTGCATGGGGTGTGTATGGAACATTTTGTCACCAGCAGAGTCCAAAATTCAGTGCTTCCCCATCTCAGCCCAGAAAGCAGGTAGAACAAGTTTTGTGGTGTCCTTCAGCTGCCTACCGGAGCAATGTAAAAACTACCAACAGACGTACTTTCTGGCACCTTCCTTGGTGGAGTTGTGCATGGGGTGTGTTTGGAACATTTTGTCACCAGCCGAGTCCAAAATTCAGCGCTTCCCCATCTCAGCCCAGAAAGCAGGTAGAACAAGTTTTGTGGGGCCATTCAGCTGCCTTTCGGGGTAGCGTAAGAACTACCAACAGACGTCCTTTCTGGCACCTTCCCCGTTGGAGTTGTGCATGGGGTGTGTATGGAACATTTTGTCACCAGCCGAGTCCAAAATTCAGCGCTTCCCCATCTCAGCCCAGAAAGCAGGTAGAACAAGTTTTGTGGGGCCATTGAGCATCCTACCCGAGCAAAGTAAAAAGTACCAAAAGAAGTCCTTTCTGGCCCCTTCCCCGGTGGAGTTGCGCATGGGGTGTGTTTGGAACATTTTGTCACCAGCCGAGTCCAAAATTCAGCGCTTCCCCATCTCAGCCCAGAAAGCAGGTAGAACAAATTTTGTGGTGTCCTTCAGCTGCCTTTCGGGGTAGCGTAAGAACTACCAACAAAACTCCTTTCTGGCACCTTCCCCAGTGGAGTTGTGCATGGGGTGTGTATGGAACATTTTGTCACCAGACGAGTCCAAAATTCAGCGCTTCCCCATCTCAGCCCAGAAAGCAGGTAGAACAAGTTTTGTGGGGCCATTCAGGTGCCTACCTGTGCAGTGTAAAAACTACCAACAGACGTCACTTCTGGCACCTTCCCCGGTGGAGTTGTGCATGGGGTGTGTATGGAACATTTTGTCACCAGCCGAGTCCAAAATTCAGCGCTTCCCCATCTCAGCCCAGAAAGCAGGTAGAACAAGTTTTGTGGTGTCCTTCAGCTGCCTACCGGGGTAGCGTAAGAACTACCAACAGAAGTCCTTTCTGGCACCTTCCCCGGTGGAGTTGTGCATGGGGTGTGTTTGGAACATTTTGTCACCAGCCGAGTCCAAAATTCAGCGCTTCCCCATCTCAGCCCAGAAAGCAGGTAGAACAAGTTTTGTGGGGCCATTCAGGTGCCTACCTGGGCAGTGTAAAAACTACCAACAGACGTCCCTTCTGGCACCTTCCCCGGTGGAGTTGTGCATGGGGTGTGTATGGAACATTTTGTCACCAGCCGAGTCCAAAATTCAGCGCTTCCCCATCTCAGCCCAGAAAGCAGGTAGAACAAATTTTGAGGGGCATTCAGCTGCCTGTCGGGGTAGTGTAAAAACTACCAACAGAAGTCCTTTCTGGCATCTTCCCCGGTGGAGTTGTGCATGGGGTGTGTATGGAACATTTTGTCACCAGCCGAGTCCAAAATTCAGCGCTTCCCCATCTCAGCCCAGAAAGCAGGTAGAACAAGTTTTGTGGTGTCCTTCAGCTGCCTTTCGGGGTAGTGTAAGAACTACCAACAGACGTCCTTTATGGCACCTTCTCCGGTGGAGTTGTGCATGGGGTGTGTTTGGAACATTTTGTCACCAGCCGAGTCCAAAATTCAGCTCTTCCCCATCTCAGCCCAGAAAGCACGTAGAAAAGATTTTGTGGGGCCATTGAGCATCCTACACGAGCAATTTAAAAAGTACCAACAGAAGTCCTTTCTGGCACCTTCCCCGTTGGAGTTGTGCATGGGGTGTGTTTGGAACATTTTGTCACCAGCCGAGTCCAAAAGTCAGCGCTTCCCCATCTCAGCCCAGAAAGCAGGTAGAAGAACTGTCGTGGTGCCTTTCAGCTGCCTACCAGGGTATTGTAAAAACTACCAACAGAACTCCTTTCTGGCACCTTCCCCGGTGGAGTTGTGCATGGGGTGTGTTTGGGAACATTTTGTCACCAGCCGAGTCCAAAATTCAGCGCTTCCCCATCTCAGCCCAGAAAGCAGGTAGAACAAGTTTTGTGGGGCCATTGAGCATCCTACCCGAGCAAAGTAAAAAGTACCAAAAGAAGTCCTTTCTGGCACCTTCCTCGGTGGAGTTGTGCTTGGGGTGTGTTTGGAACATTTTGTCACCAGCCGAGTCCAAAATTCAGCGCTTCCCCATCTCAGCCCAGAAAGCAGGTAGAACAAGTTTTGTGGTGTCCTTCAGCTGCCTACCGGAGCAATGTAAAAACTACCAACAGACGTCCTTTCTGGCACCTTTCCCGGTGGAGTTGTGCATGGGGTGTGTTTGGGAACATTTTGTCACCAGCCGAGTCCAAAATTCAGCGCTTCCCCATCTCAGCCCAGAAAGCAGGTAGAACAAGTTTTGTGGTGTCCTTCAGCTGCCTACCGGGGTAGTGTAAAAACTACCAACAGAACTCCTTTCTGGCACCTTTCCCGGTGGAGTTGTGCATGGGGTGTGTTTGGAACATTTTCTCACCAGCCGAGTCCAAAATTCAGCGCTTCCCCATCTCAGCCCAGAAAGCAGGTAGAACAAGTTTTGTGGGGCCATTCAGGTACCTACCTGGGCAGTGTAAAAACTACCAACAGACGTCCCTTCTGGCACCTTCCCCGGTGGAGTTGTGCATGGGGTGTGTATGGAACATTTTGTCACCAGACGAGTCCAAAATTCAGCGCTTCCCCATCTCAGCCCAGAAAGCAGGTAGAACAAGTTTTGTGGGGCCATTCAGGTGCCTACCTGGGCAGTGTAAAAACTACCAACAGACGTCCCTTCTGGCACCTTCCCCGGTGGAGTTGTGCATGGGGTGTGTTTGGAATATTTTGTCACCAGCCGAGTCCAAAATTCAGCGCTTCCCCATCTCAGCCCAGAAAGCAGGTAGAACAAGTTTTGTGGGGCCTTTCAGCTTCCTACCCGAGCAAAGTAAAAAGTACCAACAAAAGTCCTTTCTGGCCCCTTCCCCGGTGGAGTTGTGCATGGGGTGTGTTTGGAACATTTTGTCACCAGCCGAGTCCAAAATTCAGCGCTTCCCCATCTCAGCCCAGAAAGCAGGTAGAACAACTTTTGTGGTGTCCTTCAGCTGCCTTTCGGGGTAGTGTAAGAACTACCAAAAGAACTCCTTTCTGGCACCTCTCCGGTGGAGTTGTGCATGGGGTGTGTATGGAACATTTTGTCACCAGCCGAGTCCAAAATTCAGCTCTTCCCCATCTCAGCCCAGAAAGCAGGTAGAAAAGATTTTGTGGGGCCATTGAGCATCCTACACGAGCAATTTAAAAAGTACCAACAGAAGTCCTTTCTGGCACCTTCCCCGTTGGAGTTGTGCATGGGGTGTGTTTGGAACATTTTGTCACCAGCCGAGTCCAAAATTCAGCGCTTCCCCATCTCAGCCCAGAAAGCAGGTAGAAGAACTGTCGTGGTGCCTTTCAGCTGCCTACCAGGGTATTGTAAAAACTACCAACAGAACTCCTTTCTGGCACCTTCCCCGGTGGAGTTGTGCATGGGGTGTGTTTGGGAACATTTTGTCACCAGCCGAGTCCAAAATTCAGCGCTTCCCCATCTCAGCCCAGAAAGCAGGTAGAACAAGTTTTGTGGTGTCCTTCAGCTGCCTACCGGGGTAGTGTAAAAAGTACCAACAGAACTCCTTTCTGGCACCTTCCCCGTTGGAGTTGTGCATGGGGTGTGTTTGGAACATTTTCTCACCAGCCGAGTCCAAAATTCAGCGCTTCCCCATCTCAGCCCAGAAAGCAGGTAGAACAAGTTTTGTGGGGCCATTCAGGTGCCTACCTGGGCAGTGTAAAAACTACCAACAGACGTCCCTTCTGGCACCTTCCCCGGTGGAGTTGTGCATGGGGTGTGTATGGAACATTTTGTCACCAGCCGAGTCCAAAATTCAGCGCTTCCCCATCTCAGCCCAGAAAGCAGGTAGAACAAGTTTTGTGGGGCCATTCAGGTGCCTACCTGGGCAGTGTAAAAACTACCAACAGACGTCCCTTCTGGCACCTTCCCCGGTGGAGTTGTGCATGGGGTGTGTTTGGAATATTTTGTCACCAGCCGAGTCCAAAATTCAGCGCTTCCCCATCTCAGCCCAGAAAGCAGGTAGAACAAGTTTTGTGGGGCCTTTCAGCTGCCTACCCGAGCAAAGTAAAAATTACCAACAAAAGTCCTTTCTGGCCCCTTCCCCGGTGGAGTTGTGCATGGGGTGTGTTTGGAACATTTTGTCACCAGCCGAGTCCAAAATTCAGCGCTTCCCCATCTCAGCCCAGAAAGCAGGTAGAACAACTTTTGTGGGGCCATTCAGGTGCCTACCGACGTAGTGTAAAAAGTACCAACAGAACTCCTTTCTGGCACCTTCCCCGGTGGAGTTGTGCATGGGGTGTGTTTGGAACATTTTGTCGCCAGCCGAATCCAAAATTCAGCGCTTCCCCATCTCAGCCCAGAAAGCAGGTAGAACAAGTTTTCTGGTATCTTTTAGGTGCCTACCGGGGTAGTGTAAAAACTACCAACAGACCTCCTTTCTGGCACCTTCCCCGGTGGAGCTGTGCATGGGGTGTGTTTGGAACATTTTGTCAACCGCCGAGTCCAAAATTCAGCGCTTCCCCATCTCAGCCCAGAAAGCAGGTAGAACAAATTTTGTGGCGACTTTCAACTGCCTACCGGAGCAATGTAAAAACTGCCAACAGACGTCCTTTCTGGCACCTTCCCCGGTGGAGTTGCGCATGGGGTGTGTTTGGAACATTTTGTCACCAGCCGAGTCCAAAATTCAGCGCTTCCCCATCTCAGCCCAGAAAGCAGGTAGAACAAGTTTTGTGGTGTCCTTCAGCTGCCTTTCGGGGTAGTGTAAGAACTACCAACAGAACTCCTTTCTGGCACCTTCCCCGGTGGAGTTGTGCATGGGGTGTGTTTGGAACATTTTGTCACCAGCCGAGTCCAAAATTCAGCGCTTCCCCATCTCAGCCCAGAAAGCAGGTAGAACAACTTTTGTGGGGCCATTCAGGTGCCTACCGACGTAGTGTAAAAAGTACCAACAGAACTCCTTTCTGGCACCTTTCCCGGCGGAGTTGTGCATGGGGTGTGTTTGGAACATTTTGTCGCCAGCCGAATCCAAAATTCAGCGCTTCCCCATCTCAGCCCAGAAAGCACATAGAACAAGTTTTCTGGTATCTTTTAGGTGCCTGCCGGGGTAGTGTAAAAACTACCAACAGACCTCCTTTCTGGCACCTTCCCCGGTGGAGTTGTGCATGGGGTGTGTTTGGAACATTTTGTCACCAGCCGAGTCCAAAATTCAGCGCTTCCCCATCTCAGCCCAGAAAGCAGGTAGAACAATTTTTGTGGCGACTTTCAACTGCCTACCGGAGCAATGTAAAAAGTACCAACAGAAGTCCTTTCCGGCACATTCCCCGGTGGAGTTGTGCATGGGGTGTGTTTGGAACATTTTGTCACCAGCCGAGTCCAAAATTCAGCGCTTCCCCATCTCAGCCCAGAAAGCAGGTAGAACAAGTTCTGTGGGGTCATTCAGGTGCCTACAGACATAGTATAAAAAGTACCAACAGAAGTCCTTTCTGGCACCTTCCCCGGTGGAGTTGTGCATGGGGTGTGTTTGGAACATTTTGTCACCAGCCGAGTCCAAAATTCAGCGCTTCCCCATCTCAGCCCAGAAAGCAGGTAGAACAAATTTTGTGGTGTCCTTCAGCTGCCTTTCGGGGTAGTGTAAGAACTACCAACAGAACTCCTTTCTGGCACCTTCCCCGGTGGAGTTGTGCATGGGGTGTGTTTGGAACATTTTGTCACCAGCCGAGTCCAAAATTCAGCGCTTCCCCATCTCAGCCCAGAAAGCAGGTAGAACAAGTTTTGTGGGGCCATTCAGGTGCCTACCAGGGCAGTGTATAAAAAGTACCAAAAGAACTCCTTTCTGGCACCTTTCCCGGTGGAGTTGTGCATGGGGTGTGTATGGAACATTTTGTCACCAGCCGAGTCCAAAATTCAGCGCTTCCCCATCTCAGCCCAGAAAGCAGGTAGAACAAGTTTTGTGGTGTCCTTCAGCTGCCTACCGGAGCAATGTAAAAACTACCAACAGACGTACTTTCTGGCACCTTCCTTGGTGGAGTTGTGCATGGGGTGTGTTTGGAACATTTTGTCACCAGCCGAGTCCAAAATTCAGCGCTTCCCCATCTCAGCCCAGAAAGCAGGTAGAACAAATTTTGTGGTGTCCTTCAGCTGCCTACCGGGGTAGCGTAAGAACTACCAACAAAACTCCTTTCTGGCACCTTCCCCGGTGGAGTTGTGCATGGGGTGTGTTTGCAACATTTTGTCACCAGCCGAGTCCAAAATTCAGCCCTTCCCCATCTCAGCCCAGAAAGCAGGTAGAACAAGTTTTGTGGGGCCATTCAGGTGCCTACCTGGGCAGTGTAAAAACTACCAACAGACGTCCCTTCTGGCACCTTCCCCGGTGGAGTTGTGCATGGGGTGTGTTTGGAATATTTTGTCACCAGCCGAGTCCAAAATTCAGCGCTTCCCCATCTCAGCCCAGAAAGCAGGTAGAACAAGTTTTGTGGGGCCTTTCAGCTTCCTACCCGAGCAAAGTAAAAATTACCAACAAAAGTCCTTTCTGGCCCCTTCCCCGGTGGAGTTGTGCATGGGGTGTGTTTGGAACATTTTGTCACCAGCCGAGTCCAAAATTCAGCGCTTCCCCATCTCAGCCCAGAAAGCAGGTAGAACAAGTTTTGTGGGGCCATTCAGGTGCCTACCGACGTAGTGTAAAAAGTACCAACAGAACTCCTTTCTGGCACCTTTCCCGGCGGAGTTGTGCATGGGGTGTGTTTGGAACATTTTGTCGCCAGCCGAATCCAAAATTCAGCGCTTCCCCATCTCAGCCCAGAAAGCAGGTAGAACAAGTTTTCTGGTATCTTTTAGGTGCCTACCGGGGTAGTGTAAAAACTACCAACAGACCTCCTTTCTGGCACCTTCCCCGGTGGAGCTGTGCATGGGGTGTGTTTGGAACATTTTGTCAACCGCCGAGTCCAAAATTCAGCGCTTCCCCATCTCAGCCCAGAAAGCAGGTAGAACAATTTTTGTGGCGACTTTCAACTGCCTACCGGAGCAATGTAAAAAGTACCAACAGAACTCTATTCCGGCACCTTCCCCGGTGGAGTTGTGCATGGGGGATGTGTGGAACATTTTGTCACCAGCCGAGTCCAAAATTCAGCGCTTCCCCATCTCAGCCCAGAAAGCAGGTAGAACAAGTTTTGTGGTGTCCTTCAGCTGCCTACAGACATAGTATAAAAAGTACCAACAGAAGTCCTTTCTGGCACCTTCTCCGGTGGAGTTGTGCATGGGGTGTGTTTGGAACATTTTGTCACCAGCCGAGTCCAAAATTCAGCGCTTCCCCATCTCAGCCCAGAAAGCAGGTAGAACAAATTTTGTGGTGTCCTTCAGCTGCCTTTCGGGGTAGTGTAAGAACTACCAACAGACGTCCTTTCTGGCACCTTCCCCGGTGGAGTTGTGCATGGGGTGTGTTTGGAACATTTTGTCACCAGCCGAGTCCAAAATTCAGCGCTTCCCCATCTCAGCCCAGAAAGCAGGTAGAACAAGTTTTGTGGGGCCATTTAGCTGCCTTTCGGGGTAGCGTAAGAACTACCAACAGACGTCCTTTCTGGCACCTCCCCGTTGGAGTTGTGCATGGGGTGTGTTTGGGACATTTTGTCACCAGCCGAGTCCAAAATTCAGCGCTTCCCCATCTCAGCCCAGAAAGCAGGTAGAACAAGTTTTTTGGGGCCGTTCAGGTGCCTACCAGGGCAGTGTATAAAAAGTACCAACAGAACTCCTTACTGGCACCTTTCCCGGTGGAGTTGTGCATGGGGTGTGTATGGAACATTTTGTCACCAGCCGAGTCCAAAATTCAGCGCTTCCCCATCTCAGCCCAGAAAGCAGGTAGAACAAGTTTTGTGGTGTCCTTCAGCTGCCTACCGGAGCAATGTAAAAACTACCAACAGACGTACTTTCTGGCACCTTCCTTGGAGGAGTTGTGCATGGGGTGTGTTTGGAACATTTTGTCACCAGCCGAGTCCAAAATTCAGCGCTTCCCCATCTCAGCCCAGAAAGCAGGTAGAACAAGTTTTGTGGTGTCCTTCAGCTGCCTACCGGGGTAGCGTAAGAACTACCAACAAAACTCCTTTCTGGCACCTTCCCCGGTGGAGTTGTGCATGGGGTGTGTTTGGAACATTTTGTCACCAGCCGAGTCCAAAATTCAGCGCTTCCCCATCTCAGCCCAGAAAGCAGGTAGAACAAGTTTTTTGGGGCCATTCAGGTGCCTACCTGGGCAGTGTAAAAACTACCAACAGACGTCCCTTCTGGCACCTTCCCCGGTGGAGTTGTGCATGGGGTGTGTTTGGAATATTTTGTCACCAGCCGAGTCCAAAATTCAGCGCTTCCCCATCTCAGCCCAGAAAGCAGGTAGAACAAGTTTTGTGGGGCCTTTCAGCTTCCTACCCGAGCAAAGTAAAAATTACCAACAAAAGTCCTTTCTGGCCCCTTCCCCGGTGGAGTTGTGCATGGGGTGTGTTTGGAACATTTTGTCACCAGCCGAGTCCAAAATTCAGCGCTTCCCCATCTCAGCCCAGAAAGCAGGTAGAACAAGTTTTGTGGGGCCATTCAGGTGCCTACCGACGTAGTGTAAAAAGTACCAACAGAACTCCTTTCTGGCACCTTTCCCGGCGGAGTTGTGCATGGGGTGTGTTTGGAACATTTTGTCGCCAGCCGAATCCAAAATTCAGCGCTTCCCCATCTCAGCCCAGAAAGCAGGTAGAACAAGTTTTCTGGTATCTTTTAGGTGCCTACCGGGGTAGTGTAAAAACTACCAACAGACCTCCTTTCTGGCACCTTCCCCGGTGGAGCTGTGCATGGGGTGTGTTTGGAACATTTTGTCAACCGCCGAGTCCAAAATTCAGCGCTTCCCCATCTCAGCCCAGAAAGCAGGTAGAACAAGTTTTGTGGCGACTTTCAACTGCCTACCGGAGCAATGTAAAAAGTACCAACAGAACTCTATTCCGGCACCTTCCCCGGTGGAGTTGTGCATGGGGGATGTGTGGAACATTTTGTCACCAGGCGAGTCCAAAATTCAGCGCTTCCCCATCTCAGCCCAGAAAGCAGGTAGAACAAGTTCTGTGGGGCCATTCAGGTGCCTACAGACATAGTATAAAAAGTACCAACAGAAGTCCTTTCTGGCACCTTCCCCGGTGGAGTTGTGCATGGGGTGTGTTTGGAACATTTTGTCACCAGCCGAGTCCAAAATTCAGCGCTTCCCCATCTCAGCCCAGAAAGCAGGTAGAACAAATTTTGTGGTGTCCTTCAGCTGCCTTTCGGGGTAGTGTAAGAACTACCAACAGAACTCCTTTCTGGCACCTTCCCCGGTGGAGTTGTGCATGGGGTGTGTTTGGAACATTTTGTCACCAGCCGAGTCCAAAATTCAGCGCTTCCCCATCTCAGCCCAGAAAGCAGGTAGAACAAGTTTTGTGGGGCCATTTAGCTGCCTTTCGGGGTAGCGTAAGAACTACCAACAGACGTCCTTTCTGGCACCTCCCCGTTGGAGTTGTGCATGGGGTGTGTTTGGGACATTTTGTCACCAGCCGAGTCCAAAATTCAGCGCTTCCCCATCTCATCCCAGAAAGCAGGTAGAACAAGTTTTTTGGGGCCGTTCAGGTGCCTACCAGGGCAGTGTATAAAAAGTACCAACAGAACTCCTTTCTGGCACCTTTCCCGGTGGAGTTGTGCATGGGGTGTGTATGGAACATTTTGTCACCAGCCGAGTCCAAAATTCAGCGCTTCCCCATCTCAGCCCAGAAAGCAGGTAGAACAAGTTTTGTGGTGTCCTTCAGCTGCCTACCGGAGCAATGTAAAAACTACCAACAGACGTACTTTCTGGCACCTTCCTTGGTGGAGTTGTGCATGGGGTGTGTTTGGAACATTTTGTCACCAGCCGAGTCCAAAATTCAGCGCTTCCCCATCTCAGCCCAGAAAGCAGGTAGAACAAATTTTGTGGTGTCCTTCAGCTGCCTACCGGGGTAGCGTAAGAACTACCAACAAAACTCCTTTCTGGCACCTTCCCCGGTGGAGTTGTGCATGGGGTGTGTTTGGAACATTTTGTCACCAGCCGAGTCCAAAATTCAGCGCTTCCCCATCTCAGCCCAGAAAGCAGGTAGAACAAGTTTTTTGGGGCCATTGAGCATCCTACCCGAGCAAAGAAAAAAGTACCAAAAGAAGTCCTTTCTGGCCCTTTCCCCGGTGGAGTTGCGCATGGGGTGTGTTTGGAACATTTTGTCACCAGCAGAGTCCAAAATTCAGCGCTTCCCCATCTCAGCCCAGAAAGCAGGTAGAACAAGTTTTGTGGTGTCCTTCAGCTGCCTTTCGGGGTAGTGTAAGAACTACCAACAGAACTCCTTTCTGGCACCTTCCCCGGTGGAGTTGTGCATGGGGTGTGTTTGGAACATTTTGTCACCAGCCGAGTCCAAAATTCAGCGCTTCCCCATCTCAGCCCAGAAAGCAGGTAGAACAAGTTTTGTGGGGCCATTCAGGTGCCTACCTGTGCAGTGTAAAAACTACCAACAGACGTCACTTCTGGCACCTTCCCTGGTGGAGTTGTGCATGGGGTGTGTATGGAACATTTTGTCACCAGCCGAGTCCAAAATTCAGCGCTTCCCCATCTCAGCCCAGAAAGCAGGTAGAACAAGTTTTGTGGTGTCCTTCAGCTGCCTACCGGGGTAGCGTAAGAACTACCAACAGAACTCCTTTCTGGCACCTTCCCCGGTGGAGTTGTGCATGGGGTGTGTTTGGAACATTTTGTCAACCGCCGAGTCCAAAATTCAGCGCTTCCCCATCTCAGCCCAGAAAGCAGGTAGAACAATTTTTGTGGCGACTTTCAACTGCCTACCGGAGCAATGTAAAAAGTACCAACAGAACTCTATTCCGGCACCTTCCCCGGTGGAGTTGTGCATGGGGGATGTGTGGAACATTTTGTCACCAGGCGAGTCCAAAATTCAGCGCTTCCCCATCTCAGCCCAGAAAGCAGGTAGAACAAGTTCTGTGGGGCCATTCAGGTGCCTACAGACATAGTATAAAAAGTACCAACAGAAGTCCTTTCTGGCACCTTCCCCGGTGGAGTTGTGCATGGGGTGTGTTTGGAACATTTTGTCACCAGCCGAGTCCAAAATTCAGCGCTTCCCCATCTCAGCCCAGAAAGCAGGTAGAACAAATTTTGTGGTGTCCTTCAGCTGCCTTTCGGGGTAGTGTAAGAACTACCAACAGAACTCCTTTCTGGCACCTTCCCCGGTGGAGTTGTGCATGGGGTGTGTTTGGAACATTTTGTCACCAGCCGAGTCCAAAATTCAGCGCTTCCCCATCTCAGCCCAGAAAGCAGGTAGAACAAGTTTTGTGGGGCCATTTAGCTGCCTTTCGGGGTAGCGTAAGAACTACCAACAGACGTCCTTTCTGGCACCTCCCCGTTGGAGTTGTGCATGGGGTGTGTTTGGGACATTTTGTCACCAGCCGAGTCCAAAATTCAGCGCTTCCCCATCTCATCCCAGAAAGCAGGTAGAACAAGTTTTTTGGGGCCGTTCAGGTGCCTACCAGGGCAGTGTATAAAAAGTACCAACAGAACTCCTTTCTGGCACCTTTCCCGGTGGAGTTGTGCATGGGGTGTGTATGGAACATTTTGTCACCAGCCGAGTCCAAAATTCAGCGCTTCCCCATCTCAGCCCAGAAAGCAGGTAGAACAAGTTTTGTGGTGTCCTTCAGCTGCCTACCGGAGCAATGTAAAAACTACCAACAGACGTACTTTCTGGCACCTTCCTTGGTGGAGTTGTGCATGGGGTGTGTTTGGAACATTTTGTCACCAGCCGAGTCCAAAATTCAGCGCTTCCCCATCTCAGCCCAGAAAGCAGGTAGAACAAATTTTGTGGTGTCCTTCAGCTGCCTACCGGGGTAGCGTAAGAACTACCAACAAAACTCCTTTCTGGCACCTTCCCCGGTGGAGTTGTGCATGGGGTGTGTTTGGAACATTTTGTCACCAGCCGAGTCCAAAATTCAGCGCTTCCCCATCTCAGCCCAGAAAGCAGGTAGAACAAGTTTTTTGGGGCCATTGAGCATCCTACCCGAGCAAAGAAAAAAGTACCAAAAGAAGTCCTTTCTGGCCCTTTCCCCGGTGGAGTTGCGCATGGGGTGTGTTTGGAACATTTTGTCACCAGCAGAGTCCAAAATTCAGCGCTTCCCCATCTCAGCCCAGAAAGCAGGTAGAACAAGTTTTGTGGTGTCCTTCAGCTGCCTTTCGGGGTAGTGTAAGAACTACCAACAGAACTCCTTTCTGGCCCCTTCCCCGGTGGAGTTGTGCATGGGGTGTGTTTGGAACATTTTGTCACCAGCCGAGTCCAAAATTCAGCGCTTCCCCATCTCAGCCCAGAAAGCAGGTAGAACAAGTTTTGTGGGGCCATTCAGGTGCCTACCTGTGCAGTGTAAAAACTACCAACAGACGTCACTTCTGGCACCTTCCCTGGTGGAGTTGTGCATGGGGTGTGTATGGAACATTTTGTCACCAGCCGAGTCCAAAATTCAGCGCTTCCCCATCTCAGCCCAGAAAGCAGGTAGAACAAGTTTTGTGGTGTCCTTCAGCTGCCTACCGGGGTAGCGTAAGAACTACCAACAGAACTCCTTTCTGGCACCTTCCCCGGTGGAGTTGTGCATGGGGTGTGTTTGGAACATTTTGTCACCAGCCGAGTCCAAAATTCAGCGCTTCCCCATCTCAGCCCAGAAAGCAGGTAGAACAAGTTTTGTGGGGCCATTCAGGTGCCTACCTGGGCAGTGTAAAAACTACCAACAGACGTCCCTTCTGGCACCTTCCCCGGTGGAGTTGTGCATGGGGTGTGTATGGAACATTTTGTCACCAGCCGAGTCCAAAATTCAGTGCTTCCCCATCTCAGCCCAGAAAGCAGGTAGAACAACTTTTGTGGGGCATTCAGCTGCCTTTCGGGGTAGTGTAAAAACTACCAACAGAAGTCCTTTCTGGCACCTTCCCCGGTGGAGTTGTGCATGGGGTGTGTATGGAACATTTTGTCACCAGCCGAGTCCAAAAGTCAGCGCTTCCCCATCTCAGCCCAGAAAGCAGGTAGAACAAGTTTTGTGGTGTCCTTCAGCTGCCTACCGGAGCAATGTAAAAACTACCAACAGAAGTCCTTTCTGGCACCTTCCCCGGTGGAGTTGTGCATGGGGTGTGTTTGGAACATTTTGTCACCAGCCGAGTCCAAAATTCAGCGCTTCCCCATCTCAGCCCAGAAAACAGGTAGAACAAATTTTGTGGTGTCCTTCAGCTGCCTACCGGGGTAGCGTAAGAACTACCAACAAAACTCCTTTCTGGCACCTTCCCCGGTGGAGTTGTGCATGGGGTGTGTTTGGAACATTTTGTCACCAGCCGAGTCCAAAATTCAGCGCTTCCCCATCTCAGCCCAGAAAGCAGGTAGAACAAGTTTTGTGGGGCCATTGAGCATCCTACCCGAGCAAAGTAAAAAGTACCAAAAGAAGTCCTTTCTGGCCCCTTCCCCGGTGGAGTTGCGCATGGGGTGTGTTTGGAACATTTTGTCACCAGCCGAGTCCAAAATTCAGCGCTTCCCCATCTCAGCCCAGAAAGCAGGTAGAACAAGTTTTGTGGGGCCTTTCAGCTTCCTACCCGAGCAAAGTAAAAATTACCAATAAAAGTCCTTTCTGGCCCCTTCCCCGTTGGAGTTGTGCATGGGGTGTATTTGGAACATTTTGTCACCAGCCGAGTCCAAAATTCAGCGCTTCCCCATCTCAGCCCAGAAAGTAGGTAGAACAACTTTTGTGGGGCCATTCAGGTGCCTACCGAAGTAGTGTAAAAAGTACCAACAGAACTCCTTTCTGGCCCATTCCCCGGTGGAGTTGTGCATGGGGTGTGTTTGGAACATTTTGTCACCAGCCGAGTCCAAAATTCAGCGCTTCCCCATCTCAGCCCAGAAAGCAGGTAGAACAAGTTCTGTGGGGCCATTCAGGTGCCTACCGGAGCAATGTAAAAAGTACCAACAGAACTCCTTTCTGGCACCTTTCCCGGTGGAGTTGTGCATGGGGTGTGTTTGGAACATTTTGTCACCAGCCAAGTCCAAAATTCAGCGCTTCCCCATCTCAGCCCAGAAAGCAGGTAGAACAAGTTTTGTGGGGCCATTCAGCTGCCTACCAGGTAAGTGTAAAAACTACCAACAGACGTCCTTTCTGGCACCTTCCCCACTGGGGTTGTGCATGGGGTGTGTTTGGAACATTTTGTCACCAGCCGAGTCCAAAATTCAGCGCTTCCCCATCTCAGCCCAGAAAGCAGGTAGAACAAATTTTGTGGTGTCCTTCAGCTGCCTACTGGGGTAGTGTAAGAACTACCAACAGACGTCCCTTCTGGCACCTTCCCCGGTGGAGTTGTGCATGGGGTGTGTATGGAACATTTTGTCACCAGCCGAGTCCAAAATTCAGCGCTTCCCCATCTCAGCCCAGAAAGCAGGTAGAACAAGTTTTGTGGTGACTTTGAACTGCCTACCGGAGCAATGTAAAAACTACCAACAGACGTCCTTTCTGGCACCTTTCCCGGTGGAGTTGTGCATGGGGTGTGTTTGGAACATTTTGTCACCAGCCGAGTCCAAAATTCAGCGCTTCCCCATCTCAGCCCAGAAAGCAGGTAGAACAACTTTTGTGGTGTCCTTCAGCTGCCTACCGGGGTAGCGTAAGAACTACCAACAGAACTCCTTTCTGGCACCTTCCCTGGTGGAGTTGTGCATGGGGTGTGTTTGCAACATTTTGTCACCAGCCGAGTCCAAAATTCAGCCCTTCCCCATCTCAGCCCAGAAAGCAGGTAGAACAAGTTTTGTGGCGACTTTCAACTGCCGACCAGAGCAATGTAAAAAGTACCAACAGAACTCCTTTCCGGCACCTTCCCCGGTGGAGTTGTGCATGGGGTGTGTTTGGGACATTTTGTCACCAGCCGAGTCCAAAATTCAGCGCTTCCCCATCTCAGCCCAGAAAGCAGGTAGAACAAGTTTTGTGGTGTCCTTCAGCTGCCTTTCGGGGTAGTGTAAAAACTACCAACAGACGTCCTTTCTGGCACCTTTCCCGGTGGGGTTGTGCATGGGGTGTGTTTGGAACATTTTGTCACCAGCAGAGTCCAAAATTCAGCGCTTCCCTATCTCAGCCCAGAAAGCAGGTAGAACAAATTTTGTGGTGTCCTTCAGCTGCCTACTGGGGTAGTGTAAGAACTACCAACAGAACTCCTTTCTGGCACCTTCCCCGGTGGAGTTGTGCATGGGGTGTGTTTGGAACATTTTGTCACCAGCCGAGTCCAAAATTCAGCGCTTCCCCATCTCAGCCCAGAAAGCAGGTAGAACAAGTTTTGTGGTGACTTTCAACTGCCTACCGGAGCAATGTAAAAACTACCAACAGACGTCCTTTCTGGCACCTTTCCCGGTGGAGTTGTGCATGGGGTGTGTATGGAACATTTTGTCACCAGCCGAGTCCAAAATTCAGCGCTTCCCCATCTCAGCCCAGAAAGCAGGTAGAACAACTTTTGTGGTATCTTTCAGCTGCCTACCGGGGTAGCGTAAGAACTACCAACAGAACTCCTTTCTGGCACCTTTCCCGGTGGAGTTGTGCATGGGGTGTGTTTGGAACAATTTTGTCACCAGCCGAGTCCAAAATTCAGCGCTTCCCCATCTCAGCCCAGAAAGCAGGTAGAACAACTTTTGTGGTGTCCTTCAGCTGCCTACCGGGGTAGCGTAAGAACTACCAACAGAACTCCTTTCTGGCACCTTTCCCGGTGGAGTTGTGCATGGGGTGTGTTTGGAACATTTTGTCACCAGCCGAGTCCAAAATTCAGCGCTTCCCCATCTCAGCCCAGAAAGCAGGTAGAACAAACTTTGTAGGGCCATTGAGCATCCTACCCGAGCAATCTAAAAAGTACCAACAGAACTCCTTTCTGGCACCTTCCCCGGTGGAGTTGTGCATGGGGTGTGTTTGGAACATTTTGTCACCAGCCGAGTCCAAAATTCAGCGCTTCCCCATCTCAGCCCAGAAAGCAGGTAGAACAAGTTTTGTGGGGCCTTTCAGCTTCCTACCCGAGCAAAGTACAAATTACCAACAAAAGTCCTTTCTGTCCCCTTCCCCGGTGGAGTTGTGCATGGGGTGTGTTTGGAACATTTTGTCACCAGCCGAGTCCAAAATTCAGTGCTTCCCCATCTCAGCCCAGAAAGCAGGTAGAACAACTTTTGTGGGGCCATTCAGGTGCCTACCGACGTAGTGTAAATAGTACCAACAGAACTCCTTTCTGGCACCTTTCCCGGCGGAGTTGTGCATGGGGTGTGTTTGGAACATTTTGTCGCCAGCCGAGTCCAAAATTCAGCGCTTCCCCATCTCAGCCCAGAAAGCAGGTAGAACAAGTTTTTTGGGGCCGTTCAGGTGCCTACCAGGGCAGTGTATAAAAAGTACCAACAGAACTCCTTTCTGGCACCTTTCCCGGTGGAGTTGTGCATGGGGTGTGTATGGAACATTTTGTCACCAGCCGAGTCCAAAATTCAGCGCTTCCCCATCCCAGCCCAGAAAGCAGGTAGAACAAGTTTTGTGGTGTCCTTCAGCTGCCTACTGGAGCAATGTAAAAACTACCAACAGACGTACTTTCTGGCACCTTCCTTGGTGGAGTTGTGCATGGGGTGTGTTTGGAACATTTTGTCACCAGCCGAGTCCAAAATTCAGCGCTTCCCCATCTCAGCCCAGAAAGCAGGTAGAACAACTTTTGTGGTGTCCTTCAGCTGCCTACCGGGGTAGCGTAAGAACTACCAACAAAACTCCTTTCTGGCACCTTCTCCGGTGGAGTTGTGCATGGGGTGTGTTTGGAACATTTTGTCACCAGCCGAGTCCAAAATTCAGCGCTTCCCCATCTCAGCCCAGAAAGCAGGTAGAACAAGTTTTGTGGGGCCATTGAGCATCCTACCCGAGCAAAGTAAAAAGTACCAAAAGAAGTCCTTTCTGGCCCCTTCCCCGGTGGAGTTGCGCATGGGGTGTGTTTGGAACATTTTGTCACCAGCCGAGTCCAAAATTCAGCGCTTCCCCATCTCAGCCCAGAAAGCAGGTAGAACAAGTTTTGTGGTGTCCTTCAGCTGCCTTTCGGGGTAGTGTAAGAACTACCAACAGAACTCCTTTCTGGCACCTTCCCCGGTGGAGTTGTGCATGGGGTGTGTTTGGAACATTTTGTCACCAGCCGAGTCCAAAATTCAGCGCTTCCCCATCTCAGCCCAGAAAGCAGGTAGAACAACTTTTGTGGGGCCATTCAGGTGCCTACCGACGTAGTGTAAAAAGTACCAACAGAACTCCTTTCTGGCACCTTTCCCGGCGGAGTTGTGCATGGGGTGTGTTTGGAACATTTTGTCGCCAGCCGAATCCAAAATTCAGCGCTTCCCCATCTCAGCCCAGAAAGCACATAGAACAAGTTTTCTGGTATCTTTTAGGTGCCTGCCGGGGTAGTGTAAAAACTACCAACAGACCTCCTTTCTGGCACCTTCCCCGGTGGAGTTGTGCATGGGGTGTGTTTGGAACATTTTGTCACCAGCCGAGTCCAAAATTCAGCGCTTCCCCATCTCAGCCCAGAAAGCAGGTAGAACAATTTTTGTGGCGACTTTCAACTGCCTACCGGAGCAATGTAAAAAGTACCAACAGAAGTCCTTTCCGGCACATTCCCCGGTGGAGTTGTGCATGGGGTGTGTTTGGAACATTTTGTCACCAGCCGAGTCCAAAATTCAGCGCTTCCCCATCTCAGCCCAGAAAGCAGGTAGAACAAGTTCTGTGGGGTCATTCAGGTGCCTACAGACATAGTATAAAAAGTACCAACAGAAGTCCTTTCTGGCACCTTCCCCGGTGGAGTTGTGCATGGGGTGTGTTTGGAACATTTTGTCACCAGCCGAGTCCAAAATTCAGCGCTTCCCCATCTCAGCCCAGAAAGCAGGTAGAACAAATTTTGTGGTGTCCTTCAGCTGCCTTTCGGGGTAGTGTAAGAACTACCAACAGAACTCCTTTCTGGCACCTTCCCCGGTGGAGTTGTGCATGGGGTGTGTTTGGAACATTTTGTCACCAGCCGAGTCCAAAATTCAGCGCTTCCCCATCTCAGCCCAGAAAGCAGGTAGAACAAGTTTTGTGGTGTCCTTCAGCTGCCTTTCGGGGTAGTGTAAGAACTACCAACAGAACTCCTTTCTGGCACCTTCCCCGGTGGAGTTGTGCATGGGGTGTGTTTGGAACATTTTGTCACCAGCCGAGTCCAAAATTCAGCGCTTCCCCATCTCAGCCCAGAAAGCAGGTAGAACAAGTTTTGTGGTGTCCTTCAGCTGCCTTTCGGGGTAGTGTAAGAACTACCAACAGAACTCCTTTCTGGCACCTTCCCCGGTGGAGTTGTGCATGGGGTGTGTTTGGAACATTTTGTCACCAGCCGAGTCCAAAATTCAGCGCTTCCCCATCTCAGCCCAGAAAGCAGGTAGAACAAGTTTTGTGGTGTCCTTCAGCTGCCTTTCGGGGTAGTGTAAGAACTACCAACAGAACTCCTTTCTGGCACCTTCCCCGGTGGAGTTGTGCATGGGGTGTGTTTGGAACATTTTGTCACCAGCCGAGTCCAAAATTCAGCGCTTCCCCATCTCAGCCCAGAAAGCAGGTAGAACAACTTTTGTGGGGCCATTCAGGTGCCTACCGACGTAGTGTAAAAAGTACCAACAGAACTCCTTTCTGGCACCTTTCCCGGCGGAGTTGTGCATGGGGTGTGTTTGGAACATTTTGTCGCCAGCCGAATCCAAAATTCAGCGCTTCCCCATCTCAGCCCAGAAAGCACATAGAACAAGTTTTCTGGTATCTTTTAGGTGCCTGCCGGGGTAGTGTAAAAACTACCAACAGACCTCCTTTCTGGCACCTTCCCCGGTGGAGTTGTGCATGGGGTGTGTTTGGAACATTTTGTCACCAGCCGAGTCCAAAATTCAGCGCTTCCCCATCTCAGCCCAGAAAGCAGGTAGAACAATTTTTGTGGCGACTTTCAACTGCCTACCGGAGCAATGTAAAAAGTACCAACAGAAGTCCTTTCCGGCACATTCCCCGGTGGAGTTGTGCATGGGGTGTGTTTGGAACATTTTGTCACCAGCCGAGTCCAAAATTCAGCGCTTCCCCATCTCAGCCCAGAAAGCAGGTAGAACAAGTTCTGTGGGGTCATTCAGGTGCCTACAGACATAGTATAAAAAGTACCAACAGAAGTCCTTTCTGGCACCTTCCCCGGTGGAGTTGTGCATGGGGTGTGTTTGGAACATTTTGTCACCAGCCGAGTCCAAAATTCAGCGCTTCCCCATCTCAGCCCAGAAAGCAGGTAGAACAAATTTTGTGGTGTCCTTCAGCTGCCTTTCGGGGTAGTGTAAGAACTACCAACAGAACTCCTTTCTGGCACCTTCCCCGGTGGAGTTGTGCATGGGGTGTGTTTGGAACATTTTGTCACCAGCCGAGTCCAAAATTCAGCGCTTCCCCATCTCAGCCCAGAAAGCAGGTAGAACAAGTTTTGTGGGGCCATTCAGGTGCCTACCAGGGCAGTGTATAAAAAGTACCAACAGAACTCCTTTCTGGCACCTTTCCCGGTGGAGTTGTGCATGGGGTGTGTATGGAACATTTTGTCACCAGCCGAGTCCAAAATTCAGCGCTTCCCCATCTCAGCCCAGAAAGCAGGTAGAACAAGTTTTGTGGTGTCCTTCAGCTGCCTACCGGAGCAATGTAAAAACTACCAACAGACGTACTTTCTGGCACCTTCCTTGGTGGAGTTGTGCATGGGGTGTGTTTGGAACATTTTGTCACCAGCCGAGTCCAAAATTCAGCGCTTCCCCATCTCAGCCCAGAAAGCAGGTAGAACAAGTTTTGTGGCGACTTTCAACTGCCTACCGGGGTAGCGTAAGAACTACCAACAAAACTCCTTTCTGGCACCTTCCCCGGTGGAGTTGTGCATGGGGTGTGTATGGAACATTTTGTCACCAGACGAGTCCAAAATTCAGCGCTTCCCCATCTCAGCCCAGAAAGCAGGTAGAACAAGTTTTGTGGGGCCATTCAGGTGCCTACCTGGGCAGTGTAAAAACTACCAACAGACGTCCCTTCTGGCACCTTCCCCGGTGGAGTTGTGCATGGGGTGTGTTTGGAATATTTTGTCACCAGCCGAGTCCAAAATTCAGCGCTTCCCCATCTCAGCCCAGAAAGCAGGTAGAACAAGTTTTGTGGGGCCTTTCAGCTTCCTACCCGAGCAAAGTAAAAATTACCAACAAAAGTCCTTTCTGGCCCCTTCCCCGGTGGAGTTGTGCATGGGGTGTGTTTGGAACATTTTGTCACCAGCCGAGTCCAAAATTCAGCGCTTCCCCATCTCAGCCCAGAAAGCAGGTAGAACAACTTTTGTGGGGCCATTCAGGTGCCTACCGACGTAGTGTAAAAAGTACCAACAGAACTCCTTTCTGGCACCTTTCCCGGCGGAGTTGTGCATGGGGTGTGTTTGGAACATTTTGTCGCCAGCCGAATCCAAAATTCAGCGCTTCCCCATCTCAGCCCAGAAAGCAGGTAGAACAAGTTTTCTGGTATCTTTTAGGTGCCTACCGGGGTAGTGTAAAAACTACCAACAGACCTCCTTTCTGGCACCTTCCCCGGTGGAGCTGTGCATGGGGTGTGTTTGGAACATTTTGTCAACCGCCGAGTCCAAAATTCAGCGCTTCCCCATCTCAGCCCAGAAAGCAGGTAGAACAATTTTTGTGGCGACTTTCAACTGCCTACCGGAGCAATGTAAAAAGTACCAACAGAACTCTATTCCGGCACCTTCCCCGGTGGAGTTGTGCATGGGGGATGTGTGGAACATTTTGTCACCAGGCGAGTCCAAAATTCAGCGCTTCCCCATCTCAGCCCAGAAAGCAGGTAGAACAAGTTTTGTGGTGTCCTTCAGCTGCCTACAGACATAGTATAAAAAGTACCAACAGAAGTCCTTTCTGGCACCTTCTCCGGTGGAGTTGTGCATGGGGTGTGTTTGGAACATTTTGTCACCAGCCGAGTCCAAAATTCAGCGCTTCCCCATCTCAGCCCAGAAAGCAGGTAGAACAAATTTTGTGGTGTCCTTCAGCTGCCTTTCGGGGTAGTGTAAGAACTACCAACAGAACTCCTTTCTGGCACCTTCCCCGGTGGAGTTGTGCATGGGGTGTGTTTGGAACATTTTGTCACCAGCCGAGTCCAAAATTCAGCGCTTCCCCATCTCAGCCCAGAAAGCAGGTAGAACAAGTTTTGTGGGGCCATTTAGCTGCCTTTCGGGGTAGCGTAAGAACTACCAACAGACGTCCTTTCTGGCACCTCCCCGTTGGAGTTGTGCATGGGGTGTGTTTGGGACATTTTGTCACCAGCCGAGTCCAAAATTCAGCGCTTCCCCATCTCAGCCCAGAAAGCAGGTAGAACAAGTTTTTTGGGGCCGTTCAGGTGCCTACCAGGGCAGTGTATAAAAAAGTACCAACAGAACTCCTTACTGGCACCGTTCCCGGTGGAGTTGTGCATGGGGTGTGTATGGAACATTTTGTCACCAGCCGAGTCCAAAATTCAGCGCTTCCCCATCTCAGCCCAGAAAGCAGGTAGAACAAGTTTTGTGGTGTCCTTCAGCTGCCTACCGGAGCAATGTAAAAACTACCAACAGACGTACTTTCTGGCACCTTCCTTGGTGGAGTTGTGCATGGGGTGTGTTTGGAACATTTTGTCACCAGCCGAGTCCAAAATTCAGCGCTTCCCCATCTCAGCCCAGAAAGCAGGTAGAACAAGTTTTGTGGTGTCCTTCAGCTGCCTACCGGGGTAGCGTAAGAACTACCAACAAAAACTCCTTTCTGGCACCTTCCCCGGTGGAGTTGTGCATGGGGTGTGTTTGGAACATTTTGTCACCAGCCGAGTCCAAAATTCAGCGCTTCCCCATCTCAGCCCAGAAAGCAGGTAGAACAAGTTTTTTGGGGCCATTCAGGTGCCTACCTGGGCAGTGTAAAAACTACCAACAGACGTCCCTTCTGGCACCTTCCCCGGTGGAGTTGTGCATGGGGTGTGTTTGGAATATTTTGTCACCAGCCGAGTCCAAAATTCAGCGCTTCCCCATCTCAGCCCAGAAAGCAGGTAGAACAAGTTTTGTGGGGCCTTTCAGCTTCCTACCCGAGCAAAGTAAAAATTACCAACAAAAGTCTTCTGGCCCCTTCCCCGGTGGAGTTGTGCATGGGGTGTGTTTGGAACATTTTGTCACCAGCCGAGTCCAAAATTCAGCGCTTCCCCATCTCAGCCCAGAAAGCAGGTAGAACAAGTTTTGTGGGGCCATTCAGGTGCCTACCGACGTAGTGTAAAAAGTACCAACAGAACTCCTTTCTGGCACCTTTCCCGGCGGAGTTGTGCATGGGGTGTGTTTGGAACATTTTGTCGCCAGCCGAATCCAAAATTCAGCGCTTCCCCATCTCAGCCCAGAAAGCAGGTAGAACAAGTTTTCTGGTATCTTTTAGGTGCCTACCGGGGTAGTGTAAAAACTACCAACAGACCTCCTTTCTGGCACCTTCCCCGGTGGAGCTGTGCATGGGGTGTGTTTGGAACATTTTGTCAACCGCCGAGTCCAAAATTCAGCGCTTCCCCATCTCAGCCCAGAAAGCAGGTAGAACAATTTTTGTGGCGACTTTCAACTGCCTACCGGAGCAATGTAAAAAGTACCAACAGAACTCTATTCCGGCACCTTCCCCGGTGGAGTTGTGCATGGGGGATGTGTGGAACATTTTGTCACCAGGCGAGTCCAAAATTCAGCGCTTCCCCATCTCAGCCCAGAAAGCAGGTAGAACAAGTTCTGTGGGGCCATTCAGGTGCCTACAGACATAGTATAAAAAGTACCAACAGAAGTCCTTTCTGGCACCTTCCCCGGTGGAGTTGTGCATGGGGTGTGTTTGGGACATTTTGTCACCAGCCGAGTCCAAAATTCAGCGCTTCCCCATCTCAGCCCAGAAAGCAGGTAGAACAAGTTTTTTGGGGCCGTTCAGGTGCCTACCAGGGCAGTGTATAAAAAGTACCAACAGAACTCCTTTCTGGCACCTTTCCCGGTGGAGTTGTGCATGGGGTGTGTATGGAACATTTTGTCACCAGCCGAGTCCAAAATTCAGCGCTTCCCCATCTCAGCCCAGAAAGCAGGTAGAACAAGTTTTGTGGTGTCCTTCAGCTGCCTACCGGAGCAATGTAAAAACTACCAACAGACGTACTTTCTGGCACCTTCCTTGGTGGAGTTGTGCATGGGGTGTGTTTGGAACATTTTGTCACCAGCCGAGTCCAAAATTCAGCGCTTCCCCATCTCAGCCCAGAAAGCAGGTAGAACAAATTTTGTGGTGTCCTTCAGCTGCCTACCGGGGTAGCGTAAGAACTACCAACAAAACTCCTTTCTGGCACCTTCCCCGGTGGAGTTGTGCATGGGGTGTGTTTGGAACATTTTGTCACCAGCCGAGTCCAAAATTCAGCGCTTCCCCATCTCAGCCCAGAAAGCAGGTAGAACAAGTTTTTTGGGGCCATTGAGCATCCTACCCGAGCAAAGAAAAAAGTACCAAAAGAAGTCCTTTCTGGCCCTTTCCCCGGTGGAGTTGCGCATGGGGTGTGTTTGGAACATTTTGTCACCAGCAGAGTCCAAAATTCAGCGCTTCCCCATCTCAGCCCAGAAAGCAGGTAGAACAAGTTTTGTGGTGTCCTTCAGCTGCCTTTCGGGGTAGTGTAAGAACTACCAACAGAACTCCTTTCTGGCACCTTCCCCGGTGGAGTTGTGCATGGGGTGTGTTTGGAACATTTTGTCACCAGCCGAGTCCAAAATTCAGCGCTTCCCCATCTCAGCCCAGAAAGCAGGTAGAACAAGTTTTGTGGGGCCATTCAGGTGCCTACCTGTGCAGTGTAAAAACTACCAACAGACGTCACTTCTGGCACCTTCCCCGGTGGAGTTGTGCATGGGGTGTGTATGGAACATTTTGTCACCAGCCGAGTCCAAAATTCAGCGCTTCCCCATCTCAGCCCAGAAAGCAGGTAGAACAAGTTTTGTGGTGTCCTTCAGCTGCCTACCGGGGTAGCGTAAGAACTACCAACAGAACTCCTTTCTGGCACCTTCCCCGGTGGAGTTGTGCATGGGGTGTGTTTGGAACATTTTGTCACCAGCCGAGTCCAAAATTCAGCGCTTCCCCATCTCAGCCCAGAAAGCAGGTAGAACAAGTTTTGTGGGGCCATTCAGGTGCCTACCTGGGCAGTGTAAAAACTACCAACAGACGTCCCTTCTGGCACCTTCCCCGGTGGAGTTGTGCATGGGGTGTGTATGGAACATTTTGTCACCAGCCGAGTCCAAAATTCAGCGCTTCCCCATCTCAGCCCAGAAAGCAGGTAGAACAACTTTTGTGGGGCATTCAGCTGCCTTTCGGGGTAGTGTAAAAACTACCAACAGAAGTCCTTTCTGGCACCTTCCCCGGTGGAGTTGTGCATGGGGTGTGTATGGAACATTTTGTCACCAGCCGAGTCCAAAAGTCAGCGCTTCCCCATCTCAGCCCAGAAAGCAGGTAGAACAACTTTTGTGGTGTCCTTCAGCTGCCTACCGGAGCAATGTAAAAACTACCAACAGACGTACTTTCTGGCACCTTCCTTGGTGGAGTTGTGCATGGGGTGTGTTTGGAACATTTTGTCACCAGCCGAGTCCAAAATTCAGCGCTTCCCCATCTCAGCCCAGAAAGCAGGTAGAACAAATTTTGTGGTGTCCTTCAGCTGCCTACCGGGGTAGCGTAAGAACTACCAACAAAACTCCTTTCTGGCACCTTCCCCGGTGGAGTTGTGCATGGGGTGTGTTTGGAACATTTTGTCACCAGCCGAGTCCAAAATTCAGCGCTTCCCCATCTCAGCCCAGAAAGCAGGTAGAACAAGTTTTGTGGGGCCATTGAGCATCCTACCCGAGCAAAGTAAAAAGTACCAAAAGAAGTCCTTTCTGGCCCCTTCCCCGGTGGAGTTGCGCATGGGGTGTGTTTGGAACATTTTGTCACCAGCCGAGTCCAAAATTCAGCGCTTCCCCATCTCAGCCCAGAAAGCAGGTAGAACAAGTTTTGTGGTGTCCTTCAGCTGCCTTTCGGGGTAGTGTAAGAACTACCAACAGAACTCCTTTCTGGCACCTTCCCCGGTGGAGTTGTGCATGGGGTGTGTTTGGAACATTTTGTCACCAGCCGAGTCCAAAATTCAGCGCTTCCCCATCTCAGCCCAGAAAGCAGGTAGAACAAATTTTGTGGTGTCCTTCAGCTGCCTACTGGGGTAGTGTAAGAACTACCAACAGAACTCCTTTCTGGCACCTTCCCCGGTGGAGTTGTGCATGGGGTGTGTTTGGAACATTTTGTCACCAGCCGAGTCCAAAATTCAGCGCTTCCCCATCTCAGCCCAGAAAGCAGGTAGAACAACTTTTGTGGGGCCATTCAGGTGCCTACCTGTGCAGTGTAAAAACTACCAACAGACGTCACTTCTGGCACCTTCCCCGGTGGAGTTGTGCATGGGGTGTGTTTGGGACATTTTGTCACCAGCCGAGTCCAAAATTCAGCGCTTCCCCATCTCAGCCCAGAAAGCAGGTAGAACAACTTTTGTGGGGCATTCAGCTGCCTTTCGGGGTAGTGTAAAAACTACCAACAGAAGTCCTTTCTGGCACCTTCCCCGGTGGAGTTGTGCATGGGGTGTGTATGGAACATTTTGTCACCAGCCGAGTCCAAAAGTCAGCGCTTCCCCATCTCAGCCCAGAAAGCAGGTAGAACAACTTTTGTGGTGTCCTTCAGCTGCCTACCGGAGCAATGTAAAAACTACCAACAGACGTACTTTCTGGCACCTTCCTTGGTGGAGTTGTGCATGGGGTGTGTTTGGAACATTTTGTCACCAGCCGAGTCCAAAATTCAGCGCTTCCCCATCTCAGCCCAGAAAGCAGGTAGAACAAATTTTGTGGTGTCCTTCAGCTGCCTACCGGGGTAGCGTAAGAACTACCAACAAAACTCCTTTCTGGCACCTTCCCCGGTGGAGTTGTGCATGGGGTGTGTTTGGAACATTTTGTCACCAGCCGAGTCCAAAATTCAGCGCTTCCCCATCTCAGCCCAGAAAGCAGGTAGAACAAGTTTTGTGGGGCCATTGAGCATCCTACCCGAGCAAAGTAAAAAGTACCAAAAGAAGTCCTTTCTGGCCCCTTCCCCGGTGGAGTTGCGCATGGGGTGTGTTTGGAACATTTTGTCACCAGCCGAGTCCAAAATTCAGCGCTTCCCCATCTCAGCCCAGAAAGCAGGTAGAACAAGTTTTGTGGTGTCCTTCAGCTGCCTTTCGGGGTAGTGTAAGAACTACCAACAGAACTCCTTTCTGGCACCTTCCCCGGTGGAGTTGTGCATGGGGTGTGTTTGGAACATTTTGTCACCAGCCGAGTCCAAAATTCAGCGCTTCCCCATCTCAGCCCAGAAAGCAGGTAGAACAAATTTTGTGGTGTCCTTCAGCTGCCTACTGGGGTAGTGTAAGAACTACCAACAGAACTCCTTTCTGGCACCTTCCCCGGTGGAGTTGTGCATGGGGTGTGTTTGGAACATTTTGTCACCAGCCGAGTCCAAAATTCAGCGCTTCCCCATCTCAGCCCAGAAAGCAGGTAGAACAACTTTTGTGGGGCCATTCAGGTGCCTACCTGTGCAGTGTAAAAACTACCAACAGACGTCACTTCTGGCACCTTCCCCGGTGGAGTTGTGCATGGGGTGTGTTTGGGACATTTTGTCACCAGCCGAGTCCAAAATTCAGCGCTTCCCCATCTCAGCCCAGAAAGCAGGTAGAACAACTTTTGTGGTGTCCTTCAGCTGCCTTTCGGGGTAGTGTAAGAACTACCAACAGAACTCCTTTCTGGCACCTCTCCGGTGGAGTTGTGCATGGGGTGTGTATGGAACATTTTGTCACCAGCCGAGTCCAAAATTCAGCTCTTCCCCATCTCAGCCCAGAAAGCAGGTAGAAAAGATTTTGTGGGGCCATTGAGCATCCTACACGAGCAATTTAAAAAGTACCAACAGAAGTCCTTTCTGGCACCTTCCCCGTTGGAGTTGTGCATGGGGTGTGTTTGGAACATTTTGTCACCAGCCGAGTCCAAAAGTCAGCGCTTCCCCATCTCAGCCCAGAAAGCAGGTAGAAGAACTGTCGTGGTGCCTTTCAGCTGCCTACCAGGGTATTGTAAAAACTACCAACAGAACTCCTTTCTGGCACCTTCCCCTGTGGAGTTGTGCATGGGGTGTGTTTGGGAACATTTTGTCACCAGCCGAGTCCAAAATTCAGCGCTTCCCCATCTCAGGCCAGAAAGCAGGTAGAACAAGTTTTGTGGGGCCATTGAGCATCCTACCCGAGCAAAGTAAAAAGTACCAAAAGAAGTCCTTTCTGGCACCTTCCTCGGTGGAGTTGTGCTTGGGGTGTGTATGGAACATTTTGTCACCAGCCGAGTCCAAAAGTCAGCGCTTCCCCATCTCAGCCCAGAAAGCAGGTAGAACAAGTTTTGTGGTGTCCTTCAGCTGCCTACCGGAGCAATGTAAAAACTACCAACAGACGTACTTTCTGGCACCTTCCCCGGTGGAGTTGTGCATGGGGTATGTTTGGAACATTTTGTCACCAGCCGAGTCCAAAATTCAGCGCTTCCCCATCTCAGCCCAGAAAGCAGGTAGAACAAGTTTTGTGGTGACTTTGAACTGCCTACCCGAGCAATGTAAAAACTACCAACAGACGTCCTTTCTGGCTCCTTCCTTGGTGGAGTTGTGCATGGGGTGTGTTTGGAACATTTTGTCACCAGCCGAGTCCAAAATTCAGCGCTTCCCCATCTCAGCCCAGAAAGCAGGTAGAACAAATTTTGTGGTGTCCTTCAGCTGCCTACCGGGGTAGCGTAAGAACTACCAACAAAACTCCTTTCTGGCACCTTCCCCGGTGGAGTTGTGCATGGGGTGTGTTTGGAACATTTTGTCACCAGCCGAGTCCAAAATTCAGCGCTTCCCCATCTCAGCCCAGAAAGCAGGTAGAACAAGTTTTGTGGGGCCATTGAGCATCCTACCCGAGCAAAGTAAAAAGTACCAAAAGAAGTCCTTTCTGGCCCCTTCCCCGGTGGAGTTGCGCATGGGGTGTGTTTGGAACATTTTGTCACCAGCCGAGTCCAAAATTCAGCGCTTCCCCATCTCAGCCCAGAAAGCAGGTAGAACAAGTTTTGTGGGGCCTTTCAGCTTCCTACCCGAGCAAAGTAAAAATTACCAATAAAAGTCCTTTCTGGCCCCTTCCCCGTTGGAGTTGTGCATGGGGTGTATTTGGAACATTTTGTCACCAGCCGAGTCCAAAATTCAGCGCTTCCCCATCTCAGCCCAGAAAGCAGGTAGAACAAGTTTTGTGGGGCCATTCAGGTGCCTACCGAAGTAGTGTAAAAAGTACCAACAGAACTCCTTTCTGGCCCATTCCCCGGTGGAGTTGTGCATGGGGTGTGTTTGGAACATTTTGTCACCAGCCGAGTCCAAAATTCAGCGCTTCCCCATCTCAGCCCAGAAAGCAGGTAGAACAAGTTCTGTGGGGCCATTCAGGTGCCTACCGGAGCAATGTAAAAAGTACCAACAGAACTCCTTTCTGGCACCTTTCCCGGTGGAGTTGTGCATGGGGTGTGTTTGGAACATTTTGTCACCAGCCAAGTCCAAAATTCAGCGCTTCCCCATCTCAGCCCAGAAAGCAGGTAGAACAAGTTTTGTGGGGCCATTCAGCTGCCTACCAGGTAAGTGTAAAAACTACCAACAGACGTCCTTTCTGGCACCTTCCCCACTGGGGTTGTGCATGGGGTGTGTATGGAACATTTTGTCACCAGCCGAGTCCAAAATTCAGCGCTTCCCCATCTCAGCCCAGAAAGCAGGTAGAACAAATTTTGTGGTGTCCTTCAGCTGCCTACTGGGGTAGTGTAAGAACTACCAACAGACGTCCCTTCTGGCACCTTCCCCGGTGGAGTTGTGCATGGGGTGTGTATGGAACATTTTGTCACCAGCCGAGTCCAAAATTCAGCGCTTCCCCATCTCAGCCCAGAAAGCAGGTAGAACAAGTTTTGTGGTGACTTTGAACTGCCTACCGGAGCAATGTAAAAACTACCAACAGACGTCCTTTCTGGCACCTTTCCCGGTGGAGTTGTGCATGGGGTGTGTTTGGAACATTTTGTCACCAGCCGAGTCCAAAATTCAGCGCTTCCCCATCTCAGCCCAGAAAGCAGGTAGAACAACTTTTGTGGTGTCCTTCAGCTGCCTACCGGGGTAGCGTAAGAACTACCAACAGAACTCCTTTCTGGCACCTTCCCTGGTGGAGTTGTGCATGGGGTGTGTTTGCAACATTTTGTCACCAGCCGAGTCCAAAATTCAGCCCTTCCCCATCTCAGCCCAGAAAGCAGGTAGAACAAGTTTTGTGGCGACTTTCAACTGCCGACCAGAGCAATGTAAAAAGTACCAACAGAACTCCTTTCCGGCACCTTCCCCGGTGGAGTTGTGCATGGGGTGTGTTTGGGACATTTTGTCACCAGCCGAGTCCAAAATTCAGCGCTTCCCCATCTCAGCCCAGAAAGCAGGTAGAACAAGTTTTGTGGTGTCCTTCAGCTGCCTTTCGGGGTAGTGTAAAAACTACCAACAGACGTCCTTTCTGGCACCTTTCCCGGTGGGGTTGTGCATGGGGTGTGTTTGGAACATTTTGTCACCAGCAGAGTCCAAAATTCAGCGCTTCCCTATCTCAGCCCAGAAAGCAGGTAGAACAAATTTTGTGGTGTCCTTCAGCTGCCTACTGGGGTAGTGTAAGAACTACCAACAGAACTCCTTTCTGGCACCTTCCCCGGTGGAGTTGTGCATGGGGTGTGTTTGGAACATTTTGTCACCAGCCGAGTCCAAAATTCAGCGCTTCCCCATCTCAGCCCAGAAAGCAGGTAGAACAAGTTTTGTGGTGACTTTGAACTGCCTACCGGAGCAATGTAAAAACTACCAACAGACGTCCTTTCTGGCACCTTTCCCGGTGGAGTTGTGCATGGGGTGTGTATGGAACATTTTGTCACCAGCCGAGTCCAAAATTCAGCGCTTCCCCATCTCAGCCCAGAAAGCAGGTAGAACAACTTTTGTGGTATCTTTCAGCTGCCTACCGGGGTAGCGTAAGAACTACCAACAGAACTCCTTTCTGGCACCTTTCCCGGTGGAGTTGTGCATGGGGTGTGTTTGGAACAATTTTGTCACCAGCCGAGTCCAAAATTCAGCGCTTCCCCATCTCAGCCCAGAAAGCAGGTAGAACAACTTTTGTGGTGTCCTTCAGCTGCCTACCGGGGTAGCGTAAGAACTACCAACAGAACTCCTTTCTGGCACCTTTCCCGGTGGAGTTGTGCATGGGGTGTGTTTGGAACATTTTGTCACCAGCCGAGTCCAAAATTCAGCGCTTCCCCATCTCAGCCCAGAAAGCAGGTAGAACAAATTTTGTAGGGCCATTGAGCATCCTACCCGAGCAATCTAAAAAGTACCAACAGAACTCCTTTCTGGCACCTTCCCCGGTGGAGTTGTGCATGGGGTGTGTTTGGAACATTTTGTCACCAGCCGAGTCCAAAATTCAGCGCTTCCCCATCTCAGCCCAGAAAGCAGGTAGAACAAGTTTTGTGGGGCCTTTCAGCTTCCTACCCGAGCAAAGTACAAATTACCAACAAAAGTCCTTTCTGTCCCCTTCCCCGGTGGAGTTGTGCATGGGGTGTGTTTGGAACATTTTGTCACCAGCCGAGTCCAAAATTCAGTGCTTCCCCATCTCAGCCCAGAAAGCAGGTAGAACAACTTTTGTGGGGCCATTCAGGTGCCTACCGACGTAGTGTAAATAGTACCAACAGAACTCCTTTCTGGCACCTTTCCCGGCGGAGTTGTGCATGGGGTGTGTTTGGAACATTTTGTCGCCAGCCGAGTCCAAAATTCAGCGCTTCCCCATTCAGCCCAGAAAGCAGGTAGAACAATTTTTTTGGCGCCTTTCAACTGCCTACCGGAGCAATGTAAAAAGTACCAACAGAACTCCTTTCCGGCACCTTCCCCGGTGGAGTTGTGCATGGGGGATGTGTGGAACATTTTGTCACCAGGCGAGTCCAAAATTCAGCGCTTCCCCATCTCAGCCCAGAAAGCAGGTAGAACAAGTTCTGTGGGGCCATTCAGGTGCCTACCGATGTAGTATAGAAAGTACCAACAGAAGTCCTTTCTGGCACCTTCCCCGGTGGAGTTGTGCATGGGGTGTGTTTGGAACATTTTGTCACCAGCCGAGTCCAAAATTCAGCGCTTCCCCATTCAGCCCAGAAAGCAGGTAGAACAATTTTTGTGGCGACTTTCAACTGCCTACCGGAGCAATGTAAAAAGTACCAACAGAACTCCTTTCCGGCACCTTCCCCGGTGGAGTTGTGCATGGGGGATGTGTGGAACATTTTGTCACCAGCCGAGTCCAAAATTCAGCGCTTCCCCGTCTCAGCCCAGAAAGCAGGTAGAACATCTTTTGTGGTGTCCTTCAGCTGCCTACCAGGTAAGTGTAAAAACTACCAACAGACGTCCTTTCTGGCACCTTCCCCGGTGGAGTTGTGCATGGGGTGTGTTTGGAACATTTTGTCACCAGCCGAGTCCAAAATTCAGCGCTTCCCCATCTCAGCCCAGAAAGCAGGTAGAACAAGTTTTGTGGTGTCCTTCAGCTGCCTTTCGGGTTAGCGTAAGAACTACCAACAGAACTCCTTTCTGGCACCTTTCCCGGTGGAGTTGTGCATGGGGTGTGTTTGGGACATTTTGTCACCAGCCGAGTCCAAAATTCAGTGCTTCCCCATCCCAGCCCAGAAAGCAGGTAGAACAACTTTTGTGGGGCCATTCAGGTGCCTACCAGGGCAGTGTATAAAAAGTACCAACAGAACTCCTTTCTGGCACCTTTCCCAGTGGAGTTGTGCATGGGGTGTGTTTGGAACATTTTGTCACCAGCCGAGTCCAAAATTCAGCGCTTCCCCATTCAGCCCAGAAAGCAGGTAGAACAATTTTTGTGGCGACTTTCAACTGCCTACCGGAGCAATGTAAAAAGTACCAACAGAACTCCTTTCCGGCACCTTCCCCGGTGGAGTTGTGCATGGGGTGTGTATGGAACATTTTGTCACCAGCCGAGTCCAAAATTCAGCTGTTCCCCATCTCAGCCCAGAAAGCAGGTAGAACAAGTTTTGTGGGGCCATTCAGGTGCCTACAGACATAGTATAAAAAGTACCAACAGAAGTCCTTTCTGGCACCTTCCCCGGTGGAGTTGTGCATGGGGTGTGTTTGGAACATTTTGTCACCAGCCGAGTCCAAAATTCAGCGCTTCCCCATCTCAGCCCAGAAAGCAGGTAGAACAAATTTTGTGGTGTCCTTCAGCTGCCTACCAGGTAAGTGTAAAAACTACCAACAGACGTCCTTTCTGGGACCTTCCCCGGTGGAGTTGTGCATGGGGTGTGTTTGGAACATTTTGTCACCAGCCGAGTCCAAAATTCAGCGCTTCCCCATCTCAGCCCAGAAAGCAGGTAGAACAAGTTTTGTGGGGCCATTCAGCTGCCTTTCGTTGTAGCGTAAGAACTACCAACAGACGTCCTTTCTGGCACCTTCCCCGTTGGAGTTGTGCATGGGGTGTATTTGGGACATTTTGTCACCAGCCGAGTCCAAAAGTCAGCGCTTCCCCATCTCAGCCCAGAAAGCAGGTAGAACAACTTTTGTGGTGCCTTTCAGCTGCCTACCGGGGCAGTGTAAGAACTACCAACAGAAATCCTTTTTGGCAACGTCCCCGGTGGAGTTCAGCATTGGGTGTGTTTGGAACAGTTTGTCTCCAGCCGAGTCCAAAAGTCAGCGCTTCCCCATCTCAGCCCAGAAAGCAGGTAGAACAACTTTTGTGGTGCCTTTTCATCTGCCTACCGGGGCAGTGTGAGAACTACCAACAGAACTCCTTTCTGGCACCTTCCCCAGGAGACTTGTGCATGGGTTTTGTTTGGAACATTTTGTCTCCAGCTGAGTCCAAACGTCGGCGATTCCCCATCTCAGCCCAGAAAGCAGGTAGAACAACTTTTGTGGTGCCTTTTTTCTTCCTACGGGGGCAGTGTAAGAACTACCAATAGAACTCCTTTCTGGCACCTTCCCCGGTGGACTTCTGCATGGGTTGTGCCTTGGAAGAGTATGTTAAAAGCCAAGTACAAAAGTCAGCGATTCCCCATCTCAGCCCAGAAAGCAGAACAACTTTTGTGGTGCCTTTCTGCTGCAGACCGGGGCAGTGTAAAAACTACCATAAGAACTCCTTTCTGGCACCTTCCCGGTGGAGTTGTGCATGGGGCGTGTTTGGAATATTTTGTTACCAGCAGACTCCAAAAGCCTGCGATTCCCCATCTCAGCCCAGAAAGCAGGTAGAACAACTTTTGTGGGGCCTTTCTGCTGTTTATCAGGGCAGTGTGAGAACTACCAACAGAACTCCTTTCTGACATCTACCCCGGGGGACTTGTTCATATATTGTGCCTTGGAAGAGCATGTTAACAGCCGAGTCCAAAAGGCAGTGATTCCCCAACTTAGCTCACTAAGCAGGTAGAAAAACTTTTGTGGTGCCTTTCATCTGGCTACCGAGGCTGTGTAAAAGCTACCAACCGAACTCCTTTCTGGCACCTTCCCCGGGGGACTTGTGCATGGGGTGTATTTGGAACATTTTGTCTCCAGCCGAGTCCAAAAGTCAGCGGTTCCACATCTCAGCCCAGAAAAAAGGTAGAACAACTTTTGTGGTGCCTTTCAGCTGGCTACCAGGGCAGTGTAAGAACTACCAAAGGAACTCCTTTCTGGCACCTTCCCCGGTGGAGTTGTGCATGGGTTGTGCCTTGGAAGAGTATGTTAAAAGCCAAGTACAAAAGTCAGCGATTCCCCATCTGAGACAAGAAAGCAGGTAGAACAATTTTTATGGTGCCTTTCAGCTTGCTACCCGGGCAGTGTGAGAACTACCAACAGAACTCCTTTCTGGCACCTTCCCCGGGTGACTTGTGCATGGGTTTTGTTTGGAACATTTTGTCACCAGCCGAGTCCAAATGTTGGCGATTCCCCATCTCAGCACAGAAAGCACAAAGAACAAATTTTGAGGTGTCATTCATCTGGCTAGCAAGGCAGTGTGAGAACTACCAACAGAACTCCTTTCTGGCACCGTCCCTGGTGGAGTTGTGCATGGGGTGTGTTTGGAACATTTTGTCACCAGCCGAGTCCAAAAGTCAGCGATTCCCCACCTCAGCCCAGAAAGCAGGTAGAACAACTTTTGTGGTGCCTTTCAGCTGGCTACCGGGGCAGTGTAAGAACTACCAATAGAAATCCTTTTTGGCACCTTCGCCGGTGGAGTTGTGCATGGGGCATGTTTGGAACATTTTGTCTCCAGCCGAGTCCAAAAGTCAGCGGTTCCCCATCTCAGCCCAGAAAGCAGGTAGAACAACTTTTGTGGTGCCTTTCAGCTGGCTACAGGGGCACTGTGAGAACTACAAACAGAACTCCTTTCTGGCACCTTCCCCGGTGGAGTTGTTCATGGGGTGTGCCTTGGAACAGTTGGTCTGCCGCCGACTCCAAAAGTCAGCGGCTCCCCATCTCAGCCCAGAAAGCAGGTAGAACAACTTTTGTGGTGCCTTTCATCTGCCTACCGGGGCAGTGTAAGAACTACCAACAGAACTCCTTTCTGGCACCTTCCCCGGTGGAGTTGTACATGGGGTGTCTTTGGAACAGCTTGTCTTCAGCCGTGTCCAAAAGTCAGCAGTTCCCCATCTCAGCCCAGAAAGCAGGTAGAACAACTTTTGTGGTGCCTTTCAGCTGCATACCAGGGCTCTCTAAAAACTACCAACAGAACTACTTTTTGGCACCCTCTTTGGTGGAGTTCTGAATTGGGTGTTTTTGGAACAGTTTGTCTCCAGCCAAGTCCAAAAGTCAGCGCTTCCCCATCTCAGCCCAGAAAGCAGGTACAACAACTTTTCTGGTGCCTTTCTGCTGCCTACCAAGGAAGTGTAAGAACTATCATAAGAACTCCTTTCTGGCACATTCCCCGGAGGACTTGAGCATGGGGCGTGTTTGGAACATTTTGTCACCAGCCGACTCCAAAAGTCAGCGATTCCCCATCTCAGCCCAGAAAGCAGGTAGAACAACTTTTCGGGTGCCTTTTTGCTGCCTACGGGGGCTGTCTAAGAACTACCAATAGAACTCCTTTCTGGCACCTTACCCGGAGGACTTGAGCATGGGGCGTGTTTGGAACATTTTGTCACCAGCCGAGTGCAAAAGTCAGCGCTTCCCCATCTCAGCCCAGAAAGCAGGTAGAACAGCTTTTCTTGTGCCTTTCAGCTGGTTACAGGGGCAATGTAGAGAACTACCAACAGAACTTCTTTCTGGCACCTTCTCCGGTGGAGTTGTGGATGGGGTGTGCCTTGGAACAGTTTGTCTCCAGCCGAGTCCAAAAGTCAACGATTCCCCATCTCAGCCCAGAAAGCAGGTAGCCCTAATTTGTGCTGCCTTTCAGCTGGCTACCGGGACAGTGTGAGAACTACCAACAGAACTCATTTCTGGCACCTTTCCCGGTGGAGTTGTGCATGGGGTGTGCCTTGGAGCAGTTGGTCTCCAGCCGAGTCCAAAAGTCAGCGGTTCCCCATCTAAGCCAATAAGCAGGTAGAAAGACATTTGTGGTGCCTTTCATCTGGCTACTGGGGCAGTGTGAGAACTACCAACAGAACTCCTTTCTAGCACCTTCCCCGGTGGAGTTGTGCATGGGTTGTGCCTTGGAACATTTTGTCACCAGCCGAGTCCAAAAGTCAGCGATTCCCCATCTCAGCCCAGAAAGCAGGTAGAACAACTTTTGTGGTGCCTTTCAGCTGCCTACCGGGGCAGTGTAAGAACTACCAACAGAACTCCTTTCTGGCACCGTCCCCGGTGGAGTTGCGCATGGGGAGTGCTTTGAAAATCTTGTCTTCAGCCGAGTCCAAAAGTCAGCGGTTCCCCATCTCAGCCCAGAAAGCAGCTAGAACAATTTTTGTGGTGCCTTTCAGCTGCGTACCAGGGCTCTGTAAAAACTACCAAAAGAACTCCTTTTTGGCACCTTCACCGGTGGAGTTCAGCATTGGGTGTGTTTGGAACAGTTTGTCTCCAGCCGAGTCCAAAAGTCAGCGGTTCCCCATCTCAGCCCAGAAAGCAGGTAGAACAACTTTTGTGGTGCCTTTCATCTGCCTACCGGGGCAGTGTGAGAACTACCAACAGAACTACTTTCTGGCACCTTCCCCAGGAGACTTGTGCATGGGTTTTGTTTGGAACATTTTGTCTCCAGCTGAGTCCAAACGTCGGCGATTCCCCATCTCAGCCCAGAAAGCAGGTAGAACAACTTTTGTGGTGCCTTTTTTCTTCCTACGGGGGCAGTGTAAGAACTACCAATAGAACTCCTTTCTGGCACCTTCCCCGGTGGACTTCTGCATGGGTTGTGCCTTGGAAGAGTATGTTAAAAGCCAAGTACAAAAGTCAGCGATTCCCCATCTCAGCCCAGAAAGCAGAACAACTTTTGTGGTGCCTTTCTGCTGCAGACCGGGGCAGTGTAAAAACTGCCATAAGATCTCCTTTCTGGCACCTTCCCGGTGGAGTTGTGCATGGGGCGTGTTTGGAATATTTTGTCACCAGCAGACTCCAAAAGTCAGCGATTCCCCATCTCAGCCCAGAAAGCAGGTAGAACAACTTTTGTGGGGCCTTTCTGCTGTTTATCAGGGCAGTGTGAGAACTACCAACAGAACTCCTTTCTGACATCTACCCCGGGGGACTTGTTCATATATTGTGCCTTGGAAGAGCATGTTAACAGCCGAGTCCAAAAGGCAGTGATTCCCCAACTTACCTCACTAAGCAGGTAGAAAAACTTTTGTGGTGCCTTTCATCTGGCTACCGAGGCTGTGTGAGAACTACCAACCGAACTCCTTTCGGCACCTTCCCCGGATGACTTGTGCATGGGGTGTGTTTGGAACATTTTGTCTCCAGCCGAGTCCAAAAGTCAGCGGTTCCCCATCTCAGCCCAGAAAACAGGTAGAACAACTTTTGAGGTGCCTTTCAGCTTGCTACCCGGGCAGTGTGAGAACTACCAACAGAACTCCTTTCTGACACCTTCCCCGGTGGGGTTGTGCATGGCTTGTGCCTTGGAACAGTTAGTCTCCAGCAGAGTCCAAAACTCAGCGGTTCCCAATCTCAGCCCAGAAAGCAGGTACAACAACTTTTGTGGTGCCTTTCAGCTGCGTACCAGGGAAGTGTAAGAACTACCAAAGGAACTCCTTTCTGGCACCTTCCCCGGTGGAGTTGTGCATCGGTTGTGCCTTGGAAGAGTATGTTAAAAGCCAAGTACAAAAGTCAGCGTTTCCCCATCTCAGGCAAGAAAGCAGGTAGAAGAACTGTCGTGGTGCCTTTCAGCTTGCTACCCGGGCAGTGTGAGAACTACCAACAGAACTCCTTTCTGGCACCTTCCCCGGTGGGGTTGTGCATGGGGTGTGCCTTGGAAAACTTAGTCTCCAGCCGAGTCCAAAACTCAGCGGTTCCCAATCTCAGCCCAGAAAGCAGGTAGAACAACTTTTGTGGTGCCTTTCATCTGCCTACCGGGGCAGTGTAAGAACTACCAACAGAACTCCTTTCTGGCACCTTCCCCGGGTGACTTGTGCATGGGTTTTGTTTGGAACATTCTGTCACCAGCCTAGTCCAAAAGTTGGCGATTCCCCATCTCAGCACAGAAAGCAGGTAGAACAAATTTTGAGGTGTCATTCATCTGGCTAGCAAGGCAGTGTGAGAACTACCAACAGAACTCCTTTCTGGCACCGTCCCTGGTGGAGTTGTGCATGGGGTGTGTTTGGAACATTTTGTCACCAGCCGAGTCCAAAATTCAGCAGTTCCCCACCTCAACCCCGAAAAAAGGTAAAACAACTCTTGTGGTGCCTTTCATCTGCCTACCAGGGTATTGTAAAAAGTACCAACAGAACTCCTTTCTGGCACCTTCCCCGGTGGAGTTGTGCATGGGGTGTGTTTGGAACATTTTGTCACCAGCTGAGTCCAAAAGTCAGCTGTTCCCCATCCCAGCCCAGAAAGCAGGTAGAACAACTTTTGTGGTGTCTTTCATCTGGCTACCGGGGCAGTGTAAGGACTAGCAACGGAACTCCTTTCTGGCACCTTCTCCGGTGGAGTTGTGCATGGGGTGTGCCTTGGAACATTTTGTCACCAGCCGACTCCAAAAGTCAGCGATTCCCCATCTCAGCCCAGAAAGCAGGTAGAACAACTTTTCTGGTGCCTTTTTGCTTCCTACGGGGGCTGTGTAAGAACTACCAATAGAACTCCTTTCTGGCACCTTCCCCGGAGGACTTGAGCATGGGGCGTGTTTGGAACATTTTGTCACCAGCCGAGTCCAAAATTCAGCGATTCCCCATCTCAGCCCAGAAAGCAGGTAGCACAGCTTTTCTTGTGCCTTTCAGCTGGCTACAGGGGCACTGTAGAGAACTACCAACAGAACTCCTTTCTGGCATCTTCTCCGGTGGAGTTGTGGATGGGGTGTGCCTTGGAACATTTTGTCTCCAGCCGACTCCAAAAGTCAGCGATTCCCCATCTCAGACCAGATAGCAGGTAGAACAACTTTTGTGGTGCCTTTCAGCTGCGTACCAGGGCAGTGTGAGAACTACCAACAGAACTCCTTTCTGGCACCTTCCCCGGTGGAGTTGTGCATGGGGTGTGCCTTGGAACTGTTTTTCTCCAGCCGAGTCCAAAATTCAGCGGTTCCCCATCTCAGCCCAGAAAGCAGGTAGCCCTTCTTTTGTGGTGCCTGTGAGCTGGCTACAGGGGCAGTTTAAGAACTACCAACAGAACTCCTTTATGGAACCTTCCCCTGTGGAGTTGTGCATGGGGTGTTGTAGGACAAGGCCTCACGGACAAGAGTCCAAGTACTGATAGCCTGATGAATAGGGACTTGTTAGAACTTGTAGGGCACAAGCCCTGGGAGCAAAGGAACAAGCTAACTGCAGACCCCTGAGCCGTCACAGTTGAGGAGGCAACCAGACGGACAGAAAAACAAGTAGCCAGATAAGGGAACGGATGGCGCCAATATGTAATCAAGAAAGCAGCGTAGAAAGAAACTCCCTAACCTTGGAATAGAAATTATTGCTATGTCAAGATAAACTAGTAAGTTCCATTTGTTCTAACGGTGTGCCTTAAATATCAACCAATCAGTGTTTTTTTTGCTTAAGATTTAACCAATCAGTGTGTAATATGTAGAAGGTAGAAACGTATATATTTGTAAGAAAATCACTAATAAATGGACAACTTGCTTGCATCAAGCTGCGTCCCGTCTCTTCATTCGCCGCAAATTGGTGACCCCGACGTGATGCGTTTAAGGATCTAACGTGAAGGACTCTCGAATCGCCTATCTGAGCGACATGCGGCGAATCCCACAGAACTTTGAATGATCTGCTGAAAGGAAACAGGAGCCGGCCAGCCATAAATCCCTCCGGAGTTGAGAGGTGAGCTGTGGTAAATCTGTAACGGGGAATCAGGCTTCGTCCCCAGAAAGAGACGTATATGGACTCATAAAGGGTCTTCTAGTCAGATCAGGGAGTCCGTGCCTCAGGCTCCTCAAATGGTGACCCCTATGGTGGTGTTCCGAAGCCTTGGAAGAATAAGGACGGAAAAAAGACAGCTCGTGGAAGAGGGCTGCGTTCCGGAGGAGACAGCTTGGCTGAACGATCGTCTTGCTGTCTGGATCAGGTGGACAACATAAACCCCGAGGATAACGCCTGTACGCATCGAGACAGGTGAGCAGCCAAGAAACCTTAGAGATTTTAAATATTTGAAGAAATTTTAAGAAGCTTTAGAAACCTGTACTCATTGAGACAGGCGAGCAGTCAAGAAACTTTAGAGACTTTGAAAGAAATTAAAGCGGTCAGCAGACAATTGTATGATGCTGCCGCGGAGGGGAACTCCGTGTCGGGAATGCATTTAACATCTTGGTGGCAAATTCTGACTACTCTTTGCCAAGTGTGGACTAATTCTACTATCGGTGCTAAACCAGAGGAAGCTGTAAATTCCACCGACAGCGCGACTCTTCTCAAGACACCGTCAGCGATGGCGAGTCTGTCCACACCTCCTCTGCCCCCAAAGCTTCTGTCACCGACTGCAGCGACCCTCACAACACAGGACCAAGCACGGGAACAGGACAACTCGGACAATGATTCCATTGACACTGATAAACCTTTTGATCCAGGTCCTATAGATCTGGAAAAGGAGCTAGACCTTTCCCCAACCCCCTTGTCTCTCCTGATGCATTGATTGTATTTTGGGGGAGGGTGAAAGGGGGTCTGAGGGATTGGTGGCAGGAATGCAAGTGGGAAACACTTAAGTGACGGGTTTTGGGAGTCGCTAGGGCATGTTCAGTATTTTGTCAGACAAATCAACCTGCAGAGTGGCAGCCTGTGCAATACGAGGCTGTTAAAGAGTTAAGCAAAGCAGTGCGGGAAGGGAGGATTTATAATACATTTGCTATGTCCCTTCTTGAAGTGATGGCAGAGCCTTATACACTCACACTGCATGATTGGAAGTTATTGCTTTGTATGGTACTAACTGATACAGTATATGATGTGGTTATCTGATTTTTGTGAGCTATGTGTAGTGGCCTAGACTGAAAACCTTAATCGGGGAATTGCTGTTAACTATGAGCAGTTAGCTGGAGCAATTAACTGTGCCGATTCTGTGACTCAGGCAAGGTATCCCACGGACAGCTGTTTGCAAATGAATGAGATGGCTATTGAGGCAGTCAGGGTGCGGGAGTCTTGCCACAGTCTTGCAGGGTCCTAGAGAGTCACTAACTTTAATACTAACTTTATTGATTGGCTTCAGAATATTTTGCAACAAGTCGAACATCAGGAAGCTCAAGGGTTGCTTTTAAAACAACTAGCTGTGATAATGTCAATGAAAATTGTAAACGGGCAACTTTCACAATCGCAACCCCAACATGTGTCAAATGATTGTAACGCAGAACTCACAGCAGACTGTAATTCTCAGGCTGAGTTCTGGAATGCAGCATAACAGATTTTTGCTTCTCTAATCTCTTCTGTAAGAATAGTACACGCTTTTAACTTGCTTAGTAAATTAGGCTGCTAGCTTGCTAAACAAAGTAATACTACAAATACTATTTTTTTTTCTGGCTTATTAACAGATGTTGATTCTGTCCATCATATGTTGCTACTGAACTGAGTTGCTATTGATTTTTATTATTAGCACAGGGACACAAGTGTAAAGACTTTGATAGGATGTGTTACGTGAATCTGAGTGACCACTGTGAATTAATTTACAAAAGTATACAAAACTCAAAAGCCTTAAAACAAAGATCTGCAACAGAGCCAGGGGCGGGATGCCTTTGGTCTCTTCTCACGGCTGGGAAACTTTGGGCCATGACTCAAAAGTATTACAGGATTTATTATAATTATCTTTAACCACCTTATTGATGTTTGCCTTATGTCTCCCATACCTTTTTTTCCTGTATTCAGTGTTTAGTTGATTGTAACATAAATCAGGTCATGGTCACCCAGCTACACACAACCTTTGCCTTGTCGCAAATAACAAGCAAAAAAGAGGAGGATAGAGAATGTCTGAAGAGAGAGATAGGAGAGGAAGCTGGAGAATATTTGACCTAACAAGAGATGAGAGAACAGCTGGGTATTGTGAAGGAGACTAGGAAAGATAAACATGGTTATCTAGTGTTTAATAGCTGTCTGCATGCTTGTAGTGATATAAAGCTATGTAACTACATGAATGATTTCTGCCCTGAGCCTGGTGGAGCATACAGCTGCGGTTTGTGTCCGGGCTCAGAGATCTAAATAGGGGCTTCTCTGTTATGGTAAAAGTGTTTCTCTTTGCATAAAAAAAGAGAAAGGAATGAAGGGAATGACCCCGAGGTATGTTCAGAGAAGGCATGCTATGTTTCGAACTTTTTGACTGAACCAGTTCTTGTTTGGTGTGCCCTTCCACCTATGTATAATGTTAATCCAAAAGAAGATATTTTTTACACTTTGAATGTCGATAATTGTCTTTCTGTAGATGCTAATGTAGTAGGAGGCTAGGATGGGAACGTGTCGCAGCGGTTCTTCTCTTATCCAGAGTAACAGCAGGGAAAGCATTAAAGAGTTAAATCACCTTGTTTGGTAGGCAGTTAAGAATGTGAGTCAAAATTGCCACTGCTTTTTGTTGTTGGTTCAAGGACACGGCTGTGAGGATTTTGATGGTATGTGCTGCGTGGATTTTAAGGTGCACCATTGCAGCAACATGTTACCAAAATCTGAGAAAATTTCAGCCTTTTTGGCATCCATTCACTCAATTGGCAGTATTGTTTGTTTGCTGTTACCTTGGTTGCTGTCATGTTTGCAAGGGCCCTGCAGAACATGGCAAACCTGGTACTAGCTGTTCAAAAACAAAAAGGGGAAATTGTAAAATTGTACGGAACAAAGACAGTGGGTTATTCTGACATTGATAATATGTCTTAGTTGGTTTTTTATTTGTTCTATTACTTGTGCCTTGTTTTTGCTTGATTTCAGGGGTTCTTTTTGTGCAACAGGAAGGGGGAGATGTAGGACAAGGCCTCACGGACAAGAGTCCAAGTACTGATAGCCTGATGAATAGAGACTTGTTAGAACTTGTAGGGCACAAGCCCTGGGAGCAAAGGAACAAGCTAACTGCAGACCCCTGAGCCGTCACAGTTGAGGAGGCAACCAGACGGACAGAGAAACAAGTAGCCAGATAAGGGAACGGATGGCGCCAATATGTAATCAAGAAAGCAGCGTAGAAAGAAACTCCCTAACCTTGGAATAGAAATTATTGCTATGTCAAGATAAACTAGTAAGTTCCATTTGTTCTAACGGTGTGCCTTAAATATCAACCAATCAGTGTTTTTTACGCTTAAGATTTAACCAATCAGTGTGTAATATGTAGAAGGTAGAAACGTATATATTTGTAAGAAAATCACTAATAAATGGACAACTTGCTTGCATCAAGCTGTGTCCCGTCTCTTCATTCGCCGCAGTGTGTGCCTTGGAACAGTTTGTCTCCAGCCGAGTCCAAAATTCAATGTTTTCCCAAGTTAGACCAGAAAGCAGGTAGCCCTACTTTTGTGGTGCCTTTGGGCTGGCTACAGGGCCAGTGTAAGAACTACCAACAGAACTCCTTGCTGTCACCTTCCCCGGTGGAGTTGTGCATGGGGTGTGCCTTGGAACAGTTTGTCTCCAGCTGAGTCCAAAAGTCAGCGATTCCCCATCTCAGCCCAGAAAGCAAGTAGCCCTTACTTTGTGGTGCCTTTGAGCTGGCTGCAGGGGCAGTTTAAGAACTACCAACAGAAATCCTTTCTAGCACATTCTCCGGGGGAGCTGTGCATGGGGTGTGCCTTGGAGCAGCTGAACTCCAGCCGAGTCCAAAAGTCAGTGGTTCCCCATCTAAGCCCAGATACAAGGTAGAACAACTTTTGTGGTGCCTTTCAGCTTGCTACCCGGGCAGTATGAGAACTACCAACAGAACTCCTTTCTGGCACCTTCCCCGGTAGAGTTGTGCATGGGGTGTGCCTTGGAACAGTTTGTCTCCAGCCGAGTCCAAAAGTCAGTGATTCCCCATCTAGGCCAAGAAAGCAGGTAGAAAGACTTTTGTGGTGCCTTTCAGCTGGCTAACGGGGCAGTGTGAGAACTACCAACAGAACACCTTCTGGCACCTTCACCGGTGGACTTGTGCATGGGGAGTGCCTTGGAACAGTTTGTCTCCAGCCGAGTCCAAAAATCTACGATTCCTATGTTAGACCAGAAAGCAGGTAGAACAACTTTTATGGTGCCTTTCAGCTGACTACCCAGGCAGTGTAAGAACTACCAACAGAACTCCTTTCTGGCACCTTCCTTGTTTGAGTTGTGCATGGGGTGTGCCTTGGAACAGTTTGTCTCCGGCCGAGTATAAAAGTCAGCGGTTCGCCATCTCAGCCCGGAAAGAAGTAAGCCGAACTTTTGTGGTGACTTTTAGCGGCCTACTGGGGCAGTGTAAGAACTACCAACAGAATTCCTTACTGGCACGTTCCCCGGTGGAGTTGTGCATGGGGTATGCCTTGGAACAGTTTGTCTCCAGCTGATTCCAAAAGTCAGTGGTTCCCCATCTCAGCCCAGAAAGCAGGTAGCCCTACATTGTGGTGCCTTTCAGCTGGCTACAGGGGCAGTATGAGCACTACCAACACAACTCCTTTCTGACACATTCCCCGGGGGAGTTGTGCATGGGGTGTGCCTCAGAACAGTATGTTAACAGCCAAGTACAAAAGTCAGCGATTCCCCATCTAAGCCCAGAAAGCAGGTAGAACAACTTTTATGGTGCCTTTGAGCTGACTACAGGGGCAGTGTAAGAACTACCAAAAGCACTCCTTTCTGGCACCTTTCCCGGTGGAGTTGTGCATGGGGTGTGCCTTGGAACAGTTTGTCTCCGGCCGAGTACAAAAGTCAGTGGTTCCCCATCTCTAGCCCGGAAAGAAGTAAGCCAAACTTTTGTGGTGACTTTTAGCGGGCTACAGGGGCAGTGTAAGAACTACCAACAGAATTCCTTCCGTCCACTTTCCCCGATGGAGTTGTGCATGGGGTGTGCCTTGGAACAGTTTGTCTCCAGCCGAGTCCAAAAGTCTACGATTCCTATGTTAGACCAGAAAGCAGGTAGAACAACTTTTGTGGTGCCTTTCAGCTGGCTACCGGGACAGTGTGAGAACTACCAACAGAACTCCTTTCTGGCGCCTTCCCTGGGGGAGTTGTACATGGGGTGTGCCTTGGAAGAGTATCTCAACAGCCAAGTACGAAAGACAGCGATTCCCTATCACAGCTCAGAAAGCAGGTAGCCCTTCTTTTGTGCTGCCTTTGAGCTGGCTACAGGGGAGGTTTAAGAACTACCAACAGAACTCCTTCCTGGCACGTTCCCTGGGGGAGTTGTGCATGGGGTGTGCCTTAGAACAGTTTGTCTCCGGCCGAGTCCTAAAGTCAGTGGTTCGCCATCTCAACCCGGAAAGAAATAAGCAAATCTTTCATGGTGACTTTTAGCGGGCTACTGGCACAGTGTCAGACCTATCAACAGATTTCCTTCCTGCCACGTTCCCCGGTGGAGTTGTGCGTGGGGTGTGCCTTGGAACAGTTTGTCTCCAGCCGAGTCCAAAAGTCAGTGGTTCCCCATCTCAGCCCAGAAAGCAGGTAGCCCTACTTTTGTGGTGCCTTTCGTCTGGCTACCGGGGCAGTGTGAGAACTACCGAAAGAACTCCTTTCTAGCACCTTCCCCGGTGGAGTTGTGCATGGGGTGTGCCTTGGAACAGTTTGTCTCCAGCCAAGTCCAAAACTCTACGATTCCTATGCTAGACCAGAAAGCAGGTAGCCCTACTTTTGTGGTGCCTTTGAGCTGGCTTGCGGGACAGTGTGAGGACTACCAACAGAACTCCTTTGTGGCATTTTCCCTGGGGGAGTTGTGCATGGGGTGTGCCTTAGAAGAGTATCTCAAGAGCCAAGTACAAAAGTCAGCGATTCGCTATTACAGGTCAGAAAGCAGGTAGCCCTACTTTTGTGGTGCCTTTCATCTGGCTACAGGGGCAGTGTGAGAACTACCAACAGACGTTCTTTCTGGCACCTTCCCTGGTGGAGTTGTGCATGGAGTGTGCCTTGGAGCACTTTGTCTCCAACCAAGTACAAAAGTTAGTGGTTCCCCATCTCAGCCCAGAAAGCAGGTAGAACAAATTTTGTGGTGCCTTTCATCTGGCTACAGGGGCAGTGTAAGAACTACCAACAGAACTCCTTTCTGGCACCGTCTCCGGGGGAGTTGTGCATGGGGTGTGCCTTGGAAGAGTATGTTAACAGCCAAGTAGAAACATCAACGATTCCCCATCTAAGCCCAGATAGCAGATAGAACAACTTTTATGGTGCATTTGAACTGGCTACAAGGGCAGTGTGAGAACTACCAACAGAACTCCTTACTGGCACCTTCCCCGGGGGAGCTCTGCATGGGGTGTGCCTTGGAAGAGTACGTCAACAGCCAATTACAAAAGTCAGCGATTCCCTATCACAGCTCAGAAAGCAGATAGCCCTTCTTTTGTGCTGCCTTTCATCTGACTACCGGCGAAGTTTAAGAACTACCAACAGAACTCCTTTCTGGCACCTTCCCCGGTGGAGTTGTGCATGGGGTGTGCCTTGGAAGAGTTTGTCTCCAGCCGAGTCCAAAAGTCAGCGCTTCCCCATCTCTGCCCAGAAAGCAGGTAGAACAACTTTTGTGGTGCCTTTCATCTGGCTACTGGGACAGTGTAAGAACTCCCAACAGAACTCCTTTCTGGCACATTCCTCGGTAAAGTTGTGCATGGGTTCTGCCTTGGAACAGTTTGTCTCCAGCCGAGTCCAAAAGTCAGTGGTTCCCCATGTTAGCCCAGAAAGCAGGTAGAAAGACTTTTGTGGTGCCTTTCAGCTGGCTACAGGGGCAGTGTAAGAACTACCAAGAGAATTCCTTCCTGGAACCTTCCCCGGTGGAGTTGTGCATGGGGTGTGCCTTGGAACATTTTGTCTACAGCTGAGTCCAAAAGTCAGCGGTTCCCCATCTCAGCCCAGAAAGCAGGTACAACAAGTTTTGCGGGGCCTTTCTGCTGGCTACTGAGGCAGTGTGAGAACTACCAACAGAACTCCTTTCAAGTACCTTCCCCGGTGGAGTTGTGCATGGGGTGTGCCTTTGAAGAGTATGTTAACAGCCCAGTACAAAACTCAGCGATTCCCCACCTCAGCCCAGAAAGCAGGTAGAAAGGCTTTTGTGGTGCCTTTCAGCTGGCTATAGGGGCAGTGTAAGAACTACCAACAGAACTCCTTTCTGACACCTTCCCCGGTGGGGTTGTGCATGGGATGTGCCTTGGAACAGTTTGTCTCCAGCCGAGTCCAAAATCAGCGGTTCGCCATCTCAGCCCGTAAAGAAGTAAGCCAAACTTTTGTGGTGCCTTTCAGCTGGCTACAGGGGCAGTGTAAGAACTACCAACAGAACTCCTTTCTGGCACCTTCCCAGGTGGAGTTTTGCATGGGGTGTGCCTTGGAACAGTTTGTCTCCAGCCGAGTCCAAAATCAGCGGTTCGCCATCTCAGCCCCTAAAGAAGTAAGCCATACTTTTGTGGTGCCTTTCATCTGGGTACCGGGGCAGTGTGAGAACTACCAACAGAATGCCTTTCTGGCACCTTCCCCGCTGGAGTTGTGCATGGGGTGTGCAAAACTCAGTGGTTCCCCATCTCAGCCCAGAAAGAAGTTAGCCCAACTTTTGTGGTTCCTTTCAGCTGGCTACCAGGGCATTTTGAGAACTACCAACAGAAGTTCTTTCTGGCACCTTCCCCGGTGGAGTTGTGCATGGGGTGTGTTTGGAACATTTTGTCACCAGCCGAGCCCAATAGTCAGCGGTTCCCCATCTCAGCCCAGTAAGCAGGGAGAACAACTTTTGTGGTGCCTTTCATCTGGCTACAGGGGCAGTGTGAGAACTACCATCAGAATTCCTTTCTGGCTCCTTCCCCGGTAGAGTTGTGCATGCGGTGTGCAAAAGTCTAAAATTCAGACTTAGAGTTATATCTTACAGGTAAGTCTTAGGGTTACGGGTTAAAGCTGAGTGTTCGGGTTAAGTTTTAGGCTTAAGTCTTTAGGTTAAGAAAGGGTTAACTCTCAGTGTTTAGTCTTAGGGTTACGTCTTAGGGTTCAGTCTAAGGTTTAAGTCTTAGGGTAAGTTTTAAGGTTACGTCTAAAGTTTTAGTCTTAGCGTTAAGTCTTAGAGTTCAGTTTTAAGGTTAATTTTTCAGGTTGAGTCTTTGTCTTATATCTCAGGGTTAAATTTTAGGGCTAAGTCTTAAAGTTGAATCTTAGGGTTAAGTCTCAGGGTTAAGCCTTAAGTTTAAGTGTTAGGTTCAAGAATTAGAGTAAGCCTTAAGGTTAAGTCTTAAGGTTAAATCTTACGGTTAAACTCTAGGGTCAGGTCTTAGGGTTAGGACTTTACCTCAAAATAATGCTTAAGTCGTAGGGTTACGTCTTAGGGTCAAGTCTTTACATTAAGTCTTAAGGTTCAGTCTATGGGTTAAGTCTCAAGTTTGAGTCTTAGAGTTAAGGCTTTGGGTTAAATCTATAGGGATAAGTCTTACAGTAAAGTATTAGGGTTAAGCCTTTAGGTAAAGTCTTAAGGTTGAAGTCTTAGGGTTAAGTCTTAAGGTTGAGTCTTAGGGTTAAGTCTTAGGGTTAAGACTTTAGGTTAAGTCCTAAGGTTACATTTTAAGTTTCAGTCTTAAGACTTATGGTTATGTCTTAGGGTCAAGTCTTTAGGTTAAGTCTTAAGGTCATAAGGTTGAGTCTTAAGGATGAGCCTCAGAGTTAAGTCATAGGGTTAAGCCTTAGGGATAAGTCTTAGTGTTAAGTCTCTACAATCAGGTCTTTAGGTTAAGTCTCAGTGTTAAATCTTAGGGTTGAGTCTTTAGGGTTAAGTCCTTAGTTTAAGTCTTACGGCTGAGTCTTCGGATTAAGCCTTAAGGATGAGCCTTAGAGTTAAGTCTTAGTGTTAAGGATCAGGCATAAGTCTTAGGGTTAAATCTCTAGGGTTGTCTCTTAGGTTAAGTCTTTAGGTTAAGTCTCAATGACAATTCCTAGGCTTGAGTCTTAGGGTTAAGTATTTGGGTTAAGACTTAGGGTTAAGTCTTAAGGTTAAATCTTAGGGTTAAGTCTTAAGGTTGAGTCTTAGGGTTAATTCTCTAATGTTAAGTTTTAGAGTTAAAGTCTTAAGGTTAATTTTTAAGGTTGTGTCTTAGGGTTAAATCTTAAGGTTGAGTCTTAGGGTTAATTCTCTAATGTTAAGTTTTAGAGTTAAAGTCTTAAGGTTAATTTTTAAGGTTGTGTCTTAGGGTTAAATCTTAAGGTTGAGTCTTAGGGTTAATTCTCTAATGTTAAGTTTTAGAGTTAAAGTCTTAAGGTTAATTTTTAAGGTTGTGTCTTAGGGTTAAGTCTTAAGGTTCAGTCTTAATAGTTAAGTGTTAGAGTTAAATCTTAAGGTTGAGTCTTAGGGTTAAGTCTTAAAGTTGAGTCTTAGGGTTGAGTTTTAGAGTTAAGTCTTAAGGTTAATTCTTAAGGTCGTGTCTTAGGGTTAGGTTTTAAGGTTCAGTCTTAGAGTTAAGCCTTAAGGTTAAGTCTTAAGGTTGAGTCTGAACGTTGAGCCTTAGAGTTAATCTTATAGTTAAGTCTTAGGGTTAAGTCTCTAGGGTTAAGTCTTTAGGTTAAGTCTCAATGTGAACTCTTAGGGTTGAGTCTTAGTGTTAAGTGTTCGCGTTAAGTCTTAAGGTTGAGTCTTTACAGTTAACTCTTAGGGATATGTCTCTAGTTTAGAGACAGAGTTAAAGTCTCATGGATAAGTCTTAGGTTTTAGTCTTAAGGTTATGTCTTAAGGTTAAGTCTTAAGAGGTTGAGTCTTGGGCTTAAGTATTAGTGTTAAGTCTTAGACTTAAGTCTTAAGGTTAATTAATAAGGTTGAGTCTTAGGGGTTAAGTCTTACGATTCAGTCTTAGAGTTAAGTCTTATAGATAAGTCTTAGGGTTAAGTTTTAGGGTTAAGTCTTTAGGTTAAGAAAGAGTGAAGTCTCAATGTTTAGTTAAGTTAAGGCTTTGGGTTAAATCTATAGGGATAAGTCTTACAGTAAAGTATTAGTGTTAAGTCTTTAGGTAAAGTCTTAAGGTTGAGTCTTAGGGTTAAGTCTTAAAGTTGAGTCTTAGGCTTAAGACTTTAGGTTAAGTCTAAGGTTAAATTTTAAGGTTCATTCTTAAGACTTATGGTTATGTCTTAGGGTTAAGTCTTAAGGTCAAGTCAAAAGGTTGAGTCTTATGGTTAAGTCTTAAGGATGAGCCTTAGAGTTAAGTCTTAAGGTTAAGCCTTAGGGATAAGTCTTAATGTTAAGTCTGTACAATTAAGTCTTTAGGTTAAGTCTCAATGTTAACAACCCTAAGACTCAACCATGACTTAACCTTAAGACTAAACCTAAAGGCTTAACCCTAAGACTTCACCTTGAGACTTAACCCTAAGACTTAACTCTAAGACTTAACTCTGAAAAATTAACCTTAGACTTACCCCAAGACCTAACCCTAAGATTTAACCCTAAGTCTCAACCTTAAGACTTATCCTAAAGACTTTATCCTAAGACTTAACCCTAGAGTTATCGCTAAGACTTAACCCTATGACTCAACCTTAAAATTTAACCTTATAACTTACCCTTAAGACTCAACCTTAAGACTTAACCTATAAGACATAACTATAAGACTTAACCCTAAGACTTAAACCTTAGACTTATCCCTAAGACTTAACGCTAAGACTCAACCACAAGATTTAACTTTAAGACTAAACCTAAATACTTAACCTTAAGACTTAACCCTAAGGCTCAACCTTACAACTGAACCTTTAGATAACCTTAAGACTTAACCCTAAGACTTAAGAGTAAGACTTAACCCTAAGACTAAACCCTATAACTTAACCCTAATGCTTAACTCTAACACTGAACCTTTAGAACTTAGCCTTAAAACATAACCTGGACTTAACCCTAAGACTTAACCTAAAGACTTAACCCTGTAGACTTAACCTTAAGACTTATCGTAAAGACCTAACCCTGAGAGTTAACCCTAAGGCTCAGCCTTAAGACTTAACCTTATAACTTAGCCTAAAGACTTAACTCTAAGATTTAACCCTAAGACTTAACCCTATAACTTAACCCTAATGCTTAACTCTAACACTGAACCTTTAGAACTTAAAAAAAAGACTTAACCTAAAGACCTAATCCTAAGACTTAACCAAACGTCTTAACCCTAAGACCTAACCCTACGACTCAACCTTAAGACGTAACTGTAAGACTTAACCCTAAGATTCAACCTTAAGACTTAATCTTATAACTTAACCTAAATACTTAACTCTAAGATTTAACCCTAGGCCTTAACCCTAAGACTTAACCCTAAAACTTAACCCTAATAATTATACTCTAAAGACGTAACCCTAAGACTTAACCCTAAGACTCAACATAAAGACTTAACCTTAATACATAACTCTAAGAGTTAATGCTAAGTCTTTACCGTAATTCTCAACCTTAAGACTTTAAAGACTTAACCCTAACACTTACCCCTAAGTCTTATCCCTAAGACTTAACCCTAAGACTCAACCTTAAGACTTAACCTTATAACTTAGCCTAAAGACTTAACTCTAAGATTCATCCCTAGACCTTAGCCCTAAGACTTATCCCTGACTTAACTCTAAAGACTATACCTTTAGACTTAACCTTAAGACTTAACCCTATAACTCATCCTTAAGATATAACATTAAAATTAACCCTAAGAATTATAAAGACTTAACCCTTTAGAGTTAAACTGAAGACTTAGCCTAAAGACGTAACCCTTATGCTTAAACCTAAGACTTATAACTAAAACTTAATCCTAAGAATTAACCACAAAACTTAACCCTTAGATTTAACACTAAGACTCAACCTTACTACTGAACCTTTAGACTTAACCTTAAGACTTAACTCTAAGACTTAACCCTAAGACTCAACCTTAAAAACTTCACCTTACCACTTAACCTAAAGACTTAACTCTAAGATTTAACCCTAAGCCTTAACCCTAAGACTTAACCCTAAAACTTAACCCTAATAGTTATACTCTAAAGAGTTAATCCTTTAGACTTAAGACTTAACCTAAAGACCTGACCCTAAGACTTAACCCTAAGACTTACCCCTAAGATTCAACCTTCGGAAATAACCTTAAAACTTAACTCTAAGACTTAACACTAAGACTCAACCTTAAGACTTAAACTTAAGACTTATCCTTAAGACATAACTCTAAGACTTAACCCTAAGTCTTAACCTTAATTCTCAACCTTAAGACTTTAACCTAAAGACTTAACCTGAAGTCTTAACCCGAAGTCTTAACCCTGAGACTTAGCCCTAAGACTCAACCTTAAGACTTAACCTTATAACTTAGTCTAAAGTCTTAACTCTAAGATTTAACCCTTGGCCTTAACACTAAAACTTAACCCTAAGACTTAACTCTGAAGTCTATACCTTTAGACTTAACCTTAAGACTTAACCTAAAGATTTAACCATAAGACGTAACCCTAAGAATTACACTCTAATAACTTAACCCTTTAGACTTAAACTTAGAATTAACCTTAAAGGCCTAACCCTAAGACTTAACCCTAAGACTCATCCTTAAGACGTAACCTTAAAACTTAACTCGGTAAGACTTAACACTAAGATTCAACCTTAAGACTTAACCTAAAGACTTAACCTTGAGGCTTCTCTTACCACTAGTCCTCCTGCAGTTCTAAGTGCCCTGGCTCCTCCTTCGAAAACATTAGGGGCAAAAGGAGATCTAAGCATCCGTTATTGGGTACCGGGGGAAACATAGGCACTTAGGGACATGACTTAGTGGTAGAATATGCAGTGCCATGTGTCAGGTTGGTTAGGTTTATGGTCCTTGCAGCCAGAGGAGGGCTGTGTGTCACCTCTGTGCTGGGAGGCCACTTGCACGGGGAGACAAAGAGCACAGGCAGGGGATGGAGGGGATGTCAGCGGGATGACACAGACAGTAAAAGCCATCTCCCTGTCACACATGCCCTGGACACTGTGCCTGACTGCTGTACCTCGTGATGCAGCCTGCTGTTGGGCTGGGGGTGGGCATTTGCCTCCTCATACATGGGCACCTTTGGCGGCGTCTGCCGACGACCGGCCATGGTCACCCAGGGGAGATGCTGCCTCCTGAGGGAGTGGCTCTCCTGGGAGTAGGCACCCAGGGCTCTGGCTCCTTAAATACCCGCGGGGTCACCGTGGGGGCCCGCATCACAATGACCTCTGGGCATGGTGCGCCACCTGCATCACAAAGCCCTGGCTGTGGATGCTATGGAGCCTGGCGGGTCTATATAGATAACTAGAATGAGAAACAAAATATCAAAAGAATAATCAAAGTCTATAAGGAATAAAATAATTTGGGATTTGGTTTGGTCTATGTGGATATCTAAAAGATAGAGCAGACCACTGCTGTACACATATCCCAAATGTGACTCAAGATGTGGAATATGGTTTATATTTCTTGGAGAAAATAAAAACTGATACCCCAAAAGTTTCACCAAAACATACAAGAAAATTCGATAGATAAATTTTTCAGTGGACTGGGATGGAATTTGAGTTCATGAGTTAAATCATTGATTAACATTGCATTAGTTTTGTTAATAACCTTTTTGACAATTTTTCTGATTTATTATTTTCTAAAGAAGCAAATAAACAGCAAGACTGCCATTAATCGGATGCTAATCCTGGCAGTGACCAGACAACAAGATGAAAAAGGAGTGATTCTAAGGCTCCCACTAGCACATAACAGGTGAAAATATATTGATAGACAAATATTAGAAAGAGGGATGAAAGTCTTGAAATTATTTTCAGAACTTTCAAAGGGGGGAAATGTTGCAGATTATCTTAAGACTTTACCGTATCTTTCTATATTTTGTGTTTATGTAACACTCTTAGTTATAAGTGCATTTTGATTTTAAGGAGCTAACCTCCATGTTAGAATTCTGTTAGCACTTATGAACCAGTGACGTATGAATCACTGTGCTGCTTGTTATCCGAGACTGTTCCTGGAAGTCCCTATGCTATAGAGCATAACAGACTTAGTCCTTATTCTCTAGACCATAACCAGAGCGCCCAGGTTCTATTGTGTCTGGGATGAGTTATTGGACAGCTTGGCAAGGCCGATATCCAGCCGTCCAACCTGGCAACAAAACTTACTTGTAAGGTGTCCTGAAGTGATCTCCCTTCATTATAGTACTAAAAATCACACCGACAAGTCAAGAAGACCGTTACCCAAGTGAAGACCCGTCCCCTGCGCAAGCATAGTAACAGAAAAGGATGACACAGCAAATATTACAATTATATGCAAACTACTAACCAATCATTGTAACTGGGAGTGTACGACCTTGTAATTTTGTGTAGAAATGTAATGGCAAAATCTATACAGGTGCCTGATTTGTGGAGATGCCACCAAGCACCCAGCGCTGCAAGAAAGGAGTGCCTGCCTCTTAATGCTGTATTGATGTTACGAGGTTTGACTCCTGATTTCGGTGACACTGCCTGTGCTGGTCTGTGCCTCTGGCCCCCTTCCCGCCTCTCTGCTCCTCTCCCCGTCCCTCTCTCCTGCTGCTGATCCTGCATTCCCTGAGGCACGCCCCTGCCCCTCTGTCACTGTCCCACTCCATCCCTCTGCCCGCTCCTCACCACTCCTTGTCCTTTCTCCATCCCTGTGCAGCTTCTCCAGCTCCCCCTGCCCCTCTGGCCACCTCCGCCCCTCCCTGGCCACCCCTCCACCTTGACCCACCTCTCCCTCCAGCTCAGTGCCTCTCTCCCCCTCGTCCCTGCTCCACGGGGAAACCGGGGCCGGGGCCTGTGCTCGAGCAGCCCTGGGCAGTGGCCGTGGGGTCTGCAGGGCCTTGGCCCCCACAGGGCCAGACTGCAGGGCAGAGGTGCCCCGTGGCCTGCTGGGAGAAGGCATGCTCTGAGGCATGCTGGGAGCTGTAGGCCTGGACAGCCCCATGGCCATGTTGTTCCAAAGGCATGCTGGGAGCTGTAGGCAAGGGGCCACCCCATGGCCAGGCTGTTCCCAGGGCATGCTGGGAGCTGTAGGTCTGGGACAGCCCCATGGCCAAGTTGTTCCAAAGGCATGCTGGGAGCTGTAGGCCCAGTGCTGCAGGGCAGCCATGTTGTTCCCGTGGCATGCTGGAAGCTGCCATTGCCCACCCTCAGCCTCCCAGCAGCCATGTTGGGCTGGGCAGGCACAGCCTGTGCTGGGGCTGGGGCCCTGCTGGGGCTCTGCCCTTCAGTGGCAGAGCTGGACGCTTTTCCTCACTGATGGGATGAAGTTATAAAGAATCACTAGGAGAGGCTGCAGCTAAAGCAATTATTAACTCCACCTATTGAATTAGCTCACCAAGGTGTGGCAAGCCTTCTGAGGCAGCGGGACTATAACAGTAGCCAAGGGAAGTGGGGTAACGGAGCATTGCCTTCCAAACCATATAGCACAGAGAAGAAATGAAGTTCTATAAGAACAAGTAGAATGCAGGTGCCCCAGGAAAGTTCAGCTGAAGTTCACCAAGTTGTTGACCGCCAGCGCTCTCCAAAGGCCCCAACAAAGACCCCCCAGAAGCAAAGGGACATAGGCAAGTGCCTTATGCATATGTAAATAATTTTTAGGAAGTAGTTAGCACAAAGAACATCTTCCCATCTGAACATGCCCAGAACGGACCCTGAGGGGCTGGATATTGACCAGTGGAGCTTGCTGATGGGTGGTAGCTTGTTTGTTTTCCCTTCCCACACAAAATTCCATTTTGCTTTGTGGGTAAGCAAAACTGCATATTTCGATGCATTTACTGGATTGGTAGTTTTTGTATAACACGTGTGATCTCCAGGTTTAAGCCCTGGTGCCAGAAAACCCCAACAAGAAAACGTGCCTGGAATAAGGCTTCGCACTTCTGGGGTATACCTTGGTTCTATTTCACGACTCACATCAAATTGTTCACGAACAATTCCTGAGGGGAGTATTCGGATGGGGTAGGGGATTTATTTCCCATGGTTCAACTCTATTATCTGGTTTGGATGAGAAACGTTCATGGGACCAAGGCCATACCCCATTTGTTAGGCATTTGAAATGCCAACCTGGGGATAACATGACTTTCTATTTGTGGTGTACGGATTCACCGTGGGGTCTCAATACATACTGGATACCCCCTTTTCAAGGGGCACAGATCCCCTGCCCAGTAGGCATCTGGTTGAGGGGCCCACCAAGGCCTTCTCTGCCAAGCTGCTTTCCAGCAAGGTGACCCCCGCCTGTGCCAGGGCCTGGGCTTGTTCCTCCCCAGGGGCTGGACTCAGCACTTGTTGGACCTGATGAGGTCCCTGCTGGGCCCTTTCTCCAGCCCAACTCGGCCACCTGCCAGCACACCCACTGTGGTACCAGACACCCCCACCCCCGTTTTGTGGGTGCCAGCAGTGCCCAATGCCAGACTATCCCCCCTGGGTTCAGGCAGTGAGGGTGACGCAGCCCCAGCTGCGGGATGGATGGATGAGCTCCACAGATAGATCCATGGATAAAGAAAAGATTGAACATTTCAGATGAGGGGGCAGGCCAGGGGGGTCCCAGCCCTGCACCCCACCAGCTGCTCACTGGCAGGGGAACCCATTGCTCTTGTGGGAGCAGCGCTGCCACCACGGGGGCTTGCAGAAACGGACACAGTGGAGCCAGCAGTCGCATCTCCACCAAGCCTTTGGGCGGCCCCACAGGTGGGAGCAGCCCTCCTGCAGGCACAGTCCTGCCCGGCACAGTCCTGAGGACACCTGGCCACATGCCCTTCCCACGGGCACACAGTGCTGGGGCCTGGGCTCTGCGGGGGTGCTCCTGCCCAGCCCCACGTCTATGGTGCTGCCTAGGCCCATGGAGATGATTCTGTCTGGTGTCATAGGGTTCCTCTTCCTCACCCTCACTGGACTCCTTCTACCCACCTGCACAGGGCTGCTTCTGCTTGGCCACGTGTCCTCCCCTTGGTCTTTGTCCTCATCTGCCATCTTCTTCATGTGCGCATCTGCCCTCAGCAGCTCCACTCTAAGGCCCTGGGGCCACCCTCTGGGCTCCAGCAGCCCTGGCTAGAGCTGCTCCTCTTTCCTGGCAGGGTGGAGGGAGGCAACTGCGGGCAGGTGGTGTGTGTGCTGTGTGTCCCACCACAGGCCGCCTTTCGCCACTTGGCCATCATTACTTGCAGAAACTTTTGGTACTGCCTGGTCACTGTGAGGGTGCTGTCGACGATGTGGATGAGCTCCTCGGTGAGCTTCTCTGTGACTGTGGCCATGGCTGAGGAGCTGCCCCATCACATGGATGGTGCTCTATGCCCTCTCTCTGCCATCCAATGGGGAACTCCTCATGCTTTGGCATCCCTGCCATCCACAAGGAATTCATCCTCTGGCACCTCCAGGGAGAGGCCCTGGACAAGGGCAATTCCCAGCTTCCCCACTGGCACCCAGGTTGCCCTGATGGACCAGGAAGGTGCAGTGCCAGGTAGTGTGGAGTGGCTGGAAGACAACGGACATATTATGAGCAATGCAGACCAAGTAACTTTGTTGTAATAGCAGGCCGAGCAGGCCGCAGCTGTAACAAGCTGCAGGTGTTGTGAAGGACATATGCAAGGCCAAGAGAGACAAAGAGACTGTGTATTCGCAAAGAGATAAGCGATTTGGACAGAGAGGTGAGAAAAAACAGGATGCCTGCACAAGGGGGGAGCAGCGTGTGGGCACCTCACTGGGACCAATCCTAGGGGAGGTGGAAGCGTGTGGACAAGTAGTTTTAATCTATCACCTTTTACATAACAAAGCCTGCGTAGAGTGTTTATTTTTAGCTGGGGCTATAAATTGGTGTGATTCTATTAATAAAGTGGCACTAACTTGAAAAAAAAAAAAAAAAAAAAAAAAGGGAAATGAAGGGAATGACCCCAGAGGCACTATTAAAGAAAGCATGTTATGTTTTGAACTTTCTGAAAATCTCTGCCGACCATGCGGTGCCTCCCACTGTGTGACATTTTGTGTCAATTGGTGACAAGGTGACTTAGTAAGCATGAAAGACCCTCATACTGGACATTGGTCGGGACTGCATGGATTGTTAGCTTGGGGGAGAGGTTATGCTTGTGTTTCTACAGATGAAGGTCCATGATGGATACCTGCTCGCTGCGTGCGGCCTGAGTTTAGTGTGCCGGATCGTGGGAGCGCTGCTGCCGACAGTCAACCCAACAACTAATGTGTGGCCTCCTTACTGAACCAGTCCTTGTCTGGTGTGCCCTTCCTTGAAACTGACTTGAAGACATTGTTGCAAAAAAGTGAATGTATGTGGGGAATAAAGGATCTTACTCAAAGCCTTGATATCTGTGATAATTGATTACTTCTGTATAATGTTAACCCAAAAGACAGTGATACTGTTTGCACTTTGAATGTCAATAGTTGTCTTTATGTAGATGCTAATGTAGTAGGAGGCTATGATGGGACCATGACACCCACATAAATCAACATGTGAACATGTTGATAAGCATAACGCGCTTAAACGCAATATAGCTTTGGATGAAGCATGTAATGATGTAGTTGATTTATGGAACTGATGGGAACGTATTGCAGTGGTTCTCCTTTTATCCAGAGTAACAGCAGGGAAAGCATTCAAGAGTTAAATCACCTTGTTTGTTAGGCAATTAAGAACGTGAGTCAAATTGGCCACTATTACATACAAAACAGAGCAAGTATTGGCTTTTTGTTGTTGGCTCAAGGACACAGCTGTGAGGATTTTGATGGTATGTGCTGCATGGATTTTAGGGGCCCCATTGCAGCAACATGTTACCAAAATCTGAGAAAATGTCAGCCTTTTTGGCATCCATTCACTCAATTGGCAGTATTGTCTGTTTGCTATTGCCTTGGTTGCTGTCATGTTTGCAAGGGCCCCGCAGAACATGGCAAACCTGGTACTAGCTGTTCAAAAAACAAAAAGAGAGAATTTTTGGGGTCTGCAGACAAGACTTCAAAGAGCTTAGCAAATACTACAGGGATATCATTTTCAAAAGCTCAAGAAATTGTGCAGTGTGTCCACACTGTCAAACATCACCGCTCTGGCAAATGGGAGTCAACCTGCGGGGATTGGCTCCACCAGCGGCTTGGCAAACAGATGTTACAGTCTATGAACCTTTTAAACCTATTTCTAATTTCTTTGTAACCATTGTAACCTATAGTGGTGTCTTAGTTGTTACAGCTAAAAGGAGGGCCCGTGTGAAAGAAACAATAACACATTGGCAGACAGCTATGACGTGGCTAGGAAAACCAGATAACATCAAAACGGACAAGGGACCAAATTTTGTGGCCCAATCTGTAAAAGAATGGGCAGACCATTGGAATATCACTATCACACGTGGTATCCCCTATAACACAACAGGTCAGGCGATTGTAGAGCGTGCTCACCGTACATTGAAAGAATCTTTAAATCCCGTTATAGAAAACACATGTCCCTTTAGATCAACAGGATGTCGTCTTAATGAAAGCGCTGTATCTCTGGAATCTATTTGATAGGCATGGCACAGACTGTACACCCATGAGAAAGCACTATAATCTTCCCATCACTGATGTAAAAGCAAAAGTGTTAGTACGTTTTCTGGGAACAGATACATGGTTGCCTGGGTGGTCACTTGTAGTTTTTGGTCGGGGATACGCAGCTGTATCTCATCCTCATGAACCAGAAGTTAGGTGGGTCCCTGCAAAATGTAACAAACCTGACCTTAGCCGCTATAATAACACGTGACTTTAGATTCTTTTACAGGGAAAAGGAGGGATCCGAAGTTTTTAGCACTGCTACTGGTTTTGGTGCCCTTGGTCAAAGGTGATCGCCTGTACAACTGGACACTGATACAACTTCAAGAATCGCGAATACTACAATCTATAGTGCCTCCGGGTGCTCCCTCCTTCAATGTCATGGTCTGTCAGCTGATGGGCCCAGATCTACTGGACAGTTGGCAAGCCCTGAATTGTGCTAGTAACAGTAGCAGATGGGACACTGGGGGTAGCAATACATATTGGTGCCCAAGTTCAAATCGTGGTAGAAGTTATTGTAATTCCCCTGGTTATTTTTATAGTGCCTACTGGGGCTGCAAAACTATTGCCACAGCGTGGACCCTGAGTCAACCTGATAGATTTCTTACGGTAACGTGGGGTCCCTTTGGCTGTAAGACCCCTTCTAAAACTGATGGTGGGACAGTATGGCACCGTGGGACTTGTAAGTACCTCTGGATAAACATCACTAACCTGTCCAGTCCAGCTTGGTTTATTACAAAACTTGGGGAGTAATGCTTTGGACATCAGGTACTGATAGGGGCCCCCTTATTAAAATCATAAAAGAACTCCCACGGTACACCCCTCAACCTCAACCCCTAGGCCCCAACGTAGTAATCTCAGGGCTTCTACCCCCACAGACCCGCATCCCTGACACAGCTCCTGAAGTGCTTAAAGGTACAATTCGTGTCCCTCAAAGGACTCATACCAAAAGCCCTGACCCGTATCCCCTTTGGTCTGTGATGCAGATGATGTATTTCACCTTGAATGAATCTAATCCAAACCTCACTAACCCCTGTTGGTTCTGCTATGACAGCGAACCCCCGTTTTATGAAGGTATTGCTTGGAATGGCACCTATAATTTCTCCCCCTGCACAAGGGGGGAGCAGCGTGTAGGCACCACACCAGGACCACTCCTAGGGGAGGTGGAAGCGTGTGGATGAGTAGTTTTAATCTGTCACCTTTTACATAACAAAGCCTGCGTAGAGTGTTTATTTTTAGCTGGGGCTATAAATTGGTGTGAGTCTATTAATAGCATCTGTAGAGTATAAATTGCTGTCACATTGGTTGTATCAGTTGTGTCCGAGCCTTCTGCGTCTACAGGGTAGTGCCACTGGCTCTGCCATCACACCAGGCCAGTGGCGTGGGACACAGTAGAGGTACCCCAGGGTAGAAGAGCCGCTGCATGACAGCAACAGCAGCAGGGCCTGTGCAGACTGGGGCTCCCTTGGCAGCACATCTGCGCTCGCCCAGCAGTAAAGGATGGGGAAGAGAGAGAAGGCTGTTGCCCTGCAGTGCTCATGCACATCTGCAAGCCCACGTGTGCAGGTCCAACTTCTGTTAGTGAGGACTGGCATGTTTCTTGGACAGGAACTGGGAAGGCAGTCAGGTGTCGGGTGACCTGAGGATCCTGACTTCAGCCAAAGTGCCACGAGTCCCAGAATCACACAATGGTCGTTGTTGGAGGGAACCTCTGGAGATTTTCTAGTCCAACACCCTGCAAAAGCAGGCTGTGCTAGAGCAGGTTGCACAAAATCATGTGCAGGTGGTGCTGGAATGTTTCCAGAGGCCTCTCTGGGCAGCCGGTGCCAGTGATCTTAAGCTGGAGTGCTGTGCAAGGGTCCCTGTGCTGGCAGGTGGTCGTGTCTGGACTAGCTGCAACGTCAAGGCACTGCAAAGGGGCAGGGAGATGATGAGCACAACAAGCCCATGCCACGCTCCCTGCCTCCGCACATGACAGTGCCTGTGCCCAGGTCCCTGATGGCTGTGGAGGCCACCTGGCCCTGCGCACCTTTTCCCCTGGCTACCCGGAGGCTGCCTTAGGCTCTCTCTAGTACACTCAGGCCCCCTTCTGAGGCCTTCATTGCACCCCAGACCCCTCTGCAGAGCCTCAAGCACTCAAAGGAAGCCCGCTGGACTGGGGGCCTGCCCCCCTAGACTCAACCATTCCACTCAAGTCCCTGCTACACTCCTCCATAGGTGTCTGGTATGCCCCAGAGTCTCTGGTTGATCGTCTAGCGTGGCCGATACTACAGCCAGAAGGCGGCCAGGGAGGGGGGCAGCTGCTGAGCAGCAGCAGCAGCCTCTGCTCCCCACTCAAAGCTCATGGCGCTCCCTGCAGCCACTGCAGCCCTATGCTTGGGCTTGGAAATATGGTGCAGCTGTGAAAGCAGAGCAGCCTGGGGAAGCCCAGGAACTCCGTGGCATGAGCAAAGGCCCCAGCTCATGGATTTCCCCTGAAGCCCAGCTGGCCCTGAGAGGCCACTTTCAAGCTGGCTTGCACCTCGTACAGAAGCCCACAGGGATGCCAGCAGGAGCCAGCCTAAGGCATTCTCTGCTTCCAACTGCCACCCCCAAGGCCCTGAGCCCTCCTATGACCTGCCTTCCTTGTAGAAGAATGGCTGCAGAAGCATGGCCTTAGAATCTCTGAAGATCTGCACAATCCAGACCTGGTATTAGAATAGGCCTGTAATCAGAATTGTACTGAAGCTGCTGTGCTGAAGTTAACAAGAAAGGTAGCCTTGAGCTATTCTTGAATCCTGAGACCAAGTAATTATGTTGTGCCAACAGGCTGTGGCTGTAACAAGCTACAGCTGCTGGGAAAGCAGGTGCAGGGCCAAGAAAGATAGGGAGCGGCATGGGAATATAGGGAGTAACAAAGTACAAGGCCGAAGCACAGCAACACAATTAGCTACATGGATAGAATGCTTATTTTAGTCATGATAATTAGGGGTGTGAGAACCGCGCGCACTTAGAGACTAATAACCAATTCTCTATCTGCTTTACAAATATGCATGTGTATCGGTTCTATATAAGTAGTGTTAGAAACTAATAGAGTTGAGCAAGATGCATAACTCATATTGAGCGTCTTCTTGACTCCGGCGAACCCTTCTTCCAACATTTGGCACCCGAACAATGGAAAAGCTGGAAATTGCTGGAAAAACTCTGCCTTTGCATCGCGACGGTGGGCTTTGCAAAATTGAGAGTCACTGTGAAGAGTTCGAGCAGGAAGACGTCCGTAAGGAGTAAAGGTGTCTGAATCCGGCAGTGAGCTCCTGCACGGACCTGCACCGGTAAGACCGTTTTTCCCTTGATAATGGAAAGGGAGGCAGCACTCACGCTATTAACTGATATTCTTGCTAAGCAAGAGGCTAGCATGAGCACTAAGAAGCTCCATGAGCTCTGTAGGTGGGCGGCTGAAAGTGGACACTTAAAAGACCCGCAACTGATGTTTAGTGTGATTGAGTGGCAAGAGGTCGGGGATTCCCTTTGCGGTGCGATCCTTAGTGGCAGGAAGTCGGCCAAGGACTTGGGGACTGCCTGCCGGGAGGTCATAAACCATTTATGATCCCTGGTTGCGGAGAAAAAAATGGCCATGGCTGCCTCAGACCTCCTCAGTTGGGAAACCGAGTCGCAGTCTACCCGATTATTTGGTCTAGGTGCTCCATCTGCAAAAGGCATAATTGTGCCCATTAAAAAACCTGCGACAGAGCTATTACACCCGACACCATCTCTGGAGGGTGCTGCTGTAACGGGTGCTCCACACCGCTCTGAAAGCTACCGAGAGCCACCCCCCCCCCCATTAGATGAGGATGAGAGTACTACGGCGGGTCCGAATGCGCCTCTGAATGAGAACACGGAGTCTGATAAAGAAAATGAACCCACCCCACCTGCACCTGCCCCCATTCCCCTTCCCCGAACCAAACCTTCCGACCGGACCCTAAACCGCTTGCAGCAGCAATTGACTGAATGCCATCTGCCTACTGCCAATCGTGATGTTCAGATCCTGACCCAGGAAGGTGTTATCCTCCACCCTGCCGCTCCCAAAAGTTGTTGGTCTGGGGTTGTAAGAGACTATATTAGAGGGAGAGTGGGAAGCTGCTTCTGCTGTTGCTTGTCTGGTGTGGACTACTGCTTTAGTGTGGACTGCTGCTTTACCTGCTGGTTCAGCAGCCGCAGTGTGGAAACCTTTTGATTGGAAATTTATGCAGCAGCTACGACAAGCCGTTACACGATATGGATTACAATCTGAACCAGTCAAACACTTGTTGAATTATTTGTTTGAGTCTGAAATCATGACACCCAGTGCCTGTACTTTGCTAGCCAGATTGTTTCTTACACCAGCACAGTTCCCCGCGCCCAACCAGCATGCCGTGCCATGCCCCGTGGCTCCCCCGGCTCGCCAGCCCACCCATGGCCACGGATCTCCCCAGCTGCTGGCGAAAAGTGGAGTCCAGAGTTTTGTGTAGAGCTGTAGATGCACCCCTGCCAGTGGTAAGACCGCGTAGAGTAAATCGCGGCAGGACTCTATGCTAAATTCCTCACTGTGAGGGGGGGTGGGGGGGTGGGGGGCACTATGGAAGGCCGCAACGAGTAAATTGCGGCAGGGCTTCTCTGCGCTGATAACCTTTCTGTTAAAGGGGAGAGCTCTGAGAAGACTGTGATGGAATTAGACGCGGCAATTAAACTGTTAACTGGCATCTTCCTTAAGGGAGGGGAGGGCGTTAAAGAGACAGAAGTGGAGACCTTAGTTTGCTGGGCACGAAAAAAGAATAAGATCCGTGAGCCCGCGTTATTGTTTAGTATTGCGGAATGGAGAGTAGTGGGAAATTGCCTCTGGGATACTACGATTGAGGGAGGCAAAGAAGGAAAAGAAGTTAAAGTGTTAGGAGTGATGTGGCGGTTGATAGTTAACACTCTGGAAACTATGAAAACGGAAAAAAAAAAAAAAAGTAGCGGTGGCAGCCATAGAAGCGTTGGGGAGAGATGTGTAGAAAAGCTGGTGGAGCAGAAGGGTGATTCACCTAAGCCTTCTTTCCTGGCTACACTTTTCGAGTTGGGCATACTCATCCCATCCTATGAAGGGTATGTCCGCCCCTGCGTGTTCAACAGTGCCAGAGCTTTTAGATAAGACAGCGGACAAATTGAAAGTTACTCCTCGGCAGCCTGCGGTAACTGAGCTGAACCTGGAAGAGGCTGCCAAGCCTCCCCAGGAGGGTGGGGCAGCGAGTCCTGCTGCACCAATCATGTCAGGGCGGGCAGAAGCGCCGTGCGATGACGTATCCTCCTCGTCCTGAAACATTATCGGATGGGTTTGAGGAAGAAGGCGGGGAGAAACTTTGTGATAACAATACAGAGAAATCCTTACAGGAGGTAATAGATAAATTAAGAAACCTGGTAAAGTGAGTTAAAATGAACCTGCCTACTACTTCAATACCTGTAATTCCTCCAGTTAGCCCAACTACCCCGCTGATGCTGAACTCGAGACAAGATCCAATTCTACAGTGTTGGTCTGGTGTTCTTCATGATGCTATTTTGGAGGGTGATTGGCAGGTGACCAGCTCATTAGCTTGTCCAATACTGATTAATAATCTTGATGCACATAACTGGGACATGATTTATGGAAAGTTAATGATCAGATTTTAGTGATGGGAGTGTTGCAACCTGCTCTTCCACCTTTTATGATGATCCCTCAGATTTGGCAAATTGTTGTGATAGACTTGAAAGACTGTTCTGTCTTTTTCACGATTCCCTTACACCCTGATGACACACAAACTCACTAACGATAATTTGCAACCGTTCCAATCCTGGTTGCATGGCACTGAAGCCAACAGTCCTCAAACTTGTTCACCAGAATGGTGGGCTGCCCTAGAAGTTGTGTCCTGCAAGATTCAGACTGGCTGGTGTGGTCGCCGAATGGCAAATCATCTGTTATCTTTTTTGGTTTGTAATGTTGCCACTTCACCTTTTGCCCTTATTTTGCAATGGCAAAAGAAAAAGGGGGAAAATATGGCAATCATTTTAGAGTGGTTGTTTTTGCCATTGCAACCCAGACATCATATTTTAAGTCGCCCTGAAGCAGTAGCGGCCTTGGTGACAAAAGGAAGAGACAGGATTGTTGAAATTGATGGGACTGAACCAGCAGATATCAGTATTCCAGTCTGTGGTGATGATTATGAATGGCTTCTGAGACATTCAACAGCCATACAGGAAGCCTTGATCGGTTATACAGGTGTTGTACACAACAACCGGCCAAAGGGACCTCTCTGGAAGATGTTAGAACATTATCAGTGGATTGCGAGACCGTTTGAGGACCTCTAGTCTAAAATTTACTAGAATATATGGTAGCTTTTACTATAATGATGCAGGCTGATGTTGTTGGTCAGTAATATCATTAAATGTGGGTTTGGTTTTGGTTTTTTTTTTTAGAGTGAGATACTGATACGTGGAATGAATACAGTCATGTTATATTGTCTCAGATATCAATTTGAAAAGCACTTAAGGTTCCCTCTTACACATGTCTGAACTAATTAGGTACTTTATGGTATAAAGGATCAACTCCTTCTTGCAAAAGCAACAATAGAAATGGAAATCAAATTACTTTTCAATACCTCTGAAAGTCGAGGTTTAACTAGTACTGGATGCATGTAGAAAAATTCTTAAATTAGGTACTAATTAATTAGGATGTCTCCTACATTTAAAACCTTCCTTAAATTAAAATTATTTATTTTATGATAGTCTTTTAAAAATAAATAGAGAGAGGGGAAGTAGGTTTTTTAAAAATTATTTTTAAACTCAGTTTTGCCAAGTTTTTTCAGGCCCTACAAATAGATCAAACCCCAATCTGTGATTCCAAGGAAAGGTGTGGGTCTGAAGCTGGCAAGATTGGTGGAAGGAAGATACAGTTTCGACTTCGTTTAGACTGCGGTTTGGAACCAGGCTTGCAATAATTCCTGTAAATCAAAGCATTACATTAGCGCTTTCTGTGCTGGCACCTATGACTTGTTCCCAGATCCCTGGGGCTCTGGAGCTACTGCACCTCTTGCTAGCACCATCCCAGGGCCCTGCGAGGACCAGACAAATCTGCTTTTTGCCAGCCCTCTGACGACAAAAAGCTCATTAGGTCCCTCTTGGGCCCAGCATAACAGAGGAGCAGTATTTAGAGCCTAAAGGGTGTAAATTGTGGTTTGGGGGTTTTATTACTATTTAAATAGTAATTTACTATTATTATTTAAATACTATTGCTATTTAAAGAAAGTGAAGCTCTAGGTTTTCTATGCTTATCTAGCATAAAGCTTTCCATGAAAGGGAAAACATAGGAAGCAATACTGTCCTGTGTCCCTTGTGTTGACAATAATTACAAAAGATACTCACAGTCTTCACATCCAAAGTGTTCTGCAATTGCATGTTCTCAGTTCTGCTCCTGTTTAAGTCAACAGCAAAACTCCAACCACCTTTAAAGTGACTGGGTTAGGATCCCTCAGCTCTCACAGAGTAGCAGCAAAGGACTAGAGCCAGTTTGTATTCCCTGTTTACAAACACATTAATATTCTGGTTTATGGCCATAGTCTGGCTCAGTATCAGCCTTTTATTTTGAACTCTGGAGTTTGTAATTTCTCGTCATGTACTTAGACCGTTTGATCTAGACCTTGGCATCTTCTTTTCCATAAAATAGTAAGAAAATAAGTAAGTTTTAATGTGAAATTGATTTCTTGAAATTCCATGAGACTGCTTCTCCTCACGATACTTTGCTAACAAGTTAATGATCCCATTTATTTCTTAATCAATACACAGCAAGGAACCCCAGGGGCTTACCTCTCAGGCCTTTAAAACATCTATAATTTTAGCCTTGAGGATGCCTTAGAAAATTGGAACATGCAGTCATTTTTATTCTCTTCTGCTGAGGAGCAGATCCTTGCAGTTACAGAGGGGCTACCTGTTAATGGTATATTTGGAGGCTCAGAGATTGAATGGGTCAGTGTATTTTTTTGCTGTGTCATATCTGGAGAGCAGATGTTACTTTATGTCCTGAAAAGAAATTTGGTATTTCTGATTATTTATTTAAAAAGCAGAGAAAGTGATTTTACTTGTAGTTAATGGCTTGTGCAATATGTGCAGTAAAAGAGTGCTGCTAGATGAAAGCAAGCTGCAAAAGCTGAGATCTTCTCCCCTGTTTATTGTAATGTAATTTGTAATTGGAGATTTTTTTTGATAGCAGCCTCATCCAAATGCAGTGGAAACAGTGCAACCAGTATGACAAAGTAACTTGCTGTTGAAACTTAATTCATCACTACATGAAGGATTTTGCATGCATTTTATGACTAGTGTTAAAGACTCTAGTCATTCTGTAGTAGTAGATGTCACACGTGAGTCCTGGGAATTGGTTTTGGTTTAGCTTACTGCCCATCCTTAATGTTTAAGCATTACTAGAGTCTCCATAAAAGTTCTAAAGTTTCATCTTGTCTTGTTCTTGCCCAAGCACTTTGTCAATGCTCAGGAGAGCAGGCAGACAGAGGCATCTGCTCTCTCCTAGATAGTGCTTCTGGGAGGGAATTAAAATGGATGCTGAATTCACTCCTTAGTCTCCATAGGAACAGCTGCTGCGGGCATTTCGGGCGAGCGGGAGTCAGATTCAAATACTCACAGAGTTCAAGATCTGATCCGTTTATTGTACAAACCAGGTAGACTTTTATAAGGCATTCTATAAGCGTGCAATAATGTGGTTGGCTATTTTACAAGCGTATAATAATATGATTGGTTAACAATTGTTTACTGGGAAGATTTCTGTTTCTGCTTTCTCTGGCACGTAGGCTCCTTTCTGCGGTTTCCCAGCTCCTCTTATCACGTCCGGTTGGCCTTGCTTTTGAGCAAACATCTGCAATTTGCTCCTTTTTCTTCATCCCACTGTTCTGGCCGTAACCTCGTCTTATTTCTTCAGTATTTTTCCACTTGCTTCAGAGTTCAGTATAATCATTCAATACAGCAAGAGCCCCAACACCTCCCCCTTTCTTTTTAAATACAGCATTAATATTACGTTCCACACAGCTCTGAAAACATTGTAAAAGGCAAGGCACTAAAAGTAACAAAAGAATAACAAACAACAATAATTGTAAGGCCTCGTTTATACCTGAAAAAGTAGGGGCATGTGTCCCAGTAAGAAGGGAAAAAAACCGCCGGAACCAAAACGTAAGATTCTATACCGACAGGGTGGACACAGCCAAGAGTGTAAAGCCTTTCGCCTATATACTTCAACTTTTTACAATATTCACGATACAGGGTAACTCTTGAATTACAAGAAGTAGCACATATAGGACAAGAGTTCTCTGTTTTTATCGGTCCTTGTCCGAAAAGATCCTGCAACGCATGCACGATACGATTATAGTGTAACAAAGACAATTCACCAGAGGGTAATTGACATTGTATCTCTCGAGGCAACTGCTATAAGATGGGCAGAATAATGTATGTTAACTTATTTACAAACCGCTTTTCTTCATCTGGTCGTGGTGGTCGGAATAACTGTTCTCAATGCCGGGTCCACTGTACCCACTGATCCCTCCTGTCCATTTAGGAATCAATCTTGTTGTAATTACCCTGCTCTTTCTTTTCAGTGGGTCGGTTTTCAATCCACGGGCGAACCCATTTTGCCGGAATCCACTTAGTCACTGCCCCTGTGGAGATACATGCATAACCCCGACCCCACGTTAATAAATTATGAGGCCCTGACCAACAATTTGAGACAGGGTCAAATACCTGGACAGCTATGTCACGAGTCGAAAAATCGTTGGGATTATTAGAAAAGTGATAGAAAATCGGCTGTTCAGTACATTCCGTTCTGGGGTTCAACCAGTTCAGTACATAGCATGCTTTTGCCACTATTACATGAGGACTCTTCTCCCCCTCTTTTCGAAAAACAGACAGATAATGTTTTAATGATTGATGGGCACGTTCAATAATTGCTTGACCACCAGCATTATATGGAATTCCGGTAACGTGCTTCACCTGCCAGTGCAGCAAAAAGGTCTTTACTCGGGCACTAAGATACGCAGGGGCATTATCTGTTTTCACCATATCTGGGTGGCCCAACACAGCCATGGCTGACGTCCAATGCTGAATACAGGCAACAGCATTGGTAGACTTATGAGCAGTCGCCCAAATAGCTTTCGAGCAGGTATCAATTGTGACATGGACGTATTTAAGTACTCCAAATGGAGTGAATTCTGTGACATCAGTTTGCCAGATTTGTCGAGGTTGTAACCCCCTAGGATTTGTACCTTCCTGTTGAAGAGGTGTCAGCCTGGCACAATCAGGACAGGCCGCTATGACAGTCCTAGCGTCCTGACGAGACAGGCCAAACTGTTTTTGGAGAGACCGAGCGGATTGGTGAAAAAAGGCATGTGACTCTGTTGCTTGTTTTAAAGGGGAATTTTGTAATACTGGGGATGCCACCTGAGTGTCTATATAAGCATTGCCTTCCGATAAAACACCAGGTAAATCTAGATGACTTCTAATATGTGTAACCCACCAAGGAACTTGTCTAAAATTTATTTCATTCCACATCTGAATAACCAGGGCCATAAGTCTGTTATTTATAAAAGACCCTAAAAGGGAACGCGAAAGACGTGAAACTACTCCAACAACATATTTAGAATCGCTTACAATATTAAGAGGGACATTGCGAAATTCCTGAAACACCATTAATACCGCTTTTAATTCCAAAATTTGAACTGAACCTTCCATTTGTTCTATATGAGAAATCCAATTGTTCCTGTCATCCTTATAGGCATAACCACATTTTTGAGTTTTGCTGCTAGCGTCGGTAAAAACCGTAAGTGCATTTTTTATAGGATTTTGTTGTTGTAAAGATTTTTCCTCCAATACTAAGGAAGTTTTGAATAAGGGGTGATTGGGATAATGATTATCTAATTGAATACCTAGGGTCGCCACAGCAAAACACTCAGAAATCTGAATCCACCAGTTAGCCAAGGACAAATTTTTCACAGGTAAAATAATTTTTTCAGGGTCGCATCCTGCAAGAGTACGCAAACGTTCTCGTGCCTTCAGCAATAACTGTCCTACTGCGTCCGCTCTAGTAGTAACTGTGGTTTTTAAGGTGTTACTGTGGAAAACCCATTCTAACAAAATCATAGATCGATCGACAGGCAATTGTGCTATTATAGCCACAATTTCTGTGTCTTGGTTATACACGAGTAGGGTAAATGGACAATTCAATAATCGCCTGTCCACTCCGGCATTTTGAATTTTCTGTGTAATTTTTTCTAGGGCTTTTTCAGCTTCAGGTGAAAGAGATCTGGGATCAGCGGGTGATGAACTACCCTTCAATAACGCGAATAAAGGAGCCAAATCCGTATTGGCAATACCACAAAAAGTTCTTAACCATTGAATGTCTCCGACTAGCTTCTGGACATCGTTAACGTTTTTTATATTTGGGACACTAATAATTTTTTGTGGCTGAATTCTTGTTTCTGAGATGCGCAAGCCAAGATAATTCCAGGGCGCTATTTTTTGTACCTTTTCTTTTGCTATAACCAATCCAAAAGTATGTAGACACTGTATAAGTTCCTGTTGTTTTTCATGGGCTAGTGTGTAAGGGCTGGCTATTAAAAGATCATCCATATAATGATAGGTAATGAGGTTAGGATTATTTTCTCTCCAGGATTGTAAAGCTAAATCCACAAACCACTGACATATTGTTGGGGAGTTTTTCATACCCTGAGGTAGTACAACCCACTCATACCTTTTTGCTGGAGCGGCACGGTTTATAGCTGGTACTGTGAATGCAAATTTTTCACAATCATCTTCATGCAGGGGAATAGTGAAAAAACAATCTTTTAAATCAATAATTAATAGGTCCCAATTTTGTGGTAACATAGCGGGAGAAGGCAGTCCAGGCTGAAGGGCACCCATGTCAACCATTTTTTCATTTATTGCTCTTAAATCATGTAATAATCTCCATTTCCCTGATTTCTTTTGAATTGTAAAAATGGGTGTATTCCATGGGCTAACAGAAGGTCTGATATGACCTAAATCCAATTGTTCTTGGACTAATTCTTGAATGTGTTGCAGCTTCTCTTGAGGTAAGGGCCATTGATCAACCCATACAGGAGTTTCTGATTTCCATTTTAATTTTAAAGTTGGGCGAGAGCTGCTATCAATGGCCCCAATCAAAAATCTGTAGAGATTCTCATTCCCCATTGGGAGAGTACATCCCTACCTAACAAGGACAATGATGTATGTAGGACATATGGTTTTACCCATGCTTGATGTCCTTCTTGATCCGTGAAAAGAATGAAGTTTTTACTGACCTGTGTCAGACGACTTCCCCCAATGCCTGAAATGGTTGAACCCGCACTATCTAATTCCCACATGGTAGGCCAAACTGAGAAAGGAAGAACAGTAACATCAGCGCCAGTATCAATCATCATTGAAACATTAGGAAGAATTACACCTTGTGGACCAGATATCTTAACATTACATTTTGGCCGTTCGGCACCAACAAGTTGACAAAAGGCAATATTAGGCATACCCGTTGAGCCAAATGCACCTCGACCCCTGTCCTTTTCTCCTTTTTTAGGGACAGTAGCTTGGAATGGAACGAGCTGTGCAATAGTGCTTCCTGCTGGAATATGAACAGGTGGAGAAAAAACTTTTACCATAATTCCAATAGGTCCGGTATAATCGGCATCAATGCAACCAGGAAGAACAAAAATCCCCTTTTTTGACGCAGAAGAGCGTCCTATAAGGAGTGCAGATAAACCATAACCCAAAGGGCCACTAACTGTAGAAGGAAGTACATGTACTTTGTCATCGGTAATATTTATGGGTTCTGCCACGGCCAGATCGACTCCTGCACTTCCTCTGGTGGCTGAACACAGCTCGCCGAGGCAGCCATGGACTTTGTTGGGTTCTGGGGATATTTCTTGGCCGCGTCCCTCAGAACGCGGCTGTTCCCGTTTCCCGGAACAGAAAGGGGTGTACCATCTTTTTTAAATTTTGAGCGACAATCGGCCGCTTTATGACCAAATTTTTGACAACGCAAACAATTTCCATTCAACAAAGACTTGTCTCCTAGATTCTTTTTGCAGTCACGTTTAAAGTGACCTTCCTGTCCACATTGATAACATTTTGGCCTAGATCCCCGATCCCCTCGGCCGTGCACTTTGTTGTTGTTTAGAGCTACTGCTAGAGCATTGGCATGTATTTTTGCCTTGGCCTCTTCCTCAACCAAAGGAGCCCTTGCGCATGCCTCTATCATCTGAGTGATGGATGCCCCAGGGGGTAAGGATGCTATAAGTTGTTTACAAGTGGCATTTGCATTTTGTACAGCGATTTCTTTAGTCAAAATAATTTTGAGATCTGGAGTGACGTTAGGAGCATTATCAATGGCCTCTCTTAACTTGTCAACAAAACTAAAAAAGGATTCATTAGGTTTTTGCAAAATTTTTGTATATGGTAAGGTTGGCGTATGCAATTGAGGTAGCGCCAAGAAAGCTGCTAACCCAGCTTGTTTCGATTGTTGTAATACTCTGGTATGTAACGCTGCTTGTGCAGCTCCATCACGATAAGGACCCGTACCCATTAAGGCATCTAACGGCGCTACTCGTAAAGGATCCCCTTGTGGCAAATGAATATTATCTATAAGTTTCAACTCTAGATTTTCCTGCCACTTTGCTAACCAAAGCATGAATGTTGTTGGAGACAGGATAAGCTCCATAACTGCTCTTAAGTCGGCTGGCACCAACTCAGTATACTTAATTAAGGCTGTTACCTGATTTCTCACTAGCTTATTATTATGACCATATTGCATTATAGCTTTTTGAATACCCTGCACCAATTTCCAATCCAGGGGTTCCCATGTCGGTTGACCCTGACGCAACACTACAGGGGCAGCTAATGGGGTAAACGAAAAATCCCCTTCTATGCTACAATTCTCTACCAGGCCCCTGTATCGCCTTCGAGGATCAAAATTAGGGTCTATAGGTACCGCGCACGCATCCCGTTCAATTTTATCCCCCAGAGCCTCTAACCCCTCAATTATAGCCTTATGGGCACTTTTATACGCTTTTTTAACATCTTTCTTTTTAGAGTCCTTGTCGAGCCTCTCCATATGATGTAATAGGTCGGACATCTTCTTTTCCTGCTCTCGCAGCTGTTTCCGTAATGCCGAATAAGGCGTCGGTGCTCCCTCCTCATCACTACTGTAAAGACTGCCACTTTCGGGAGGTAAAGGAGGCAGATTGTTAAACGGTTCAGGCTCAGTCTCCATTTCCTCCTTAAGAGGAGCTGTGGGCTGTGTTGTTCCCATCCCAGCAGACTTACAGCCAGTTACCGGTACTAATGTCTGTCTGCCGCTTGCCGTTTGTTCCTTTTCAGGACACCAGGGTGGCAGTTCATCATCTAATCCCCACGCTATTCGTTCAGCAGTAGTCAGTACTGGATAAGCTTTGGATGTATAATCGGGGGGATTTTCACACGGAGGCTGTCCCTCTGGCTCTTCCTCCGACTGAGCAGCAGGATCGCTGGGAGACCGCACTGCAGCTTTAACAGCTGCAGCGACTTGCGCCTCACCGTGTAACTGCGCGACCATGCCCCGTACCGCTCGATACGTGCGAGCCAAAGTCTTTACCCCCTTAGTCCCAACTTGCACAGATTCCCATAAGTCCTCTCCTACTTTCTTCCATGTTTCATTATTATATACATCTTGCGTAGAAGCAAGGTAACCACGGCGGCGACTCCAACATAGCAGATCAACTACTGCCTGCCGTGAGACTGGCGTTTCAGTTTTTTCTGCCAGTTTCATCAAATTGTCTACGATTGCTTTTTCCACCACTGATGCAGTGATTCCCATCCTGCTTAAATTCCCTGACTCACCGGTCAGCCGTGCACGTTCCGCCTTTCTTCGGGCGCCCAGCTCTCTCTCCGCTGGCAGCAGGATCCTCGCCGGCTCCGCAGCTTGTAACACGATCCTTAATGAATCTTCCTGACTTTTAACCGATCCTGTCGACCCTCATCGGATCGTCGGGGTCACCAGATGCTGCGGGCATTTCGGGCGAGCGGGAGTCAGATTCAAATACTCACAGAGTTCAAGATCTGATCCGTTTATTGTACAAACCAGGTAGACTTTTATAAGGCATTCTATAAGCGTGCAATAATGTGGTTGGCTATTTTACAAGCGTATAATAATATGATTGGTTAACAATTGTTTACTGGGAAGATTTCTGTTTCTGCTTTCTCTGGCACGTAGGCTCCTTTCTGCGGTTTCCCAGCTCCTCTTATCACGTCCGGTTGGCCTTGCTTTTGAGCAAACATCTGCAATTTGCTCCTTTTTCTTCATCCCACTGTTCTGGCCGTAACCTCGTCTTATTTCTTCAGTATTTTTCCACTTGCTTCAGAGTTCAGTATAATCATTCAATACAGCAAGAGCCCCAACAAACAGCCACTCTAAATGTAACACTAATAGGCTTTTCATTATAGGGCAAATTTAAAAAGCACTTACTGTCATGAATAGTCCTTTCTTTCTTGGGCCCCCACAGTAAGAGCACTTAAGGCTTATGGCTACCTTTAAGCAATGAATAGGTCTATTGACTTCATGCACTAAAGTGCTTTACTGGATCAAGTTTATTTCAGGAGACTTCTCAGATGAGAAAAGGTTTACAGAATCAGACACACAGATAGGAGACTGACAGGAGTATGTTTCATCAGGGCACAGTTAATATATCCAGTAGCAAGATAGATATATATATAGATATAGATAGATAGATAGATATAGATATATAGATATATAGATATTTAATAACCTACTGAAGATAACCAGGAAAAAAGCTTACAAAAGAATGAAGATGGCATAGAGGAAAAATAGAATATTAGATGTGGTGGGGGAAGACAGTGATAAGTAAAAATAATTTTGTAATTTTAAGTCTGGTGTTATTGACTCTGTCTCAAAGCAAATGAGAATATAGAATTTAAAAGCACAGCTTCTGTCTTGAACCTGCGCAAAAAGGTTGTGTATTGCAGGCTCTGGCTGTCTCCAGCTTGTGGCTGCCTGGCTCCTGCCTGTATCAGATCTAGCTGGAAAAAAGGGGGCTGTGTCTGCACAGATGCACAGTCTCCGTGTCCTTTCCTGAAACGCAGATTTTAGTGGTCCATTTTGCTTAATTTTTATCCTGCCTGCTACTGCTATTTGGGTGTATGTCTACGCAACATGCTGCCTGACATGGCACAACGGCTGTCTGTGCTTGCTGCAACAGGCTTCCCAAACAACACTTTGGGCTTGCCCCCCTTTCTCAGTAACCTGATGAGAGGAGCATAATCTGTTCCAGCCTCTCACAGTTTAGTGCTTTGAATGGGAAAAGTCATCTTTCTTCTCTGTGCAAGACTATCTGGGAGTGTGGGGCTGGATTTGCCTGTTCTAGGACATTTGAAATAAATGGATTGGCTCTGGGTGAGCTGAAGCAAAGTCCACTTCTGGGCAGCTGTCACCCGGTAGGGACACCCCCTGGGGAAAAAAGGATGTGACATGCATGACAGCCCACCTACGTGAAATAGGCCACCTTTTACCCTCTTTAGATAATAAACTTGATTTTAGTGAGAGGGCTTTTTTTTCTACAATGAACCACATATGTGTGAGGGGAAAATAATTAACAAAAACAATGATAAAAAAAAAAAAGACCATTGTGACCACTTTTTTAAGAACCAAGTAATAATAATCTGCATTGGCTAAAAGGCATATGAGTTAATCCATGAGGATGAAATGACCCTTGGCAAAATTTGCAGTCTTTTATAATAAAACCATAAGAACTGAAGACTTAGATTTCTAAGAGTGTGTTGGAAGTCCAATACCAAAAGCAACTATGGGTCAACATCACCCCTCTCCGCCTCCCTGTCCCATAAAACTGTATGGCTTCAGGAAGCTTTATAGCTGCTCTGACAGTTTTGACTATATGTAGGACTAGAGAAGTGCACATGTTCAGACAAAAAGCCTTGCTATCAAGAATTTGACTTTCTGTAGTTAGAAATCTTAGTGTTTATTTGGGGTGGACTAGAGAGATGAAATGACAACATTGCCAGAACAACTCATTTTCTGTTTCTTTTTTAGCTAGAGCCATGTAAAGTAATTCTTATCCTGTATTTTATCTTATAAAATTTGTCTCTAGATGTTATTGTTTAGCAGGCAAGAAACTTAAATTGATGATTTGTATCCTATTGGTTATATTCACAGTTCCAATCGGTTATTTATATACTGTTTAGTGCCAATATTAAAACCGAGAGATATAAGTATTTACATAAGTTATGCATCAGATGTTTGTATTTCATCACAAAGTACAGAATCCTTAAATCAAAGATACTGTCAGACCAGAAGGTAACACTAATCATCATTAATTCTTTACATTAAAACAATGTTTTGGTGAGTACATTAAGTATCCAGATGTAATGACAATTCTATTAAACACCAGAAAATTCCTGAAAACTAACAGAAGAAGGAACACACTCAAAGTGGTCCTACTTCAAATTGGAAACAAATCTTGGTAAAACTGTTCGGTGTCACTACATAGCTTCAGTCCAAAGCGACAATGTCAAAGTCATTCCAGTGCTCTTCCCCAGTGGAGGAGCATCTTGTAAGAACTTTTTCTTGCAATCAACAGGGATAGCATAACCACTTTGGGTACTGGAAGTTCTCGTTTTCCTTCTGAAAGTTTTCTGACAGAGGTATGTCTCTTGTATGAATAGACTTGGCACACATCGCCCAGGAGGCTGGGGGGGGCGATACAGGGTCAGTGCTTGGTGCCTGGTTGCCAGTGACAGTGATGCATCTGCCACCGCAGCAGCGGGCATTCAAAAAGGTCAGCTTAGGAGTCGGGCTTCTGTTCAGGGTGTGTGAAAAATTGTATTTCATGCTGTGGGGTATTTTCACAATCCTATGAACATTTACATAAAGGGATCAAGGCCCTGTGTACTGCAGTAGCATATATTTTTCTTATCTTCAATGAATATTATTTAGATCTCTTAAATAGATATTTTTTAATGTTTTTTGGGGCTATAATTGATGTGTTAGGAGAGGAAATCTGAAACTCGGGTAACCTAACAAATTCTTAAGTTTTGTGGTGAATAAGTTTCTGGTTAATTGATGAATAAATTCTACCTATGAATATCTTCAGGCATTTCTGTGACTGATAAGAAGTTGCTCCATTTGCATCAAGAGATATCATTACCTTATAATTGCTAAGGTTATCAGTCTTTTAACAAAAGCAAGATACAAACAAAGCAGCCTTTTTTCTTTTTTTTTTCTTAGAGATGAAACCTAGTGCACTTTTGAATGCATGGTTAGTTGTTTTACTTAGAAAAAATATGCATTCCATACTTAAGTACATGAAATGAGTATAAAGGCATAGTGTTAACTAGAACACAATATGTGCCTTTAAGAGCTCAATAGCTGTCCCATACCGAAGTATCAGACTACCAGAGCTTTTTTCATGCTTTAAGCTATTCAAAATCTCTTTGCTAATTGATTTCTTTCTTTTAAGGCCAAAAGATGTCATGCAAATTTTGGGACAGATGATTTAATGTATTAAAGTATAAATCAAAAAGCACATGCAAGAACAGGAAGGGTCTTTGAAAACCAGGCTGCAATACTATGGGAAAGAGCTGCCAAAAAATGATTTTTAGTTGCCATCTGTGTGTTTCACTTGATGATCCATTGTCAGTGGACTTTTATTTTCTCTGATGTTAACAGATGTTTCTGATACTTGTTTGAGATTTGAGTGCTTTTGGATTTGTAATGTTTTAAAGAGTGACCTGCTGTGCACCGTGAGCTGGTGGATTAGGTGATCCTATTTCTGTATTTGCCATTCTTTTTGCTTCAAAGTTCTCTTTACAGTGCTAGTAATAGTAGAGTGAATGTTTGCTAGGAATTGAGATGTTTGAAAAATTCTGTTTCAAAGGCAATAGCTAAGTGCATACATCAAGAAATGAACTTGGATTTTTTTTTTTAACCCTAATAGAATGTCTTACTAAATTAGAGGGAAGGAGGGAAAAGAACTAATTTCATGCAGCAGATTTTCCACTGGTCAGAAAAACTCCATAGTCCTGGATAAGTGTTTGAGCACTACCAGGCTATTAGGGGTTAAAACATCAGCAGGAAATCTGAAGTTATTGTGCCCTGCCATTATAATGCAATACCACACTTCCAGTTGTTTCTCATGCATCCTTTCCAGATTCAGGGCAGAAAAAATAGAAGTCTTTTTAAAATATCATGTCTGTATTAGTGCTGCAGGGGGAGATGGTCTTCCCAGACTCCTTGGTGATCTTGGTCTTGCCAGCAGGAATCCCAGGTGGTGGGCAGGGAGGATTCCTCAGTGTGCTCCAGTAAGTATGGGTACTAGGGCAAGCAGCCTGAGGGATGTGTGAATGGTACCCACTCCTTGGGTCTGCAGTGACCACTTCTGGCATCCCAGGAATGTGGGAAGTGTACTGGGGAAGACAAGTGCCCTGCAGTTTGCAGACAGCCAAATGTCCCATGTGTCATTTATAAACCATCTGAGACTGGATCGCTGCTTACCTGCACTGGTTTCAAAGACCTAATGAAGACTCTCAGGCAGATTCCTGCTGTTATGTTGTGATAGACAGCACAGGGCAGGAGAACCTGCCTCCCATGTTAACTTAGTTTGATGCAATCAGTAAGACAACAGTTTTTATAAAAATTGATCAGAATTCACCAACTGTAGATAAACTGTTTGCAGCGCAGGTTATATCAAACCACCGCCACCGTTATAGTACAGGCAATTTTATGTTGTCTACAAGCACACTTTCTAGTCGGGTATTGATTTTAAGCCAACTATTATAACATTAGAGTACCTCTCAAAAATAGATTTTCTGCATGTATAGCATGGATTATTAAATTACTTAGATGAATTATTTAACATTTTCATTTTTATTTGTATTTCTAGCTTGAATTTCTACTTGTAGAACAGCATGTTTTACAAAACAAACTTTGCGCAATCAGATAATAAATTTTCATTATATTTTATCTTACCATTCTATTTCTATGTTCCAGTTAAGTATCTGAATACCTAATGTAGTCAATATTAATTTTTCATGATTGCTATAACAAATCTCATTTGATAAATGAAAATAAATATGCAAAGCATTTCAATCTATATATCTCAGAAGACAGAGAAACGTATTGAAAATCCTGTTGTGCTTTTCCTTTCCACTATTCTGTATGCTTCCAGATTTGAAGAACGTGATTGTTCCCTTTTGGTTAGTTTGGGGTTTTTTTTCCTACACACTGGAGAGAAAATCTGCCTGTTTCTGCTTGAGGGTTGTCATTTAATTTAACATTTAATGGAAAAGCAGGGTTTATGCTGCTGCTTATAGAGGGACAGTCAAGACTTTCAGCTGTTTACCTCCGAGAATATTGGAATTCCAGCATGAACTAGTACTGTGCACGAGGGTTTCTGTGCTTTCACATCGCCATTTCCAACTCAGCCACTTTCCTATACACTTTGTCAGAAACAGGCCTGAGCCGAGGTCTAGAATATACAATCTCTGTGGGCAAAAGATGAAAGAACTGGGATTTTTGAGCAAAAGAAAAAGATGAGTCATAGGAAGACCTGGTAGAGATAATCACATATGTAAAAAGCTGTGAATTAGAAGGAAATAAACTGTTTTCTGTGTTAATTGCACATAAAAAGTTATAATCATAACTGGCAGCAAAGGAACTGTAATTTAGACATAGGAAGCTCTTATTAACTATAAGGGTAATTAGACATTCTAGGATACTCCTTAACTACCCATAATCATATAAATTTGAGAATAAAGCAAGTAAGGATGGCAGGGATGATTGTGGTACCATTGGTTCTCAGTTGCTGCAGGGAATTGGATGTCTTGGGCTCTCTTTTTTTATATGGATGTTCCTACAGGTATGTGTTCCAAAAGTTGGAGGGGGGAACACGAGCCTTAAATATTTTTTTCTATTCCTGTAACTACTTATTTTCTTCCTCCTGTGCTTTTCCTATCTGGAACCCTACAGTCTCTCAGCATTTTCCTGAGGAGTGCTCCTAAAAGAAAGAGGAAAAAATGGAAAAGGAATGTGCTTAGCAGCTGTAATATATCCTTCTGAGTTTTTCCTTTCATGTCTAGAATATCCTATTCTATAATGATGGTAAAATATGGAGTGTTCTGGGATGTAGTCTTTAGGCATATCTGCAACAGTGTTTGATGCAGCCATAACAGCAGTGTTTGCTAATACAACTATTAATATTCAGTACACTCATTCCTACAGTGAAGTGTACACTTATTTTTAAAAACGGGCACATAATAATTAATCTGAAACAGTCAAAGTTAAGTCTCAAGACATTAAAAATCTTTATGAATTTGGGAACTTGTGTGTGCTATTTTTCTTCATTTCTGTATCATTTACTGCAAAGAAAGATCTTTGATTTCTGGACAGTGAATAATTCAAAGTAAAATAAAGTATTTTTGAAGTGATATAGTGGAGACCAAATATGTTCATTAAGCAGATATTTCATTAAGTGGATATAACGGAAAGGGGAAATAATTTTGGACAGGGAGAGCATTCTCTGTAGTGTGAAGATTGGTTTTGGGGAAGAAAAAGTTGGGTGTGGTTTTTTTGTTGTTGTTGTTGTTTGGTGGTTTTTTGGGGGGGAGGGGTGTGGGGGTGTGGGTTGGGGAGCTATTAGGCTGTCAAAGAAAACAGCTTAGTGTGATTGTACCTTGTACCAAAATAAAAAATAAGAAGCTCTGAGCTCACAGTATACGCTCATAGTGTAGTTTTCACTGTTTCTCTCCACTTTTTAGCCTCAATCCTAAAATGTGGTACTGCAGACATGTTACTGTGTTTTTTATGTTACTAATGAGCATATACTGTGGATTATCACAGTCTAATTCTGCATGATTCTGGATCTGTCTTGACTACACTGCAAATTAAAATAAAACAAAGCAAAAAAAAAGCCCCCAAAACAACACAAAAACCCCTACTGAAATCAGTTGCCAGGAAATTAAATATGTACGTGTCCACCCCCGTGTCCCCTAGGAAAGGAAGAAAGCAGTACAGATGTGACAAGGATATGAGGAAAGTTCTTTTCCTTTTATATCTCAGTGGTTCCTGTGCTGTTTCAAGAGTCAAAAAGCTGGGTTCGCTGTTCCTCTCTGCTAGCAGCTTGGCTCAAACCTACTTTAGACTTGCCGCTTGCAAGACTTGCCAAGCTGCCCAGGTTTCAGTGGTCTGAGACGGACACCCTTTGATTTCTCATGCTGGGGAGCCCTTCTGTCTTGAACAAAATACTTTCCCAGCTGGCTAGGCAGAAGGGAGAGGGCATGAGTGATAGCCTAGCCTGCAGGGCAGAGCCGCAGCCCGACAGGCTTCCCTGGTGTTCCCAGCATCTACTGCACACAGCAATCAGATCGGGTACGAACCATCTGTTCCCGTGAACCTTCAGTTCAGGCAAAAGCTGAAAAGTTCTTTTTGTGAGCCAGATAGAGCATGATGTACTCCAGAATATATTTTGGCTGATAGCTGGTGTGCCGTCTTGGAGTGGCTGCAGATCTCCTCAGGAGGCAACTGAACTTCAGATTCCCAAATTCTTGGTGAGTGTTAATATGCTGAGCTATGGCATAGAAGTACAGCACAGGCATCTCCTCCACCTCCTTGTCCCATTCTTTCCTACCAGTCTTTTCAGTCTATTCTTGCAATATTTTGTAAAAAATGTACTTCCCTGGGATATTTTTTTTAGTGGTGTCAATGGAGGGACAAAGACAAGAGGTCCAAATATGCTTATAGTCACTTTGCACGTGTTGGAAGTTTGCTTGCTTGTAGCATTTCATTTGCCTGAGCACATAGACAGATGAATGTAAGTGTAGGTTATAGGTTTCTATGTGACAGAGTGTGCATAATGATTTTGAAATGTATTTCACAGTTGGGTTGGTTTTTTTTCTTTAAACTTTTATTAAATGATTGTTCCCAGCAGGGAGCTGATCCACAGAGATGGTTTTGCCTTCTGCCCAAGCCTTGTTCTAATGAATTTTACATTTTCAAAAAGATTTCAAAGTACTTGGAACTCAGTCTCCTGGCATTTACCTAAATTGTTGCTAATTCATGTTCATTCCTCTGCCATTGTGTCAGCCACTTACAGAATGAGTGTATTTTACAATTTATTTTTTTTTTAAATTGAAGATTCACATTTTGTATTTTCTTAAATTGTTATTAAATCACTTCATTTTGCCATCATTTGAGCCACTTACATTTGAAAAGTAGTGGAATGTAGTTCCTTCGTTTTTAGGGTATAATGAGGATTTCGTATGACACTCTTGGGGAAATTATCTTGCTTGCTTTTTTATCTTTTTTTCCTGCTAAGCTATTTCACTTTAACAACAGATATTAAAATCCCTTCAGTTTGACATCTGAATGTATAGCAAAGGACATATCCTTAGGGAAATGGCCACTGAGCTTTCCAAAAGGAAAGAAAAGGTACAGATGTTATTCCTTTTTCTGTCCTTTGATAGTTCTGAGCTTCATTTTCACTGTTTAAAAGAAGATGTTTGATCATGTGATAAATACTCGTTATCTATCACCTTCCAAAATACTAGTGAATACAAAGCACCGTAACTTTGCTGTAAGAGCAGATAGAGAAGCACAGATTTAATACTCTTTCATCGTAACAGCTACAGGGAGTCAGTCTGCACCGGATTGCTTAGCCTGTATTCCCATCTCCACCAGCATCCTGCTGCAAAACCTGAAAATACAAGTGTTTACATTTGCAGTGCCCATGTTTTCCTCCTTGTAAAGCAGGGATAATAAAATAACCTGCCATCAGGAAACCCTGTACACTGCAAGTCTTCAAAACCTGTTACATGGCAAGATGAGTAGTGCATTTAAAACCATACTGGGTTTTTTTGCAAAGTCTTCTCCTCCTGTCTACTGTGAGAAAGAGAGAACTGTGTAGAATCACAACACACACATTCATTGCTTGATAGATATTTTGGAAATGCTTTCCATTAAACTCCATCATCATCCTTCCTTCATTACAGAATAGAGAGATGGCAGCTACAAGAATAAATAAGTTAGTGAAAGTGTTATAGTGAAATATATTCGTCTGCCTTCTTCTACAGCTTAACATTTTTCTTCTTCGTTTTTCACAAAATAAAGATGATTAAAAAAAAAAACCAACAAAACAAAAACACGAGGAAAAGGATCAAGTTAGTGCTTTTGTAGCAAATTTTAACCATGTTTGAGTGGCAGAGAGGTACCCTCTCAGATGTTTTCTCTGTAGTTCAGGAATATTGCTGTCTCCTGTAGCATTCTCCTCTGCTAGAATGTAGAGTAGAAAGATAAAAGCAGAAATTTGTTGGTGTGTTGGCCCACCTCAAGGTCCATTCTCTAAGGAAGCTGAAATAGAAGAAGAAGGGGAAGATGAAGGTTTGGTTATCTACATAGCCTAATTCTACTTGCATTCCTTTCTCATCTTTTAATTTTAATTTCATTAGGCTTAAAGAGGGCGCTACCTTGTCAGGGGAAGCCCTAACAGTGCAACCCAAGTACCAGGACACCTCAGAAAATCTCCATGATCTCCTGTGATTTTTGGACAATCTAGTAGATTATTTTTTTCCTCCTGTTTATGCTTGGTTTCTGACACTTCTGTGAATGGTGATGCAGAAGGACTGTTTTGAACACTGTTACAAAGAAGACAACTGCAATTTTTCTGAAGAGGGAAAAAAAAATCAGGGAAGACCTGAAGATCTGCAGGAGATGATTTGCTGACCTGTATGATTTTGCATCTCTGAAGCACTTTTCCCAGGTACTTCCAGGCAGATGTTCTGAAACATTATCAGTTACAAGCCACAGCGCATGTCATTAAGGGCTTCCCCCCTCCCCAGCTTTATTAGGGCTTGGTTGTAAATAGAATGTCCTTATCCAAAAGTATGTTTAGTTTTATGAAACCGTGTTTTTTAGCAAGAGCTATTAAGGGTAATGGGGAAAAGCTAAAGAAATAGACACAAGCATTGTTAACTTTCATGCTATGGTTGTATGATAATATTCTGAGGAAATGCCATAAAATCTGAAAAAGTAGTGATAGATGACTGCTCATTTTATCAGCAGTTTTAACTGTCATTTGCAAACTGGCTTGGCAAGTTTTATAGGAAAAGACACTTTATCTTGCTTCCTGAATTTGAGGTACATTAGCTATACCAACAGTTGTGTGCTGCTATGCTGATAATGATGTTGCTTTCTGTCTAAACATCACTATAAAAGGGAAAGAAACTGTCTTGGATTTACAATAATATTTCCAAATTTAATTACAGTATCTGATACTATAGGTACCATATGTGCCACGTGTTGCAATTCTAAGTCAGAGGACGAAGGCTGAAAAAAACCAAGTTTTTCCCTGTTTGGGGAGAGAGACATTATACTGAGAGAATGGAGGATTCAGCTTTAGGGAAAACTGACTAGGAAAAAAATCCCAGATGCTGTGCAGCCATGAGATCAGAGCACAGGGAGATACTGTGGCAAGGGCTGTGGGGCCACAAAGTCACCTGCTGCTGGAGAGCTGCTCAGCCCTCCTGAATTCAGCCCTGGCACAAGGGCTTCCCCAGCTATTAACAATGCAACCCCATCATTCTGCCTATAAATTTGGAAACTGAAGCTTGTTTTTAAAATATTAAACTTTTATAAACACTGAGCATTAGCTGAACAGCCAGTGTTCCAAGAGCTCCTTTGATAGGCGCTCAGGAAAATGCCACTGCTTGAAGTTTTTACAAGGAAAATGTGCACTGGTTTTTGAGGGATTCCCTTAGGCAGCCTCAGCACTGTCTCAGTGAAAACTGTCTTATAATAGCCCAGGTAAAAAGCTTGTCAGAGCTTCTCAAATGTAATGTTATTTTACACTGAATATTTTGGTCAGTTCATGAGAGGAATCCTGTAGGAGATAATTAGTGTGTTGTCCTGAAATTGGATGGGTTTTGTCCAATGTAAATAGTCTTTGATATGTCACAAGAAGGTCTATGTGGAAGAAGTGTCAGTCTGGACCAAATTACTTTCACCAAAAGGCTCCCGTTCCATGTAAAGAAGTTTGTTTTATTTTGTTGTCTGCTAGCTTGGTGACGTTAAATGTAACCAGCACGTATGGTGTCCTGTAGATCCTGAACTTGTAGGGCAAGATACTCTTGAGGTGTCTGGTGGCTTCAGGTTTGAAGTCAGTTTCTTGTCCAGTCTTAGACAGATCCCATCAGGCTGAGCCTGAGGAAATGGAGATGCCAATCGGTAAAAGAAACTGTATTATGCAAGTTTTTAATAAGATTCCCTTCTTCTTCTTCTTTTATTTTTTATAAAACCGTGATGGTCGCTGTAGGTTAAACCTGACAGAGGAGTGCAGCTCCTGTCAGGGATGGTTTTATATGTTTCCAGCCCCAAGCAAGCAGGAAGGAATATGTGTGTTGTAGCCATATCAAATTGGCTTCTGTGCACAGCACAGACAATTCATCTTGAGAATGAACAATAGCTGAAAAAAGAACTTAAGTCAAACTTTTTTTAAAAAATCAGTTTTCTTGGAGTCGTCGACTTGTGGACTTCTGTATATTTGGTTGATGCTTTGAAAGGAGCTTGGTAAACAACGAGTAGCTGATTCATCTGGGGATAAATTTAGCCGCAGTCCTGATTCACACTTTCTGTCAAACACTTGCAAAAAGCAGCTACACAGAAAGGTGCTAGAAAGCTCCTCCTAGCTTGAATTCATTCTCTTCAAGAGTACTGGCTGCATCACATCTTCAAAGCCTCATATATTTTATTTCTAAAGAGTGTCTCATTTTTTTTTCTGAGAGCAGCTGTTACTGTGAACATGTGCAACTTGAGTGAAGCTGTGGTAAATGTAAATCATTACAATATTGTCTATAGGCAAGCAGCTGTGGTGCTGAAAAGTTAATGACAAGCAAACTAAATGCATTCTAATCATCAATAGCGTTAATTTTGATTTCCTTAGGAGTTTTTCAAAGCCTCTTAAATTATGTTATGTTATGGCTCAGGGTGGGGTAGGGGAACAGAACAACCACCCCCACCACCACCCACCTCCATACACACTAAAACATTTGCAAATGTGAATACATCATTTACTTCTAATACAAATAGGGGTTTGAGTGGTGAATGGAAATTTGCCTACATAATTCTTAAAGATTTGTCAGGTACCTTTAGTCTGGGAATGTAAAAGTTGTCTGTATATAAAAACTTAGTGCCTTGTTGGAGTTTCCAGGTAGTGGTAGATGCTGCTCTTTTTCCCTCTCATGTCTTTAGCATCAGCTGGTGCTGATATGCCTGAATCATTCAAAATGATGTAATCAGTTAACATTTATAACGTGAAATATCATCAGACTTAAAGTTCCTGCTACTTTGCCTGTCAAAACATGAAGAGTTTGCGGTGGAGCCAGGGAGGAGTAAATAAATCCTTCACCTTCGCATCCTTCAGATTAAGAGATTTCCATGGAGTGCCTGAGCAAGCGCTGGAGGGGAACAGCTGCATCCATACATATCTTTGTGTATATTGTATACCTTATCCATACAATGTATCACAGAAGTGATGTCACTTTTGCATCACAAAATATTTATGAAAATTAAAAGTACTTACTGTTCATATAATACTATACCAATAAGCATTTCACAGGGTCATTCAATGCTAGTTGGGGTTTTTTGTGGTTTTTTAAGCAGGCAAATCTTGTTAGTGTCCTAGCAGTTTAATACCTGTAAATGTTTTTTCTTTCAAGCCTTCTGATAATAATCAGGACAGAGGTGACTTTACAATCTTAGCTTTTTGGAAAACGATGAATTTGTAATCACAAACGTTTAGGTCTGGAAAAGTGTACAGTTTGGAAAAACAGGTGATGCAAAGCTGAGTTACATGTATATGATATGCCATTTTCACTTCTCTGGTATTATTCTGTTTCATCTAGCTTGCTCACAAATCTTCATTGGAACTGAGAGTGTGATAAAAGTAACAGCTTCTATCTCAGCAGTAAAACTTTGAATCTGTGCTACAGTTACACCTTCAGCTCTTTGTTGTGAGTAATTTCAGTGCATTTAGACTGAGAAAGCCAGATGTCCTTTGAAGAACTGCAGACCTTTCCTTTGTTCGTGTTAGCAGGAAGATCAGGAAGATGCTTGTGAACACAAACGTCATCAAACCCTGTTACTGCTGCCCTTTGACTTGGTGACACAGTTCTTGTTTCTGGCAAAAATTGGGAATTCTTGCCATTGGATGTAGTGTGTGACAGCCTGGCAAAGGTAACTGGGATCCTGCTGGGTCAGGCGGCCAGGATGCTAGGAGCGGGGTGAGGCAGGGCGGGCAGAGCAAGGACCAGGAATGCTGCCTCTCGCTTCCTTTCTCTGCACGGGTTAGTGCATGGTTCCCCAGGGTGCCTCTGGCCTTTGCCTTCTCTCCATCCCAAACCTAATGGACTAACCCTCTAACCCGGCTATAAAGCCCACAATAGTTTCACTCTCTCTCCAAAATGAAACTTTATCTGTAAACAGAAAAACAACCGCTGCTCTGGTCATACCCATGTAAAATATTTTCCAGTAGTTTCTCTCACCTGTCTGCACAGAAACATAAGTAACTTTTCACTTCAGCTACCCAACACCCTGAGAGAGATGAAAGCAGGCCAGGAATTTCACCTGGTTGTATGTGCACATAGTCAGGGTTAATACTGAAATCTTACAGCAGTGTTCACTTCAGTAAAGTTATTTACTGATAATTTTCTCTTAATGGGTTTAACTTTTGCAAGTTTTTTGACACAGTCTTGATAAGGTAATACAGAGAGTGATTATATCAATACCATTTTTGATCAGGTTGTCATTGAAGTATCCCATTTATGCAGGGTGCCTGTGGCAGCTCTGCACAGACTCTGCCTCAGACTCTGTGTCACCAGGCGGTACAGAAGTGACGAGCTCAGCCAAAACGTGCCGTGCCAGCGGTTATCTCCAGTTTCTGTTCAGCACGTTACTTTGCTTGGGAGGTTTTGTGGTGGTGGTTTAATACAGTGTAAAATGTAACAATGTGGAGGCCACTGGTGAGCAGCTGAAGGCCAGACTCATGGAGCTGTTTGAGCTACCTCAGGAGTGATATTCTGAGGTTGTAGTAACACCCTTTTATACATCCAGTGTAAATACAAATGCCGTTTTTCAGTCTGAAATAGGGACATGGAGCAATAGCACGCAAAGTATGAAGTACTGTGTGTCTTTAATAGTCATAAACAGTTTCATTTCACTGGCCCAACAGATAATGTTTCAAAGGTTTTGAGACTTTTCTGTAACACTCTTGGTGACCTTCGTGGACACTGAGACTGATAACACTTCAGTTATATTTGGGATGAAGGTGTTTGCAAGAGGGAAGATCTGTTTTGTGACAGATCCTAGTTTTCTAAGGCTTTCTCATGCTAGACTGTGGAAAGATGTAATTAGAACTTTCTTGTCCCAAATAACTAACCTACACATTACTAGGTAATAAGCATGCAGATATGAAATTAAAACAAACACACAAAAACCTCCGCAGGGTGCCCAGTGACAACAGAAGTGGTAATGTCAAAACAATGGAACAGCAATGGAAATATCTTGAATATTTCATGCATTTCTCGGAGCTCTTTACAAATGACTCTGTTTTGAGGTGAGTTTCACCTCAGCTGAACAAAAAGAAATGCTTTTCTTAAGTCACTTCAACATTAGAAGGACCTATCTGTGTGTTCAACACTTGAAGTGTTGATTCTGTTGACATTATGCCCTTACAACCCATGAGTAAACTACACGTTTCCATGAAGCTTTCTCACTGTTCCCCCTTATATTCACAAGGGGCTCTCTATCCCTTTCCAGCTACTGGTTTCCCTCCATTTTCTCTCTCTTTTTATTCTCCTCCTGGTTCCCTAGGGAGATTAGGTTCATGGTAGTCAAATGATTCATGAATGGTAAAATGGAGGACCACAGACAAATCAGTGTTTTTTATTCAGTGGACAAATAATATGAATTATTAAGGAAGAACCAAACAAGAATGCCACCAGCAAGGCTACTTTTACCAAAATTAACTGACTTTTTAGTTTTAATAATAAAAAGCCAATTTACCTGTTGGTAACCTTCAACTTTCATATTCTGGGAGCGGCAATGTGTCAGAGATTTTGTTACTAACTTTTTTTTTTTAAGGTCTGTCCACTCAGCCTTGACATCTGTTTGGGTTTTTTTTCCCCTGTGCAGGCTGTTTAGTGTAAAAGGAGAGAGGTGCATTTTATGACAACCCTGATCACTGGTTGTGTTTCCCATATATGCCTGACTATTACAGCAAATAGGAAACATTTAGATATGCAGTGTGTAATCAGTGCTCAGTATGTTAAAACAGAATAGAACAGTTCAGCTGGAAGGGACCTACAATTATCATCTAGTCCAATTGCCTAATCACACCAGGGCTGACCAAAGGTTAAAGCAGGGCATTAAGGGCATTGTCTTCCTGATAGAATGAATGGAATGAATAAGATAAAGGCTAAAATGGTTGCCATAGCTATCAAGCATGAAGGCCAAAGAAGGAAAAGAACTACTGAAGTGCAAGAAGCAAATTGGTCAAATACAAAAAAAATCTCTACATCTTTCCAAGAAGACCTCACCTTAAGCATGGTAGTAAGGAATGGAGAGGAAATCCTGCATGCTCTACATCTCTGCAAATGTCACACAGAGGGAACCAAAAATCTTTCATTCACCTCTCACATCCCGACAATAAAATTGATATCGGTGGTGTAGATACCCTTGTTTACACAGTCTGCCCATCCAGATGGATGGAGAGGGACACCCAGCAGCTGTGCTCCTGTGTGGCCACCGAGGGCAGGGACAGCCCCCCGAGCCTCCTGGGCACAGGGGTTGACTTGGGGCCAGCACCCAAAGCCCTTCCTCCCAGGGGTGCTGGGCGAGGGATGGGGCAGAACCTGGGGGCCTTGTCACCCCTGTGTCACCCCGGTGTCACAGTGCCATCACCCAGCAACGCAGCAGTCACAGTGCCCCGGAGGAGTATAAAAGGGGCATCGTCCTGTGTCCCCCAGCCAGAGCTGGCCTGGCACCGGCCTGAAGACACCCGAGAGGAAGGCCTGGAGGGGCCGGTGGGATTCCCTGAGGGCTGAGGGAGGAAGGCTGGAGCCTGGATGAGGCTGCTAGCAGGGCCACATTCAAAGGTCATCTGAGGTCTGGAAATCCTCAGCTGGACAGCCATGGCAACACCAAGGGAATGCCTTCTTAAGAAGCACTGCAGAGCTCACCATCCTCACCCCTGTGGAGCCAGGGGCAACAGCCGTAAGACATGGAATGCAGAGATATTGCCAGGGAACCCAGAGCTTTGGAGCACCCACTGGTGCCCTGCCAGGCACGGGAAGGATTCTTGCCCCCCTGGTCGATCAGGCCAGGGGTGTTTGGTCACTCTTGGAAGCCCCTGAGGTGGCTCCGGGCTGAGGGAGAAGAGGGCTGGGGCATCTCCCGGGAGGCGTGCCCAGCCCATGGGACGAGGAGGCCGGTCCCGCTCACGTGCTCAGGGAACAGCCCATCGCCAGCACTGCCTGGGGTCAGGAAGGAATTTTCCCCCGGGGCACATTGGCACTGGCCCCCGGGGGTTTTTTGCCTTCCTCTGCAGCACTGAGTTCGACCACTTGTCAGGGCTCCTGTGGTCCCTTGGGCCAGGTCACCGCCTGCTGCTGGTGCCCCACGAAGGTGGCCTCTCGTGCCCTGCAGCTGGGGGGAGGAAGGCTTTTTTTCCCTCGCGGTGGGTGAGCAAGTGTCCCTGCCCAGGGGTTTTTGCCTGCCTCTGCAGCACCCAACGGGGCCCCTGGCCAGGGCTCCTTTGGGCCATTCTGGCCAGGTGCCTGCTGCTGGTGCCCCACGAAGGTGGCCTCATGCCCCGCATCTGGGGGGAGGAAGCTTTCGGGGATCCCAGGGGGCCCCCAGCATGGCCCCCGCGGGTTGCTGCTTTTCCTTGGTAGCACTGAGCACAGCCCCTGGCCAGGGCTCCTCAAGGGCCCTTTCGGCCAGGTTCTTGCCCACTGCCCTCACACCTCTGAGGCACCCCCGTGCCCTGGCGCTCTGGCTCTCTTGCCCATCGCAAGCCTTAGCAGGAGCGAGCTGCGCAAAGCAATCGCATTGTTTTATCAGCCTGTGATGAACGCTGGGAACAGAAGGCTCTCCTTGTCGTGATGTTTATGGTTGGCCATTTTGGAGACAATGCCACTAGGCCATGGACGTCTGCCCTGAGGGAGTACTGCTGTTCTCAGGATATTGAAGTTTAGCTTGTTTCTCCAAGGAAAACAGCTCAGGCATTTCTAAAAATGAGTACAAAGGGGATAAAAAGTCCATGGGGAAATGAGCAGGTATTGCTCACCTCACAAGGGTTTGCAGCCATTCCATTGAGGAGCATGTCCTGCTCCAGACTGAGGGCTTGGTCTCAGCCTCCCCAGGGTCAGAGACGTGGGGGTTTGCCATCCTGTGGAAACCCAGTGAAACTGGATGAACACAGAACCCCTTCACAAACCACCCGCAACACCTGCTCTTTGCAAATTTGCCTGGATGGTCAAATGATCTGGAAACGACCCACAGCTCTACCCCGCATCAGGAGGGACGTGACTCCTGACCAGAAGGTGACAGAGGCAATGCCCAGGCTGGGACATGACTGCCCATTCAATCCCTTCTGCTAGGGCAGGGCTGGGAAGAAATGTCAGCAGAGATTTCCTCAGCACATGCTGGTAGGGAAAGGAGGTAGGAAGAAAATGACAAGAGAAGAGAAAAGAATATTTAAGCTGGAAGGGACGTACAACAATCATTGAGTCCAGCTGCCTGACTGCTTCCCAGTGCTGACCAAACATTGAAGCACGGTTATTAAAGGCATTGTCCAAATGTCTCTTAAGCAGTGACAGGTGGGGCATTGACCACCTCACCAGGAAGCCTGTCCCAGGGTCTGACCACTCTGAAGAGCAAGGACAAAGATGATCAAGAAACAAAACAAGTTTTGGACTTTTTTCCAAGACGATGACCTCACCACAAGGAGGTTAGGAGCAAATGTCCATTGGTGCATTGGTAAGGAGTGGTGAGGAAATACTGCAACAGGGGGCTGCGCCACTACTATGTCACAGTGACAAAAGCAGTCACAGTGCCCCAGAGGACTATAAAAGGGGCATCGTCCTGTGTCCCCCAACCAGAGCTGGCGTGGCACCGGCCTGAAGGCACCTGAGAGAAAGGCCTGGAGGGGCTGGTGGGATTCCCTGAGGGCTGAGGGAGGAAAGCTGGGGGACACTGGATGAAGCTGCCGGAGCTTATCCACTGGAAGGACATATTCTGGCAGGGCCACATACAAAGTTCATCTGATGGATGGAAATCTTGCTTCAACCTTCAGGGAGCAGACACAAGCTCCTCAGGAGATGAGAAGAACCACCAGCACCTGGAGGTGCCCAAGGCTATCAGGCTTTTTCAGCTGGACAGCCAAGGCAACACCGAGGGAATGCCTTCTTCAACAGCACTGCAGTGCGCCTTGGAACAGTTTGTCTGCAGCCGAGTACAAAAGTCAGAAGTTCACCATCTCAGCCCAGGAAACCCAACTTTTGTGGTGCCTTTCAGCTGGCTACCAGGGCACTGTGAGAACTACAAAAAGAATTCCTTCCTGGCACCTTCCCCGGTGGAGTTTTGCATGGGGTGTGGAGAACTCAGTGGTTCACCATCTCAGCCCGGAAACAAGTTAGTCCAACTTTAGTGCTGCCTTTCAGCTGGCTACCTGCAGGAGTGGGCTGGAAACTAGGACCATGCATGGCAATCAGTTAGCTGAGGGGAATGTGCTCGAGCTTGTCTAGACAGCAATTAACATGATGAGGCATGTTTGCAGAGCACAGGGGAGTGGGAGACGGATGGCGCCAAGGATGGCGCCAAGGAAAGGTAACACCTTGCGGTTAATTGATGGCAGTTAACCACCAATCAGGGATTGCCTAGTATGCAATGCTTAGCTTCAAGAACCAATCTGTTTAAAACGCGCAGCTTCTGAAAGTGTATAAAAACACGTGCTTCTGTACAATAAATTGACATTTGCTTGCATCAAGCTGCGTCCCGTCTCTTCATTCGCCGCATAGTCCCGTAATTTACAAAGAAGAGCTCATGGGCTGATTTGCTGGGAATGCAGTAAAGCAAGATTATATTTCCCCACCGCCCACCCCTGTGTTTTCAAGTCTACAGATGCATCTTCTTTTAAACATCTCCTTTTCTGTGTCAGTTCTTGTGTGTCACATAGTGTCACGCGGGCCTTTAATCTGTCGGGAAAGAAATAAAAAAAACCTGAAGGGACCAGGAAGCTGTTGTGAAAATGAAGAAAAAGTTTGAGCAAAAGCACAGTGACCAGAGCTTTAATGATGAGTATTTTTTACCTCTTTCTCTGCTTACAATTTTCATAGACTGATGTCTGACAGTAGTAGTTGGTTAAACAGTTATTAGGGTTTTTTCCTGAGGTTTTAAGTCCAAATTGCCCTCATCTCTTAGCGTGTTAGAATGGGAACCTGCATGTTTCACCCTGGGGTGATAAAAGGAAACTAAAAATGCCAAGTCTAGACTCGGGACTGCTGCCCATAGGAAATGGCTGTGAAAAAGAGAGGAGGCTGAGTTTCTCTGGTTTTGGTGGGGTGTTTTGTATGAGCCCTTTTTTGCAAATTGTGTGAGGTGACATGGCATACTATTTGAGCTTTTATTTAGGACTTTTTCACCTGCTTTTCTGTTGTTTACCCCCGTAAGGTGATACTGTTGATTTGATTTTGCCTGCTATTGAAGTTTCTGTGCTTGGTAGGCACAGTGCTTTGCCATCCCCCAATCCCCAGGGATGTGCAAGGGGGCTTCAGGACTGCCTAGAGTTAGGGGGGAAAGCCCATACCACCACTCTGCATTCCCAACTTGACCTCTTGTATCATGGTGTTTTTACTCTCTTTGGTGATATCTCAGAAGGCAGTGTGCATTTGGAGAGGTTAAAGCTGGTGTTCACGACTTTCGACTTCCAAACCAAGTTTTGAAATACTGGTTATGAACCTGGAGCTTTCTGGGTTGTGTGTTTTCACTTCTGGTTTTTGACCACAAGGAAACGCTTGGTCAAGTGGTGATTCAAACGAAACACTTACAGATAGAAAGAAAGAAAAACCACGCAGATGAACCCTAAATGTCTGTTTCTCCCCCCACATCCAGTTCCTCGCAATTTTTGATCCTGACTCATGCTTTTGAAATGTCTCTTTGATCCATTGCTGCTCTTCTATATCACGTGGCCAGGAATGTCGCTACAGCCAGAGAGACTATTGATTAGGCCAGTGCAACTGCTTTTTGAAAGGCACATTGAGCCCAGTAAACGATTTTTGTTGAAAGTGAAGGTTTGGATGATGTTCAAAGCCTCTCCTGGAAGACTGCCCACTTGCATGGTCTAGTCTACCTGTGATATCCCAGCCAAGCCACCTAAGTGTAAGTAGCAAGGGTGAGGACAACATAGTTACCCTGTTCTGTTAATTAAACTGTTTTTCTGTGTGTATAATAAAACTAGTCAGTTGCTGTGATAACTGTCATCTTTCAGCTAGGAAAAAAGAGAACAACCCAGCCCTCTGGATTATGTGTTATCCAGCAAAAGAGCCTGATGAGCAAGCGTATCAGCTCTTATTAATCTTTCCAAAAAATTAAAGAAAGTATGGAGCTTAAGGCAGTCACTAATGAATCAATTTTAATTTATGGGCTCAAATAAAATCTGCATTAAGGATGACAAACTGTAGCCTCAGGTAAACATGAAGCATTTCCACTGCAGACCTAAATGAGTTCTGTGCTGGATGTCACAGCTTCTGCTAGAAGAGCAGGAGTGTCAGGGGTCTTATGTCACATCAGAGGATGCAGCATCGCAGAGAAAGTAAATGCAATGAACTAGCCCTTAGGAGGTCTCTTTGTCGTGCAAAAGCATAAAAATCAAATGCTAACTATACTTCTCTCTCTTCACACACATACACACCCCCTCCCTCCAACAAACAAGCTGAGGATTCTTCTCTGTAAAACTGCTGTAAACGAAGTAATTTGGCATTCCACACATGCTGAAATCACTCACCCATGGATGTGAGTCATATGTGCCACAGAGAAAGCATCTCGCAAAGCCCAACCTGTGTGCGTACATAATCTTAACCTGAAAGATGCTTGCTGCAGCGGACAGGGTCGCTTCCTTCTCTGTGCACTTGTATGGCAAGTTCTTTAGTGAGAACAAGGTTTGCTTCTGGAAAAAATACATTGTCTCAGTAGGTGCATCCATGCTGGGCAGAATGAGTAACTAAAACTTGGCCATTTATAACTGATGTGTGTTGGCTCTGTGTGAAAAACTACTTGACAATTAAAAATCCACTTAAAATTAATGTGTTTTTAGACACCTTATTGGGTGATTATTTTTTTTCCCTCCGAGGTTGCTGTTTCTAGTCTTTGTATTAAACATTATTTGAGATGACTGTTTTTGTGGGAACACTTTATAAATATGTTGTAAAACGTATTTATTATGCCTGCTATAAAATAGACAATGATTATTTTTGCCACAAATGTTGCCGGTTTAGTCTTTGCATTTTGTTTCGTGGGAATGCTGGTATTTAAGGTTAGTTGAAATCACTGTGATGGAGTTTGGGTTTCAAGATTTAGAGGACCACATATCTGTAATTATTTGGGTTTTGTTATTGTTATTTGTTTTAAACCATGCTCTCAGTTCCGTTTTAAAAAAATAATTCCTAGTGCTGTAAGAACTGCTTGGAGGGAAAGGGGTTGTGCCACCATATGTCTTCGCTTCTGGCAATAAGCTGATGAAGACATCAGCGTTTGCCATCAGCCTTTACACGCTCTCTGTCGAGCTTCCCCAGCTGATGCTGAAGTCCTGGCTTCTGCATGTTCACTCCTGTTGACACTGTGGGGGCTGCTGCTCAACCTCTTGACCTGTCCTTCTGTCTGGACTGTTTTCTGACTCCCTTTTTTCTTGTTTTTCAGATGCAGTAATCGGACCCAATGTGCAGTTGTTGCTGGCCCTGATGTGTTTCCAGACCCTTGCCCTGGGACATACAAGTACCTGGAAGTGCAGTATGAATGCGTCCCTTACAGTATGTATTTTGATATATTTGCCTTGGTTTCTTTAATAGAGATCTGATTGATTGTGGAGACTAGGCCATCCTTGAGCTTGTCTGTTGTTGCCCAAGGGCAAGTAAATGCTTGGTGACAAACCAGGTACATCATATGAGACTGAGCTAGCAAGCTGTAAAAAAATTTCCTCTGTGCAAGATTTGTGTTCATGTTAAAAATATCCTAATAGTGCCCCATGTTTTCCATGTAGTACAGCGTAACAGTGACATGTCTCCTTTTGGAAAACACTTGGGAAGCAGACCGGGAGAATGAAGCACTATTGCTAGCTTATAGTTTCTCTTTCCAGGGTTTTATGCTCGTAATCATATAGCAGCGCACTTTGACCAGCATGTGTCCATGTAATTGGTGACATTTAATAAGTGCCTTAAATACAGTATTGTATCACTGAGGAGGTAGAAAGCTAGTGTTTCGGGAAATTTGATGTTTGATGATAGAAAATACTAATTTATAAGCTTCTAAGATTATGAAGGCAAATTACAGGCAAGCTATTTAGCCTAAATTTTTGCAGGTAGACAGACAGTCATCTGGGATTACAGAGTATGTGCCAAATGGGAAGTGTCAGAGCTACAAAAAGTTAAGTATATCTCAGGTTTTGCTTCCTGTAGAAACCAAATGTGTTAGGTGCAGTTATGGTCCTACTATCAAAAATGGCATACCTCAAAAAAGACATAAAAACAGTAATAGTAGGAGTGCACTTTTTGTTAGCAGTTGTAAAGGCTGAGCGGTGAATAGCAGCACCATCTCTAGGTTCTCAGTTTGTGTAGGCCAGTGCTCATAGCACAGCTCTCAAAATAATAAAGCAGGTACAGGAATGGATGCTTCTTAGCTACAGAGTTGCATTAGACTTCAGTTTGCTGAAACCCAGGATTTGGCTTGAGGACTAAAAGCATCTTCTTTGTTGCCTTGAGCATGGGCTGCTGGAGAGCAGATGTGGCTGACAAATGATAGACATGCTGTCTGGAGGGGAAGCAAGAATTTACAATCCTTTGGGTGGTCCCTGTCCCTCATGCAGGAGGTGGGCACCTGTCTGCCACTACGATGTGGAAAGGTTGTGCAAGGTTTTGCTTGTGAAACCACGAGTTGAGGGATGCAGTTAAGACCACCTCTCTGAGCAAAGGAGACCCTCTCCGCTGAGCGACTCTGTCTGCTGGCAGGGGTCTCAGCATAACCATATTTGATCTTTTCTAAACAAAAATGTGAAGCTTCTAAATGCAGTGCTGGAATATTTTTAATGGGGTGAGCTATTAAACCCATGGAAAGAATGACATCAGGGCTTAGGGTCTGCCCTAGCAGGCTCGTACCAAATTACTGGTTTGGAGTTGTTCCACTCTAAATGAGATCTTTCATTTTACACACAACACTGTGTGTGGGGAGGGCAAGGGGATTGGTTTCTACTTATCATAGCAGGTTGTATTTCCTTGTGATTTGTGATTTGCGCGAGGCATGCTGCTCCCTTCTGAGGCTGAGCTGGTAAAGCAATAGTGATTACATAGTATGCCTCTGTAGCCCTTGTTGCATATAAAACAAAGAGGAATAGTGGTGTCTCGTGAGAAAGGTAATATGTGAATATTATGCCCTGAGGTGTTAATCGGACCTGTGTACAAGATGTAAAGTAACTCTTGTGAGGGGCTGCTGAGTACCAAACATACCGTAGGGATTGAGTGTATTTTAATGAACTGAATGTGGGGAGGAAAACAATAATGACAAGTCATGCTGCCTTTACAGTTAAGATAGTGGTTTAGCTGGCTGTTTCCTCAGTTTCTTTATAAATCAAATATAGGGCCTCTGCTAGTACAGTTATGGGGGTGGAAATGAGGGGGAAGCACACTGTAAAATAGGGTCCCATCTCTGCCCTTGTTTTTCTGTATCGTCTAGGATATTTTGGGTCAAACCTTAATTATTGTTATTCAGTGTAGCTCCAGGGAAGTTGGTTGTGTTCAGGCAAACTGTGTCCCTTCATCTGCAGACATGGAGGGGGAAACCTAGGGCTCCTTTTTATTCTTGCCCTACCTCAGTCTCTGTCTGGCTTTGTTACTTCCTCCGTTTCTGCCCTCTGAAAATGGTCAGCTCAGCTGTACAGATGTTCCTTGCCTGGGCCCCAGGAGTGCCCCATGAGTGAAGGCCATCCAGGTGATGGGGAAGGTGTCAGCTCTGGACAAGGAAGTCAGCGAGGGTATGGTCAGACCAAAGCTACCCCGGCGGATGAAATCTGTTTCCCCTTTGATGCCCTTGGTGATACCTCTGCCATTTGCTGTGGGTCAGTTGGTCCCCTTGTCACTGAGCCCACGTGCTTCAGCCTGTCTAGCTGAATTTGGGCTGTTGCCCATGTCCTTTCAGGTCCAGCTTTCTTAGCATTGCTACCCACACCCAGCTGCCTTGCGTGATGCTTCACTGGAGGGAGGGGCGTGGGCTCTACAGGTTCCATGGTGCTGGTTGCTACTGGGGACAACCCCTCCTTATCCGCTGACGTTTCCTCAGTGGCTTCGTGCACCAAGCCCTTGGTGAATGGTGGTGTCTGCCATATGGCCACCTCCTAAAGAAAGACAGCAGCTGCGTAACAAAGGAATTAATATGTCAGCAGGCACTTGTACTTGTGTGCAATTCCAGCTTTCTTTGTCTGGTTGGATGAGTTACTCCTTATGGTTTCAAATTATTCCTTATGGATGGAGAGAGAGAGTTTACCTAAGCGCTAGCACAGCAGCAGAAGGGTGTGTGTGTGTGTCTCAAGAGAGCAGCGTTTAGGAGTCATCTTTAACATATGTTGTTAGGGCTGACCTTAGGTGCTTATGCTCAATATAGTGCTAGTGTATACATTCCCTTGGAGAAAAATTACAGAAGATTTAAAACTCCATTGGGTAGCATACTCCTCTTGAACTCTTATTTATTTATTAATTTTTCCACCAACAACTCATTTCATTTTCAAAAGGAAAGCATCCCCCTTTCCTGTCAGGAGGGGGGGGAAACCCAACCTCTTCTAACTTCAGTAGTTCATATATTTTAAAATGTCCTCTGTGTTACCCTCTGCACCACATTCCTGTGTGTTCAGTACAGATACTCCTGATAACGAGAGTTTCATGAGGCTGCAGTTACTTGACATGTGGGGAGGAAAACAGATGATCACGCAGACAGCCTGGTTGTCTCCTCGTTTTGCTGATGCTGTAGTCAGTTTATGTGATGGCAGATGCTGTCTGAAAAAATGGACAGTCATTCCAAGGATCTCTGGACTTCGTTTGTTGCCCTCTGACAATGAAAACCAAGTGAAAAACTGATGATTTCAGCAGGTTAAAAGATACTGGGCCTAAATTGACAGGCCTCAGTTGCATTGAAGTTGTGAAATTATTTTTGTCCTTGTCAGAGCAGGCCTTGGCATGTGCTCTTTATTCCTCTGACACCTGCCTTAAAGACTGCCCGTTTTCTTCCAAAATACTGAAATTACTACGCCAGTTTTCTTAAATTGAATTTTCTTTCTGACCAAGACAGCTTTTCCCTGGTTTTCTATTAATTATTTGCTACTCCAGACCCGTAGTTTGCTATTGCTAGAGCTGCACATACATGGCACGTTGCAGAGAGATGTCTGAAACTGCATTTTAGGCAGTGTTGCTCTGCATGTAAGTATGAGAAACCTTGCTCTGCGAGGGTCCCTTTGATCCAGTACTCTGTTGTTTCCTAGTGCATCCCTTCCCTCTCTCCTTCTCCCTTTACAAAGCACCATTAAATGGAGAATGAGAATAGCAGTGGTGGAGGTGGTTTGTGAAGCTAGGCCAACTCTCCGATTGCAGAAACACGTCAGTATCTTCTTCTGGTGCTTGTACAGTCCTGTTGTCCTGGCGCCAGTACATGTAGGACTGTAATTTTTCTTACTTCACCTTTGTAATGTGCTGAAGAACTTCCCATTTTGCTCATGAGCCAGCACAGAAAGCAGATGAACAATTTATCCAATGCCATACACGAGACTGGTGACAACCAAGAGAGTCCAATTTTGCAAGAGCTTTGGTGACAGGGAGAGCTGCTGAGCTAGTTGTCATTGTAAGTAGCCAGTTTTTGTATTGGTAATCTGACAAATTCAAACCAACGTGTTGGTTTTCCGTATAGAAACACAGCCTTTAGTATGTGTAAACCATCCATGTTTTAGTAGCCCTGAAGAGAAAGAACAATCCACTTGGGGCTGACAAGCCTCCTTGCCTTTGCTCTCCTGAGCATGGGAGCTCTGTGAGCCACAGCGACAGTGCTGCCCTTCATGGGTGATACCCCAAGTCAGAACAGGGGGAGATTTTCCAACATGTGAGCAACTACCCCCCACTGGCTTTGACTGAAAATCAGGGATTGTCTGCATTTAGATTTTCCTTTAGTTTTGAAAAAAAAGCGTGAGTTGAATGTGTGGAGGTATTTCGAAGTGCTTTTTCTGTTCATTTCCCCCTTGAGACAGCTGTTTAGGCTCCCAAGGATCCAGCATGGTGCTAGGAAGAGGATTTAGCTAGCTGAGTTGAAATTTACCTTCAGTTTTTTCTGAACTCTCAGTTCCCTTAGGTTCTAGGTTTCGGAGTTTGCAGAATAACTTGTGCACTGTTGTCCTCCAGAAACAGTCTATTTTTCTACTAGAATTGGAAAATCTAAGGTAGGGGGCAGGACAAAGTGTAAAAAAGATGCGGGCTTAACGAGGGCCGTTGCTGCATTAACGGAAAGGATGGCAGCAGAAGGGAGCAAGACAGGTGGCCCAGGCATGGCATAGCCCACTGTGATGATAACTTGTCTTGCACCCAGGCGACAAGTCTTCCATCAGCTTTTAATATTGGGGAGATCTATTCAAAGGGCTGTTCCCCGCAAGGGAAAAATATTTGTGGCTTCTGAGGAGAGATGATTCATCCTTTCTTTCTGTTCCTCTGGGTAAACGGGCTAATAAATGTTATGAAGGCACCAAATATCTTTGGTGCTTACAGAGATTTTCCTGCTTCTTAAATGCTAACAAGGGGAAGGAAAACAACACTTGAGCATGGTTCATCTTTTCTTAAGACTTTTTTTCTTTTTACACATGGAACCTGAAATCACATTTCCCAGTTACTGTATTGACGGAAGGAAAGGTCATTTCTTTGCTAGAAATATCCCTATTATTGCTGTCAGAAGAATAGATGGGCTCACATATCAATAAAAGTGAGGGATGGTAAGTGTGATGTGGGAAAAGAATTCAATAAAGTTTTATTGTATCACGAGTGGACTGAAGTGCATTTAAAAACATTAAATGAAGGCTCACAATATCTGCTCCACTGGACCTTCGGGCCAGTGAATAGACAGATAATTGAATAATGACATTTTTAAGAGAATGCAAGCACTAGAAAGCAAACTGATGTTTTCATTGCTCCAAGATTGCTGGTGGAAGGGGGAATAGGGGGGAGAAGCTGGGAGAAAATTGCAGTCTGAAAGCAATTTAGTGAGACCACTTTTCCCAAGAATACAGTTCTTAATTATTTCTGGAGTGCTGCAAGACCATTATGTGGCCTCCAGACTTTCCCTGCGTCTGTTTTCTTGCCGCCTTCCCTATCGGTTGAGAAGCAGCGTTTGCCCATTGAGAGCAGTGCTGTGTTTTGTTAAACAAATGGACGTGTGGCTTCTCCACTTTTCTTTTGCTCTGGGTTTCTGAGTGTTTTGTCTTTTCCCAGGAGAATTTGGTCCTCTGGGGCCCACCAGCGAAAATGGCAAGCATTCCCAAGGAGTTAAACCCAGCTATTGGTGCTTTGGTCAGTAATGAGTGATTTCCACCTGAAGCCAGGAATCCTTTGTTTTATTTAGTTAAATAAATGATTTGTGTGCTGCTTGGGCTAGGAACAATAATTAAGACTAACCAACCAAACAAAAACCACCAGACCTAACTACCCATTATGATTATCTCTGAGCAAAGATTCTTTACTTTGTATCCTGCTGACTAATTGCCTTTCTTCCAAGGCATACAATTTCCTGGGCATTGCAACCAAAAGAACCTTTGTTTTTGTATTTGCTGAAACTTCCAGCTTTGCTTGTTCGTTCTTTATCCACAGAGGCAGAAATTAAGGATGTGGTACTTCCCCTGTCAGTCTCCTTTCACTGTGTGTTTGTGGGGAGAACGGACCTACACAACAGCCAGCTGGAAAAGACCCTTAATTAAAATAACCTGCTATTATGGTACTTTGCGATCATGGAGGCTGAGCTATCTGCATAGGTGTGTGCATGGTTTTCAAGAATGGGAAGAAAACTAAGTGCTGAGATCTGGGGGAAATTTTGGTGTTCGAAAACTTGAGAGTAGCCTGAGATGAGGGGAAAAGGACATTTTTTTGTGAGACACGGTGAAATATATGGCAATGTGGTTCATTTTTGGACCTAAGGTGAGTTTTGTTTAGATTAACAAGATGATTTCAGCTGTTTGTGCCTGTAATACCTACTGGTTTAAAAGTCTGTGATCACCAGGAGCACTATGGATTTTCTTCGGAGAAGTTAGATAAATGTTAGATGGTCTCCATGGTATGAATGCCATCACTGCTTGCTCCATCAATAATTTCCAGCGTGCTCTTGTGTAAAGCCAGCTCCTGCTATCTTGGTCCTTTCCTCTAGTGTCTGTGGGACACTTCTTCATGTCTCCAACTTCTGCCAGTACGAGCCTTTGTGTGAAAAGTAATCTTTTCTGTTTACCTCTGTTTCTCTCTTCTGAGTGTTTAGCTGGTCACTTCCTGAACTAGCTCATCACTCCCCAGTGCCAGGCTTTAAAATATTGAAATGCCTCTATTTACTGACGCATTCTATCTTTACGCCTTGTGTTGGTTCTGAAAATCCTATCTCCACATACAACAGGCAGTGCTCCCGTGTGTCTTTGAATCGCACATGCTATCTTTATCAGAAAAGTCGCCACAGTGCTTCTGGTTAATGGTATTAGTTCTGAAATGCAGCAGAGGAAAGGAGTTGGAGTCTGTTATAGCCTGGGCACCTATGAACTTGTCAGCCAATCACAGGGTGTTTTATTGCACATTTGCTGTCAAAGTCAGTAAGGACATAATTTGATGGACATGTATGAATACCACTTAGAAAAATAACTTGGTAGCTTACCAGCTGAACAGGTTGTTATGGAAGAGTCATTGCCATGAGTAAGTGTAAATTCAGTCATATGAATGTTTGAGCGTCACTTCTCTGCCCATTTTAAAGTTGCACTCCTAATTAATCATGGAAGTGAGGTAACCCCAGAATGAGATCTGATATTTAAGCTGGACATCTACAAGCTTTGTAGTTGTTGAAGATCTTGCACTCAAGCACAGTGAAAACCAAAGTGTTGCAGGAGGTGGAGGGGGGGAGACAGTTTAATTTGCTCTCAAGAATACAGAAGGATGCCTTGCACCCCTGTATATTCCTTTTTCTCTGTTCTATTATAACAGTTTCATTACCTCCAGATTTTTCAATTTTCACTCCAAAAAAGTGTATTCTTCCCCGCAACATTAAAACGTGTCTTTTTTTTTTTTTTATCTGAAGGCTGAGCTAACCCATTATATGAACTACAAGCAGAGCAGCCAGCAGCATGCTCTACTGACAGGCATCTGAATGGCACAGCTTGTTGGGCTACACAAGGTATAAATTAAACACACATGGTCTGAATGCCAAGTCTTAGAGTGAGAAAGGTGTATTTTTATTTATTTTCTGAGGCAAATTGAGAACTTCCTTTTCCACTAATTTGGAAAACACTGAGCATCTTTTGGAGATGTTGGACACATTGAACATAGGTGAGAGAAACAGCAGGAATGATGTGATTCTTCTGGTGTGAAAATTTGGGTATTCTGGTGATAGATATAATTAAGGAGGAGATTAGATTTTTCCCTTCCATTTTCCCTTCCAATTAATACTTAAGTAGGTGGAAAGTTAAATGGGTACCAGTGAGAAGTTTGCAAGAGTAAAATTCACAGACTGAAGGGAACGTGGGGGAACATGGAAAGTATGACAGTAATTTAATGTTGGGTTTAATTTAACATATTTTTTTTCTGAAACAAGTGTAGCTGGGAGAAGGTATTCTTTAGAGAATAGAAAAAGGCTTCTGTGGTACAGCAGGAGAGGCAAAATTTACATCTTTATCCCCACCATCACCTCATGCTCACAAAATTTGCAGTGTGGAGATCCAGACTGTGAATAAGTCAAAGACTTTACTGTAGATAAGTGTTTCTCACATCTGATGTTTTTCTTGATGTAGAGCCCGGTCAGTTCTCCCTAGGGCCTCTATAACTGGTTTATTATGGAAACTGAAGGTGGAAAACTGCGATGAGTAGTGTAACATCTCATTTTATGAAGATTATGAATATAAGGGAGTAACTGAATTCCTTGTGTGACTTCTGTGCACCACTTATTCCTTTCTGATCTTGTCCCACAGCAGCTGCATTTTTGGTAAGAAAGCGTATCTTGTTGCTTTAGGTTTAGCCATTTAAACTAAAAGTTGCTTAAAATCTTTCAATCTGTTGCCTGAATGCCTTTGGCCTTTGAGTCTGAATCAAAGGTCATTAAATCACAAGGTAATGATCAGTGTCAGCAAACTTTGGGCCATATCCTGGCAACCTGAGGCTATCTGAAGCCATTAGCTTTTCTCCACAAATTAGTCTTTGTCACCCCCATTTCTAGCATAGCAAATAACTGATACTGTCTCACCTAAAATTGGAATTGTAACCAGTACTGGGCAGAAAGAAGAATGAAATGTTGTTGAATTCCTCAATATATTAATACACTACCATCCTTCCACCTTAGAGGTTGATGGTTCCACATCCAAATAGCAGAGTGTCTTTTGGATGTCTGCAGTAGAATTGTGTTTGCTTAACAAACATGTTGACGAAACAAAGCAGCGTGACTCCTGCAAATGTGCTTGTCTGGCATACCAATGGGGAAAAAAACACTGACTTTAGGTCATTTGTACATCTTTTCTGACAGGTCTACTACTAGATATTTGCCACCAGTTTCTTGTCTAAACATGACCCCATACTTCCCAATTATCTCTGAACAATTCTGTCATCATTAAGTAGAATATATTTCTTTCTGTCTTCAATAATCATTGTTTAAATTGTGCTGTTATGCCAAGTGCCCTCTGGAAACATGGATAGGGATTTTATACGTTTTATAACAGATCTACACGGAGATGATATTTATATTTCTAGATTTTTTTTCCTGTTATCCTTTCCTTTCTTTAGCAAAAAGTACTGCAAAGTTTTCTTTCATTGGTGCAAGCAGTGTAAGGAGATTAAGACCATCCTTGCCAGGTGCCATTATAAATCCAAAAAAGAAATTAAATACATTTTTTGTTTTTTATTCTGGCCAATGGGGAGAACAGAAAACGTATATCCAGTGGTTAGGTTGAGGATTGAAGTTCATGTCTTCTAGCACAGGAGGGAGGAGGAGGGAGGGGGAAATTTGAGTGTATTAAGGCAAATCCCTTTAGTGTGTGAAATACGAAAACGCATCTTTCCAGATCTAAAAATACAACTTTGTTGAGTTTCTTTATATTGAAAGAGCTCCCAGGAAGAGAGCCAAATGTATCTGAATGTATTACTTTTTTACTCATTTCCTGCACTTTCCTTGCTAACAACATTTCCAGTCCACTTTTAATAACAATATAGGCCTGCATGAAACCACAGTAGTTGTATGTACCTCAAACTCTGGCAAAAGAGACAGAAACACAGACTGCGTAGCATTTGACTTTTGTTAGCTGCTGTCTCTGTTTCCAAGAGCAATTAAATGAGAGGAGGATTTGTGGGAGGCTAAGGCAAAGGGGCCTTCCCCAGGGCATACTCTGGGGGGGTTGGGAAGGGATCAAGTTATACCTACATGTTTCCTAACCCAGACCTCACCAAAAAAATGACATGGCATGTCATTTACCCCCCCAGGCTGATTGCCAGGCTATCTAGAAATGTTCTTAAATGTTTTTCGGGGATGTGTCTGGCTTTTGCGGGGGGCAGTGACCAATTCAGATTAGAAAAGATTTCTTCCAATTGATTTCCTAGTTGAATGTCTTGTTGAGGGTCTAAACTAATCTCCTCCTCCAAAGTCTTTTTCCCCTCCATGGGTAATTTAAATATGTCTGAGGTAGTTTTAAAAAATGCCTTAATCTCATTTATCTTTAATTTCTCTGTTCTACTCTAGAGGCCCACATAAAAGGATTTACATTGGGTATTTATCCTTTCCAATATAAAAAGCAAATTCCCTTCCAGGTCTCAGCTTTCACCAATAATCCTCAGAGATGTATAATTTTAATTTACCTTGCAGATGACGTCTACCTGGTTTCTCTCTCTGCTTCTGTGAAGGTATTATTCAGCTGCCCTGCATTAACTCTGGTTTTTTTCCTCTCTTGTGTGTGTGGAACAGTGTGTGTGAGTGAAACTACTGTCTTGCCCTTTGCAGGAGAGCACATGCTAGTTCAGCAGAGGCTTCGGCTAGCACCTCACTATGTAATCCAGCTGAGTCCTTTCTTTTTATGCCAGGAGAGGCAGTGTTGGGCCTTTGTCATTTTTGCTTTAAAAATTAATAATTGCACAGTTTTCAATTTAAGCTCTTGCAGAAGCTTGTGGGACCACACAGACACACACTCATATCTGAAAGCTTCCAAAACCTCAGATGTTCAGATTCGCAAAATAATGGTTCTGCTAAACAGAACAGGAGCTGTTGCACTCTCTGGGATTTTGAAAATGAGCCCATTCTTTTCAGGTGCCCTAATGAAAGCTAAGCTCCCCTAGAAATCTGCCTTTAATGTCTGTATATGAAACACTCCAGAGTTATTCCACCTGTGTTGCTATTTAAAGTAACAAATCGTGCATTTAAGTGCTATTCTGAATGCAACCTTAAAAGATGGTTCCATGTTTCTGCAGCAAAACTGAAGGAATGGGAAGGAATGTAAAGTCCACGTAGCGAATGCAGACTAGGGTTTGAAGATTTGACCCTGAATAGAAAAAAAATCAAGAAACAATACAAAGCTGATGTTGGAGGTATTTTTTATTGATAAGGCTTGGCAGAAAACACTGAAATTGTAAGATGAATGACTGATATTCTACCCTTGCTTAGGAGAGTAGAAAGGAGCGTCTAGTGGCTCTAACCACTAGTGGCTTCAGTATAAAATTACACTATATGGATACTGGTGGTCCCTTTCTTATCATAGGCTGAAATTAGTCCTGCTTCAAGTATAATTGCATTTGTATGCTATTGCTACTTTGGGTATTTATACTCAGGTTGGCAGTGCCTTTTTACTTTTAGAAACTTTTAGTTGATAGTCAGCGTAGAGCTGAAAATATGGAGGCATCAGCTATTAAAATGTCACAGGGAAAATGTGGTGGTATCTGAGTACTGCCACAGGTTTGATACGGAGCAATGCATGTGCAGGGAGTGCCAGCAGTACATACAGGCACACCTGAGGTGGCTCTGATACCAACTGGAAGTGATGCAGAGGCACAAGGTGTGGCAGAGGCATAAATGTACCACATGAATATTTGTATGAGGCACAGTTGCACCCCTAGATTTTCCCCCATTTTTTTCCCATTGAGACCACTGGGATGCTTCTACCTAGGCATGTGCTTCAATGCTTGATGAATGTCAGCTTGTTTTTACATTTTATGTATGCTGTGCACAAATAACAGAAGCGTAGTTTGGGGGTCACTTTATATGCTGAGGCTACATTTTCAAAGAAGGAACAAATGGGCCTTTGTCCATTTAAAGACTTACTCCGAACAGTGAGCATGTGCCATGTACATTTTCAATGACGTCAATAATTAAATACGTTCCAGATGACTCTGGTCGGGGAGGATATTAGTAATTACCATAAAGTGACAAATTTACATTCTGTGCAGGTACTTTGAAAACAAAGTCTGTGTTTCAAATAGAATCCATTAAAAATATGTCTTGGTTCTATTGTCACATTTGTTAAATTAATGTCTTCAATTTGTGGGGTTTTTTTTTTCTGGGTGTTTTTAATTGTTGATTGTGTTGTATGTTTTTAGTTTTTTCAAACAGACTTGATAAAGGTGCAGTAGTTGTCTTTGAGCACGTGCTTCTGATGAGAACCCAATGAAACACTTGGGGAGTTTTCTTGTTGACTTGGAGGGAATTTGAATGTACAGAGTAAAATTGGGCAGTATTAAAATCAGTGCAGCCTTGGTTATTAAACAGAGTGAGTCTGAGCCCTCAGATTTGTGAGTGGAGAAATCTGTGGTGCAGAGATGATAATGAAGATATTTCCAGTGCAAAGGAAAGGCATTCCTTTCTCAAAGAGGACTGCTCCGTCCTCCTGTCTCCTCTCAGAGGCAAAATTTAATTGCTATCAAAGTCCTATACCAGTTCCAGAGTACATAAAGCAATCATTCTGGTTTTCCCTTGATACAAGGAAGATTACAGAGCTATGGTTCATATATGCAAGAAGACATGAAAGGCCAAAGCTCAGTTAGGGTTGGAACTGGCCAGTGTTGTATCAGATAACAAGAAGGACTTTTTAGAGTACATTCATAGCAAGAGGAGGTCTAAGAAAACATTGGACCAATACTTGTTGAAAATTGTTATCTGACTGATAGGGATTAAAAAAAAAAAAAAAAAAAAAAAAGAAAAAGAAAAAGATAAAAGGAAAGAGCAGAGGCATTCCATGATGTTTTGGTTTTTTTCTTGCCTCAGTCTTTAATAATGCTGATAGACCTTGGGCTGCCCAGTTCCCTGAGCTGGAGGACCATGAGGTGGGAGCAGTGACTTTCCATTTGTGGACACTGAAATTGTAAGAGACAAGCTGTATCAGCTGAACGTTCACAAGTCCATGTAGCCTGATAGGATTCATCCCAGAGTGCTGAATGAGCTAGTAGATGTTACAGCAGGACCCCTCTCAATTACTGACCAAAGGTCTTTGGAGTCTGGGGAGGTCCCTGCTGACTGGAAGCTAGCCAGTGTTATTCCAATTTACAAGAAGTGTATGAGGGAAGAGTCAGGGAACTACAGACCTATTAGTCTGACCTCAGATCCTGAAAAAAATATGGAGAAGATTATACTGGATACTATTGAAAGACATTTAAAGAATAATGTGATCATCAGGCACAGTCAACGTGGGTTCAGATTGGGAAAGTCCTGTTCAACTGATTTGATACCCTTATATGATAAGGTCACCCACCCACTAGGTGAAAAGAATGTGGTAAATGTAGTTTTTCTGGAGACTAATAAGGCAAGTTGTCCAACTGTTGGATGAGTGGGTTTACAGTGCACTGGGTGAAGAGCTGGCTGAAGGGCAGAGTTGAAAGGGTTGTAGTGAATGGGGCTACACGTGGCTGGTGACTGGTCACCAGGGCTGTTCCTCAGGGCTCAATTCTAGGGCCAGTTCTGTTCAATATATTTATCAAAGGTCTAGGTGCAGGATTTGAATGCACTATTAGCAAGTTTGATGATGATACCAAACTGGGAGGTGGTATTGACTCTCTAGAGGGACAAGAGGCTTTGCAGAGGGATCTCCATAGATCAGAGCATTGGACAATGATTAATGGGATGAAATTTAACGAGAACAACTGCTGGATTCTTTATCTGGGATGGAGTAAAGTCAGGCACAAACGTAAATTGGGAGGGGAGTGGCTGGAGAGCAGCCCTGCAGAAAGGGATCTGGGTGTGCTTGTTGACAGCGGCTCAGTATGAATCATCAGTGTGCCCAGGCAGCCAAGAGGGCACACCGCATCCTGGGGTGCATCAAACACAGTCTAACCAGCCAGTCAAAAGGGGTGTTTATCCCGCTGTGTTTAGAGTTGGTTCAGCCTCCTCACTTTGAGTACTGTGTGCAGGTTTGGGCCCTACAATTGGACTTGCATGTCTCGAGAGGAGGGCAGCAAAGCTGGTGGAAGGGCTGGAAGGCATGTCCTGTGAGGAGCAGCTGATGACTTTGGGTTCACCTAATTTGGAGAGGAGGTGGCCAAGGAATGACCTCATGGCTCTCTACAGCTTCCTGAGGAGGTGAAGTGGAGAGGCAGGTGCTGATCTCTTCTCCCTGATACCCACTGGCAGGACACGCGGGAAGGGTTCACAGCTGTGCCAGGAGAGGTTTTAGACTGGGCATTAGGAAGCATTTCTTTACTGTGAGGGTGGTCAAACACTGGAAGAGGCTTCCCTGAGAGGTAGTCGATGCCCAAGCCTGTCAGTGTTGGCCATTTGGACAATGCCCTTAATAACATGCTTTAACTTTTGGTCCGCCCTGAATTGGTCAGGCAGTTGGGCTAGATGATCCTTGTAGGTCCCTTTCAACTGAAAATATGCCCGGTCTATCCTTGCATTTTAAAAGTTCTGTTGACAGAGTCAACTGCTTTGCACAGTCCCACAAACATCTAGTAATTTGTTTATTAACTGCTTGAGGGAAATGGTGCCAAATTGTTAAAACTATTTTTGCCGCAGGAAGATGTTGATGCTTTGCAATGACTCGATAAATGGGGCTTACAGAGCCCCGTGTGTATGCCTGGAGACAGTTGGCCATTGTTGCCTGTAGTGTATAGCAAGGAAAGCTCCAATGAATTGCTTTGCAACACTTCTTCATCTGCACATTTATACTCATGTTGAAATGGGTTTTCACAGTCAAACTCAGCCCAAATCTTATAAATTATGAATGGCTGCAACAGATGGTATGTCTTATTGTTTTTAAGAATGAGTGATATGTTTCAAATGAGAAACACGTGTTGCTCTGCAGCTTTAGCTGCCACTTCTGAGATGGGAACCAACTCCCTGACTCCTCCTTCTCCACTTGTTGATTAACATCCTGTTTTAATAACCAGAGAATGAAGACCATGAAATACTGCATGATGGAAAACTGTGAGCAAACGTCAATTCCAGTGTAAGAGAATCCTGCTCTTTCTCAGCTTGGTGGGAACTGCACCTGTCTGGGCAAGGCTGAAATTTGTGTTCGCAACACAACAAAAAAGTATTGATCAGCCTTTCCTGAGGGACCTTGGGACCGGGAAGTTTTGCAAGAGCTCTTACCTGACATCTTGAGAACTTAGTACAATGTTTACTGCAAGGGGGCCAGCTGGTATAACCTAAGGTGAAGGTGTATCATGATGTCCATGCACATGCCTTATCTGGAAACAAATAAACTGTGTAAGCATCTGCAGGATCGGTGCTTAATTTGGTGGAGAACAGGCTGTTAAAAATCTTCGTTGCTTTTACAAAACATGCTGCAAAAATGTTTGCTGGCTATGATGCAAAAGACATCATTACGGCACATATTGCCAGAACAAATGAGCCAAAGGTCTTTTGTGATAGTAGCCATTCAAAAATAAAATCACAATCATTTGCTTACTTTCTCATTTATCAAATTGCTACAGCATCTTGCCAGAAACTGGCAGCAGAAATCATGTATGTTCTTCCTCTGGCCTTTTAAAATCCACACTTAACATTCATAACGCAGCAAAATATTCATTTCTGTGTCTTTAAAACCAACCATATTAGTTATTCTCCTGCTGAATTTAGTGCTTATTCAAATGCATTCTCTGCTCTCCTTGAAAAGAAATTTTGGCTCAATTTCTTTAGTGCAAAGCCCTTCCTTAGTGCCTAGATAACACAGTGTTATCTTATTCTGTAATGCTTCACCATAAAAAGCAATCTAAAACCCAAGGAAGCATGCCAAGAGACACTGGGCAAAAAGCCCTGATGTAAAGTTTGAACTTCTTTCCCTTAACAGAGCAGCATTTACACAGCCCTCTCTTCAGGCAAAGAAAATAAATAAAATCTAAACAAAGCTCTAAAGTTAAACAGGTTTCTTAAGCACTACTTTTGATATTTATTTTAATGGGAAAAAAACCCCACCATTTTAATTTTATCTGACAAAATTAGAGGAATTCTGCAGTGCTCTCTGCTAACAGTGGGACAAAGTTCTTGTATTGTGCCGTAGGTCAGATCTGGTTGTAGAGAGTGTCCACTGTAAAAGCCTATTTTTTTGTGGTGAGATTTGCTGCTCTATGGCTCCTTCCTGATCATCTGCAGAAGCATGGTGAGAGTCATGCAAGCTCTAAACGTTTTAGTTTCTGTAGAGCTAGGGGCAAGAAGGGGCAGACTTAGATACTGATGGTCATCTTGGCAAGAGGTGCACCTCCTGCTACCTGAATATTGCTGCGTGAAGATGCATGAGAGACGCATCTTCTTCCTTCTTCTCTCCCACTTGTGATCATACTCCCTGCGATGCTTTTGGTCCAACACTGAGCTACTGTTACCTTTGCCATGCTATTCGCGGGCGGCATAAATCTCAGCAGGTTGACAGACTCATTAGAAGTCAGGAGGTCAGGATGTGTAGGACGGAGCCCCAGGTAGCCAAAATTTGCTGTTTTCCTCATGATATCAGAGTCTATGGAAGTTAGGTGTATGAATACTGTTAAACAGTGTAGACATGTGAGCTATCTGCAGAGAGATTATTTATTCCTTTTCCTTCTCTCTGCCTGAATTCAGGGAAACGTTATTGAAAATTCACATTTCCTCTCCCCTCCTATTCTCTTTCCACTTCGTTTCTCCCACTCCTACTTACTCTATCATAAATGTACCTGTACAGCTGTGACTTTGGCTTTACAAGCTTCAGTCTTTTAAATCCAAATGCTGTTCTTTGCAGTTGACCTTGCCTTTTGGGAGCAGAGGATCTTCTGAAAGACAGGGTTCTGGGAGGATATTGGCTTGTAGAGAATTGTATTTACTGTTAAATGGTCAACATGGACTTCCCACCGCGCCCCCCCCCCCCCCCAAGTTTTTCTTGTTATGCCAGTAGAGAGTCCTAAAATCTGTTCACTGCTAGGAATGCAGAATTGTTGTAACTTAATGTGCACATGGGTTTTGTGGTACCAGTGGTGTGTTTTACTTTGGTCAGTCAATAGGGTCAAGACGAAAGAGTTTGTCTGGTTTATACCACTGTTTGCCTGAAGTCGGATAGGTAGGCAATTAAATTTTCCGATATTGAACAAGAATAGAGTGGTAGTGTCAGCTCTTCTGCAAATGGATATTAAATTACATGATGTAAAAGTGGATAAAGATGATTCACAGCAATAATATGACCCGGTTATGTATTTATTGAATTTAAAAGACAATTGGGCGGCTTGATTTCATTGCCAGTTGTGTGGTAGTTAATGATCAGTAAGAAAGCATCAAACTGAGAACAACTCCTGTTTCTAAATATAGTGTACCTTGCTGAATTTCAGAAGTTCCCAGAATGAATTGTGTATGTGTAATGGATCTAAAAATAAGAATTATGCTTTTATTGGAGACTAACAATATATATTCACCATAAAACTATTCTTAACCTACAAAGAAAAATCATATGCAGAAATAACGGACTTGCTTCTAAATGCATATAATTGCTCTGACCTACAGCTATATGACTCCTCATTAATGTTGGCCATAAATGAATGTCCTAATAAAAATTTGAAATGTATGAAATCAGCAGTAGAAGCCAATATTGTTACTTCCTCTTCCGACTGACATTTTTACTGCAACCATTAGTTTTAAAAACATCAGGCAAGCTCTTTACCAGAGTGGTCTGTCCAGTATCACTGTTTTGAAAATTAATTTCTGGAAACAATTGCACATATGATAAGCATCAGTTTGAAAATTCAATTTACTGCATAAAGAATTTGGGGGGACAGTTTTTCATAAAACAAAATAAGTCAATTAGAGCCTTCTTTTCACAGCCTGCATGTTTTCTTTCAAGCAAAATAACAGATTGGTTTTGGTCTATAAAAGCATGGACATTAAAGCTCCAAAGAATTATGTGCTACAGAAAATGGTGAATTGGACGTACCTAAGAGAAAATTAATTTTATAGAGTTTTTTCCTTTGCTTTTAGGTTTTATTATTTACATGACTTGTTAGTTTCATTTAAAGAAATGAATATGCAAACAACTTTTGCTCCAAAACACATTTTATTTGAAAAAAACAGAAATTCTTTCACATATTAATTAACATGTAGCAGCATCCTGATGTCTCTCTTCACCCAGGAGACGTTTATGTGGTGATACATGGCAGCTCTATAAAAAAGCGTAACAAACTGGGTGATGCTCTGGACAACATGCAAAGAAAACACTGGCTTTACTCATTTGTCTTTGTAGTTGGGAAAGAGTGCGATATGTGGGCCTGAATTTTGGGCCAGTGGATGCTCCTGCTGGGCCATTTGGGCAGGCTTTTGCCTGCCTTGAAATGGGGATGGAGCAGAAAACAGAATTTCAGCACCACTGCTTCAACGTTTGAGTCACTCTTTTAACTTAAATCCAAACAAAATTTGTTTGAGTTTCTCAGGGAGATGCCTGATCTGTAATGCTTGTGTAGATGCAAAACCTCCTTAGTAGTCCAGTACCTAGTGGAAGGGCTTTTCCAACTTCATGGGCTGGCAGGCTCCAAACCTAATTGACCTGAACTTTAAAAGATTTGATACCAAGGAATTGCTGGAAATATAAATGTGCCATTGTGTGTACCTGCAGCATACAACTGAACTAAAAGCTCCAAATGTTTCGGACTAGGCACACAGAAGTAGTTTGTTTTTAAAAACCCAATCGGCTCTCAGTAAGGTTGAGTCTGCAAGAGATGATTAATGCAGCCTTGTTTGATAGTTATCCTGCTGAAGGTGCTTTGCAGTGGGCATTGTGTGCTGCCTGTGTTATTCCTAGCTGCTCAGGCAACTGAGTAATTGTAAAAAGATTAGTGACAAAAATAGCAAGCTTGGCAGGTGAAACTTGTGAGTGAAATAATAGGTAAAAAAAAATAAAAATAATCTTCTTCTACTTCTATTTAGTGTGAACTTGTCATTATTTAGAATTTTTGGATACACTTTCTCTTTTAATCCAGAAGAGCTAATCCTTGACTGTTTCACTGCTAATGGAGCAACATTTACAAATCCTGTGTCTATTTAGTTGGGGTGGAATTTTACCAAATGTTAAGAGTTCATTGTAAATTGACCAAATAAAATAAAAAAAAGCCTATTGATTGCAGGACCCTGCATCCTTTGATGGTAAGTGTAGATGACGTAAGCTGTTGCCAGCTTCTCACAGTTAATTGCTTTTAAGGAATTGAAATTATATCTGCTGAAAGACGTCAAAAAAGAGAAACCAAATAGGATCTGATTGCTCTTTGTCTGTCCCATTGTTTCTTTCACTGCCTTTTTTGTTCCATGCAAAACATTGAACTCATTGATACCAATGATCCCACTTCAAGGGATGCCATGGCTTGCCATATAACATTCTAGGGGAAGGCAAGCTCTCCATGATTATGGAGACCTTTTGGACCAGTTGCATCAAAATGTTTCTGCTTCAGTTGGGAGTATCGCAATGTAGGGTGTAGAGAAGACAAGATATGCGGGGTGTTTCATCATTCCTGTTTTGCTCTTGCTAATGCCCTGGCTCCCTTGTGTTGGATTTCTATCATCTGGAAGGAAAGAGTCTTGGCCTTACAGCATGACATTGGTGCTGCAGACTGCATTTCTATTCCACAGGTAGGAGATCTCCCCCTCCGTTCCTCCATCTGATGGAGATTACTTTTAGAAAAGCTAATAGATGTGCTCAACATTCTTCCTGTCTAAAACAGTTTGGTCATAATGTGTCACTTTCCTCTCCTCTTCCCCCTTCTGTCTGTAAAATATCCGGTACGGGACTTGGTTGGACATGACCTGAAGGTTTTTTACAGGCTGTATACCACCCATCTTTCCTATCTCCAGCTTTAGCATGTGGAATTAATCTAGGACAAGTTGAAAACTCTCTCTGCTTCAGCTTTGCCCTAAAACTATAGGGCAATAGCCTACGATGGCGCTATAGATGATTTTAATATTGACTTTCTGTTCCTGAATATGTGTGGTGCTAGGAGTTGTTATTTTCTTACTCTTAACACAGTTTCATTTATACACGTTTGTTGAAATGCACACATGGTGGTTGCGGGTGGGGGGGGAACCCTTGCTTTTAAAGAATTTTCAAGCACTTTAAAATTACTTTTTTTATAAAATAAGGGGTTTCTCTTTCTATTTTCCTTCAAAATGTACACTGAAAAGTGCTGAACAGCAATTCTCACATTCTCTGTGTGGAAACTGTTCTGTACAAAAGACCTCATGTGTAGCAGTGTTGAAAATCTAATCGGGAATGCTTCATGGAGCTGCAAAATCATTGCTGGATAAAACATTTTAACAGGGAAGCAAAGCTGTAATTGCCAGAGAAGGTCATGCTTGCAAACACTGTGTTGATTGGGTGTGGCTTGGATGAATCCTGATGGTCCAGAAGGAAACCCAGTTATGCCCTAACCTGGTGGCCACTATTTTCTGTTCCAGTTTTCCTCTTGTGAAACATAGTCATTATGTGGCTAAAGATTGGAAGACAAAGCAGAAATTCTGATTACAGTCAACAAGCTCAGCATTCTGCACACTCAGGTCCCTGGTGTGATGATATTGTGTACAGCAGTGCCATTTTCCACTATCGACTTTGTGAGCAGGAGCCTTCCCTGACCTGGTCTATAAATAAAGTCCATGTTGCACACAAAGCTCAAAGTCCCCTTTAGATTTATTAACAGAGCAAGCAACAAAAAACAGCGTGCTGAGCTGCTCCTGGGGCTCCTCCCCAAGGACTGCACTGTTCAGATCTGAAGTCCTCTCTGCACACTAAGTGCTCTCAATTTATCCTCCTTGTGAGGAAGGGTAGCAAGACTTGCTTTGAAGAATCCCATAACCCTTTCCTGGAAGGAACTGTATCTCATACTGTCTCTTGGGGGAGGGGTTGTTGGTTCCTTTCATCACAGTCCTCAAAGCAGGCATACACTAAATGATTTTTATGGTATACTCTAACAAGGCAAATTCCTGCTGTTATGGTAGGGGAATTCAGAGTTGAAGGTCCTGTGACTTTCCAAGCCATCGTGTGTATGTCACGCATGTCACCGCATCAGGCTATCCCTGCAGTCCTGGCCTGGCAAAGCTGAGAACATAACAGAGGGCCGAACTGGTGGTGCTCCGCTGGCATCTGTCTGTCTTGGCATTTATTTTCCTGAAGCTTCTAAACATCTCATTTTGCTCTCCCCTGCTGTGAATGCCACCCCTGTGTGGTCTCGCAGTGATACTGAACTCCAGCTCTTGCTGTCATATTTTCCACTTTCCTGTAGTTCTGGTCTGTGTTTTTTTTAAGGTAGCATCTTGATGATCCTTGGCCTCCCCTGGCATAGCCAGGAAAGAAAACAGTAAGGCCATTATCCAGAGCCCCTTCAAACTGGTGCAGCTCTGGTGGTGGATATTCAGCATGTATCCTTATCCATGACCAAACTGACATCCATCAGTCCAGCGTGGCTCTACAGCATATGCGTACATGCAGAGTTTGACTTCACCTTGCAGCTGCTGTGCAGACATCAGGAATGGGGGAGAATGAGCATCAGTGAGAGTGCCATATGCCTGATAGAGATGGGAAGGATGGTGGCACCCTTGCATCATTTGTCAAAGCGGCTATGGCTGCAGCCCCATACTGTTTTCCTGTGTTTGGTGCCCATGGAGCAGCATTCCTGTTTTTTCCAGCTTTGGCTGCTGGGGAGGATGGCTGTCACTTCTTTGGCCATCCCCACTCCTGAGATGGCCATTGCCAGCAGGTTCATGCAAAGACAGCTGCCCTGACAACAGGGGGCTGGGGGTAGCTGCTTCTGAGTCTTTGCCAGCATCGTGGTAGGTTGAAGTGCATCCAGAAGGCAACTGGCACCTTGTCCAGAGCAGAGACCATGGCCTTTCCTCTTGGGAGCCGACTTGTGTGAAGGAGGAACAGCTGTGTTGCGCACCAGCTTTAATCTTGGTGGCTTTGGAAAACTTGGTGGCTTTCCAAAGTACAGCCTATTTCTGGGAGTTTAACCTTGTAATGGTGGAGGCCAGGCCCATCTCTCAGAGGAAGAGAAGAGACTTCTGACAAGCTGAGGAAGACAGAGGAGCTTTTCTTACAGGCTTTTTTTCCCTCCTGCTGCTTCATGAGTCATAGAGTCAGATCTGTGGTGAGGCCGTCCCTAGGAAGTGGCTTGGCCAGTTAACAAGCCAACACCTGAAAATGATGCTGTAAGGTAACAAATTTTCTCAGTTCCTTAAAGCAGATCTCCCCATGACAAGGCATTCCCCACTGTCAACCAGACTACTGACAGCAGCCAATAGGCATCCAGGCAGGTGGTAGCATCTGTGTTCACTTCTGCTGCTTGCAGGTTTTTGTATTTTATTTTGGACTATGGTTTAAGTGATGGAATCCGGATTTGGCACCATTTCCCAGCTCTGCCACAGCTTCTCAGGTGAAGCAAGTAATGTTTTCCTGCCACTGTTCCTTAACAGGACTCTTAATCAGTCTTTCATTAATCCTGACTGTTTTGTCTGATTAGCTTGCAAGCTATTGGGAGAACATTTTTTTTCTCCCATTAGCAGTGGACAGCTGTCTGTTTCTGCTCTGGCCCTGGGATATTGCTATAGGACCTGTATCATCAAAAATAACGTGGTATTTCCTCGTCCGTGTCTTTGCTGTTGCAGTCACACCCATGGTGGAAATACCGTCATTGACTTGTTGATCCATAATTTTAACTAAGTTTTGAATTCCAGCATGCGTAACAGGAGTGTTCAGAGAAGCAGTTTTGCAACATCTATGAGACTTACGCTTATTATAGGTTTAAGAGGAGCAAAACAAGATACATCCATGAAAAAGCAAACTTTCTTCATAGCAAAACTCAGTGGTTTAGGGATTTTTCACATTTCATCTAGTGTTTGTATTGTGTTTCTAAGCTTAGGCAAGTATAAACAAAATGCTTTTTATTTCTGAAGGTCTTTGCTTAAGAGACTCAGCGTGACAAGCTGAGAATATGTATATAGTTTTACCAGTAGTGGGGTTTTTTCCTGTGAGTTAGGGTTGTGAAGTGATTGTTTCATCCCTTTCATTAGAAAAATGAGCACTGTTCTTTTGGGCTGGTATTTTTCTCTGTATTTGGCTATGATACAGTCAGAGATGACCAGAGTTGTGAGCGATGAAATAAGTTTTTTGACAAGAGCTTCAAATTGCAATTCCAGTCCAAAGTGGCATGTGACTTTGGATGGAAATTACAGATATTTTTTAAAGTACCTCTTTAGGTGTTGGATATTGGTTTTGTTTGGTTTCACTGTAAAACTTACATATGGCTGTCTTCATGTGCTTCACTTCCCTGCCCCCGCCCCGCCCCCCCCCCCCCAAAAAAAAAAAAAAAAAAAAAGTGCCTTTGCTGTTCATACTGTGGATGCTTTCTCCTGGCTCCACTCACACTTCAGCAAGGAATGAGACATTATTTAGCAAATGTAGGTTTACTGTGGAACATCCAGATCTTTGAAGAGCTCTGACGTACTAGACTGTTCATCTCAGTATTTCATTGAGCGTATTTCTCCTGTCCTTGTGTTCATGCATGGCTGTGCATATGTCAAGCACAGTTTCATTTCACTTAATTCACTAGAGATTGTGCTATGAGCACCTGGTCCAGTTTTCCTCTGACTTTGTTGCATGACTTGGAGCAAACTGTAAAATCCCTGGGCTTTTTTTTTCCCTTTTGCCATCCTGAAAACTGGAGTAGTAATATTTTTAGAGAGTTTTTGAACTAAAAATTGCTGTAAGTTAATGGACATTGAATTAAATACCTGGCCAGCTGTGCCAGGTCACTGATCCTTGCACTGCCAGGGTTGCAGGGTGTTGCATTTGTGTTGGCTTCGTTACCAGTATGATGGAGATACCACTTCCTCAGATGTGGTTTGGAGGGAGTAGCTTTATAATACCTAGTCTTTGCATTGAATGGAGAGTCCAGAACTCATTAGTCGCATGTTTATTTTGCAGACTCGGAGAGGCCCACTAAAAGATCTGGAGGCCAGCAAACGAGGCTGCTTCCAGCTTATGTTTCTTGCCTTTTGGGCATGACAAGAGCAATGCCGTAGTCCTGCCCAGAAGGTTCACCATGGCTTAAAACTAGAGATGTCTGCTGGGGTTATGAGCTACTCAGCAGTGAGAGTTCCTGTACATCAATCAGATCTGTCTTTCCCTATAGATTTTGCACTTGTTGTAAGGAATGCTGTCTTTGCTGTACAGCTGTGGGAGTGAGAGCCGCAGAAACACTGTCTGGAAGGCATGGACATGTGGTCATGTAAGGAGAGGATAAGAAAGCATGGGGTCTTCTGGATGTACCTTCAGGCAAGAGGGAATTGGGGAGTTTTGCAGAGATGAGGACGGCTTTTCTTTGTTCTGATGCACCCTGAAATGCCATGTGGCATTGTTGTGCCCATTTTGTATTTGTTTCCAATGGCATGTCTCAAGGGCACGTGTTCTGCTGGTTGAAATCGTGCATCACGAAAAAGCTTGGATGCTACAGCCCAACAGTAGGTTCCTTTGCTGGGAGCCTGGCCTGGGTTCATCAAAACCTCAGTGCACACCAAGGAGCAGGATGTCCCTGCTGCTGCTTTTTCTTCTCCCTGACTCCCATGTCAGCTGTCTCCCGCAGCTGCCTGTGACCATGCAGCACTGGAGCCATCCCATCCATCTACCTTTTTTCCTTCCCTCCATTTGAGTGTGACACCAGAACAGGCAACACCAGCTGCCGAGAGCCCCCAGCACCCCCTCCTTTAACTCTCAGAGAAGGGCAGTCTCTCAGCCAATGTAATATGTACACTTTCATCCTTTCTCCATGTCTCGGGTCACACACACAATCTACTATTATTAAGAATATGGGCGTTAAATGAAGGTATGGGCTATCATCTTTCTGAAACTGCTGAATACCTGCTCTCTTTAAATTAGAGGCCTCTTTGAAAAATAGGTTGGTCTTCTGCTAATGTAGACTAAAGATCAGGCCTTCCGCCTCAGTCAACCCGGGTAGAGCTGTCGTGGGGACTTTCTGTTTCATGCGTTAGCTCAATGAGAACATAGTAATGCACTGGAAATTGTGTACATTTGTATAAAGTATGTGTTTGTGAAATATCATACCACACAAGCTCCTTGTAGCCGTAGGATGGGCTACCCACAACCCTCACTTGAGGCACTGCTCTTGCCCTCAAGTTGTGATGAAGATGCACGGCATCCTAGGCTTTCATAAACCTGTTGAGACTACACAGTTGACTAAATCTTCGTTGCGTTGTGCCCAAGTATGATTTTTAAGTATGAATTTTATAATGTGCTGTCACTGCCAAGAACACATGATCTTCTCATGTTGGATTTTTGCTGGTCATCAGAAACTGCTGCATGTCTCTAAGAGGTGAACATGGAAAAAGCAGGCTGGGTTAGCAATGAGCTGTGGTGTGTACTAGTTGAGATGTGTGTTGTTGGGTGGTCTCTAGGTTGTGTTTCCATACCAGTCTTACTGGTAGATGCTTCTTAAACCGTTTCACTTCAAGTTCTATCCTGGTGCAGCCTCTTCTCACCAGCCTTAGGTCACCTAGTTGTACTTCTTTTGTTCCAACTCTTCTCTACCTTCTCAACCTTTCCTTCCAGTGCAAGGTTTTTTAGTAATTTGGTGGGAAGCTGGATCTTCAAAAGCCTCTCCCAGGAGATGCTATAAGCTATATGCTCGTGCTGTACATGGGCTCAGGCCATGACATGCTTCCATTTGATCTGTTAGATGAGGCCTCCTGTGCAGAACAGAATAGCATACAGTGAAAGAAAAGGGCCAAGTCTTCTGTGCCACCATATCAGCATGACATCATTGATGTCCCCCTGGGAACCTCTGACAACACGATCATTTAATTCTTGTGAGTTTGCCTCATCTGAATTGTCCAAAAGAGATTTCAAGAGAGCATTTACGTGAAGCAGGCATAGCCTTGTCATCTGGCTCTGTCCCCTAGATTTCTCAGCATCCCTCTTAGCTCTATTTCCTATTTTCAAATTAGTAAAATCTGGGCTGAAAACTAAACCTCGCACTTCATTCTTTTTACCATTTTTGAAGTTAGCAAGATAAACAAGTGTTGTTTTACATAAAAACTAAGCCTTAGCAAAACAGACAGATTTATTGAATTACCTCATAGCAAAATGAGTGTGTTTCATTGTCACTTTTGTTTTGTTTTGTTTTACTTAGAAAGATATTATTTTTTTTAATCTATTGGTGCTATGGGGAAAATGCTGCATTGGCTATGAAATAGACAGAGGGCAGCACACACTGACTGCTCCAGTAACATGCACCAGTATATATTGTGCAAGAGCTCAAGGATCCTAGTTTTAGAATACATAATATATTAGAAGTTAAGCTGTTCCAAAAGCACACGCACACAAAAGACTTCTCTGAACCTTCATAAATTCTTATGCTTTAAATTAGAAATAAAATAGTCTCTTTTTCATTAGTGATGAAAATGATAGGTCTTAGCGGTGCCTAATATTCGTTCATTGCAAATAGTACCAAGTTTCTATGTATTCCCTGCATATATTTTATTGCTGTAATTTGTGGTTCTCCCAAGCAGAATAATATTTTTACTTGACTGGTTATACCAGTACAAGTTAAAGGTCTCAGATGTATTCCTTTAAAGTGACAGTTCATTCTAGCTAGGTCCCTTTGTATCAGTACCTATTCATTGAAAAAAAGTATAAAATAGAACGTCATCCTTCTTAGTCCCAGATTCAAATAGTGGGGAGCCAAATCCCAAACCCCATACAGTGCTCTGTATTCACACTTGGGCTCAGAGCACACATTAGTAGTAAGCTACTGTCCCTTAATGCATTTACCTGCATGCTTGGTTGAGTAGATGCACCCCAGCACCAGCCTATGGAGGGTTTGCTGGCACGGCAGCCTCAGCTGGTGGCAGGCTGGCTTGCCGCAGCCTTGCCAAGAGCACCACAGGGACTCTCGGCTTCATTTCTGCTCCTCACTCAGCTCTGCAAATCTGTGAGGGTCTTCTGCACTGTTTGGTAGGTAGTGATTACTGGGCGCTTGGCGTGGCAGGGAGACAAGTGAAACAGAGGCGAGGAAGATGCTTGTGCACAGCAGAGAGATTTGCTCAGCTGGGGTTTGAGGACACCCTAACATTCACCAGAACCAGCACATTTAATGTTACCTTCTGGTCTGTGCATCTCGAGGAGGCAGCGATGACTGTCTCTGCACTGCACAGGCGTGCACACAGTCTCTCCCATCTCCCCAGCACATCTGGAGCATGAACTGGGGAAAAGGCATGAGAGTATTTCACAATTCAGCAGGGCATGATCTCCTCTGAAACATCTGGCTCTCAGCTGAGATTTGTATTGACTCTTGAGTACTGAGAGTTGGAGCAAAAGAAAAGATGATTTAAATTAAGACTCCTAAGCAATTTTCTGCAATACTTGCTTTAACGGGTAGTAGATGGGATGTGCGTGTCAGTCTACTGCAGAATCGTTTCTTTAGAGTGATTGGGAATGTGCCTCAAAGTGTAAGCTATGCCAGTACCTTTCTGTAACACATGTGAACGTATGTGCGTGTGACACGCTTGGGTTAATTATTTAAATCTTTAAATCTTGGAAGTCACCCCTCTGCATATGATTGTGCGTATGTGCACACACATACAGCACACTTGCGTTAATTACTTAAACCTAAAAATGCTAGAAGTCGCGCCTTGATTCTTTTTTTTCTGCTTTTTTGTAAAATAGCAGATGTTGTTAAAATTTAGACCAGATTGTAAAATCTTGTTCCAAAGGACCAGTTCCTGAGGAAATCTGACGACTCCTTCCCCTGCTGTTCACTTGCTCTCCAGAGTGGTTGTAGTAAAATCCCACCTCTCCAGCTACTTTGTAGGTGTTCCCCCAATCCAGAGAGGAAAAAACAAATGTGTTGTTTTGGTGTCCAGCTTTGTGGAAATCCTTTTCTGATTTTGATGGGGCATTTTACTACAGCATTCAGTTGGAGACACTTACCCTTTAAGTACTACTGAGAGAGGCAATTGATGCAAAACCCTTCCATACCATTTTCTCAATAGTTAAAAAAGAAGCGGTGTTTTACCTACCAAAGTGTTATTAAAGGAAACTCAGCCATAGCAGCCAGTGTCAGCAATATGCCTTGCAATCGAACAAGAAATATGGTAGATACTCCAAGACATGAGATAACTCCCAAGGCTTATTGCAGAGCAAAGAGCTTTTCAAAAAATGTTTTCTCTGAAGAGTATCAGATTTCACTCACTTCTCACAGCACAGACATGCCTTGGCAATCATGATTAGCCTCATTTGGGCTTGTGAAATCCATTATTTTATAGCTAGTTTCACAGCTGGCAGGATGACAAACAGTTTATTCCTCTTTGGAGAGAAATCAGACCAAAAGACACAGAGCTTTAATTCTGCGTTCCCCCACCTAAGACATTTTTTCCTTCCTGCTTATTGCTTAAGGCAAGACACCTAGTGTTTGCCTTGATGGCTCTGTCAGGCTCTTGACATCCCAGATTTATCTCATGCCTGGATGAGGACAAATCTTTAATGAACTTCAGGGGTTTGTTCCTTTTAAAGTCAGGCGAGGAGGGTTTGCGATTCATCTGGCAAGGAAGACATAAAGAGCTATGCAAATAATAATTATTCTTAATTAGCTATATTTGCCTAGTTGCCAAGTAATCTTTCCATGTGTTTGACATCTCAGGGGGAAGAAGAAGTGGGGTGGTTTTGCGGGTCCGTTTACCTGACCCGATTCCACTCCCTTACAGGGGAAGTAAGGCCCAGACTCAAACTTGCTTACAAGAGCTCTCCAGGGTTAGATTTTACCAGGCAAGGTTATTTCTCAAACAGCTGTTCTGTTGTGGGGATTTTAATGTTTCTGTTGGTCCATGTCTCCATGCCCCTTCTCTGAGCACTCCTGGGTTGACCTGGCAGCACTGGGAATCAGGTCTAAGGAAGGTTCATTCCCTGGAAAGCCACGTTTAACAGCCCTGGAGAATCAAACCCTGCTGCCAGCACCTCCTTGTGCTCCTTTATGTGCACAGAAGCCTTTCCTGATGGAGGGGAGCAGCATCTTAGTACTCATTTTGTGTCCAAATCTTTTCCAGAGGGGCACCCTGGAATTAACATTCTTGGAAAATGCTCAGCTTTTTTTTTTTTTTTGGACCTGGAGCTGTAAGTAATGCATGGTAATGCCGGTCTCCCCTATAAAAGGAGCACAAAACCCAGGTGAGGTTTAATCCACACCTCCATTGGAGGGACCAGATCTCCACATAACTCTCTCGTCCTAACCATCAGGCTGTGTTGCAAAAGGCTGGTGGGTTTTCATCGGCAGCAAGAGCCGGCTACAGAAGCAGTGCTGCAGAGGGTCAGTCCTGCCGTGCTTGCCTCCCTTTCTGGATCTGCACTTTCACTTTTCCTGTCCTGTCCATGTCCCCGTCCCCGCTCCCCCCCCGCCCCCCCCCCCCCCCCCCCCCATTATTGGACAATGATGTCCAGGTGGCTAATTCTGCTGTAATGTAATGGCAGATCACTCATCTGCTGTTGTGCTGGAAACAATGAGGCCAACTGCCAAGGGAAGTTGGGCTGAATGACTTGCAGCCATAATTGAATTTCACGCAGTACTTGTATGCTCCTTCCCCCTCTTTTTGCTAACTCATCTTGCTGCTTCTTTTTAATTGACAAATTCTAAAGGAAAATGCGGGTGTACAACAAGTTGAGGGTTGCAGTGAACTGAGAAGTTACTACTGGTTTTTGTATAAACTACTGACAACAGGGGGATGTGCTACTGGCAGTAGGGTCATAGCAGAAGTCTGCAACGGTTCATTTTTCTGCTTGTGATGGTGGTGGGTAGTGGCCAGTGCTCTGACACTTTGACTAGCATAAACAACCTTTCTATTTCAAAAATTCAGGTTGCTTTATCTCAGGAATAGTGCTCCAAACATAAAATGTCATCTACAGAAGAGATTTATACACTTGAAAAAAATTAGATATTCCTTCTGAAGATGAACTTTGAATATAACAATACTTGCTCCTTTTTTTCCCAGTGTAGTATATTTCAGGGCTTATTAGACCTTAAATGAATTATCTTTACTTGAGCAAAAAATATTTACCTCTTGGAATAATACATTTAGAAATGCAGTGCAATCACATTCAGTATCTGCTGAAGCTGACGAAGTGTCTGCTTCTTCAGAGAAGCCAGTCACTGTGACTGCCACCTGGAATAATAACAAGAAGAGAGAAGCAAAGAAAGAATAGAAATTATTCACAGAATGTTGGGAAATCTGAATGTTTGCAGAACCGTTCAGAATCATCTCACTGATGATCTCTGCTCTGCACACCACGTCAGCTCTTGCAGGGCCGGGCATGTAGTAGGACTCTTACAGTTCGACCCTGAAACTCAGAATCCCAATGTTGTGGGGTTTGTGTTCGTTCCGCGCCCCCCTTAACAAAATATTTAAAGGCATAATTTTTGTGTACTTTATTACCTAAAATTTGGAAATGAGTTCATAATGTTTAAGCTCCTAGAAAATTGGCCTTGAGAGGATAGTGCTGTGGAAAAGCATTTGTTAATTTTGGGGTTTGGCAGAAACTCTGTGTGAGGGCTTGGGCCTCTGATGCCTGTCGTTCCTTATAGAAATGTCTAACAAAAATATGGCTTCCTCCCAAAATAGCCTAGAGTTTGATCTATAATACACAAGACAATTTTGTAGATAACGGTGACTTTTTTCATCTCTCAGAAACCTCTAGTGGACAAGAAGGGTTAATGTATATTAGTGGTTTCCTGGGTCCTGATGATTCACAGTTAGACTGACAAGGATTTTAACATTAATAATCCTTAGTATTATTTCAGTGAACATCTGTTAAATTTAGTTATTATGTATTAAAAAGCAGACTAAAACCACTGACATTTTAAGGAAGCCCAAATTAATGGTTTGAAAGGTTTCACGAATTTATCAGATGAGTGGAAATCTAAGCAGAAAATAAAAATCCACTTATGAAAAATGACAGCTTTGATTTCTGAAAATCTATAGATACCATATTTAAGGATCTAATTTAGGTTGTGGTTCGTGAAAGCATTTATGGATTATTGACATTTTCAATCTCTGTACTTCACAATGAAATCAATTAGGAAGCGATAATTTTTCGACGAGCGAGGGGAAGCAAGCAGCCGACTCAGTATGAGTGATAAAGCAAGCTCCGATTTATTACGGCGCAATTATGATATTTATACATTTCCAGTTAATTATGCCTACTAGTCATATGTTGATAGGCTAAGCTCTAACGGTTACGTCTTCGTACGGCCTCCTACTTGCGGTTTCTGTGGTTAGCTTGTCTCATAGCTTGGCTCCGTGTTCTACGTGACTTCCTCAGAGTTAGTTGCAACATCTTCTGCAAGCTCAGCATCGACCTTTTCCTTATCTTCCTTGTCCATTGTCCATTCTTGCAAGCTCAGTAAATTTTTCTCTGCGGCCTAGTCTGGTTCACTCCAAACTCATGTCAAGTGCTGTGTCACACAGCCCTTCCATGGATCCGTGGCCGTTTTCTCTCATCCATTCTGCAACAATTCCCCCTTTTTCTTTTTGGACAAGGAAGGATTGGGTAACACGTTCAAATAATTTTCGGATACAAGAAAGAATACAAGGTAACAAAAGCAACAGTAAACCAATAAGCAACAATACAGATAAACCCTGTTTTAACAAGTCTCTTAACCATCCATTTATGCCCAGAGAAGCAAACCAAGAATCTATGCCTGATGAACCTTCTTTGACATGATGCATACGATTTCTTAACTCCTCTAGCTGTCGATGAATACTTTGTGAATGATCAGAGAGATTTAGGCAACACATGCCTTCAAAATCCTGACATCCATGCCCATTTGCCAAAAGCAAAAAATCTATAGCAGCTCTATTTTGCAAGATTGCGTGGCGTAAGCTATCAACATCAGTGGCAAGACCTGATAAAATGTCTGTTGTAGAATTAAATTGTTTCACTGCCCAACAAGCTAGAGTCTTTATTTTAGCCCAATTCGCAGCTGCTGCGCCACCGGGAAGAAAAAATGAAAGAGCTACAGTTCCAGCCACTGTGCCAAGATTTACATTATCATTACAATCTGGCTTTAAGTCATGAAAACTGCGTTTTGCTCTACTCTCATTCGCTTGTCTACCAAGTCACGCATGGCGGGTGCAAACATGGTTAACTTGCCAATATAACAGGGTCCTCCCACAGGACGAAATGGTATGGCAGGCCACGCCCTGTCTCCACATATTAAAAAATATCCTTCTGGTAATAATTTCGCCGTAACACTTTCCACATCAAATTCACCGGCATATTTTGAGGTGTTCCAATGGCTAGAATTCCCTGATACATTCTGATATCCTAAGTAAAATTGTATTACATTGTCACGGTGCATGATGCGTTTCCATTCATCTCCAAACATGACAGCACCTGAGCCATTGACAGGTCGAAATAGGGGGCGAACTCTGGTACAATTAAGTTTTTGACTAACATTTACTAAAGGCCCAGCGGCTGGAAAAGAGCCCCATAGGTCTAATTCTTGCTGAGGTAAATGGATTGATTCATTTAGATGGTAAATCAACTGTTGTAAAAAATACGTATTTCTAATAAGTGTACTATTCCACCAGGTACAGTTATCACCAAAGCCAAAATTCATGTCATTATACTTCCAGTCTAACCAAGCCAAATATGATTGATTTATGGCTGTATAATTTACTCCCAAAGGTTCAAAATCAGGCCAATGTATATAAGGGTAACCAATTAGACACGTTCGGAAAGGATCACTTGCTTTCTGCAGGGAAAGACAAAAATCTGTAACTCCTGATTGATTTGCCCACGTAACCCACATGTTTTGTCTAGGCTCTATACTATGTAAAGCGAAAACAACGACAATATTCAATAGGCTAATTCCCAAAAACAATGCCATCATCCACGTTTGCAATGATGTTGTATGATATGAGACTCAAAACTTTTCTTAATAATGCGGACCCAAAAGATAAATTCGTTACGTAATTCTGCCAAAAATAATTGTTCAAAAGCCTCATAAGATTGTAATGCTTTGTTGATAACTGCAAAACTAGGAGCAGGTGTTTCAGTCAAAAGGGAATGTCCACCAAAGCCAAAACGTAGAATGTTATTTTGACAGGGTGGACATACCCAGGAACATAAAGTTTTTCGTCTAAACACTCCAACTCTTTTACAATATCCACAATAAAATGTAATTTTTGAATTACAAACAATTTTACATATAGGACAAAATTTTTCTAATTGTATTGGTCCTTGCCCAAAGAGGTCTTGCAAAGTATGCAAAATACGGGTAAAATGTAATAAAGACAATCTATCAGAGGGTAATTGATATTGTATCTCCCGAGGCAGCTGCCATAAAATGGGAAGAATAATATATGTCAGCTTTTCTACAAGTCGTTTTTCTTCATCTGGTCGTGGCAGCCGAAATAATCTGTCTCGATGCTGTGTCCATTTGACAATTTTTGCACCATAGGTGGCGCTCTCGACATTGACGACGTGTATGTCCAGGACGCCCACAACGAAAGCAAATAAAGTCTTTTCGAGGTGGTTTCTTGCTTGGCCGTTCATCTGATGTTTTTAAAGGAGCGAGGGCTGCAAAAGCTTGCTGCTGAGTTTTAACTAAATTGTCTCCTACCTCTTTAAGCGTTTCGACTAACAAAGCTTGAGGTCCTACAGGCACTCGGCTCATTCTTTCTAACATAGTTTCAACAGAAGCATCTAGAGGAAGGGTAACTAAAATGCCTTTTGTATAAGTGTTACAATTTTCTAATACACACTGCCTCAATAATGGTCCCTTCATAAAATCCGCTATATCTGCGCGATTGATTGCATCAGTGACTCTGTCTACAAAAGAGGCAAAAGACTCATCCCTGCTTTGTTTAACTGACATATATGAAGGTGTAGTAGGGGTTGTTCTCACTTTTTGTAATGCTTCACGCGCCAGTTTCATAGATTCTAACAGTACATCAGGACCAGTTTGCATCTGCATTTCTATTGAGGCAAAAGGTCCAGACCCCATCAATTGTTCTACGGTTACTCCTGCTAATCGGTCACGCGACGCATGTACAGATAGTTCACAAAGCCTTTGCCAATGAGCCTGCCACAACAATTGCTGTGATTGTTTCAAAATAAGTCTCATAATATTTTTTATATCTTCCGGACACAATATTCCACTTCCCCAAATATAGTTTAACATTTGTCGGGTAGGTTCACCATGTAAACCTGAGTCATTAACTGTACTTCGCAGTTGATTTAAAATTTTCCAATCTAAAGTATGATGTTCTCCTGTCATTACTCCTGCATTATCGATAGTGTAGATCACAGGATAAGCTTGACAATTAATTTGAGTTACAGCATCAAAATCTTTCTGCTCCATTGCCTCTCGGAGTATTTTGTCCCAGTCGACCCGAACCAACTGTGAATGCGGGGGTGAGTTAACCGGTTTACTAAATGTTTTATCTTTCAACTGTCCCCTTGTTGCCTTTCCCTCGAGCTCAATGAACTCCTCCTCTAATTTAACATTTTGTGCGCCATCCAGCACCTGATCTTGCAACGGTGCCGAAGGACAAACTTCTTTCTCTGTGTGAGGAGGAGGAGGTGGTTGATTTGAGGGCTGACGAACAACAGGGACAGGAATTCCTGAAGCAGGAGGACTGAAGTAATCTCCTCCTGCTGTAAAACGCCCCGCTGTTGAGTCAGTTTTTTCGAGCCGATTAGAGGCAGCTGCAGCCATCTGTTTTTCAACTTTGTAACGTTTTAAACAGTTAATGACCTCTCTCCAAGATTTCATTAACTTTTTAGCAACTTTATCATCATCAATCACCAAATCCCATAAACAGTCCCCATAATTACGCCATTCTTCTATTTCAAACATACTTTCAGGATCTTTAAAGTAACCTTTTGCTTTGCCTAACGTAATTAGCCCAGATAAATCTTTTAAAGGGCTTACCCCCCGCTTTTCTAAAAAGCGTTGTAAAAGAGCGAGTGCTACCTCTTTTTCCATAGCGCGCTTTTTAAAGAATTCTTCCCTGATTAAGAGAATTCTTCTCCTTGATTAAGATGCAGCCTTTTTCCCCTGGGTAGCCTCTGACGGACGGCGAACCTTTCCCTTGATTAACGTGGTTCAAGCACGGATCGAGATACGATGCCAGCATCAGTCGATCTTTGCTCCCTGGTCGCTGCTACCAGTGCTTCTCCGTCCTCGCTGTCCGGTGAAGAACAGGGATTGGGGGTCCCTGTTCGGGCGCCACTTTCGACGAGCGAGGGGAAGCAAGCAGCCGACTCAGTATGAGTGATAAAGCAAGCTCCGATTTATTACGGCGCAATTATGATATTTATACATTTCCAGTTAATTATGCCTACTAGTCATATGTTGATAGGCTAAGCTCTAACGGTTACGTCTTCGTACGGCCTCCTACTTGCGGTTTCTGTGGTTAGCTTGTCTCATAGCTTGGCTCCGTGTTCTACGTGACTTCCTCAGAGTTAGTTGCAACATCTTCTGCAAGCTCAGCATCGACCTTTTCCTTATCTTCCTTGTCCATTGTCCATTCTTGCAAGCTCAGTAAATTTTTCTCTGCGGCCTAGTCTGGTTCACTCCAAACTCATGTCAAGTGCTGTGTCACACAGCCCTTCCATGGATCCGTGGCCGTTTTCTCTCATCCATTCTGCAACAATAATTTTGAGAGTGTGTTACATGAAGTTGTTCTAAGGCAAGGTACTTGTAGAGCACCTTCATTCACTGATGCCTGGGTATTATATGAAAAATGTAATTTGGAAACAGTGTAAGTGAGATTATTCATCCCTTTTATTAAATAAAGGATTAGCACTTCATTTGCTGTAAAAGGCAAGCATTTCTCCTGTGCAATAAATCAAGATTATTTTTTTTTTCCCCAGCCATATGGGGGGGAGTACAATGTGCACACACAGGTACATACAGTTAATAAGAGGGAAGTACTCTGTTCACTGCAAAAGTTAATACTGTTACAGCCTAAGTGGGTCCCACCATTATAATCATTTGAACCTAAACAAACTTTAAAACTCTGCTTGCAGAATAGTTTTGTTCTGGTGGAGAACTGCAATGGAGAGGCTCAAATTTGTGTGTGGTTCTTTCGTAACAGAAATTGGCAGCTGTGAGAAAATTAATTTGTGGCAATATAATTGATAAGAATAATGTCTTCATTCCTCTGACTGGAGTATGAAAATCTAAGTGCTTTACATTCAAATGTCAGTTTTTACCTGACTACAAAGCCAGGCAATGTTAATAGGGTCTGTTTCCCATTTAAATCCATGTGTGTCTTTGCCAGTACCACGAGTGAAGATCCCCCAGGTCAAGCAGTGGTGGGGCACCAAGTGCAATCTGCGGTGTGTTTCTTTATTGTACCTTGCTCTGAAAAGGAAGGGAAATGAGTTCTAGAAAAGTTGTCATGTTGAGTGGGGAAAAAAAAAATTAAAATGATAGTAAAGTGGGATTAGGTGGCTAAAGTGGGAAGGTAGAAATAGTATGTATTGGCAAAGTAGCCTTAGAAAACTTAGTTCTTCTATTCTCTGTGCTTGCTCCTGAGCCAAGACCCAAGAGGGCTTCCCCTGTTGCATGTTAAAGCTTTTCACATTAAAAACTCATTTTATGAGAGCTTCACTGGGGCTAATGGGGTGGGAGCCGAGTTTCTGACTTGGGGGCAGCTTGATGTGGTGGATGGGGACAGAGGCTGGTTGCTGTGTCTTCTGTAGCAAGGACAGTTGCAATGAAAGGACTGAGACCAAAGACCACTGTATTGCTGTTGGTTTTCCTTTGCTTACAGGCAAATGTCATCTGACCTTCTGCTGGCTACAGCTTGCTGCAGTGGATGTAACTGTTCCCATTATTATTAGGGCATTCAGGGTCCAGCAACCACCCACCTGCACGACAGTGTGACCCCAGGCTTTCCTAGAAGGAGCAGGTGGATGAGAGAAATGGTGGCATGTGCTTTGGTTTGCATCTGTGCTGCATGGACTAAGTGCTAGGCTTGGCAATGTGGTCTCTTTTGTCATTTTAATTATGTGTCAGGAGAAGAAAATGAAACAGAGAGGGGTACTTCTGCAGTGTTTTGAATTTTAGGTTGCCAAAAGAGCTTGTGTCATATAAATGCTGAGCTAGCTCTCTAACTGTTCTTCTGGCAAACTGTATGTGGGGGTTTGAGTGTTTTAAGAGCATTTCCATATTGTTTCTATTTTAATGGGGCTTTGAGCAACCTGGTCAAGTGGAAGGTGGCCCTGCACATAGCAGGGAGGTTCGAACCAGATGATCTTTAAGGTCCCTTCCAACCCAAACCATCCTATGATTATACAATTCTCACTCCCTGGGTTTAAATATATTTATTTTACATCTGCTGCTGCAGAGTTCAGCTTTCCTTCAACTCTATTTCCCTATCAGGATCTGTCTGTGTAGCACCTGCACTTCTAGATGGGAGAGCGCTATGGGTTTGAAAAGTGTACAGGTGTGGTCCTCTTCAGCATTGCTAGCTGAGTGCTAGGATGAGGAACCAGAGGGACGAGTGAGAAGCTGATGACCCTCCTTCAGTATCTGTGCCCCACTCTCATCATCTGTCAACTGCTGCATTTCCTCAAGGACCTTAACCACTTTCCTAAATTTTAGATGTTGAGAAGAGAAACTGCTCAGGACCTCATGTGCCTTGTTACTGTTAGCATGACTGGGAATACATCCTGCCCAACAGCAGATTTTCCTACACCCTAGAGGACAGAGTTTCTTTAGCACTGACTGCGGGGTCCTGTCGTCAATGATCTGCCACGCTGGACATGCTGGGAATCTGATGCCTCCCTCGCCTGTATATTGCCTAGTTGGCTAGACTGCTGCTTTTTGTTTTGATAACTAAAAGGAAGTCTGTTATCGATACGTGCTTTGGAGCCCTGAATTTTGAACACATCTCTTGTTTACTGTAACCTTCTTTTAGTAGAGGAACACAGAGGCTTCAGCACCCAACCATGTCTTCAAAAAAGAAGAGTGCCTTCATCTCCAAGCAAGCTCTACATGGGTACACTTTGGGGTGCCTTGCTAGGTTTGCAGCTTCCCTAACATGTTCCTGTTCAACCTAAAACCCACACATGGGGGGGGTGGGGGTGGGTGTTGGGGAGAAACGTGTAAACTGGGAGAGCTCTCTGTGTATGCTACAGGGAAGCCCTCAAGTCAGAGGTTGAGAGAGTTGTGGGTGCTTTGCTTTTCGCAAAGAAGCTTGCAGTCTAAGGATTAGAGAAAGAAAGAAAAGGCTGTAGGTCTGAGACCATCCTTGTGTGAGAAGCCCTGCCACAAGGCATCTTCAAGACTTCGTTTCATCATTAGAGGGAGCTGAATGCTGGAGTCCAGAACAACAGGGCTCAGGGCCAAACAGTGTCAGCTCAGCAAGATGGTCACCATCTTGCACCATGAGTCATCTGTCAGGACAGGGTGCAAGGCCAGTGCTGTGCCTTCTGGGGATGTTTCTCCCTAGTTGGTTCCCTAGTGCTATGACTGCTTTTCAGCTTCATCTCCCCATGCATCTGGTCAGGCTGGTTGGGGGAGGCGAGATGCAGTAGTTAGCCAAGACTGGCAAGAATTACCCTCAGCGTGGCTGAGATGCTGCCTCTTGAGCTACTAAGATTAGCCTCAAAAGCCTGTTTTCTTAGTCTTATTTTGTAATTAACTATGTGTTTAATGCTGATTCTCTGTATATTAAATCAGTTTGACCTGTGAAGGACAGGAACAGAGATGTCACTTATTCTGCTATTAAATACGTCCTGAAGAATAACCAGCTGGCAAAGTACAAGGCACAACCTTTTACTTACTTCTGTAGTTGCCTTTTGAAATCCCCCCATATTCCATTTTTTTCCAGGAGTTTTGTGCTCCTGCTGTGGGTTTGAAGCATTGCCAGGGAGAGAGCTCTCTACAGGACTCTGCCACTGCATACTTGTGTCTTAAATCGTTGAGTGCACCTCAACAACGCAGTGGTAAGAAAATGAGCAGTTAATGTTGCTCAAGTGTTAATTGTGCCAGAAATTAAGAATGTATTTTCAGAGCCCCAACCCAGCAGTACTAAGAGCATTCAATTAATGTGTTTGTGTGATTTCCCTGAATGTGTGGAAGGAATCTGCCTGATCACTTGGCTCCAGGCGTAGCACGCACAGGCTGTAGCAGCCGGTGATTGCACATTAAGCTTGGTTTTTCTTCCATCCGAAGAAATCAGAGAAAATCAGGGTATGTGGAAAGTCTTGTCTGTAAGTCCCCTCAGACTAGGCAGGTGGTCCTTTGGGCCTCTGGTGCTGTTGAAGCCAGTGGCACTGCCCTGCAAACGGAGTAGGAAATCGAGGTGAAATACCCTTGCTCTACTACAATGCATTAATAGCTGGAGCAGAAGATCTCACTGAAAGAGAAATAACTGTGTATGCTTAATTTTTCTGTACCTCCCTGTAGGGAAGGTAAGGTGCCTCCTGTGCTATAAGCAGTATTTAAATTCTGTGGACAGGCACAGGCATTGCAGAGACGTTAAATTATCTGTAATTGGGCAAAATGTTAAATATTCTTCCAATACTTTATGAAGAGAGTTTTGCAGTGAATATTTCTCTGCTATGGAGAAATAGTGTGAAATCGGGACAATGGACATTGATCGTGATTGTATATGTCTGCTCAAGGAATGTGGGTATGGTGACCGGTCATGGGTGTGGTGTCTGGTCACATAGGCACACAGCTTTGAGGAGACACCTACCCTTCTTCGTCTAACAAAGGGGCTATTTATAAAAAGGATGAGAAAAGGATGAGAGACATTCCAATGTTATCTAGAGGAAGGGAGTGCTAAGTCTCCTTGCTGGAGAAGATCAGATGGTCACAAGGACCTACAAACCTGCAAGACCAACACATTCCAGGCAAAGGACTGATAAGCTAATTAACATACGAAGCGAGAGGAAGCAGGTTTAGGTAACGAATATGTATAGGCATTAATTGAATATTCATTTGTTTTATTGTGTAAATGTGAGATGGGGCATGCACACTTGTGGAGGAGCGATCCCCCATGCACCTGCGCGCAATAAACATACCTGCTTTATAACTTTTGAGTTACAGAGTTTAATAGCGTACCTCACCTCATGGTGTACTTTTCACCTTTTGCCTGGTATGTGATGGTCTTGCAAGTCTGCAGTGTTCTTATCGGTCCGAGTGACGTGCGGAATTAGACTCTATAACTCGAAAGTTATAAAGTAGGTATGTTTATTGCGCGCAGATGCACGGGGGATCGCTCCTCCACAAGCGTGCATACCCAAAGTGACGAACCATCTCACATTTATACAATGAACAAATGAATATTCAATTAACGCCTATACATATTCGTTACCTAAACCCCGCTTCGTATGTTAATTAGCTTATCAGTCCGTTTCCTGGAATGTGGTGGTCTTGCAGGTTTGTAGGTGATTCATGTCCTTGTGACCACCCAATCTTTTCCAGCAAGGAGACTTAGCACTCCCTCCCTCTAGATAGCATTTGAATGTCTCTCATCTTTTCTTATTCTCTTTTAAATAGCCCCTTTGTTAGAGGAAGAAGGGCAGGCGTCTCCCCGTCTCCCCTTTGTTAGAGGGGCAGGCGTCTCCCCAAAACTGTAGTTGTCACCGCACCCATGACTAGTCACCATACCCACATTCCTTAAGCAGACACATACAATCACAATCCATGTCCATTATCCCCATTTCACATTATTTCTCCATATCACGAGCTAATGGATGTCCTTGTCGACCATCTGGTCCTTCTGCTTGTTTCTTTTACTCGCTCCCTCTAGATAACTTATAAACAGGCCCCTTGTCAGAGAAAGTTAGAGAAACGGACTCCTTCTTTCGCTAGCTCTTTCATTAATTATTTCTTTCAAACTATGGTTCCATGACCTGATTACTAGACCTACATTCTTTGCGTAAATATATTTACCCGTAACTGATTGTCCCCATTCCATACCATTTCTTTATATCACTATTATTAAAGTTCACGATTTCTTGGCCGGTAGCTCCGAGTTGTTTCATTCGGTTGCTCTCAGTCCTTGGCCTTGGTACAGGGCTGTACAGAAGATTCCACAGCAGCTTGTGTTGTGCAACTGCTAGTTCCACTAAAATATATTTCTTATTCGTCTATAGTTCTATGAAAATGATTTTATAAAATCAAATAAGGTTAATAAATTCTAACCATTAGCAAATCTGTAACACGGGGACCCGGCTCCTACCGCCCGGGACCCAGCCGCGGCGGGGCGGGGCAGGCGTGCTGCGACCCGTGCTCGGCGGGACCCGCTCGGCCAGGGCTGCCGCCTCCCGCCGGGCCGGCCGGGTGCACGCGGGGCCAGCCGGGAGCAGCAGGCGCGGGCGCGCCGCGGGGCACGCTGGGAAGTGGAGTTTCCCAGCGACAGGGCCCATTGTGCCGTCAGCGCTGGGGAACAAACTGTCTCCTGTGAAGCTGCAGGTGAGGTTTGGGTGGGGCACGACGGGCCAGTCAGGTGTCACCCGAGCAGCGGGCAGTGCCGGCTGTCACCCGAGCAGCGGGCGGTGCGGGCTCCAACATGGGGAGCAGGCACTGCAAGGTGGCACCGGCTTCCCCAGTGATTGAGGGAAAAGCGGAGCTGCCGGGCCCGGTGGGGCACGGCGATGGGCTGGGCCTCCAGGGAGGCAGCGCAGGCTGGGCGGTCCCTGGCTGCTGCCGCCGGTGGTGGGTGAAGCCAAGGCGGCGCAGGCGCAGGGCGGCCGTGGCGTACGGCAGCAGGCAGAGCAGGCTGGCGGCGGGCAAGGAGAAAGTGAGGGGCGGCGGGGGCCGGGGCGGGCCGCGCCGGGCCGGCGGTGCCGTGGGTCCGCCGGGTTCGGTTTGGCGGTTTTCCCTCCCCCTGACCTCCCCCACACCCTTTTTTGGGGTTTTTTGGTCTCATGTTACTTATTTCCCCGGCCGCGGCGTCGGCGGCGTATGTGAAAGTCCTGGGGAGGGGAAAGTGTCCTGGAGCGGTTCGGGCTTCCATTTTGGAATTCTGCCAATAATGGGTCCTTCTTTCCCCACCTGGAGGCCGAGGCGCGGCGCGGCACGGCACGGCGGGGGGCCGGAGGGCGGGCTGCGGGCTGGGGAAACAGGCAGTTGACCGAACTGCCTGGGGCTCGCTTGCCTGGGGGCTTCACCCTGCTGGAGCACAAACGATTCAGCTCGGAAGACCTAGCCGAACTCAAGCGAACGGCTTATCCGACTAGCTTTTCTGGGGTGAAGTGGGTGTGATTGAAAAATGAGTTGTAGGTTGCTTCTCCCCTTAGTTCACAGTGACTGCGCTGCTTGTATTAACATGGCATTTGTCTGTAAGGACTGTAATTTTCCTTCTCAAAGGCTTTCACAGAGTGGGAGGTCTTACTGTCAGGTGTTGATGTTTCACTTAACAGTCAGATTTCATTGCCCTTTACTCATTTTTCCTCAATGCTCTTAGTTAGAACCCTAAAAAACCCCACCCCAAGAAACTTCTTTTCATCTTTTAGTTGCCGGATGGAGTATCAAGTCGTTTCCCAGCAACTCTTAGCTGTGTACAAAAGTTGAACGTTTGCAGCTCTGAGCCTCTTGTCGTAAACTCATCACATTAGATCTTACTTTAGCCTTTTTTTGGGACGTGTTTTGATTTCTATTTTTCTTCCCCCCGGGGCGACAAACTCATTGAAGAGCGTTTCTCTTGTCCTTACACTTGGTCTTTTTACCCAGTGGAGTTGGGGCTGGGGGGTTGACATCATTCTCACAGAAGGCATGTTCTGTTTGGATTTCAGATTATTATTATTTTTCACAGGTGAAGGAGTATCAGCAGAAGAAGAGCCCTGGAGCAGCTGCAGAAAGTAAGGAAAACCACAAAACTAAAGGAGACGGTCGACCTGAGACTCCCCTGGGCGATGACCAGCAGCCTCCAGAGAACGTGAGTGCCTCGGTCTTTGTCCCCGCTCATTTGCTACCTCCTTGTTCTTTGGTTTTCTGAACAACGTGACTAGAGCCGGGAAATGGTTATGCGGGTGTAATAGATGACTGGCGCAGCTGCCTGTATCGCCAGCACGCGAAGCGTGCCACAATAGTTAGCAGCTACCGCTGCTGGAAGGTGCACACTAGAGTTCAGGGTACGTGCCAAAGCCGCGTCTGATCATGCGGTGCTGTCACGCAGCCCTGGGTGTGCCCAGAGCTGCTGCTTTGAGTTGCGTGCTCCTGGCCAGCTGGAGGATGCCGGTTTCTTTGGCTACCTTCGATTGACACTTTCTCTCTGTCCTTTTCTGAGCCGTTTCCCCTTTTCTTTCACCTCCTTCAGATTCTGAAGGTGCCGGTGTCGGACCTGAAGCGCTCCAATGGGGTAGCCATACCCTCATTGGACAGGAGGAAGGTGAGGCAGTGCTCGTGTCCCTCGCAGTGACTCGCTCTCCCTACTGCATGCTTCAGGTTCTGTTTGCACTGGCCTCGATTTCTTGGGTGGAGCCTTGTCCTGACATAGCCCCTGTCAGTTGCTTGAGTTTTGTTGCTGTTTTTATTATCATGGAGCTAGTTGATACCATGCGTTGCCATTGCTCGTAAAGTGCTTGCGCCCTTCTGGTTTGTGTCGAACTGAACGTGTGAAAAAGTGAACCTTGTCAAAACCTCTTCCGCGAGACAGCTGAGCTTTGAGGAAAAGGAGGAGTGTGGGGTGAGGCGATAAACTAACTGAACTGCTGAGGGCAAGTGCAGTAGGGAGAGGCAGTGTTTTCTTAGTCTGTATTTCTCCCGCTGTGCGTGTCATTGCTGTATTCCCTAGGGCCTTGCTTCTGAAGGGCATGACTCTGCTGATCTCCAGGCAAGCAGCTGCCCTGAGGAAGCTGTCTAGTTATTCCTGCCAACCCATTTTACAACAGGCGATGAAACTTGCGCAGGGGATGTACAGTCTGGCAAGTTCCAGTACTGGCTTTAAATAGGTTTAGGCAGGAAGTCGGATCCTTTGAGTCAAACGTTTACAGGCTTTAGCATCTTCATGTTGCCAGGCTTCTGAAGAGGAAACGGCAGGAACTATGCCAATAAGCAATAGAAACGTGTTCAGGCACAAACATAAACCCCCAGCCTTTTTAAAACAATTCTTTTCAGGCAGTTTATTTAAATGGAAGGCTTGATCAAATTGTGATAGAAGCTCAGGGAAGTCAAATTTGGTAGCCCAGAATTGTCTTCCGCTGTTGCTGTGGCAAAGCTCTGATTTTCATTCCACTTGCATCATTTTGGTAGCTTATTTTCCTACCATTGTTTCAGTTCAGTTGTCATAAAGTAACTCCTGTTTACTACATATCCGTGCGTCTCTTATCAATAAACGTAACTATAGTAATCACCAGGGGTACCAGTTAGATGCAGTGAAACCTGCAAGATGGAATGGAGTTCACTCTGATTTGCCTTTGTATTCCTTTTGTCCTGTTAATTCTCTTGATATTTGATGTGGAGCTTTAAGCAGTCAGCTCAAGAAAACACTCCTGGATCTCAGCGGTGTCTGCAGTCATCCTACTGAACAATATGATATTTAAGCATTGAGAAGCAAAAAATCCTGGTTTAGAACGTAAACTTTCAGCAGTGGGAAGAAAAGCTGAGTGGGATGAACGAACAGCATGTATTCATGGAAAGATGTATTCTTGATGTAGTGGAAAAGAATGGGAAATCAACCTGCATCATTGACATTAGCTTGTCGCAGAGGGAGTCTGCATCTCTCCTTACCCAGAAAAGGATGTTTTCTCTGTGTGGTACTTTGGAGTGGAAGGTGCTATAAGGAGTATTATTATGACAGTCAGTTCTTACTTAGTAGTGACTTGTTGCCTTGGGGAATAAAACTGGCTGACTTGACTGCTTTGCTTGTAGTCTACATCATATGTGAATGGAGAAAGTGCTGTTTCTTCCACAAATATTAAGGAAATGGAAGGAGGTTGTTCTCAGTGTCCCCGTCGTGTCCCGTCCCCGCCCCCCCCCCCCCCCCCCCGCCCCCTTTCTTATTTGCTACTGTTGATAACTTACTGGGACTCTGCTTTCGGCAGTGTTAGCGAGACCTAATTGAATGCACAGCTCTCGTTCATTGCTGTCTAGTGCTATGATCGGGTAGTTGTGATCAACACTGGGAGGCAGGTATCGGAGGTGTTTCCAGTTCGGGGACTGGGGATAATCTGGCTTCCGTGCAACTGCCATTCTTATTTCTGAGTCACTGTTAGGTCAAAATGAAGCCTTGGCAGAATGGATAAAATGTGTTGATGTCTCAGCTGCTTTTGTTGAAACGGTAGATTTTTGTTTTGTTTGGAGAATCTGATTATCACAGTTTGATAGGATTTATTTTGCTGTCCTTTTTAAGTACTGCTTTTTTCCTCCCCTCCTCCTCTTCTGCTCCTTCCTTTTTCTCCTGTCTGCATGTGCCATCTAAAGGTGCATTACCTACGGACAACAAATCTCCAAATACTTCACCGCTAAGATGGAAATTGGCTAGGACAGAATTACCCCTTTTCTTTGTATCTGGCTTCAGCTCTCCCATACCACCTCCTGCAGAAGTCTGCCAACACAAGTGCGGCTCCGCGTGACTTAAGGCCAGCTCTTCAGTGGAATAAAGGTCTGAGGTCTCAGTTCAAGGGAAAGACTACGTTTTTGTTTGGGGGGTTTGGTTGTTGTTTTTTTTTTTATTGGTGGTGTTTTTTAAAAAAACCCAGCATTTCTGGCGATCACCCCAATACACCAGGATTACTGCCATCAGTTGCACAGATGTGAGGATGCGAGTTTAACTGAAGCTGGTAGATGCTCAGATGTAGACATGGAGGGGTTTCAGCAGCGGTGTTGGAGAACAAATGTGGCAATCTACTGAGCGATGAAAAAGATGCCTGGCATGTAAAGTACATTAGTCAAGGCAGCTCCAGATCTCTTATTTTTAATAGCTAAGATGAACTTCCTAGTCCTCTACAGAAAGGACAGTGGAAATTCTGTTTGCGTGAATTGGGCATGTATCCTACTTTGTTGAAGTGAAAATGTGTTTCAGATGTGTGAGAGTATTTTCTCTTGGTACTGGTGCATCGCTTTTCCTCCACAGAAAGAGCAGAGCCAGGAGGCAGTGGATCAGCTGGAGAAGGTAAAGTGTGTCCTGGTTTTGGATAGGCAGAAAAATAGTATCTCTTTCTTGGCGGCATAGAGAGTATAGTGGGCTGTGGCACAGGCACGTGTGGTCTTGTCTTATGTTAGATTCAGTTTCATTGTAGCGTAGGGTTGAATAATTTGACTTCATGAGTTAGGCCTGCCTGGCAGGTAGCGTTCTTATTTTGACACAAGCGAACGTTTAAATACTCAAGTATTAGAGGAGTGTGGTGGAGGCAGGAGAATACAAGTCCTTGCCAGCAGCTTGCTTCCAAGCACTACCGTATTTATGCTAGCGGTGATTGTGCTATGCTGTTACTGCCAATCTAGGGTGGATAAATTGTGAAGGCGTTCAAATAACGCAAGGCTGAAGTACGTCTTTAAAAGGACTGCTGCAAGTACTACCAATGTATCACTGCTTTTTTAGTTTGACACAAAACAAGGGTTACCCATCTACCTTTTTGTGCTAAATAGGCATCATTTCTTTATACAGGAAAAGGAGTTGGAAAAGGAATTTTCTGAAGAGCAAGCCGCGCTGAGGGAAAAGCTACAGGTAAGGCAGAGCCTCCTTTACAGTAACACTACCTGCCTTCTGCTGTTCTCTGGATTACTGACCATTCACAGTCTTTACTCGGGAAGCCACGAGCGCGTTCCTTCAGGAAAACTGGGAGCCAGCCAGACTGTACTTAACTGCACGAGCTCTTTCCCTTTACTGAGTTAGCCTTTTGTGGCAACAGTGACGTTGCAATTACAAGCAAAGAAGTTTTGTGCTGAGCCGATTTTCCTTTCCCGAAGGTTCCTAACAAGACTATTGGAATTCTAGCTTCTGAGAAGTCTGAGTTGCAGGCGGCACTTGCACCTACTCAGCAAGCTGCACGGAAGAAATCGGGTAACTGACTGTGAGCACTCCAGCTCAAGCTGTTGGTCAAAGTGTGAATTTCAAGTCAGAGGCATGACAGTTGCTGGCAGCCAGCTCACAGCAGTGGCCGACTCCTCGGTGGGCAATACTTGGCACCATCGCTGCCTCTGTCGCCAGAGCTGCCCCCAAGTGGGAGCATGTTGATCCCATGGCAGTTGAGGTTCTTTTGTGCATCGCTAAAGCCTTGTCAGCCCTGTTCAGCCCCGGCGACTACCCCAGGCTGTTCCTTTCTGACTTTCTTCTGATCCTTTTAAAACTTAGTTCCCTTTTCGCCACCCTCCCTCCCACACAGCTATCGCGTAAAGGTAGGTTTTACCCGAGCCCTTCATTCTGAACCAAGTTTGAGTAACTTCTCCTATTAGAAAGAAAGATCCCAACCAACATATTGCCTACTCTGCAGAGGAAGTTTCGTCATCTCCCTCAAAGTGAGGATGGTAGTTACAGAGAGCTTTACTGCCCAGAGCTGCTAGTGAACCACCTGTAGAGCCGGGGGCGGAACCAGGTCTACTGACTTACAAAGCTCTGTGCTGCCTTAAGAGCCTGTAGACAAAGTAGAAAGTGCTGTTTAGCCAGTTCCAAAAAGCTCTTTGTGGTCCAGCCTCAACTCACTCTGTCCTGACTTGTTCAGGAGAAGCCGAGAGCTTTGCTGCTCGTTTATGTTCATCGCGCGAGAGGGAATTGGAGCTGGAACGTACTTTGGCCTCCGTCTCTCTGCAGCAGAAACAGGCAGAGAAGGTAAGAGTCACCTCTGCTTATGCTTCACCAGCAGCTCTGCCTTTGGCTATTTGCTTGTCAGTACACTAATGTTTGCATTCTGTAGTCCCTGCTCGGAGAAGAGGCAGAAATTAACATTCTGAATTGTTAATTAACCTTGTAAAGCCCTGTGTTCTCCATGGTCAAGGCAAACTTCATTCAGGTTTCTGTGACCACTAATCATATGGTCCAGTTGCTGTCTTCAGATCCGGCACCTTACTTCATTAGTCTTGCCAGCTCCACGCAACAGAAGCGCCACCGAGACCTTGTCTCAGGAGGGTCTCCGTCAGGCACACACTTCAGTATTGATATTCATCCAGAAGTCTGCAGAAATGACCTCGCGTTCAGTTAGTAGCATCGCGTTTGAAAAGGCTGAGCAGATTTATTCCTGGCAAATTCAGGAGGTTCTAAGCCAACCTGTCCTGAAGGATTTTGCCAAAGTTCTGATGCTTTCCACTTCAGCTGATGTGCTAAAGGTGAAATATTTTGCTGAAGTCTGCAGCTGAATCAGTCATTTCTTTTTTTCTGCAGCGTAATGAAGAGTTAATGAAGGAGCTAGAAGACCCGAAACAGGAGCTGTACAAACAAAATGTAAGTCCATTTGCTGCTTGTTACTGCAGAGTAACACTGCTCTTCCCGGGAGAGCCACAAAACATTACAAGGGGCATGCACCACAGGTGGTGACTTGGGAGGCTGGATATTCAACTTAAAAAAAGTGACTGGATGTGATGTTTCTGTGATTCTAACTGTTACGACTAGCTGGATTGTAAACTTCTGACATGTACTTGCCCAGACCCATAGTACATACAGTGATGCTGCTTTAATTTTGGTTTGTTTCAGCAAAAGTAGTGAGGAAATGAAGCTGCAGAATTCAAAGCTGTCACGGAAGTTTCGCTGCCTGGTTTCCCAGGACTCAGCCTTGCAGTTATATATAAAGGATTGGCGTAAGAAACTGGAAATGGCTGAACGGAGGATCCAACAGGTGCCCATACTGCTTCCAGGCTGTGAGGGTAGATCACACTGACCGTTGTAAGACTTTGCTTCTGAGAGTGGGGGCAAGGCTTAACTCTTGTTCTGAAAGGAAGGCACAAAACCCCATCAAGGCATCCTCTTGGTCAAAGGCCTTCAGCGAGGCCTCTGAGGAACAGAAGGTCTGTTTGAAGGAGCTGGAGAGTAGACTGAAAGCTGTTGTGACGCTGGTCTGCGAAAAGAATGTTGTACAATATGAGAGGGTGACTGAACATACAGCGCGTGACGATACGAAGGCTTTTCCTGCTTTGTATCTGTTTGGCATTTTGGTTACGCATCTGTCTCGTGGTCTCACTGAGAAGCCAGTTGAATAGGGGTGGTGTTTGTACCCACCCTTGCAGAAGGTGAATTGGACAATGGTAACTCGAAGGTCAGCTGGGGAAAGTTAAGAGAAGCAGCCAGTTAGGAAGGGAATTCAGGAAGCCAGCTGTTAGCAGTTCAGAGAGCAAGCCGGTGTGAACCTGAGCCTGTGAGGGAAGAAACTGCTCTTTTGTTTATTTTTGGTTTTGGGGTTTTTTTCCCTCCCCAGTCGGTGGCTTAAGTTACCCTTGAAATAAAGGCAGCTGCTCCTCTTCTGGGAAAAGTACTGTGTGCCAACTGACATGCTCCAGACATTGGCTTTAAATTCCTGACGTGTTTGACAACTTTTAAAATCACAAGCTTTTAGACCATCTGACCTGGCTGTGTAATACAGACTCTGGAAATGCACAAAGTTTCTGAGCCAGATTTTTAGATTAAGAAAATAGGTTTTAATCAAAGAAATAGTAAATACAAAATTGGTAGGGAGGAGTTGTCTAGCTCACCCTGTTTTACAGGGCTAAAATCTAATCTTTTTGATTTTAATCATCTTCTCCCCTCCTCTTTTTTTTTTTTTTTTTTTTTTCATTAAACATCACCGTGAGTTTGGAGCACTTTAAGGTACAACATGGATCATGTGTCAGGTTACTACTATCAGGGGAAAGGCAATGTAGAAGTGGCATGTTAACATTTTGCCATGACTTTTTGATATTTCTTGGCAGTTGTCAAATCAGGCAGGGAGTCTGCTCTGGATCAAAGTGATTTCAAAGTCCAACTCCAATTGCAATTTAAAGTCACTAACAGGAAGCCTCAAATGAAGCAGTCTATTTCAATCTTGTTCCTAGAGCACACATGCAAAACATTAAAAAGACAGCTGATTTTCATCAGCTGTAATCAGCAAAACTTGCTGATCAGCAGCTCCTACTGGACAATGACAGCTAAGCTCAGCCCTCACAGAAACGCACCACTCTGCCAGCCAGCAGGGTGCCTGCTATACGAGGTTTGCAATTCCTTACACAGATATGGCCCCTACCACACCTTTCCCACCTAAAAAGAGAAGCGCTTAAAAGTTTGAGAACAGCACATGCAATATTTCTACTTTACTGGAAACTGAGGTCAAAGTAGATCTGGGTGAAAACTGGAATTCAAACAAAACACAAACGACCGATATGGCTACAAAAATATTTACCTTGGGTACACCAGCCATGCAACTATCACAACTTGTTTAATCACACAATGAATTAAAAATTAACTTGTCAGTGTTTCTACTCATACCTGTTCGGACAATAATCTACGTGCTGTAGAGGACTAAAGTAACTTCACGTTCCTGGTCCTGGGCCAAACACTTCTACCAGTTCAGTGAACTTTTAAAAACACATCATCACCAGATACCTGCCACTTTCATTTTTATTTCATGGAAGTGACTGAATATAGAGAACGGCAGGCTTGAGCATCAGCTGTCACTTTCAAAAGTATTTTTTACAATACAAATCCATAGAAGAGAATGACATATAAAAGCTACCGAGTGTTTTAAAGCAATTTCACTGGAAATGGAGCCAGGCCAAGCGCACTGAGCGTGCCAGTCACGCAGCAGGGGCACACCACGTGAGGTAGAAGCGAGGAGGTGGAAGAGCAGCTCAGGGCCACCCCGAGTGGAGTCCCAGCTCTCACAGCACGAGCAGTTACTGCCATCCACAGAAAGCCAAGCAAGTCTCCAGCTGGAGCTGTATCATCAGCACAGAGCTGCCACAAACCATCTCAAGCCAACTGAGAGGGACAGCTAGAGGTCCTGACAGGAGGGAACTGGCTGTGCACAGCTCCGCGCTCAAAACCCCTGCTTCAAAGTCTCTCCAGTGTGGGTTTATTTCAAGCCTCTCAGGAGTTTTCCAACAGGGGCAGCATTCATTGCCACAGCACACCCATATCCCAGCAGGACTGACCACAGCTTTTTCCAGCCAAGGTGCAGCAACATCCTAACTCTATAAAACTGTTTTCCAAGAGGAGCGTACCATCACCCCTCGCATCACAGGCGGGGACAGAGGCCTATGCTCAGCTCGAGGACCCCACTCCCAGCACAAAACACCAGCCTGCTCAGCAGTGAAGGAGGGCTGAAAAAAAAGCTGGCAGCCAGCCCAAGAGAGAACCCCGCAAGCTACCTTTGGTCCTGCAGATTTCTATGAGGTTCACCACGTTCTCATGTTTGAGCAGCTGGAGGACTTTAATCTCTCGCAAGGCTGTGATGGGGAACTGGAAAGGAGAAAGAAAGGATGGGGATTAGGGGTGCGTGAGACCAGGCCACCCCTGCCTAGAGAACAGGAGACACGTGACCATGGCAGCTCGGCAGGGGACCTGCTTGAGCAGCACTGTCCCAGGTCACTGAAGGCCAATCAGAGCTTTAAAATAAAACACCCACACCAGTACTGTCCACATTTATTTACCATCAGGGCACCACTGCTGAGGGACATTCCTTCACAAGAGAGTGATTGTGTGGTGCTGAGGCAGGCATGCAGGCACCCCTCCCTCCTCTCCTCATCTTCCACATTTGTAATGGGACATGGTACGGCCTGGCTCAAGCTGCAGAGCAGCCTCCCCAGCTACTGCCTGCGCTGTTTAAGCTGTTACCTCTCTCCCCAGCTTCTCCCATTTCTTGCACACCCCTGAGCACACGCCCTTCACACACTACCCGGCTCCTCCACAAACAACAGCCAGTGTGGAGCCCTGCGCCTGGGGGGGGGATGACAGGGTTTTGCACGGAAGGAGGAACGTGTGGGCAGCATCACCTCCCAGCAGCTGTCCCATGCAGCCCAGTGACCACACAGGGACTGCACCACACTGCTGCCTTTGCAGCCAAAAAGGCGATAACAAGCCATAGGCCTTGGCAAAGCCACAAGGCCCAATGTTATCATAGTATCAGCAGGAGAGGAAAAAGGCCACAGGGCTGGGATCCTGTCCACACCCTTACAGGTTCAAGGTACAGCATATTATAGCTGTAAATATTGTGAAACACATTTACTCTGTGAAAACACATCTATGCCGTCCCAAACATTAGCCTTCAACTACAAACGCGCACCGCACACCCCGCACCCAGGCCTTCCCAAACACAGCCCAGCCATGTTCCGGCACTTACCCCCTTCTTCTGCCATGCTGCTGCAGTTACCCCCTCCTTCTCATTTTCCATCAACACTTTTTTCAATGCTACTGTTATTGACTTGTTAATAAGTTAAGATTGATTGACTTTATTCAATTGATTAATTGATTTTATAAAATCATTTAATAAAATTAAAATATAGAAGGATAAGAAAAATTTTAAATGAAACTTGTAGCTGCACAGTAAAAGCTGTTATGAGATCTTCTGTACATCCTGTACCACGGCTAGAAGAAGGGGCTAGAACCATTGTTAAAACTTAGGTAATAACTTTAGGGTTTGAAAGGTTCCTTTGTATTTGACCAGTCTTCTGTATGTAGAAGTGTATTGAAATGTCAGAATATGAGATGAATGGAAACTGGGGAGAGTCGACTGGAACAGCTTGTAGTTACCTGCCAAGAAATTGTGAACTTTACTAAAAGGTAACTCCGGCAGGGGGAGATCGCGACCACCGACTCATATACCACCTACCCAAATCGTACCCCAGACCCATTTCTAGACCTTTCTAAGCTCTACTGCGCAGAATCGGATATAGGAGGAGAATATGTTAATGACTTGTGGGAAATATTATGATTACACATGAATATTTAATGAATATGTATGAATAAGTTCTATATATGGAGTTTGATTTTGAGACCTGGTATGCGTTGATCGTGAGAGGACTCGCTCACGCACCCGGCCGTCAATAAAGAAGTGTCTGCTTATCTACATCACATTGGTGTCGGTAAGTTCTTCATTCCGAGATATCGGTAACAGTTTTGGCGACCCAGATGGGACCTCGCTGAAGGAGACCGGAGGAGTCAGGGACCTGATCGGTTCCAGCTGGCACCGAGGATTTCTCGGGGATACCCATTGATCCCTGATCCGTAAGGCTCTTCGCGATGTTCCCTGGATTTTTGGTAAGACACTTCTTTTTCTAATTGTAATAAGTGGGTTAGAGTCCCACTAAAGTAAGTGCCCTAGAGGAAGTGGGTAGGAGTCCCACTATAATAAGTGTATGGTAAGGAGTGGGATGGACTCCCACCAGTGGGTTGGAGTCCCACTGAGTAAGTCTGCCTGTCAGACGCGGTGAAAGAGCTGCGCAGGGTAGGACTAGGAGTCTGCCCGTAAGACATAAGTGAAAGCTATTGCAGGGTTGGACTAAAAGGATCCTTGTGGAACTGGAAGCCTAGGCGTCTGCCCGTAAGACATAAGCGAAAGCTATTGCAGGGTTGGACAAAAGTGGAGACAAGAGAAACTATATGCTATAGTGTTCTCTAAGGTAGTGCCTCTAACAAGAAGTTAGAAGAGGTTTTTGGGTTTTTTGTTGTTTTTGTGAGTTTGTGTATTAAGAAGAAAATTAAGAGGTACAATATTGTGTTATATGTTTGTTTAAAGTAACTGTGGGAAAGTGTGAGTGTGGCTGTAAGGGTGAGACGTGTAATTGAGAACGAAAGCGAGTGTGGAGTGTGGATCCGCGGATCAGAGTGACAGAGCTGAATAATTGTGTATTGTACTGTGAGTAATTACACCATGGCAACTAAGTTAACCAGGTTGTTTAAAAGTAAAAGCATGGGTAATCTTGCTGTAAATGACAAAATCCCGAAAAATTCTTTGTTGGGATGTTTATTGGCACATTGGGGAAATTTACATGATGATCTGCAGAGCCAGATGATTGAGTATTGTAATAATTTGAGTATTGTAATAATTGGTGGCCTTTGTATATATTGGATGATCAGGAAAAGTGGCCCACGAATGGGACGCTGAATTATAACACTATTCTGCAGTTAATGCTGTATTGTAAAAGGGAAGGGAAATGGAGTGAAATGCCATATGTGGATTTGTTCTTTTACTTGAGACAAAGAAAAGACTGGCAGGATGAATGTAAGCTAACTATTAGAGATAATTTGGTAATGGCTATAACTTCTGATAATAAGAAAGTGAAAAAAAAATGTTGTTCAAATTGTGAGATTGGGAGTGGATATAGGAGCGACATTTTTTTTATTAAATACCTGTAAAGGAAAAACTGGAACAAAAACAGGCCATTCTTGCAACCCCGGATTTGAAATTTGGAAATAAGATAATTACACATGAATTTTTGTATGTACCAGAATGTCCGATACCCTTCTTAGGAAGAGATTTGTTATCCAAATGAAACGCACAAATTGTTTTTGACGAAGGAGAACTTTTCTTGAAAATACCTGAGTCAAAAACGGGAGAAATCCTGATGATACAAGAAAAAGTAAAGGAACAAGAAATTCCACCGGAGGTGGATTTGGCAGTGATCCCTACTGTATGGGAGACAGATATTCCTGGTACATCGAAACTAGCAGAACCTGTTAAAATAGATTTGAAGGAAGGCGCAGGAACAGTGAGAATTAAACAATATCCAATCAAACCGGAAGTGAGACAGGAATTGAAGAAATTGATTGATAAATTTTTGGGAGTATAAAATTTTGGAAGAATGTGAATCTGAGTATAATACTCCTATTTTACCAGTCAGAAAACCTTCGGGTGAATATAGACTGGTACAAGACTTGAGCGCAGTAAATCAAATAGTTAAGGATATTTATCCTGTAGTAGCAAACCCTTATACACTGTTACAGCACTGAGGGAGACTTATCAGTGGTTTACAGTGCTTGATTTAAAAGATGCTTTCTTTTGTATACCTTTGGAAAAGGGAAGCAGAAAACTGTTTGCTTTTGAATGGGAAAATCCTCTAACCGGGCGAAAGATGCAGTTGACATGGACTAGATTACCCCAAGGATTTAAAAACAGTCCAACTATTTTTGGAAATCAATTAGCAAAGGAACTTGAAATCTGGAAACAGGATAAATCAAGACCTGGGCATTTACTTTTACAATATGTGGATGATATATTGATTGCTACAGAAGAAAGATTTATTTGTATACAGGTGACTATTGACCTTTTGAATTTCCTGGGACTAAATGGGTATAAGGTATCCAGGAAGAAAGCCCAAATAGCCTGCCAGACTGTGATATATCTGGGCTTTGAGATTTCAAAAGGACGACGACAATTAGGAAAAAATCGCAAAGAAGCTATTTGTGGTATACCTGAGCTGAGAAATATTCATGAACTCAGAGCATTTCTGGGAATGACTGGGTGGTGTCGCCTTTGGATCATGAACTATGGGCTAATAGCTAAACCGCTGTACGAGGCCCAAAAGAACTCTCCCTTTGTATGGGGCCCACAACAACAAAAGGCTTTTGTAGAGTTGAAACGTGCCCTAATGTCTGCACCTGCCTTGGGACTGCCAGATCTAACCAAAGATTTCCAGCTGTTTGTACATGAAAGACAACACCTTGCACTGGGAGTGTTAACCCAGAGGATAGGAAGCTGGAAATGACCAGTCGGATATTTCTCTAAACAACCAGACACAGTGAGTAGAGGGTGGCCAAACTGCCTTCGAGCAGTGGCCGCAACAGTGATGCTCATACAAGAAGCTCGGAAATTGACTTTGGGAAGAACAATAACAGTCTATGTTCCACACATGGTGATAACTGTCCTAGAACAGAAGGGGGGCATTGGCTGTCCCCCAGCCGAATGATGAAATACCAGGTGGTATTGATTGAACAAGATGATGTGATTCTAAAGACAACTAACCTGGTAAATCCTGCAGTGTTTTTAAGTTCCATACAGGAAGAAGGACGACTGGAACATGATTGCTTGGCTACCATCGAGTATGTTTATTCCAGTTGTGAAGATCTGAAGGATGTGCCATTGGAGAGACCAGATTGGGAACTGTATACTGATGGAAGCAGCTTTATGGAACAAGGAGTTCGATACGCCGGATATGCGGTAACAACAGAGACTACAGTTATAGAAGCAGGAGCATTGGCGAGTACCACATCAGCCCAAAAGGCAGAATTCATCGCTTTAATTCGAGCCTTAGAACTAAGCAAAGACAAGAGAGTAAATATCTGGAGTGATTCAAAATATGCCTTTGGGGTAGTGCATGTCCATGGAGCTTTGTGGAAAGAGAGGGGATTATTGTCCTCTCAAGGATCAAACATTAAGCATCAAACAAAATTTTACGATTATTGCAAGCAGTTCAAAAGCCAGATCAAGTAGCAATCATGCACTGTAAGGCACACCAGATTGGGAATACAAAAATAATAGCTGGGAATAATTTAGCTGATAGAACAGCAAAAAAGGTAGCAAAGAAACAAGCATTACAAATGGCAATAATTCCTTCTAAAACAGTAACCCTTCCTAGGGAAAAACCGAGATATTCAGAGGAAGATGACAAATTGGGTCAGTTATTAAATGCTAAGAAAAACTTAGCGGGATGGTGGGTAACTCCTAACGGATAAGTAGTAATTCCACCTCTTTTGATGAGAGAGATAATTCAAATGAGACACCAAGAATGTCACTGGGGGGCAGAAGCCTTAGTAACATCTTTACGAAAGCGAGTAATACCAGTTAAAATGTTGGGAATAGCTAAAATAGTAACTGCAAAATGTGAGGTGTGTTTGAAAAATAATCCAACGATTAAGAAAAAGGTTCAAATGGGTCGGCTGAAGTCTGGTACAGAACCTGGAGACTATTGGCAAGTAGATTTTTCAGAGTTGCCTAGATACAATGGGTACCGGTACATCTTGGTAGGGGTTGATACTTTTACAGGATGGCCAGAAGCCCTTCCCTGTCCCACCACACAAGCAAAAGAGGTTGTAAAGTGGTTATTACAAGAAATAATTCCAAGATTTGGAGTTCCTATTGGAATTTCCTCTGACAGAGGTCCACACTTTGTTGCTGAAGTAGTACAAAGTGTTAGCAAAGCATTGGGTATTAATTGGGATTTGCATGCGTCTTGGAGGCCACAATCTAGTGGGAAAGTGGAAAGGATGAATCAAACTTTAAAACGACAAATAAGTAAAATTTGTCAAGAAACCAGTTTAAAGTGGCCTCAGGCACCTCCATTGGCGTTATTACGAATCGGAGTACAGCCAAAGAGTGGAACCTCAGTCAGTCCTTATGAATTATTATATGGAAAACCATATGAGTCTCCAGAACCAAATCCAAACATACATGTGAAAGGAAAGCAGGATGTATATAACTATTTGCTTTCTCTACGAAAAACTTTGACTGCAATTCGGAGTGCAGTAATTTGGAATAGACCTTTATCCCTGGAAAATTCAGTGCATGATTTCCAACCAGGAGATTATGTTTATGTGAAGACTTGGACCTCCGAACCTTTGCAGGAGCGCTGGAGAGGACCTTTCCAGATACTGTTAACCACTTTTACAGCTATCAAAATTGCAGAATCAGATGCTTGGATACATTATACTCGAGTGAAGAAAGCACCTACTCCATGGAAGATTGTTAATCGTGACCCAGAGATTTTAAAATTGACACTGAAACATGTCTAATTTTTATACTGGATTTTATTTTGGTCGGTAGTGTTGGTGGGATCATGGGCTGGCTTGGTGGACAGGAACAAAAGACAAGTAGAAACAGAACAAGTGATTGAAATTCCCAAACAAATGGCTGAGGAAAATTTGATGGTAGGATTGACTACAGAATTTGCCAATTTACAAAATGTCACGCAGATCACTGCTTGTTTGCCAATACCGAGGGCAGTAGGTGAACCTATTCCATGGGGAATTTTAACCATGAATCTGACCAATCTGGAATATAAAAATGAGATCACCTATTGTGAACAAAGGCCAGTAACTCAATGGTATGAACAAGTAAAGGTTATTAGAAAACAGTGGAAGTCGCCAGGTAAAGAAACAGATTGTAAAAAACTATTGAATCATGATTTTATAACAGGATCCCGACCTACTGCCGTAGCTCTAGTTCTTTTTCCTGGGGGTCCAAATCCCCAGTTAGGATGGTGTTCTTATGATGAACAACTTAAAACCAATGTGGGCAGAAGTATCATGAAATGGAAGCGTAACAAAACTGGCCAAGGTACCCAATTAGTAGAACAATGGGACTCTATATGGTCTATGTCCATATTTTCCCATTTTCAGTATATGGCAAGAACTTCTTGGTGTTTTACCTGGGATGGAAAAGTTTTTTTCCAGTATTACCCTGGGTCAATGATAGGTCAACTTTATTGGGAGAGAAGGAAAATAAAATACTGCCGTGCTGGAAATGTGAAAACATGTATGATTGCAGTAATGCAGACTTAGTAATCCAAAGAATTCCTCCGTTGGCCGCTGCTTTAAAATATGGTTGTTTTTGTCGAGGTCTTAAGAATACTCTCAATTTAACCAGCAGTTTTACAGTTAGAAAAGGAACTTTGTTTAGTTGTAGAAAATCTACTATTCAAAGTCCAGGACATTTAGTTTGGGCATTAAGTGATGGAACCTGGACAACACACTTACCATTAGATGGTAAGGTGAAACAAATTACTTTAGGCATGCCAACATTGTGTCCAATTTGGAAGAAATCACAATTTAAAGGATCTTTAGAGAATTTAGAATTGAAACAAATAAAGAGATCTGAGATAAATGATGATATTTGGAATGAACCATCTACAGGAGTGAAAATTGGCTGGGCACTTGAATCACTTTTAAATCCTATAGCTTCATATAAAAACAGAGCATGGCTCTATCATTTAACTGGTCAAGTGGCAAAACAAGCAAACATTACCAAAAAAAGGGTTTAAGGAATTGAATATACAATTACAGGCAACTTCCAGAATGACTTTACAAAACAGAATGACACTAGATATGCTCCTACTTAAAGAACATGGAGTATGTGGATATGTCAAGGATAAATTGGACCACTGTTGTATCCACATTCCAAATGTCACTCAGGATGTGGAACATGATCTAGACCTATTGGGAAAAATTGAAAAAGAAACTGAAACAATTCAAAAGGATATGTCAGAAGATTGACTTGGGAAAATTTTTAACAAACTGGGATGGAATTTGAGCTCTTAGATACAATCTATAATTAAGACTTTGTTTCTGTTACTAATTGTCTTTTTGATGAGCATGCTAGTATATGCATGTTTGAAGAAACAGTTTACCAATAGAATTGCAGTAAATCATATGATTATGAGAGAAGTACCAACTATTTTACCAAGACATGATCCATCACCAAAATATGTTGAAACAAAAGATATATGAATAATGTGAAAGTATTGAAATAATGATTTTCAACACTTTCAAAGGGGGGAAATGTTATCGATTTGTTAATAAGTTAAGATTGATTGACTTTATTCAATTGATTAATTGATTTTATAAAATCATTTAATAAAATTAAAATATAGAAGGATAAGAAAAATTTTAAATGAAACATAGCTGCACAGTAAAAGCTGTTATGAGATCTTCTGTACATCCTGTACCACGGCTAGAAGAAGGGGCTAGAACCATTGTTAAAACTTAGGTAATAACTTTAGGGTTTGAAAGGTTCCTTTGTATTTGACCAGTCTTCTGTATGTAGAAGTGTATTGAAATGTCAGAATATGAGATGAATGGAAACTGGGGAGAGTCGACTGGAACAGCTTGTAGTTACCTGCCAAGAAATCGTGAACTTTACTAAAAGGTAATTCCGGCAGGGGGAGATCGCGACCACCGACTCATATACATACCACCTACCCAAATCGTACCCCAGACCCATTTCTAGACCTTTCTAAGCTCTACTGCGCAGAATCGGATATAGGAGGAGAATATGTTAATGACTTGTGGGAAATATTATGATTACGCATGAATATTTAATGAATATGTATGAATAAGTTCTATATATGGAGACTGATTTTGAGACCTGGTGTGCGTTGATCGTGAGAGGACTCGATTGGTGTCGGTAAGTTCTTCATTCCGAGATTTTAGTAACACTACTTTCTTGCCTGTCTGACAATGTTTGGCTCTGAAAACTTGCCTGTAAAACCAGAATGAAATCACTGAGCAGCGCAAGGCAGAAGGGACGCAGCCAGGTGCTCCTGGCCAGGAACACCAGCAAACAAGACACAAAGACAAGACAACCGCTCTGTGCTGACCCACCATCCGACCCAGCCACATCCCGTTCGGACCAAAGGCCCTCAGCAGCGGCCAAGCCAACCCAGCCCAGAAGCCCCACAAGGATTTTGGCCGAAACTGCACATTTTGGGCAAAGGTGCAGGGCCCCGCCCTGCCCGTCTCCAGAGTGAACTCTGCTCTGCCAGAGCGGGGCGCCGGGCCGGGGAAAGGAGGGCTGAGGGGCCAGGCCGGCCCCGGCGGCCGGAGCGCTGGCCGAGGAAGGCAGACCCAAGCAGGGGGCACCCGGGCCCGGGGCGGGCGGGCCGCAGGGCTGAGGGGGCCGGCCCCGAGCAGCAGGCCCGACGGAGGGGCGGGCCGGGCACTCACTCACCCGAAGGTTCCCTGCCCGATCTTGGCGAGCTTCTCGTACTTGGAGACCTCATCACAGAAGGGACACTCCACCATGTTGGACCGCTCGACCATGGCTGCCGCGGCCGTCGCTACAGCACCGCGTTCCGCCCCTCCCGCGCGTGTCACAGCCCCTTCCGCAACAACGCGGCCCCGCGAGGCCTCCAGGGACTGGGCAGTGGCGGCTGCCTCAGGGTGCCTGGGTGGGCGGAGCTTGCCGCCGCCAGCCCCGCCCCCGCCAGCCCCACCCCGCCCCCGCCGCAGCAGCCCCCTGCCCCCCACCTCACCGCCCGGGCCACACACCGCCCCTGGTGCTGGTGGCCCTAAAGCATGTCACCGTGTCACCGTGTCTCCTGCGTGCTGAAACCCGCCAGGGATTCCACAGCCTTTCTGCTCCCTGGCTCCTGCACCCAGGGGCTGTGGCGAGGGGACCCCACAGCCAGGGCAGGACACGGGTCCTGGGGGGCACAGACGTGCCCGGTGGGGGCTGCCGTCCCCCCCTGCGATGCCTGCGTCAGGGTGCAACGCGAGCATCTTGGCGTTGGGGGTGTCTGAAACTGGTCCCCAAGGCGGGGGGCACGGGGGGGCCAAGGCCAGAGCAGCAGCGGAGATGGCTGCTGGCATCCCGGCCACGGCAGCCACCAGGTGCTGCCTGGGAATGGGGGACAGCACAGACACTGCAGCCTGCCAGGCCCAGGCCACCTTGTCCTGCGTGAAGACACTCCTTCCTCCAGGGCACCCCAAGGTCCCCAACATTAGGCAACAGCCAGCGGCAGGGGGCTCCTGCTGGCAGTGATGCCGTCCGGCTGTCACCCCACGGGGCCGTGAGGGCAGCGGCTGAGCCCCAGATGTGCCTGGTGCTCCCTTGTCTGCAGGGCTGGCGCCGTCCTCTAAGGCTGACACCCTGCTCTAGAGATGGCACCCTCACCCACAGGGCTGGCACCCACGTTCAGGGCTGGCACCCTCCTCTAGGGCTGGCACCCAGGGGGTTTTGGGTGTCAACATCTGCTGGGCATCCCCAACCAGCACTGGGGCACATGGCCCGGGGGGGTCCTCGAGGGAGGGAGCACCCCCCACCAGCCCCACCTTGGTCTCCTCCAGGCAGCTGTAAACGAGCCAGAAGTACTTGCTGAACTGCTCCTTGCTGATGGGCTGCCCATTGATGCGGATCCGCTCACGCACCTGCACCAGGTGAGGGGAGCTGGGGGGGGGCAGAGCAGGAGAGGGGGGCACAGTCGGGCACAGTGCCACCAGCCCCCCCAAACCCTCCTGACCCCCCCCACACTCACCTGTAAAAGCCTGCCTTCAGCCCGTAGTTGTGGAGGATGCACTCAGTGAAGGCGCACACTGAGCCCTGAGGAGACAGCAGCGTTAACCCCCCCATGCTGGGGCAAACAGAGCCAGAGAGGCTGGAGGCCCCCCCTTGCCCCCCAGCACTGCCCATCTGCCTCACCTTGCCCTTCGTCCCCGTGACATGGATGATGTTCAGTCGATCCAGGTCCTCAACCTGCCAGAGGTCAACCACCCTATAAGACCCCCAAGGCAGCCAGCACCAAGCATGGCGGCACCACTGCTGGGACAGGGGACGGGGTGATGGGGGGACCCCCTCCTCACCTTCATCCCGGTCCGCTCCAAAAAGCCCTGCATGGCTTCCAGCTGGGTCTGGGGGTCACTGCGCTCCCGCTTCACCTGCTCCAGGTCTCTGGCATTGGTCTGCAGGGTGTTGAGGATCCGGATGGTGTCCTGGAAAGATCCCTAGGGGCGGTCAGGATGGCGCCCATCACCACAGCCTCAACCGCCACAGCCCCAGGGGCCAGCCCAGCCCGATCCACCCCATAGGGTTTGGTTCCCGCAGCCGTGCCCGCTGGCTGCCGCCATGGCCCCGCGGTGACATGCTGGCAGTGCCAGCACCTGTTTGGGGGACGCCGCGGGGACGGGCTACTTATGGGCAACGGGAGCCACCTCTCCACCGGTGCCCCTTGGCCCCGCGGGGGGGCACAGGGCAGCCCAGCACCCGGCACCCACCCCTGCCCGGCGGGACAAGGCCACCCATGGGTGCGAGCAGGCGGCGCTCCAGTGCCAGCATGCCTGCCCGCCGGCTCTAACCGGGGCCGCAACCGCAGCAGCGGAGCTGCACCTGCACGGTGCATCTGGCACAGCCGCTGCGCGGCACGGCCGCTGCCGGGGGCCACCGAGCCCCCCGGGCCCGCACGCTTGGCCCTACCGCAGTGGGACCTGGCGTAAGACAAGCCAGTGGCCCCGGTGCGGGGACCCGCCGAGCAGCCGGACCCCATCCAGGCAGCAGACCGGCACCGGTGGCGCATCCTGCCCTGGTGAGCGTGGGGCAGCTCCGGGGGTTCCGCCCCGGCCCCGGCCCCGGGACCGCCGGCGCCCCCGCGGCGCCCGGCAGCCGCACGGGCTCGGGATGCCCGAGGCCCCGCCCGGGACGCGGCGCGGCTGCTGGCCGCGCTCCCGGGGCTGCTGCGGCGGACGGCGGTTCTCAGGGCGACCTTCGGGCACCGGCCGCCCCCGGCAGAAGGCACGGCGAGCGGCGGCCCCGGGACCCCTCCCGCCCACCCGGGAGCCCGCAGGCCGCTGGCTCGGGAAGGGGCCGCCGCTGCCCTCCCACGCCCGGTACGGCGGGACACCCCCGGGTGACCCAAACCTCCCCGTGCCCCCGCCCCGCGCCCCCGGCGCGAGGTCCCGCTGCCCGCCTGCCTGCTGCTAATCCGTGGGACCTTTTGACTCAATAGCAGTTGGGAGGGGAGGAACAGCGGCAGGTCCAGGCTGCTGAGGGCAAGCCGTGGAGGGCACAGTCCCTCACACGAGCCCTTTGCAGCCTCATTCCCCCTCCCCAGGCTGGAGCAGGGTCCCCAGGACAGCATCGTTGCCTGGTTTGGCTGCTGAATGCAGCCACCACGGGGGATGGAGCATCTCCCCCCAGGGAAGGGGGGGAATCTAGGGGTCAGGCTCCTGCTGAGGGACTCTGTGGGGTCCCAGGAGCACCCCAAGAGTGGTGGGTACAAGGCAGGAGAACAGCACAGTGCTCTACACCTCCCCTTGCCAACAACTCCTAGAGGAGCAGAGGGAATCAGTAGGGCATGCAGAGGGTGAGGTGCTGGGCAAAGGGGTCAGCTCTGGGGCAGGTCCACAGTGTGTCAATATGGGGCTGCAGCCCCCAGTGCTCTGGGGAACCAGCTGCTGTGTGAGGCCAGCCACGAGCACCAGCCTGGTAGCAGCAGTTCAAGCCCGTGCCTGTCCTCTGACACAGCAGCAGCATCCTGCCCACCGCTGGCCGCCCTGAGCTCGGTTCCCCTCGGTGCTTCTCCCTCCGGTGCTTCTCCCTCCAGCACCACGACCGAGCCAGGTCACACCTCCAAACTGCAGCCAGTTTCCAGCACGGTGCCGGCCTCGGAGAGCAGCAGCACCAACCACAGCATCGGCAGCACCCAGAGCACCCCCTGCTCCACCAGCAGCATGGCCCGAACCCCCCCCCGCCCACCCAGTCCCCAACTGTCAGACGTGGGGACCCAGCCCAGCCCCATTAAGCTGTTTTTTTGCCCCAAATCTCACGCCGAGCCTGGAGGGGGCCTCCGTTACTCATTAAGTGAATGCTTTGGCCCCCCAAGGGCAGCCCACGCCGGGGGGGGGGGGGGGGGGGGCACCCTGCAACCCCCCTGGGGTCCCCTGCTGCTGGGTGCACCGGGGAGGCGGAGAGAGTACCTACCCCCAAATCCTCCCCCAGGGCTCCCCATCAAATGGGGGGGTGGGGGGTGGGCAAAAGTGGGTGCCCCCAGGACAAGACCCAGCACTTGGGGTGACCCCCTGCACCTCTCCTGGGTCCCCCCAAGAAGGCAGTGGGCACCACCAGGAGCAGCAAAATGTTTATTAAGGGGGGTGAGGCAGTGTGGGGCTGCTGGCTCCCCACGGCGTGATGGGCAGAAACCACACACACTCCCAGCTCCCCATCCAAGTTACAAACTATTAATAATAATAATAAAAATCTCCCCTATGTTAAATTAGTCCACACCTCGCTGTGGCTTGAGGCTCCCACCTACCACCCCCTCAAAACTCCCTCTACGCCCCTGGGCGCCTGGACCCTGGCACAGCCTGGGGCAGCCCCCCCAGAGGCCAGGGCCCCCCCAGCCAGTCCCACCAACGTGGGCTGGGGGCAGGGAGCAGCTCCCCCATGGCCAGTGTCCCCCCTGCGGGGGGCACAGGCAAAAGGCACTGGGGTGAAAAGGGATGAGCCGGGAAGGGTCTGGGGGTCCCACGTGCCCCCCCCCAGCCACCTCCGAGCATCATCTGGGGCAGAACCGGCGCTTCAAGTAAAAAGAGGTGCAAAGCCCTGCGCACCCATTACTGGGAGAGTGCGGGGTCCAGCAGCCGAAGGACCCCCCTCCCCCAAGTGCAGGCTGCCGGTGACCAGGACGTGGATGGCGGCCGCCTCCCGCAGCAGCACAGCCCCTCTGCTGGCGGCGGGGTGGGGGTGAGCCCCCACGGCGGTGGGCGCTGCCAGTCAAGGGTCCCGGCCCTGTGCCACCCACCTCAGCGCCTGGGCCAGGCAGGGGAACACGAGGGCTGGGGAATTGAGGGGTCTCAGGGCTGGGGGGGCCAGGAGCAGCTGCAGCAGGCCCCCTTCCTGTAGGGGGGCTGGGAGCCAGGGGTCCTGCCCCTCCTTTTCCTCCAGTAGCCGGGTCCACGTCCGCTGGTTCTCCAGGCAGCGGGTCAGGGAGTTCTCCAGCGTCACGTTGAAGTTTTGCTGGTCTGGGAGAGATGGGGATGGGGGCCAGGGATTAGGGGGAGGGGGAGCCAGGGAGGGGTCGGGGATGAGGGGCGGGGCCGGGGAAGACCCCGGCTCCCCGGCACTCACCTGCATTGCTGGCCATGGGCACCTCCGTGAAGTTGGGGCAGAAGACAGCGTAGTCAAAGTGGCAGGGCTGTGGGGAGAGGAGGGGGGGGTCAGCACTGAGGGAGCCCTCAGGACCCACCCATGGGATTGCCACCAGGACCAGTCCCACACTGGCAGGGTCACGGGGGCTTGGTCCAGGCAGGGGGTCACCTGATGTCCCCCCCCGCACCCAGAGCTGCAAGACCCTCGTGGGGGGCACAGAGGTGGGATACACCCAGGGACAGCAGGGTGGACAGACTGCACAGCATCAGCTCCTCTTCACGGCTCCCCCCACCTGCAGACACTGAACGTGGCCAGTTCGGGCCACGTGCTGAACCGGCGCCCGGCAGGTGTGGGAGTTCTGTAACAAAGCTGTAGGGAAACATCTGCAGGCTTGCAGGTGTCACCTTCTGTAGCAGCTCCGTGGTGGCTGAGCTGCCGCACGAGATGTCAGAGCCGAGTTAAAGCCAGCAGGCGCTTCGCCTTGAAGAAAGTCCTTTCCCAGACAGAAAGACCTTGCCAGGACATCCCCGCTGAATGCAGCCTGTGGATTAGCCCAGCTGGGACCCCGCTGGGGAAGCCCCCACTCAAAACACTCTGTCGAATTCAGTCTGGTTGGTGGCGGCCGGGTTCCTGCCTTGGAATGGCTGCTGGGCCATGCGCCCACCCCTCCTGTGCGGTGGGGCCAGGTACTCAAACATGGACTGGTTGTGGGTGGACAGCATGTTTTTGAGGTCCGAGGGCATGGGGTCGGACCAGAAGAAGTCGTGGTTCAGCGCATCATTGCTGTCAATCCGCTGGGCGGGATCCAGCACCAGCAGCTTGTCGATGAGGTCGAGTGCGTAGGGGTCTCCGACGTCGGCTTTCAGGCAATCCTTCACCTTGCGCTTCTGACCCTTGGGAAGATCCAGCTTCTGGTACAGCTCATATTTATCCACATTTGGCCAAGCCTGGGAAGGGGCAGGAAAGCAGGGTTGGGAGGAAATAGTTACAGAGAGGACAAGCCATTTTTGATGCGAACACCCTCAGGCAAATTAGGGTGAGGTCTGCAGAGAGAACAATACTATTTTATAACCTCCAAACTGGCAGACCTTGGTTGGATTAAGAAAATAGGTTTTAATCAAACAAATCGTAAATACAAAATTGGTAGGGAGAAGCTGTCTAGCTCAGCCTGTTTTACAGGGCTAAAATCTAAGCTTTTTGATTTTAATCTCCTTCCCCCCTCCTTTTTTTTTTTTTTTTTTTTCCCCATTGAACATCACTGTGAGTTGGAGCACTTTAAGGTTGCAACATGGATCATGTGGCAGGTTGCTATCAGGGGAAAGGCTATGCAGAAGTGGCGTGTTAACATTTTGCCATGACTTTTTGATTTTTCTTGGCAGTTGTCAAATCAGGCAGGGAGTCTGGATGCAAAGCAGTAGTTGCAGGTGGCACTGGAGGAGAAGGCAGGCCTGGGAACCCGGGTTGCTCAGGGCTTGTGCGAAATGACATCCAGATCTTCATGTCTGTAAAGAAACTTGTGTGGCAGAAGAATGCAGCCTGAGCTTTGCATTAACACTGGTTTCTTCAGGCTTTATCCCTGAAGCAGTCACTGCCAAATTTATTTAGCCAATATGATTTTCTTGTGTTTTATTTTGTTTTGAACAGCTCTCAGGGTCAGTTTTTGAGCTCCAGGCAGAAAGAGATCAGTATGCAGAGAAACTGAAGGAGGTGCAGAGAATGTGGCAGCAGTAGGTGCAGCAGTTCTCTGAACAGGTAACACCAGGGGCAGCATCACAGCTGCTCTAGACAAACACAGGCAGGAGTGAATGCACCATGAACGTTGTTTTAACTTTTATTGTGTGGCCTTGCAGGTCCGTGCAATGGCAGAAGAGAAGGAGGAGCATATGGCCTGAGGAGACGATGACGTGGACTCCTGAGTTCAACCAGAAGACCTTTTATTAGTCCAGAACCCACGCTTATAATATCCTCGTTTGCTGTTCACGCGCCCCATACTAAATTATCATTGGTTAATCAATACTGTTCACACACGTCTTGGCTACATATAATTGGTTAATTACTAAGCTGCAAATGCACTGAACTTCTTGCCTTTTTTTTCTGTCTTCTTTCTTATCGCTGTGGGTTTCATGTTCTCAGCCAGCCGCCGAGATGTGGCATCGCGCATCCGCTCTGGCCTTGCTTCATACCCCATCTTTCTCCCAGGCGTTCAGCCAACCTTTTCTTACTTTCTCTCTTCTTTAGCCTTCAAGGCCCTTCACAGGCATCGTGGCCTCCAGCACTGGCCATAAAGCTCTCTACACTTCCCCCGTCTTTATTTTGAACAGAAACAACATTAGAGGTTAAACTACTTTTGAATCATTATACAGTTCAGCATACAGGGAATAATGGTCAACATAACTACAATTGCCAATAACAATATTCCTCCACGTGTTGTAAACTCCTGCAACCGTCTGGTGGTTCCCTGAGACTTGAAAAGATTCCGCAACCAATCTCCCAAAAGTTCATGCCGTAAGCCCTGTGACATGTCCTTCAATTTTTGTAACTGACTGTGAATCGACGCGGAACGGCCCGGAAGGTTCATACAACACATTCCTTAGCGCTGTGCACTATAGGCTACTGCAGAGGAACGAAGCTGGGTTAATTAGCATTGGTAATATACAGCTGTGGGCTGGCTTCAGGGGCGGTGGGTTGGCTGGTGTAGACAAGGTGCAGCTGTGGCTGGTTCTGTGAAGCGGTTGGGCAGCCGAGGAAGAAGCAGAGAGGGTGAGCGTGCCCTGGATGAGGCGAGACTAGAAGGCAGCAGAGGGACTGCCATGGAGAGTGTGATGGTAAAAGACCTGGCTGCAGCTGGCTCCTTTGGAGAGTGCTGCGACAGGCTACTCTCTGCTGTTCACTTGCCTTCTACAGGTGAGATCACATCCCTCCTTTCTTTCTGTCTCATCCTGGTGTCTTCTCGTGCTCCCTCAAAGTTATTTGACTCTTTGCTGCAGGCTCTCAGCTGCACATTATCAAGGTCAAAACAACCCACTGTCTCTGTTCTCTACAATTCACCCCTGTTTTTGGCTTTTGGTTTTGTTTCTTTGTTGGCTTTTATTTTGTAAAAGGTTGCTTTACCATGTTACGGAGTTGTCATCCCTTTTTCTTTTGTTTTCTTTCTCATTACTTAATTACCAATTTTGGCCTTATTTTATGTGTACGTTTGTACATTTCAATTGGGTTCACAAAATGTTAAACTTGTTATCGGTGCATTTCATCCAGAGGTCAACATACAGGTTTATGATTATTTATAAGAACGTGCAATAAGCTATGGAAGTTTTATGAAAATATTTTTCAGAAACTTCTAATCAAATAAATGAGCATGAGAAATTGTGTTTAACTTGTAAATTCTATATATAAGCTGTTAAGGAACATTTTCTATCCTAACGTGAAAAGATAAAACCTACTTAAAAGCTCTTGAAATCTTGCCCTTGGGCGAGCGTTCCGCTGTGCCTCCATTCTAAAGCATGGAAGTGGAAATTGTGTAGAGCAAAGTTTTACTTTAAATAATTGCTCAACTGTTATTGCTGCTGTTCAAAGAACCTGAAAGCATACAATGAAGACTTGGAACTAAACAAACAGCTGAATGGACACCTCTAGATTGTTACTGGAATTAAATGCAGAAGTTAACTATAAAAGTTTCTCAAAATGTTCTGGTTGCTTTGTGTTGGTTGTTTATATATAGATAGATATATAAAACTATACACAAACAGGGAAATAAAAAAATGCTTAAAAAAATAGGGAAAGACAATAGTATGATGCAGGAGCGGTCTGGAAACTAGGACCATGCATGGCAATCAGTTAGCTGAGGGGAATGTACTCGAGCTTGTCTAGACAACAATTAACATGATGAGACATGTTTACAGAGCACAGGGGAGTGGGAGACGGATGGCGCCAAGGATGGCGCCAAGGAAAGGTAACACCTTGCTGTTAATTGATGGTAGTTAACCACCAATCAGGGATTGCCTAGTATGCAAGGCTTAGCTTCAAGAACCAATCTGTTTAAAACGCGCAGCTTCTGAAAGTGTATAAAAACTCGTGCTTCTGTACAATAAATTGACATTTGCTTGCATCAAGCTGCGTCCCGTCTCTTCATTCGGCGCAAATTGGTGACCCCGACGTGATGCGTTTAAGTATCTAACGTGAAGGGCTCTCGAATCGCCTATCTGAGCGACATGCGGCGAATCCCACAGAACTTTGAATGATCTGCTGAAAGGAAGCAGGAGCCGGCCTGAAATCCCTCCGGAGTTGAGAGGTGAGCTGTGGGAAATCCGTAATGGGGAATCAGGCTTCGTCCCCAGAAAGAGACGTATATGGACTCATAAAGGGTCTTCTAGTCAGATCAGGGAGTCCGTGCCTCAGTCTCCTCAAATGGTGACCCCTATGGTGGTGTTCCGAAGCCTTGGAAGAATAAGGACGGAAAAAAGACAGCTCGTGGAAGAGGGCTGCGTTCTGGAGGAGACGGCTTGGCTGAATGATCGTCTTGCTGTCTGGACCAGGCGGACAACCTAAACCCCGAGGATAACACCTGTATTCATCGAGACAGGTGAGCAGCCAAGAAACTTTAGAGACTTTGAAAGAATGAAAGTGTGTACATACAGCAGCCAATTGTATGATGCTGCCGCGGAGGGGAACTCTGTGTCGGGAATGCATTTAACATCTTGGTGGCAAATTCTGACTACTCTTTGCCAAGTGTGGACTAATTCTACTATCGGTGCTAAACCAGAGGAAGCTGTAAATTCCACTGACAGCATGACTCTTCTCAAGACACTGTCAGTGATGGCGATTCTGTCCACACCTCCTCTGCCCCCAAAGCTTCTGTCACTGATTGCAGCGACCCTCGCAACACAGGAGCAAGCATGGGAACAGGACAACTCGGAAAATTATTTCATTGACTCTGTTAAACCTTTTGATCCAGGTCCTATAGATCTGGAAAAGGAGCTAGACCTTTCCCCTGCCCCCCTTGTCTCTCCCGATGCATTGATTGTATTTTTGGGGAGGGTGAAAGGGAGTCTGAGGGATTGGTGGCAGGAATGCAAGTGGGAAACACTTCAGTGACGGGTTTTGGGAGTCGCTATGGCATGTTCAGTATTTTGTCAGACAAATCAACCTGCAGAGTGGCAGCCTCTGCAATACGAGGCTGTTAAAGGGTTAAGCAAAGCAGTGCGGGAAGGGAGGATTTATAATGCATTTGCTATGTCCCTTCTTGAAGTGATGGCAGAGCCTTATACACTCACACTGCATGATTGGAAGTTATTGCTTTGTATGGTACTAACTGATACAGTATATGATGTGGTTATTTGATTTTTGTGAGCTATGTGTAGTGGCCTTGACTGAAAACCTTAATCGGGGAGTTGCTGTTAACTATGAGCAGTTGGCTGGAGAAAATAATTGTGCCGATTCTGTGACTCAGGCAAGGTATCCCAGGGACAACTGTTTGCAAATGAATGAGATGGCTATTAAGGCAGTCAGGATGCGGGAGTCTTGCCACAGTGTTGCGGGGTCCTAGAGAGTCACTAACTTTAATACTAACTTTATTGATTGGCTTCAGAATATTTTGTAACAAGTCGAACATCAGGAAGCTCAAGGGTTGCTTTTAAAACAACTAGCTGTGATAATGTCAATGAAAATTGTAAATGGGCAACTTTCACAATCGCAACCCCAACATGTGTCAAATGATTGTAACACAGAACTCACAGCAGACTGTAATTCTCAGGCTGAGTTCTGGAATGCAGCATAACAGATTTTTGCTTCTTTAATCTCTTCTGTAAGAATAGTACACGCTTTTAACTTGCTTAGTAAATTAGGCTGCTAGCTTGCTAAACAAAGTAATACTACAAATACTATTTTTTTTTCTGGCTTATTAACAGATGTTGATTCTGTCCATCATATGTTGCTACTGAACTGAGTTGCTATTGATTTTTATTATTAGCACAGGGACACAAGTGTAAAGACTTTGATAGGATGTGTTACGTGAATCTGAGTGACCACTGTGAATTAATTTACAAAAGTATACAAAACTCAAAAGCCTTAAAACAAAGATCTGCAACAGAGCCAGGGGCGGGATGCCTTTGGTCTCTTCTCACGGCTGGGAAACTTTGGGCCATGACTCAAAAGTATTACAGGTTTTATTATAATTATCTTTAACCACCTTATTGATGTTTGCCTTATGTCTCCCATACCTTTTTTTCCTGTATTCAGTGTTTAGTTGATTGTAACATAAATCAGGTCATGGTCACCCAGCTACACACAACCTTTGCCTTGTCGCAATTAACAAGCAAAAAAGAGGAGGATAGAGAATGTCTGAAGAGAGAGATAGGAGAGGAAGCTGGAGAATATTTGACCTAACGAGGTGAGAGAACAGCTGGGTATTGTGAAGGAGACTAGGAAAGATAAACATGGTTATCTAGTGTTTAATAGGTGTCTGCATGCTTGTAGAGATGTATAGCTATGTAACTGCATGAATGATTTCTGCCCTGAGCCTGGTGGACCATACAGCTGCGGTTTGTGTCCGGGCTCAGAGATGTAAATAGGGGCTTCTCTGTTATGGTAAAAGTGTTTCTCTTTGCATAAAAAAGAGAGGGAATGAAGGGAATGACCCCAGAGGTATGTTCAGAGAAGGCATGCGATGGTTCGAACTTTTTGACTGAACCAGTTCTTGTTTGGTGTGCCCTTCCATCTATGTATAATGTTAATCCAAAAGAAGATTATACCGTTTACAGTTTGAAAGTCAATAATTGTCTTTCTGTAGATGCTAATGTAGTAGGAGGCTATGATGGGAACGTGTCGCAGCAGTTCTTCTCTTATCCAGAGTAACAGCAGGGAAAGCATTAAAGAGTTAAATCACCTTGTTTGGTATGCAGTTAAGAATGTGCGTCAAAATTGCCACTGCTTTTTGTTGTTGGTTCAAGGACATGGCTGTGAGGATTCTGATGGTATGTGCTGCGTGGATTTTAGGCGCCCCATTGCAGCAACATGCTAACAAAATCTGAGAAAATTTCAGCCTTTTTGGCATCCATTCACTCAATTGGCAGTATTGTTTGTTTGCTATTGCCTTGGTTGCTGTCATGTTTGCAAGGGCCCTGCAGAACATGGCAAACCTGGTACTAGCTGTTCAAAAACAAAAAGGGGAAATTGGAAAATTGTACGGAACAAAGACAGTGGGTTATTTTGACATTAATAATATGTCTCAGTTGGGGTTTTATTTGTTCTATTACTTATACCTTGGTTTTACTTGTTCGGTTTCAAAGGTTCCTTTTGTGCAACAGGAAGGGGGAGATGCAGGAGCGGTCTGGAAACTAGGACCATGCATGGCAATCAGTTAGCTGAGGGGAATGTACTCGAGCTTGTCTAGACAACAATTAACATGATGAGACATGTTTACAGAGCACAGGGGAGTGGGAGACGGATGGCGCCAAGGATGGCGCCAAGGAAAGGTAACACCTTGCTGTTAATTGATGGTAGTTAACCACCAATCAGGGATTGCCTAGTATGCAAGGCTTAGCTTCAAGAACCAATCTGTTTAAAACGCACAGCTTCTGAAAGTGTATAAAAACTCGTGCTTCTGTACAATAAATTGACATTTGCTTGCATCAAGCTGCGTCCCGTCTCTTCATTCGCCGCAGTATACAGTATTTATAGCTTAGGCACCTTTTTAAAAAAAAAAAAATTGTAGATAAACTATTACCTGAACATGCAGTACATCCACAACTCTGAATTCATACCGGTTTTGTAGTGTGATGTAGTCCTGTATGAACCATAAATCAACTACATGTTAAATCACTCTTCTCCATCACTGTTGTCGCGATCTTTGAGCTTCATAACAATGCCTAGGTCACAATCCTTTATCTTAGGGAACTTCACCAGCTGAAAATGCAAGCATCTATTTCTAATACAAATTTGCAGAATGCAGTTTAGTCACAAGACACTTTATGGAGAGATATTATGTTGTATGGTGTATAACCTATGAGAAGTGAGAAAATGGTGTTCCTGAAGGAAAACGCTTCACTAGATCGTTACTTTGGAACGAGTTTTGCACCTGCTATACTGCAAGAATACCCTAAGCAGTGATGTATCTTTGTGGACTTTGAGATATCTGTGTGATTAGGTTTAAACTTAACACGCAAACTGATTTCAAGTATAACTCTAGGCACAAGTGTGGGAAAGAGCATGCTCTCAGGACACAATCTTTCTCGCTTACAAGGTATCAAATGGTATGATACTCAAGTTAAAGTCTAACTTCTACGACAACTTCATTTTCACCAAAGGAGTTGCAGTTAAGTACGCAAACTACTGCAGCTCAACTGAAGTTTCACCGCTGCAACGGAGTACAGAATGCTTTTCCCACCGACCTTAAAGGTTGTGGTGGTGGGGATGAAGGTGTGACAGATACTTGACTTCTAACCCAAAACAAATTTTCAGCTGTGTTAAATTCACCTGTACACAAAGAACACGTTATTCCTTCTGAGGCAACAGCTGAGGGGATTTGAACAGTCTCTTTTCACCTTGAGCTGTTCCCAGTTTAGAGGTTATGAAAAAAAAGAAATAAAAGGTATTCTGTCAATATGCTGATGCAGTTGCATGTTAAATTCTGGTCACACTGAAATAGAGTTATGTTCTAGCATTCATATACAGGTAGCACTCCATTACAACTTATGAACAAAATTCAGAAGTTCATCTTATCTCACGTTTCTTGGAATTCGATTAGGTTGCAGTCTTACTAAAGTCACTTTTCTTTTTTCTTTTTTTTTTTTTTTAATGCAGCCAGAGACACTTTACCGTAACAGAGAAGCCCGTATTGACATCTCTGAGCCCGGACACAAACCGCAGCTGCACGTACCACCAGGCTCAGGGCAGAACTCATTCACGCAGTTACATAGCTATGTACCGCTACACGCATGCAGACACCTATTTGTCACTAGATAACCATGTTCGTCTTTCCTCCTCTCCTTCACAATACCTAGCTGTTCTCTCATCTCTTGTTAGGTCAGCCATTCCCCATTTTCCTCTCCTGTATATCGGGATGGGTTTCTCTTGCTGCTAAAAGCCGAACTGTGGACCTGTGAAGAGCAAGAGATGATGGTGTTCTCTTGGGGTGACGGAGATAACCTGGCTGGGTCCCAGCACACACACGGAGCTGGTGCCTGCCCAGGGCAGGGTCTGTCATGCGCCTGGGAAGCTGGGCTTCAGGGTGCTGGGGACTCCACCTCTTCTCTGCCAGCCCCGCGGCAAATAAAGCTGCCCCTGGCTCCCACAGCATGTTTAATATGTGCCACAGATCAGCCTGAGGGGAATCCTGCTTTTGTTGTAAGGCTAGCACCTGCCTGCCAGGGCACCTTTTTGGAAACGCCAGGGCAAAGTGGAGGATTTCTGCTGCCTTGATACTGAGAGCAACAAGCCTGCCCGGTCCAAGGCGTTGCTCTTTGTCTGCAGTGAGCTGTACCACTGGTCACTTGTGGTTTTAAAGAATAAAGAATCTCCTGGCAGGCAGCAGATATTCCCTCAGCAACTCACACATGGTGACTGGATGGTCCTTGGGCGCTTGCTGGAAAATGAGGCTCTGTTTCCAGAAGTAAGCAGAGAAAATGAGGACCAGCCATGTCACACAGCACTGGTGGCAGTCAGTCAGGGTGGAGAGAGAGATTAAGGCAACATTACAGTTGAACAGCCGGGAAGATGGAAGCCTGCAAAAGGTCCTTACAGACCCAACAGATAGATTCTTAATGTGTGCACGATCTATCTCACTGCAACTGCAAACGTCTGTGCATTTCTCTAACAGCTGCAACTCCAGTTCACGTTCTATCTCCTGTTTTACCTCCTGTTTCCCACCAGCTTCACTTGGACTGTATCATTCCTAATATTTCAGCAATGCTTTGGACTGTAACTTGCTGTGTGGCTGAAGGCTTCTGACCCTCAGTTTGGAGATGATGTCCACCTGCTGACTTGACTATCAGCCTCCAGGCTCATTACAGGGTCCTGCTGTGCTGTGGGCTCTGGTGCAGGAGGCTATATGGGGATGCGTATTTCTTACCTCATCTCCGCTGCTGCTGTGCCTTTAGGAATGGCTGGGAGGAAATTCAGTCACCACGAAGGTTTGTGTGGCCGTGACACACACCATCAGGAAATGCTCTGTGTGGTGGGACACGCATGAGCTCTGTATGTGTTGGGGAAAGAACATAGACATGATCCTTAGCAAGCAGGGCAGACATCAAGCAGTGGACGAAAAGAGGAAGAGAAGTTTTAGGCGCTGTCTAGCTACTGAACATTTTGCTGCCACAGTGAGAACATGGACCACAGCTCTGCAGCAAAGAACATCTGCCCCATGCTCATCCTGCTGTCCTTTGCGTGGCAGTTTCACGTCCTAGGGCCTTTGGGACCTGCTGCTGAAGGCTACACCCTGTGGCGTAGTAAATGAGCCTCCTCTTTGGAAGTCTACTTATGGACTAATTCCCAGATCCCTAACGTTTATCACTGCAGATCTGCACCACAGCCTGCCGAAGCACGAATGCAGAATGAAGCAAAGATGTAGCCCTTTGGCTGACCAGCCTGTTCCTCTGCCTCACTCACTAAATACTCACTTGATTGCAAGAGCCAAGACAAAGCTAAAGGCTCAAGGGGAAGTCACTTCCTGCTGGGAGTAAATCTCACCTGGTATTAGCCATAGACACACACAACAGTTGGCAGAACAAGGAATGTATTAAGGAATTTCCTCCCCTTGAGGAAGCAGCAAATACATGCACACAACAGGAGTGCAACTGAATCCACAGCCTTTAATGAATGCAGAGACTCATTCTGGGCACAGGTACATTTGTGATTGTCCCCACACACACCCCTCCTCCTCCCTCTCTTAAAAAATTATTTTAGTTAGTGAAACGTAAAGCCACACAAAGACCAGAATATGTATACACACACTACAGAGCCTGACATTTTTTTCTTTTTTCTTAAGAAACTTTCACACATTTAGAATTATTGACTGTTAAGCCCAGTCAGTACAGCAGAAATATTCTACATAGATCATCGGCTGAAATGCACAGTACAACAGTTGTGAGCACACTGTCACAGGGGACACCCACATGACTGCTAACAAGGGTAGTAGATCTGAAAAAACCGCATTGCAAGCATCTGCAGTGAGCCAGGCTGAGGAAGATGGGAAATTACCAGAACACAGAACAGAGGTGTTAAAGTCCTTGGATGCTGCTACAGTCCCTTCTCTCCAGCCACTGCTCCCGCTAGAGAGCCAGGAAACTTGAACTTGTGCTTGCCACCTGAAATTTTCCTTCCGTTTCACAGGGATCGGTGTCAAGCTTTTATTTCCAGACCTGAGTCACTATGATTTTGCTTGTGTGGGGGGCAAGGCAGAGAAGAACAAACACAGGCCCCATCTAGCAGAGCTCACTTCCCCAGACCTGCATGGTCAAACAGCTTGAGATCAGAGGTCTTGCCTGTAAAAAGGCCATAAAATTTGAAAAAATGAACAAAACAGAGCTAAAAAACCAAAACAGAAGTAACATGGTTTTATACAGCCTGCAATAAAGCTATAGTCAGTGGTATTGTTCACATGACACTTATTAAGGCTTTGACTAGTGGTCTTCTACATGCACATTTTATATACATATAATCTTGTGTGTGTGTGTATAAATTATTTTTCTTGTTCTAAGCAAGAAAATACTTTCATGCATTTGCTTCTCCTAGTATTCACAATACTTGGACCATATTCTGTTCAAGGACTTCCGGAGAGGGCTGGGCCTGTCCATTGCCCATTGGCAAATGCCCTCATCTCCAGGAATGTCGTTTGTGCCCGACAGTGGCGCTGGCCCCATGCTTCTCCACAGTCATACCCCAGAGAGGAGACGTCACCCCGGAGCCTGACAGTACATTGGTTATGTAAACATAGTAATCCTGGGATTATAAATACTTAATTAAAGCTAACGTACCTCAGCTTTTAGCTCATCATTGCCCATGAGTGCCTTAATGGAATACCATTCAGAATAAAGTCTTTTTTTTTCTTCTCTCCCCCCCTCCCCCTCATATCAACAGCTCAATTACAGCGGTTTTCCCAAAAGCACAGTTTTCCCTACTTTTTCCCAAAGAAGTGCCGAGCTACCTGTTAATTCTGCAAGCCTGTGGCTTGGTAGCTTCCGTGTACATAAAAAACTGCAACACGGAGCCTGTCTGAGCCTTATAGCTCAAAGTGCTTAAGTCACCGTCTCACTTGCACCCCTGCCATGAAGTTAATGGCCTGGGCCATGGGCTGGTGAGGAGCAGGGAGGGAGCAGGACCCAGCAGAGCTCTTCCATTCCTAGTGCCCAGCAGAGCCTGCCCATGCCCGCCAGGCTGCCAGCACTCACCAGAGCCGGCCCGCAGCATGGCCTGCCTGCCCCTGCTCAGGGACACCCCAGCCGTCCCCAGTGCAGCGCTCCCCTGGGCGAGGTGCTCCGGCAGCCGGTGCGGCAGAGCACAGGTAGGCTGGGCTGCCAGAGGGAGGGCTGGCAGGGAAGTGGTACTAAGGGAAGGAAGCGGCGGAAAGAAGGCTGAGAAAGCAAATGCATGTGGGGAGAGGAGGAGAGGTTCCTTATTTAAGATAAGGCTCAGACTGCTGCCACAGCCCTCTGAGCTGCCATGCCTGGTGGTGTAACCAGGGCACGCTGCCAGCACTCCTGCTGCTAAGCTGTGCCACCACCACTCCCCGTGCCTCGCATCCCACTACAGCACTTCCCCGCCAGCCACCTTGGCCACCACATTGAAATACTCCCATCCAACATAGACTATGACATCTACTGCAAATCTGGCGCTGGGCCCTTCTCATTCATTGTGATCCAAGCAGCTAGCAGCACTACAGAGACTGTCCCTGCGCCCCTGCCTAGCTCCCAACCCACGATAACCAAGACAACAAACGGACAGGACAGAAGGAGCGATGCAGTTCCAGATGTCTGGTTGTTCGCTTATTGCACAGAGTATTTTGGGCTGGTAAGGGAGAGTGGGTGGCTCACAAAGTCCTTTGAGAAAATCCTACAGGGTGGCTGTCGACATCACCTGCTCCAGAAAACACGTTCAGACAGCTCACGTGTACAGGACGCTCAGGAAATGTCACCTAGAAACAGGACACACAAGAGATGAAGGCTTCTCTCAGTTCAAGCTCAGTCTTCACTCAGCCCCATGGTGAGCTGTGCAAAATACAATGTTTGTGCCCTGGCACGTATAATTAGAAGACAGTTTTTGGTCCTGGGTATGTTAACAGGAAAGGGTCATGCTAATAATTGCAGAGGCAAACCTTTGAGACTGGATTTAGTTTTAGTTACAGAAAATACTGTACACTGCTTTTGGCCAGGTGCACAGAAGCTTAAAAAAAAAACCCAAACCAAAACCAAAAAAAGACAAAGATCACAGTTAAATGTCTCAGTCTTCAGATGGGGAATATCTGTGAGGAGCAGTGAAACTACTTTCTCATGTGCAATGCATCCTGAAATTTGGTACTTATGTATCTGGCGTGAAAGCCTTTCTTGTTGATGGTGTCATCTGTATGGAACCGAATCATGATGGAATCCCCTGCAGAGTAGATTTCTTCCAGAGGCTGTAGAAAAGGAGAGAAGACAGCACACGGTGGGGTCAGGTCTGCAGGCAAAACGCCTGGCTGTGCTGCGACACCGGAGCATAAGCTCACAGCGGAGACACAGTGGCCAGCAAACATGAAGAGTGAGTGCTCAGCACCTCCTGCCCCGCTCTGCCTCTGCCTCCCTGAGCATATTCCCTGGCTCCTTGCATGCCTGCCTTTCATGTTTGAAGACTGATGCCAGCCCACTCTACAATCCCAGTTCTTCCAGTTCTTTTTTCACAGGGCTCCCTGGATATTCTTGTTCCAGTCTCCTGAGTTTGCTCTGATTTTTCCTTATCTTTTCAGGAAATGTCATGATCCAAACCAGATCCTGTTTGGCAGCTGAGGCTCTCCCAGGCTTCATGAGCAGCAGAATAACTTTTATCTTACATGATAACTCTGGCTATCTCCCCCACTGCTGCAACTTGCTACAACCTCCCCCCTGCTTCTCTGCGGGACCCCCACTTTCCCAGCCAGTCTCCATCTGCAGTGTGCAGGCAGGTAGGTCACTGCCCTGCTGCCCTGAACTTCACACCGAGCTGCTCTGCCTTGGTGTTCCACACTGCTACCTCTGTTTGCAAGCGCTTCTCCCACACACCTGCTCCTGATCGTCTCTCTTTAAATTCAGTAAGAACCTTCCCCATTTAATCGCTGAAGTCCTAGAGAAATCAAGCGTAGACCCTCTGATTTTAAAAGCCACACACCACTGCCCGTGCTAACAGAGCCACCCCGGTTGATGGGGACACGGGTGACACAGGTCCAGTCGACAGCGAGCACTCCTGGGGTCATCGGCTGCACCTGAGTCACTCCACCCTTGGCCCTTGCCACGGCGTGGCCGCAGCATGACTTGGCTTCAGGCGGGGAGGGACCCAGGATGAAACTGGCCCTCGAAAGCTGTTTCCCACATATACAAGGTTTCCACAGCAGGGCTGGTCACGCACCACAGCGGTCCCATACCATGGCCCATGGTCATGGGCTAGTGAGGGAAAGTCACTTGGCAGGATTTTCAGACCAACTGCACATCAGATAAAATGGCTGTGGTCTCTAGCAATAGGGAAGAAGCAAAATCCAGACACGCAAGGCACTCTCATCACCAGTTTGTAACAGCTGCCCCTATCCAAACAGGTATGAGAGCACCCTTCCTCACCACCCGGTCATCCCTGTGAACCCCCCCTGCCCCCGGCTTACCCCTGAGCCACAGAAGCGTCCCAAGCGGGGTGCAGTGCTGTCGTAACCATCATAAATTTCCATGTAGTCATACCCACAGTCAGCCTCCTCCTCAATCTCGAATATCTGGAATATCAGTTCCACCCCATAACCATCTTCCGCTACAATCACCCACTCGCAGTTGGTTTGACCTGGGTAGTTGTTGTCCCCAAACTGAGCATGGGAATATAGCTTCTTAGTTCGTACTTCAGCTTTTAGGAGCCCACCGCACTCTGGAGGAAGAAAAGGGCATAAATCGGTCTCTCAGAGGCCTTAGTTCACAACAAAGGCTCACCACCCCGCTTCTGGGCCAGCCATGAGAAGAGAAGACCTCCCTCTGCTTGAAGTTCACATACAGTGGGGAAGGTAAGTAACCACTGCACAGAACTAACCACAAACCAGTGAATCCTCCGGTCACCCATGGATCCAGTGACCCACATAGCACAGGTGAGCTTAGCTCCCTTGGTGTAGAACATGCATGGAAAGAGGCGACTGGTTAACACTGGCAGGATAGGGTTCCTGCCACATTATACTCTGGAAAAATGTAGTATTTTAGAAAATGATTGCTCAAAGGAAGACTTAACATGTTCTCTGAACTTGTCCTGTAGCTGAAATTCTGGCTCCGAATATTTTGCCAGCAAGAAGTTGAATCACATTAAGAAACTGGGGACCAAACCAATCTTTTTCTGCCCACACAATGTACAAAAGCAGCCCCGTGCCAGCTCGAAACACGCGTGCTATGGTGCTGAGTCCCTGTGGCCGATCAGGAAGACACCTCTTCACCCGCCTCCCATGCGCTTCACCTGTTTAGAGCGCCAGGGATTTCAGCAGTGACCCTTGGCACAACACGCTCAGCTCTGGGCTGCCACAGATGAGAGGACCAAGATGTGCCTGCCCACCACACGTCTCTGCTCCCACCCAAAACCAGTCTCAGACAGGCCCGTCCCTGCGTGGGCCAGCACACGGGCTGAGCATCACTCCCTTTCTGGCAGCTGGTGAGGAACAGAGGGGGTTGCCACTCAACCAAGCGCCTCCCATTTAAACAAAACAGCATGAGCAGGAATGTCTGGTGTCTAGAAACCTCTGAACTAATAAGGAAGCTGGCATGTATGGCACGGTGCCAGCAATGACCTGGGAAATGGTTAGCACAACATGCAACCACCCAAAATTCAGGCTAAGCTTACTTGGGAGCAAAGTGTGTCTGGGTTTGCCTGGTAAGAAAATGCAGTGAGACTCGATGACATCTTATCACGCTGGGGTATTGGCAGGCTACCAGCTTACCTGTGCTGTGCTTTGCCTGGAAACCTTTTCTTTGCACAGAAGCATCAGAGTAAAACCTGAGGAACATCTTGTTGGTAGAAGCCACGACAGGGTCCGGTTTCTTGTTGCCACAGAAGCGGCCAAGAATAGGTGACTTGGTGTTGGGGCCGTCATACATCTCTAAGTGGTCATAGGCACATTCTTGGTGCTGTTCGATCTCAAACTCATTGAATGTCTACGGCAAGAACAAGGAGAGTTAAGACAGACATTTGTAAATCTAAGCATGCAGTGTAGCAGAGGATGAAATGCCAAGTGAGAAACAGAACAAATGGTGTGTCTGTCCCACTCCTCCAACAAACTAAATCAGAATAGCATGCTCTCAGGCAGGAGTGATCTCAGGGTGGCAAAACTCAGTATTTCATGTGCATGTGCCGTGTAGCCTTAGCTTTGCTGCCTCACATGGGCGCACAAAACAGTTTTCACCTGCAAGCCTTACATGCCTTTCTTTTTCCTGCTGGAAACCCTGCCTAGCACACTGACTGAGCACTTCTTCAGCATTACCTCCACTGAGCACAGGGATCCAGGCATCACTGGCCCCAGCTGCACAGCTTCGGGCATGTCTTGCCCCATGCATCAAGCTGTGCCTAACGCTTCCTGCCCTGAGGGGCTGGGGGCTGGCCCTGCCACCCCCTTATGCAGGTACAGTCCCAACAGAGTGGCTTGCATGGAGGGGTCTGGGTGGGAGGGCACGTTACACCTGCTGTTAACAGCAAGAACAATGCTCCACAGTCACTACTGCTGGAGTCTCCTCCAAGCTGCCTCAGCCCCTGCCTCGTGTCCCTCTGAGACCTTCTGCCCTTTCGGAGGGTGCCAAGTTGCCCTCCTTCCTGCTCCCCAAACAGGAGCTACAGGCATCAGCCTCCCACTCCAGCTCCTCACAACCCAGTCTGCTTCTTTCCCCCTGCTGCTCACTGGTTACTCACTACTTTCACTCGGTGGCCAGGCGTTGCAGAGATGTCCCAGGTGCACTCCTTCCGGCTGGGGTACTTGTCAGGCCAGTTGGGGCTGCTCATCATCCCCTCTGCACCGCTCAGCTTGTGCTCGCAACCAGCTTGAGAGAGAGACATCACAAAACAGAGGCATCAAGCAAGTCTCGGAGGGGAACCACATAACATTCTACGTGCTCCTCTCTGCCGACTGAGACCCTCAGCAGGGCAGAAATAGGGAAGGCTTCAGCCACTGTACAAGAGCTTTCAGTATCACCACAGAGTTCTGCTGGGCTTGCCCTGTATTTTTTTTGACCCAACTGGGCAGCTGGTGAAATGGACCACCTTGTTTTCCTGTTCCTCGTTAACCTCGTCCACCTCCTCACTCCCAAACATATTCCCCTGCTCCTCCACCTTGCTTGCCCTGTTCCCAGTGACAAGGTGCCCAGCCCCTCCACCATGCTGACTCTGCTGCTATCTCAGCCTTGAGTTGTTTTGCCGACTTGGAAAGCTGGATCAGCTGATGGAGAGATCAGACGAGGATCAGAGAGCATACACAGGAAAGCCATGGCAGCCCTCAGCAGGGGTAGGCATGCAATACGAAGGGTCATTTTGGCAGCAGCAAGCGGTTAGATCAGCTCATCCTTTCTCTTGACTCAAGCCCAATAATTAAATGAAGCAGCAGTGACAAGCCTCACAGTGATGCCCCACCTTCTGCTAGCCCAACTTCTTGCCCTCACCCTGTCCCATCCCCCATGGCCATACAGACTGCCAGGCTGAATGGATCTAGCTGGAAACAAGCCCTCTTCTTCCTTTTTCTAGGTACTTTTTCAGCTAGCTGGGGCTTTTTCAGTGCCCCAGCCCAGTACACTGCTCCAGCATCCTTCCGACACCATGCAGGAAGCACCCTGGCTCAAAGCATGTTTGAACCACCCCGTTCTTCCCAAGGGCAGGAGCTGGGGACCTTACCTTCCTTACAATCGTGGCCATTCTCATGCAGCATGAAGCCATTTCTGCACTGGCACACGTAGCTCCCAAAGGTGTTGATGCACTCGTGCTGGCAACCACCGTTGTCTTTGGAGCACTCGTCCTTGTCTGGGCAGGATCAGACCAACAAACAGTGAGCTGACAGTGAGAAACAGGCTACCACAGCCACCAGCTGGGAGCCCCCTACCCAGACTGGCAGATACTGATGCAAACCTCCAACTTCTCCTGCCGGATTAGTCCAGTCCGCTTTTCAGCCTGGACACAACTCTCTGCAATTGTCTTTCATTCCATAAGATGCATCACAAATATGTTTTATTAGGTTTTGAATGGTTTAAGACTCCTATCTAAAAGAAACCCATAGCAACCTCTCATTCTTTTAGAATAGCGTCCAGGAAAAGCATCACAAATTCACTAGCCTAGGCAAAAATCTACTGGCCAGTCTTCACATTTGCAAGTTCCTACATGCTCTGAGAAGCCTCCACCCCCCACTAGCTCTGTCCGAGAGCACAAGCAGCCAGATGGAGAAGAGGATCTAAGGTACGAGCTGCTCCCAGAAGCTGAAATGCTCCCCAGGGGATGTTCACTCCTGTGCGTTCAGGACTATATACATTCCTGAATCTCACTGCTCTGGGCATAGGGTCTGCTCATGGTTTCCAGTCCAGTTTAATTTATGAGCAGTTTATTTCCAATTTTTCTTGGGCCAATGCCTTTCCTGGACTTCATTAATCTCATCTGTCTCCTCACTCCCAAATGTATTTCTCCATGAAACATAGCTTTGCTCACACTCCCTCCTGATAGATTTGATAAGCCAAACCTCTAGCCCTGATTCTGCTCTGCAACTGTCTCTGTCTTAAATCAAGGCCAATTTGCCTGATCACTCTCCTCAAAAACATTAATACTCCTTGGTCTCTGCTGAAAACACAGCATGAAATTGCATTTTCCCTTCTGTACAATGTATGGTTAACCTGCAGAACTGCTGCCAACAAGGCACATCACTGACACCAAGAGCTACAAAGGACTCAGAATAGATGATCAGAAACTTCCACTAGCACACGGTGCTTTGATGGGAAGGGTTGCTATATAGAAGACTTCTGGAAATTTTCTAAATCTTCTAGTTTCAGAGAAAAAAATCTCCTTAATGATGCCAGGGACAGAAATAACTTCTAGGCTCAGGTTCCCCCATTGCTTTTCCCGCTGTGGAAGGACTGGAGGCATTAATGAAATCCATGCATCTTGCTGACACCATGCTATGAAACTGGACCATATGCTGCACTGAGAAATCAAGACAAAACGTGACACAGGACAAAGCAACCATGCTTTTTAAATGTAACTAACCACCATCAGGCTCTGCCTGATTTGACAGAAGGTTGAAAAAAAATTCACCAAAATCAAGAGGTCCAGTCAGAGGAGACAGCTAAGCAAGTGAATGAATGCAGCCACATACCAGAGAAGTACTGAACTTTAAAGCCTTTCTTGGAGACTGTGTTGTCCGATTTGAACTCCAGCCTCATGTTGTTGCCATACGACGTGATCACTTCAGGCTTTTCTGAGCCGCAGAATTTGCCGTGCAGCTTGGAGTCAGAAGCCAACCCGCTACGCACCTCAACGTAGTCATACTTACAGACCTGCCACGAGAGGAGGAGATCGCTCAGCCCCGTGGACCTGGGATGGAGCATTGCAGAAGAAGGGGACAGAGGCTTGATTGAGAGGGAGCAGAAAGAGCTTTATACTCAAATGCACTCCTCACTGCCCCAGATCATCCCCTGCCAGTGTTCTCACCCCCTTCCCTTGCTGCCCTGGTCTTAAAGCAGGGCTGTGTTTGTCAGAATAGCAAAGGTTCCACTCTAAAGTCATTACACCCACTTTATCAGGAACCTGACAGTGTTGAACGGGCTCCAGCAGCCTGCTGAACTACGGGAGAGCCGCTGCTCCCATTTATGGTGGAGAAAGGGAGAACCTGGTGCCTTGTTCCAAGGGCCCCTGCCCGCGGCATGGTGGAGGGCAGACTCTTGGGCCAGCAGCTTTGCTTATCTGTGAAGCACTCTACTTCATTGTTCATTTCCAATTATTCTCCTGCAAAAGCAGCTCTGGGGAAAGGGGGGGGTGTGTGTGTTTGTGTGTGTGTGACACCTATTAGGGATGGAAAACACCTACAATTATATAAAACCAGCAGAGAAAAGAAGCCCATTTAGACCAACTTTAATCCTTCCACTCCACAGAGTCAGCAGATCCAGACTTCAGGGAGAACCATCACTGTTACTGGCTTATTATTATCAAGGGTGGGGAAACAACCAGAAGCTCCACCAGTAAGACAGCATCTCCTCTTCCTTATGCCCCAAGGATTTATCCAGTTCCCAGTTAGCCAAGAGTCACACCTCTGAGATTCAGGGACCAGTTACGTACATCATTGCCTTCCAGTTCAAACACTTCAAACTGCAGAGAGATCCGGTACTGGGCTGGAGCTACCACCTGCCAGACGCAGTTTTTGTTAGTAGGATATTCCTTGGGCCATCCAGGGCTAGTAATGGTCCCATTGAGCTTGGTGATGAAGCCCCCACAGGCAGCTGGAGAGGCAATAAATGAACACAAGTTTTACTTGGTTTGTTCAGACACACAGACCAGGCCACACCATTAGCTAGGAAACGCGTCAGATGCTGGGGGATAGCACAAACCAAATCCTGCCCTCCAGGACAGGCTTCCAGTGCTGGGAGCTGCAAAGACAGCAGAGCTTACCTGCTGTGGACCACCAGTGCAACACCTGTGGCCAGGCTGTGGTGCTGAGAGCCACCTGCACCACCTGGGGCTGCTGTCCTTGTCATTGCCCAGCCCTGGGCTTACTGCCGGTCAGCCGACTTGGCATGCCCCGGGTGGTGGCAAAGGCCAGCTTGGTAAAGGCACCCACACTCAGCCCTACAAACCTAACCACTTCAAGTTTATCAGTGATGGAATAATTAGAAGATAACGGAATCCTAGGGAAGACACCCTGTCAATTCTTCAGCAAATTATTGTACATGGACTGCATCTTCTCTACAGAAAACTGAAGCCAAGGACACAGACGTAGCTTTATCATCCCATTTCCTCTAAAAACTGAGGACATCTTAGCTTCATCCTTTTGTGGGACGGCATTCTTTACCTCAAAGGAATCAACCTCAGTTTATTCTTTTGCTGCAAAATTCTGTTTGCAATGAAGCAATTTTTTCTTGCTTGCTTTTTATTGGGAGTCATGAGACACAGCCAGATCTTCAAAACCCACAGGGATAAAGCTTCCTCTGTCTTGTTCCCAGTATCACTTTGCATTAAGGGAACTAACCCGAGGGAGCAGCTTCAATACAAAACTTCAATACAAAAAGTGTAGCGAGCGAGAGTGTCTGGACAAACAAAAGCAATTTACTCTGACACGCATCACTACGATTTCAAAGGCTGTCCTTCCTGCATTGCCCACAAATGAAGTTTAAAATAGGAGGTTAAGAGTGAAGTTCAAAGAACGCTTGCCAAGTTATACCAACTGGCTGGCTCAAAATTGCAAAGAAATTATTTAAAAAAATAAACTAAAGCTTCCAAAAGTCTTTTGCACACACCTAGCTCTGCCATCACCAAGTCGACAGCAGCCTTCCCCAAACAGTTTGGCAAAAGTGGAGGCCAGGGCAAACCAGGCAACCCTGAGACTCCCCAGCGCCTCAGCTGAAAGGCAGAGCTACAAGAACAAGGGGTGGATTCTCGCCACACTGCATTGCTAGTGGGAGCAAACGCTTGTTGCAAGAGATTAACTGTACAAATAGAAAGCTGACAGAAATAGTTTCTGTTGGAGACATGGGGACTCCCCCCGCCCCATAACAGAAGAAGGGAATTAAGTCCTCAGTATAGATAACATCTGTTTTGCATGCAGGCAAAACACTGATATTTTATTCTACAAAAGAAATTTCTTTTCTAAAAAATTATTCAGCTTTTTGGGCCACTCAAAGCTCAAGCTGTAATGCCCACCCTCCCTCGTGTTGCACTGTGGGACATCTGCTCCAAACGGCAACCTCAGGCCATGAAGAACAACTCATTTTAAGGATGTTTAGCACTAGAGGATCAGAGTATTTTCAGTTTTTCAACCAAAACTTGTTTTTCAATGGCAGTTGTGGACAAAAGAAATTTCTCAGATGGGGCAAGACAAATAGAAACAAAGAGGATGAAGGGGCAAGGAAAATAATCTCCAGGATTCAGTTCAGGTTCAGTGTCAGCTGCGGTACCCACCCTATAGACAGCTGCCTCCACCTGTAGGTTACTTACCTTCACAGCTCTTTTTATCAGCCGTCAGCTCATAGCCAGGCTCGCAGGTGCACTTGTAGCTGCCCAGTGTGTTCTCACAATGCTGCTCACACCCACCATTGTCTGGCAGAGAACATTCGTCCATCTCTGTCAAGAGAAAACCACAAATCACACTTGCCTGACCCCCCAAACCCCCTCACATTCCCCGCGCATCACCTCTGGATGAAGGACCAGAGCAAGGGCACTGTGAGAGTTGTTCAGGGACTGGAATTAAACATCACAGCATTTGCCAGTCATCGTGCAATCACCCTTTGCCATGGTCCGTTAGCATCTCTCAAATTCACAGGACAGCATACTCTGTGAATTAAACCCTATTTGTCTAATTCTTGTTTTTGCACCTAAGTGCATGGATTAAGAATTACAGGTTATAAGTTAGGAAATTTTATGACTCGAATGGTGAATAAGTGAATTCATGTGACAGACTAGCCTGAGCAAAGGGGACTGAGCCCTGCCGTGTCTGTTTGTTGTATTTCTTAACGACCTCATGAAATCAAGTTTGTTTAACTGAGGACATTGTTCTATAAATTTGAGAGATCTAAATGGACCATGACTCCCTTAATGCAGGACAAAAGTTGAAGCAGAAATAAACAAAGGACTTAACACAATCCAAACATTGGCACAGCAGCTATTATTTCTGTATGCTGTCGCAACCTAAGAGAAGCATGACTGCCTCGCAGCAGCTCCGATGGCATTTTCCCAGGCGGGTAGATATTTGGTTCTTGCCTCTACCAAGTCACCAGGATGCTGGTAAAGGACCATGTCTTGGGTCCAGCTCTTAAGAAAAACCTTATGTCTTATTCACACCTCCCTGAAGAGGACCTCAGTTTAGGAACACATTTGTCTCCAAAAGCACTCAGAAATTTTCCCCGGGATTCTGCTTACATTCAAATTTAACCCCTCTCTGAGAGGTTTCTTTTGGAATGTAACACTCTTTGTGCAGTACTAGCACCTTCTTTGAAATGGTCCGTGTCCCCTGGCATAGACAGACGAAGGTCACGTTCTGCCCGGTGCGAGCGCCTATGCTGGTACTGACCCAGCGGTGCCTCCTGCCTTAGGGAGGTGGCGTTCACACCTCGGCATCAAATCCCTGAACACGCTCAAAGCAATTTGTATATAAGCATGATGTTGGCAGTCGTACAGACAAGTCTAACAGCTCTTATCTACAAGGAGATACAACGGTAACTGATCCCTTTGACAATAGGTTAAGGGATGAACGGGCCCCAGCTTTGACCTTGCGAGGTACTAGATCACATACCTTTAAAGAAATTTGCTGCAAAGCCTGCTTTATTGATGGTTGCATCAGATGCAAACTTCATCCATACTTTATTTGAACTGGATTTGATATCTTCTGGCTTCTCATAGCCACAGAAGTGACCAATCAGCGGGCTGTATTCGGTGAGGCCATCTCGGATCTCCAGGTAGTCATAAGAACAGGCATCGTGCCATTCAATCTGCAAGGGGAGAAGGATGCGCCTGAAGCCTGGCGGTATGGGTGCTCTCAGGCAGGCTGGCTACCCCACTAGGCTTTTTTGCCAGAGATCAGCTTCCGAAGCAGCACCCCAAATCCAAACCCCAAAGCTCACAACTAGGTACTTGCCCCACAGCTGCCACCGAGCCCTCCTGCAACTGAAATCACATTCCAGCCTCGGCACATCTCAGTTCTACTGCTGTTTCGTGGCTATGCTCCGGTGAAACCCGCCCCTGGCTATCTACAAGCTGCTTTTCCATGGGAAGCAGTAAGGAACAGAACAGAACAACTACAGGCAGAAAGGTTCGAGGAGCAGCTGTGGGGTCACGGCTAGCCGGCAGTGGTGTCAGCCCTTCCAGGACAGGCTCACTCAGTGTGCACAAGCCACAGGATCCCACGGGACAGATGGGATTTATGCACCAACCCAGGTCTCATCCCCTCCCATTTGACTTGCAGGTCAGTAGTCAGAAGCATATCACCGGGCACCCACTAGTGCAAGATGTTCTATAGCTGGTAGGAGAAAACCTCCTCTGAGCCTGCCTGCCACCCAGGAACATGATGTTTCTTTGGAGAACCACAAGCACCCTGAAATCTGCCAAGCCCTGGAGACACCTACAAGAGGTTTTTGCCTGGATTGTGACCATTCGATTTCATTCGACCTGAGTGAAAATTTAAGGACTCATCAGTCCCTACTTCACGTCATCAGCAATTTTGTGCCCCTTCTAATTCTTTCTGTCTAGAGTGACAGTTTTTGAAAACTCACCATATTTAAAACTTGGCTTTAAAATCTCTAAGCAAACTTCTGGTGAGGAGAAATGATGTTCTGAACTATTCAAAAGAACATTTATTTCCAAATTATTATTTACATCACTTTAATTGTAAAGGATCTACAGAGGCTAAATTATATCCATAATATAATATACAATGACATTTCTCACCTCAAAGGCTTGGAATGTGATTCCTATGTGAAAGCCCTCAGAAACGGTGATCTTCCAGATGCACTCTTTGGAAGGTCTGTAGTCATCTGGGTAATTGGGAGATTGGATCTGGCCAGCATCTTTGTGAATGTCTCCACCGCAAATAGCTTCATAAAAAGTAAACAGCAAAACCACAAGGTTGCAGATTTTTCACTTAGGTAAAGCATGCTCCAAGCACAACCTTCTTCCTTGTTCGGATCTCTATCAACACCGCATGTTACACAAAGGCAGCACACAAGTCACGGGGGTTTTTACAAAGCTAACAGCCTGTCCCACTGACCGCGTCTCCTGCCTTGCTGTGCCAACCTCCTTCAAAGGTGAACTCACTGGGACACTGAGGTTTTAGGGATTTATGGTTCTCACACTCCTGGTCACCTTCGTAACTGCTTAAAACCTGCTACAGGCACTAAGGACCAAGAAAAGTTTTTGGGGAAAAAAATCAGATAAAAAAAGGTTGCAAATCTAATCCAGCCACACGATGGCAATATTAACAAGCATGAGCCGAGCTGCTCACCAGGAGGCATCAGCTGTGCATAAAAACTTTTACATTTTGTGCTAAAGAGTAAGTTTAAAGACCAAGAACAGAAAATCTAATGAAAATCTAAGTTTAATACAAAACTAGCAGAGACCTCAAAGACAACAGCAGTTCAGCAAAATCATCTGCAAGACTGTGTGACAAATGAAAGTAAGACCACAGGCTAAAAGCCGTGCTACCTCACGATGCACAACACACACGTCTACAGAAGGCGTATGAATGTTTCAGCTGTGTTTTAAGTCAAGGAAATAAAATGCACTGACAGTACAAAAGAGATAGCACTGCAGTGACACCTGCCAGTCCCCAGCCACCTCCACCCCTGTGGTCTCCCCACAGCACACAGCATCAGCAAAGCAGACCTGGGTCTCCCTGCAGCGTCCTGGGAACCGCTTGCACTGGGGACACTGCCTTGGCTTCGCTTGTTAGCTGCCTATGTCTGCCTGTGACCCAGAGCTAGAGAATCAGTGCTAAGGCACCATCAGACAGTTGCACCCAAAACCCAGCTGCAGAGCACAGTTTAGACTGGAGTTTGAGTTCATCTATTCGGAGCTACAAGCGTGCTGGGGAGAACCCCTGAGGGGCTCACTAGCAATCTCTCCCCCCACCTAACAGAATGAGGGCTGCATGAGCACAGAACTGGCCATTTTTTTTAACAGCCATAAAACTGTCAGCCAGCAAACAGTATTTTCTCTCTCCACTGCAGCAGTTCACACTGAAATTCAGCCGGGCGTCAAGTGTACTGGGAAAGCCTCACTGCAAACTGGAATGAACATCTGCTGATGGAGCCCGAGAAGGCACAGCAACAGCAAACCTGGGGCTGCCAGCAGCCCTGAAGGGCAAAACCACCAGCATCTTCCCATCACTACAGAGAAGGGACAACACAACTGAGCTATGCGGACACTTTCACTACATTAACTGCCATTTAGTATCTCCCACCACGTGGTGACATGCTTCTGCCTCTTTCCTCCCATCTGCTGAACACTTTAGGGCCAAGACTTGGAGGAATCCAAGTCCAAAAATGAGTCCTCACCCCCAGAGCCCCCAGCAAAGCTCAGGTGCACCAGTGCTCACATGCACTCTCACTAAAGCAGAGGACAGAGCGGCAGTGCTAAAACCCACGTGGGGCTTTCAGTACGTGAGGGACAAGAATTCAGAAGAAAAAGAGGAACTAACAGCAACACAGAGAGCTTTTGGCCAAAAACTGATAGCAAATGAAACATGTAAGGGCAATCCCTCCTGGAAATAAAAAATACCATTATTGCCTAGACACAGAAGTCACAAAACAGCTGAGCAAGTACCTGACAATGCAGGAGAGACACAAACCATTACCGGCACTCACACCGGAGGGGAGGAGGAATCAAGGGACATTTTTTGAAACTCTCCCATTTCAGCAAATAAATTATGGCAAGAGATGCAGATAATCTCACCAGCTGCTGCCCTGACAAGAGGAGGCTGAGCTAGGAACAGAACTATGCAGTGGGCCACCATTGTGTCTGCGGTACAAGCCGGCTCCCACCAGCTGTACCCTGTGCTTGCCGTAGGGCTCAGTCACAGCCCTCAGACCTTTCCAGTGGGGGGTCCTGCAGGAAGGGGTTACACAGAAGGCCAGAGTCTTGGAAAGGCAGGAAAATACGAACAGCTGGAGGGATGCAAAGTCTGACCACTAGATGTACATTCTGCTTCTATTCGCTCACCTCAAAACTCAAGTGAAGCAAGTATTGCTCATATTTACTGACCCTTTAGGGGTCATTTATTAAATAACAGGAAATATGGCAAATTATTGAGGGAAAAGAAAGTTTTGCAAAAGTAACTTTGGCATGTAGCCAATGTAAAGATTCTTTTCTTTCAATACTGTTTAGCAAAATGAAGTATGATACCATATTAATACATATGATGAAGAACAGAGAAGTTGTTTCCCCAGAAACATTCCTCACCTTCCTTTTTTAAAATTTTTTTTTCTTTTCCTTTTAAAGTTGGAGCAGGCATCGCTGGGGAATAACCCACTCTAAGAATTGATCTGATTAGTCCACCAAAGAAATAAGGTAAAATAAAACAGTCTAATAGAGACAGACTAGTTTGATCACTTCTAATTCCAACAAACTACCATAAAAAGGGTGTTACACACGACAGGGTCCAGGCAACAGCTGCTTCTTGGGAGAAGCATTAAAAAAAAAATAAATATATATATATATATATATATCAGGCAAGCCACCTCTGTCTCTGGGGCACCAGTTCCTGCAGAAACCAGGTATTTCTCCTGTGGAATAGATTTGTTAGCCCCACTGCTGTGGAATCCTCATACGCTTTATTTGCACTTCCCCAACAGTCCCATGTTTTCTTCTCTTCCTTCTGTTGGATCATTATTCCTGAGCACATGGGACACTGGGGCGCTGGGCCGCCAGTGCCACACTTCTGCTGTGGCTGCACAAAGATGATGCAGCGTCGGTACCCACACAGCCAGCCTCAGCACTCTGCCAGCACTGGTACTTCTAAGAAAATGTCTGTTGCCCAATGAACAATGAAGGTTTTTAATACATTTTAGAATCATTATTGTAAAAAAAATAAGCATACATGCAGAGAAGGGATGTTACTGATTTGTTAGTGACTTTGGCAGTTTTGCTCCTCCCCTGAAGTGGCCTCAGCACCCCAGTGCCATGCAAGCTTCCAAAGTACCTCACCTGCAGAAGGTCTGACATGCTAAATCCTTATCTTCTGCAACATACAAGGGAGAAACCAAAGAACAATCTTTGCATTTGAGAAAAACGAAAAACAAAAAACTGCATTAAGTGATATAGAATTTATGATTCAAAACAGAACTTTGCCTATTAAATTCCTGGAGGGAACTCCTGCTACACCCAGCACTGCTGCTGGCAGGGGCTGCTCAGGGCAAACTGAGCCTGGCCTGGGAACGCAAGCCATGGCTCTGTGCTGCCATCCTGTTGTGCCCCAGGAATGCCATGAGCTAGTCGGAAGATTCATGCCTGAAACAGCCAGCAAAATCTGCCAGTTCCCATAAAAACCAGAGGAGGGGCTGTATCTAACCACGGGACGTGATCCTGCAAAGCCCTGCACCCCATCCCAAGTGCTCCACGCAAGGCGACAGCCCCGGCCGAGGGCCGTACCTTCATAGACCACGAAGAAGCCTTTGCCCAGGATGTTACTGCTGCTCCGGAACTCGATCCACAGCCTGCTGTCCGTGGAGATTACTGGCTCAGGGATCTTGTCACCACAAAATCTACCTGGAAGGCAGGAAAGAGACAATCAAGATCTCCTGGCTGACTGGCACAGCGGAGCAGACAGCCAGGTTCTGGGAAGCAAATAGTCTGCGGTTGAAGGAGCTGTACTTGTGTAAAACACCCTTCCACTCCCACCACTTCTGCTTTTGAGCAAGTTTCTGCTTCCCTCCTCCCACTGATTCATATTTTCTTCAATTATTAAATTAATGAAGGTTTTCTTCAGCTGGGAGCAGAATCCAGGAGTCACAGATACAGTAAACTCAAACGGGCTCTTGTTTTGATCACATAACTGGGCAAATGAGCTGCAAAGGTGGGGAACAACCCCTGTCCTTCCAGAGGTGAGACATCAGGGAACGTCCTTTCCACCTGCTACACCTCAGAAACTCCTTCAGCATTTTACAGCCAAGAGCAAATTGCCCAAATCAAACCAAGGCCATGCCGAGGCGAAAACACCCCTTATCCTCTGCCCACCTCACCCCAGCTAAGCCTCTGCAGTTCTCCCATCTCTTTCAAGAGGAAGAGACCGAGAGCCTTTTTGCTCATGGAGCATCCAGCTCTGAGCTCCCTGGTGTGCACCAGCACTAGGAAATACTCGGATCCTACCAGCAAGGATGAATCCTGAAACAGAACAGCTGCAGCAGGCATCTGCAGCCCAGACAACCTCAGCAACCCTAACCTGGTGCTCCTCCACTTCTTCCAGCCAGACGCTCCTCAGGGAAACAGAGCGAGCACCAAGGATGCACGGGGAGCACCCAGGGCAAACAGGGAGCACCCAGGGGGAATGGGGTGTTTCACTTCAGCTGACACCAGCAGGGCTGTACCCCGAGTTCAGCATGGCCTTGGCCCCCGTCCCACTGAGTCCCTGGTGGGAATCTGACAGGGGCAGAGAGCAGCTTCCCGGGCTGGGCTTAGTCAGAGTGGCGTGACAGGGGTCCTGGCCTTGTGACACCAGGCAAAGGCTTCTTTGAACACCCTCTGCTGGGCAAAAACCTGGTTAATGCCTCACTGCAAGAGAGCACCTTTGCTCCCACAGCAGGCTGTGCTGGCGTTCCCTGCACAGTGTAACGGGGAGTTCAGGGCTTGCTGGCTGGCAGGCAGAGCCACTGTACAGGGGGCAGAGTGGTTGGCATCACTCCTGCGCATTAAAAGCCTGGGGGTCCCCTGCTTAGTCAGCTGCTGCCACTTTCAGCTCTGCCTGCCCTACCTTCGGCACGTGGCAAGGAAGGCGATGGCCATCAAGGATGCAAGAGCTGTGCCTCTGGGACAGGCCAGTCAGTGCAAATTAAAAGGTGAGATGCAAACTCTGTTTTTCTTCAGCAGCAGTTTCACTGCCAACTCTTCTCTCTTGCAGTGTCATGCACCAGACGTTATCTCGGACCCTAGCCTCAGAATCGGCTCCTCGGCTCCAACCCCTGTGCCCCCAAGCTGCCCAGCAGCGTAAGGACAGCATCTCCCCTCCCCTCCCACAGGGGATGCTAACAAACAGCATCAGCACTGCAAAGCTCCTTCCTCCAGGGTCACCAAGCCACCACCTCCCGGATTTAGCTTCGGAGTTTAACAAGGGTGTCAAGGAGAGGAAACACAGATGAGGAACGAGAACGAGCAAAACTCCTCAGAGTCTGATAAAGGGCCCATTCATAAAAAGTTATACACCATTTAAAGGCTGGGGTTTTCACACACTTCCCTGGGAAAATATGCAGTGCACATGTATTTTTTTTCTCTCCGCAAGAAGCCCATGCTTTCACAATTCTCACTAATCCCCCTCCCCGCCCCCGGCTGAATCGCGTCTGTCTGCCTCTTCCGAGCTGATTTCATGGCTCAGCCCCTTGCGGGAGCTGTGGCCACTCATGCAGCGTCTCCCTCCAGATGGGAACACTCGCACGTCCACCTGCACTAGGGGCATAGGGAGGTGCTTGGCTTCTGAAATACCTTTAAATTACTCAGCAGAAAAAAAAAAATAGTGAGGAGCTAAATTGCAGCTGCTGGAGTAATGTTACCTGCTGCATGTGCAGCGGAAAACAGCAATCAACGCTGCCAAGGCCAGAAGAGGCAGGGAGCAGTAAAACCGACTGCCGGCTCTGTGAGAGCAACATGACTTCAGCCTCAGAATCTTGCCTGGCACCAGGGCTGGGATGCCCCGCAGGGTCAAGGACCCAGGCCTCTGCAAGCCCACTGGCCCCAGGCTGCGAGCCCAGTGCTGCACGCAGCGCGAGCACAGCCCCTCCGGCACGGCCACACAACCCGATGGCTGCTTGCCTTCCCAGCCAAAGGGGCTGTCTGCAGCGCAGCATCTCAGCCACTGCAGCACCGAGGGCACAGGATGGAGTTGGGGTCAAAGCCAGCCGCAAAGCTGGTGGAACTCCTGGCTGCCCTCCCAGGGTGACAGAAGACTTGTAGTTAGGACAGCAGGAGGCAAACAAACAGGGAGGACAGAGGCTGTGGTTTCCTGAGAGCGCTGGGAGCAGGAGCAGGGCAGAGGCCTTGCACAGTCTGATGCCCTAGGCATGGGCTAGCAAGCTCCCCGCTGGAAGTACAGAGCCTCAAATACAGACTGCTTGTCTCTGTAAATGCAAATATGTGAAATAACGGCAGGAGCTTGGGCCAGGAGCTGTGGGGCTGCTTTGTTCTGACTTCATCCTGGTCTTAGGAAAAAGCAATAATAAAACTCCAGAGACCACAGTTTCAGTCCCGGCTATGGCCCTGGTTCAATTCCCCCTCTGTCTCACTTACCAAGCTGGAAAAGGTAGGAATAGCCTTTGCTACCAAAGGGCTTGGAGCATGGGTCCTTGGGTGTGACTGCAGCACGCAGACATCTCCGGATGGAGACATTAACGGGTGGCCAGTGCGCTGGGCAGGCGCAGGCTCCTTCCAGGTTTGTTTCTGCTCTCCCCACCCACCCCCCAAGCACCAAGAACACCGCACAAAACACAATTACAACAAACCAGCGACTCACCCAGTAATGGAGCTTTCCTCCAGTAACCATCACGCACCTCCACATAGTCATACCAGCAAAGGCGACTCTTAAATAGGTCCATTGATGTGAAGTTTAACAAAATCTGAAAGGAGAGAGCGCATACTTCTCTTTAGGAAGGGAGCTGCTTTAAAAGAGAAGACCCTGCAGATCGCGTGCTCCCCCTCTGCTATGGTGCTGCCTAAGCCAGTATGCAGGAAAAGCCAGCTGGACAGTTGGCTGGATATTTTAACCAGCTTTCCTCCAAAAAAGAAAGGCTTCTCAAGGTATTTTTAGGAAACCATGAAAGTACAGGACAGCAGACAGCACTTCACCATCCGTACTGTAATTCACAGTCACTGCTCCTCAGTCACTGTGAAATGCTACTTAAAAAAAGCCCAATTTGTCGTGTTTTCTTTTTTTTTAATTAAAAATTGAATCTTTGGTTTTGATCAATGTGAACATCATAGAGAAACACACTGCCCCAAAATACAGATGTTTGGGATCTATACTCCTATATAACCGATGCTTGTAATAAACAGCTGATTTTACTGACAGGTTTCCACATTCTGACAATCACACTCATACCACCACTGTGATGCAGCTGTGTCCAGTGGCTTTATTGAGCAGAGTTTAGCATAAAAATTCTAGCCCTTTGGTCTCCTTCCTCTGTAACATGGATTACGGGCCTTGCTCTGTGCCTACGGATGTCACTTGTGGCATTTTTGTCCTTGCAAGATCTGACCCACATATGAATTTGCATCCATAGTCTGCCACAGAAACATCACTAGATTAAAACAGATATTCTCCCCCAAAGCCCTGGCTGGATGTGCACAGTGCAGCCTGCAATGATGTCACTTGCTTTGTTCACACATTTGCAGTTTCCTGACTTTGGACGGCGAGAGGAGATTCACGTGTTCCTGTGCGGATGAATAGCATAAGCCCAGTGCTGGCTCTAAGCTCATGCCTCACTGGTATGATGTTACTTGGTACCAGCTTCTACATTTGCTTAAACAGAGAAGTTGAAGCATTTAACCTGAACTTGATATTTATTTTTTTTTTAACATCAGTGGTTCAGCATTTGGATGCCAGGTGCTATCTGATACAATTCTTCTGAAGAGGCTGAGAGACAAAGGGAGAATGTACAGTAAGATTTACACTGCAAAACTCCCAGCGCCTTAGTTTCAAAACCCAGATGGCTCTTGGCAGCTCAGCCCCTGGCGAAGCTCTGCCTGCAGCAATGGCAGGAGCTCCGTGCTGCACGGGACCAGGCTCGCAGGGGACACAATGGGGTCCCACAGCAGGATGGCTGCTGCAGAACAAGTGAGCTCTGCCCCTCTTTGTTCAAATCAGAGTCTTAAGTGCATCCAGAGGGTGGTCTCAGCAAAGCCACTCTGCGCATTCTGGCAGCCTGGTACAGCATGAAATGGAGTGCTGGTGTTAGTGGATTAAGGAAAGGTTTCATTTCCACGGGAAGATCAATAAAACAAAAGGAGCTGGGAAGAAAGTGGACAGGGTGGGTGATGGATGTGTGGCAGGTCTTGGCGCTTCAAGGCAGGGAGCAGGAGCTCCCTGACAGCGACATTATCTCTGCATGACAGGGGAGGACACCCACGTCACTCACAGCTCCTCGGCTCCCTTCGGGACCCCAGTTTTCTGGCACATTTTATCCAACTCATCTGAGTGGCACCTGGCTTTGACAGGTGAGCCTAGCTGGAGCTAGTAGCTGGCAGGCTCAGCCCTGCATCCAGAGGAAGGATCAGAGACCAACACGCAGTCCAGACCAGGGACCGGGCTCTGCTCCAGCATCACCTCTTCTCTCCTTAGGAACATCTGTGCATTCCTGACCCAGTCTCTGGGAGGACACCGACAATGCTCAGGAGCCTTTTCAGGCTCCATCCCCACAGTCCAGGCATGCAGAGATCTCTTGGCAGCTGCTAACGGTGCTGTCACAGGCAGGACTGCAGGCGAGGGAAGCGCAGAGTACACCTTGTGCTGGTGTGGCACCTACCTTCTCCCCTGGGGTCACCGAGATCCTCCAGACACAGTGGGAATAGGAGGGGTAGCCATTTGGAAAACCGGGGGCTGAGAAATTCCCAGTTGAGTCCTGCAAGGTCTCTCCACAAGCTGCAGGAGAAGGTGGGGGAAGAGAAAAAAAACAGTGACAAGAAGTGACTCTTTAAAAGACATCAGGGTCGACCAAAACATTTGCCCACAGCTGCTGTGCCCAGGCTGGTGGCTGGTACTCTAGGGATGTTCAGTCACGGCACCGTCCAAGGGTCACTGACCACCTGAGACCTTGCCAAAGGGGTGATGTAAATTCGTCAGAATTCCCAGAACAGAAGGTGATCAGTAGAAGGACACAGGGGAAAGCTTTTGAAGAGGCACCCTTCTTCCTTCATCTTCTCTCCAGAGCCCAGCACTTCCAGGTTTCAACCCTACTGAGAAATATCCCATCCGCTAATCAAATGCAAAATATTAACCCCATCTCACAACCCCAAGCCCACTGCCAGCAGATCTGTTTTCCTTTCATTACAAGCTGCTCAATGAATTTCTCCTTAGTTACCACTGTGAAGCGTCTTTTTTTTGGGTTAAAGCATCCTAACAAAAGCAGAGCAAGCCCCACTGCTCTCACACTTGGGTGCCCAGCACCCACTCTGCCATCAGACAGCACAGGATGAAATGCGAGCGCTGCAGCTCACGCTGCTCTCCGCCTTCCCATTTCCGTGGCTTGCTGCAGTTGATGAAATGCAGATCCCAGAGCGACTTTTGGGAAGCAAGTAATATGCATGTGCATAAGCTCCTTTAGGGAACTGCAGCTTCCAGCATCTAGGAAAGCTGTGACTACTGTGGTTCCTGTTCTCCGAGCCAGCAGGGCTGAGCTGGGACAAGGAGTGACCATCTACACCTGCAGAGCAGCTGGCTGGCTAGCTGGAAGCACCACAAACGTCAACGCTCTCATTTCCTTCAGAGCGCTCACCAGACACATGCAAATACCTATTGCAAGGAGCAGGGACCTTGGCTTGCTGGCTTCCCAGTTGTTTTTCCAATTTTATGACCCACTGATGCTACAAAGCTGCCCTTGACCTGCAACTTTGTTTCCTCAGTGACAGTAAGGCAGCCCCCAAAAATCCCTCCTTAAGCAGCAGTGCTTTGAAAGATCTGAGGAGGCCGAACATCTGGCTCCCTTTCTCATGGAAATGCCAGGGGATGTGCCTCTGCCTGATGCTATCACACACTCACTAATTTTTCAGCCATGATTACATTTCGATGGGCGGGTCGGAAGCTGGGGGTGAAAAGAGAATGGTCCCATTCAAAAAGTTTAATATCTTCAAAAAAGGGAGATGGAGACACCAAGGCCAGCGTTTCTTAATTTCCCTGAGGCAGTTTGATCCACAGCTTGGCAGATCAGGGCAGACAAACAATAGGCGGGCACACAAAAAGGGGTTTGCCCAACCAAACAGCTCACGGGGTGCTCTGGACACTGGAGCTGCTCCCAGGAACAAGCAGCACCCACTTCAAAGCACAGGTCAGCATGGGATCTGCCAGTGCAATTCCTGTCAGGAAAGCCAAAGGTATTTTAAACTACTAGAAATAAAAGCACCGCCGAGCAAAACCAGCAGGTAAACACACACATCTGCCCCAGAGGAATGAAGAAAATAAAAGACAGGTCAAACCCTCCACCTTGCTCCTTCCTTCTCAAGCAGTTCGGAGCCCTGAGCACTCCCCCTGCCACCATGCAGCTACAAGGGAGCATTGCATGGCACATTTTAGTTTTGGTTCCACAGAAACAGCTGATGTCCTCCCACCTCCCCAGGTGGTGATGTATTCTTCAGGTGGGCAGAGGGAGATGCTTGTAAAAGGTGATGGCCTGCGTGAACTGCAAAAGAAATCCAGACTTCTATTTGCAGAATAAATACACTTTCTTCCTTTCTACCTCTTGCAAAGAGATGCCGTGCCTTGTTATCTGTGTCAGAACCTGTTAGGATAATTCCAGCTCCCAGGATGCTCCTAGGACCCTCAGCCAGGAACAGCATGCTGCCCCAGCAGACAAACATCTCAAAGAAGCCGAGTCCCAAGCACACTTATTCTGAAGACAGCCAGCCATTCTTCAGCTGATCCTCTGGCATCACCACTGGTCAATGCATGGTCTGGAGTGGCCACCACCTTAGGATGGCTCTAGCAATGCCAACATCTGACAAGGCATCCCAATAAAGAGGGGATTACCACTCACTGAGATTAATAAATGTTGGGTTTCTCTGCTCAGAAATCTATTCAAACAAACATGAAATGACAGAGAGAGCTCTAAATGCTGGGAACACATTCTGCATGACCATAACCACACAGGACAAGGAGGATGACCACCCGCAGCTGAACTACAGGGGAGGTTTCTGACAGCCCAGACTTCTCCTAAGTGTAATTTACACAGCTCCTGGCAAAACTCTGTAATTCTGGAACAGATACTAACGTATCTCCTACCAAACCCTGCTCTGCTAAAACCTCACAAAAGGAGACCCGGCTGAGTACGCAGACTTGCGGAGGAAGCCCTGCAAGGCACGCTGGGCGAAGGGGCAGAGCACAGGGCAGAGCGACAGCTTGCAGGCGGAAGCCCAGAAACAGCGAGCAATGCATAGCTGTGTGCAGAGCACACCAAAAAGCAACACCACTGTACTCCACTCAGTGGCAAAGAAGCCAACGGGTCCCCTAAGACCAGTGTTTGGTACTCCTGGGATCCAAGAAACTGGGCTGAGGTGACTCTTGCCCATGGCGAAGAGGCTGTTGCACACGTAAGCAGCTAGAAAGGAACACAGGCAAAGAGCAACGCACAAAAGGTGAATGCTTCAGAAGTCACTTGTAAGTGAAGTTAGCTGAGTGACAGGCACCTACTGCTCATCAGGTGGTTACCGGTAGACTACATCTTTTTGAAGATGCACAAGGAATTGGATGGGGCAACATAGTGCAGGACCAGTCCCAATTTGTAGCTAATTTCAGCACAGTTAGTGCAGCCACACAGCCACATTTCCTTCAGCACAGCGCAGGACAGCAGGACATGCTGCTTTAAAGGCTTTTGTAGTGACTATATTCATCAAATCCTCAACCGTGCAGCCACATCAAATCTAGCAGTTACCACTATGTAGCAGAATGTATCTTGCCTTCCAGAAATTCCTTCAGCAAATTCCATTTGGTTTCACCTGGCTTGGCAGTAACTTTAACCCAGCAGGTATAAGCTTTGGAGAATGAAGAGCAATTTAAACCAGCAGGGTTTTAGAATGGAAAAGCTAAGCCAGCCCTAACGGCCGCAGCCGCAAAAGCTCCAGTCTAACGAGGCAGAGCACCCTGTCCCTTACCACTGACACAGCAGCCGTGCTGGCTCCTACCAGCACATGCTCGTAACCCATCCCCCGCCACGCTGGCTGGTTTTGTGGAGGATTTTTTCAGGCATTCTCAGGTAGAGACTCTCTTTCTAAAAGGGAAACCATCTGCCATTCAACTTCTAGATTACATTGTTGTCTTTTACCTAAAAGTCCTCAGCTTGACTACTGAACAAAGCTGTCCTCAACCTAAAGGCTCGTTCAGCCCCTGCTTGAACATACAGCTGAAGGCCTTTGGGTTTGGACTCCTGCGCCTGGCATTTTGCAGAGGATGATAACTATTCAGGCTACAGCTTCAAACGGCAGCTGGAGCCATCAGTGTCATTAAACTTTATACTGCACATATAAACATTATACTGCACTGCTTCTCTTCAAACACAACCTGTGTACAAATTTTGATGCAAAGAAAAGAGAAAACCAAACCAAACCAATAGATATTTGCATAAAATTTGTTTAGTAGGCTTAAAGCTCTAATCATTCTGCTGCCAAATACATTCTGAACTGCAACAACCTCTGCTAAGCTTTGTGTAAAAAAAAATAATATATCTAAAACCCAGAAAAGTTCTACTTTGGAAGTGGAAAACTTGAGACTCGGAAGGGTCCTCATTTTAAAGAAAGTTGCTTTGTAGCTTTTAGTTTGGCTAACCTCAGGCCAAAGTGGCTTTTCAGCTTGCCTTGAGAAATCTGAATCTGTAGTTGATGCTTCCAGCTATGGGAATGAAAAGCCTGCCTGGATTAAGTCCTGATTCAATCAAAAAAACATGGTTCAAGACATCCCTACTTACTTTTTTTTTTTTTTTTTAGTATTCAAACAAAGCAATCCCTAAGTAATCTGTGAGATAATTTTCCCAGAACTACATCTTGTTCAACCAGAAGTGAATCAGAGAAAATTATTAGTAAAAAAAAAAAAAAAAAAGTTCATTAGATCTAGCACACCTAACAAAGTTATACCACTCACTATAAGCTAAGCAGTGATCCCCAAACATCACAGACCCTGAAGTCCTCAGATTTATTCCAGACCCTTACGAACCTGTAGCTGGATATGGAGAAGCAGCAGAGCTGCACACCAGCTATCAACCACTTTCCATGGCCTCAGGACTGGCTCACAGAGCAGCACTAGCCAGCCATACACTCTGTATACTGGTACAACTTAACCCCCCTCCTCCTCCCCTTTCTTTGTGATATGCTTATTCCAAGAGGATTAATAATTCATGACCACATTATGTTTACGGTCAAAGCCCCTCTCAGCTGCACCAGCATGCTGGCCAGACAAACCCATTCAGATAAACTCCTAGGCCGTGCTTGCATAAGTCCTTTTTTTCCTTATTGCATTATTACGAATGTTATAGAGTCATTATGCAAAATTAGGGCAACTCTCTCATTCTCATATCTTCTCACAGATGTTTCATTACCTGCAGAAATTCAACAGAGCTTGTTAAATTTTCTGCCTCCAAGCACCACACCTCCCGTGCTCCCTCCCTTCTCAGCCGCTGCCGTCTGTGCCACAGGCACCATCCTCTCTTCACCTCCTCACATCCAACCTGTCCTTAAGTCCAGCAGATTGCTTCCCTGAAATCTCATTTTCTCTATTAACCTATTCAGCTAAAACTGTTGCTTCAACTTTCGCTGTCCAACATCTCCACTTTAAAAGGATCCTTTTGTTCTGATGGGTAAATTTAGTCTCCCAGTCATACCTGTGACCCCAATGCTCTTTTTGCCAATCTTTTCAGACCCCACATAAAGCAGGACCCAGACTACTGGTCTTTAGTATGTCTTTAGCATACATAGATGGGTTCTCTCTTCAAAGCTGTTCCCAGTCTATCAACCCTTTGGCAGCAGAAAGGGGGATACAGCCCTCCCCTGAAAAGCCCAAAGCACCAGCTTCCAGCACCTGGTTGTTCCACAAATGAGCATCCTTGAGCTTTCTTCCATGCATGCACTCCCCAGCCGCAGTGCAACACACCATAATCACAGAGATACACTTACGGTTTCCTTAAGGCTCATCTTCGGGACAACTCCTCTATAAATAACTCCACAGACATTTGATGGTTGGCGTGTAGGAACCCCAGGCTACCAGATATCCCTCTGCCACTTTGCTAACTCTTAGTCCCACCCTGTCCATGGCCTTGGATTTAATTTCCTATGAACAGAGCCTACACTGGACCAACCTGAAGCCCCAAACCAAACAGGGATGCTGGCAAACTACTAATAGAAGACACATGTTAGGCAAGTTCAGTTCTCCCACAGCTCCAACCTGAAGCATTTGATGGTCCACACTTCCAGAGCCGCTTTCAAAGGGATTGTTAAGGTGCTCTTGAACTCCAATGCCTTCCAGATAAACCACATGTCTACAATAAAGCTGGAGCCACCTCCGCAAGCCATATTTACCTGGGCATTTGTACAACTTCCTCGCCTGAGCGATGTCCCCCTGACTCAGGCGGATACGCTGACCAATAGTTGGCCGGACCCCGTTATCATCCCGACGGGGGAGGATGGTGTCGAGGAAAACCCCTCTGAAGGGAAGAACAGAGAGACACAGAGCAGTGAAGCAGGGCAAGGGACACGATGCACAGAAAGCCATCCTGGCAGGCCTCCCACACCTCTCCCCTCCCCATGGATCCCATGCTAACAAGCAGGAGGAATGCAGGCTGTGAAAGTGGCTTGCCTCGAGGTGGCTGCCTCGCTGTAGCAGATAGCTTCCAAATGTACAGGCAAGTCTGCCGAGCCAGTAAATTCCCCTTTTGATATATCGAGATTGCTACTGCCTCTGTTTGAGTATAGACACATTCCTTGTCATAAATCAGAAAAGGCAATGAAAAGTTCATGGCACATCTGGCTCAGCAGGAGCACAGCTTGGACACTGAAGCTGATGGAGCAGAGGGAGTTTGTTCAGTAGCAGATGGGGCTGGGCTGGCAGCGACTGTTGTTGCCGCAGACAAGAGAAAAATACCAAGCGTCCTACCTTTGTTCTGCACGAGTTTCCAAGCTAATAACTCGTCTCCGCCTCTGTTTCCTTGCTACTATTCCTTCCACATGGTACTTCATACTCAGGAGCTCATTACTGCACTTCTGATCTCAGTCCAGCAAAAGTTTAAAGCTCCATCAAAATGCAAAGTCTGTGCATCCAAGCAAACGCCTGCATGCAAGAGACATCCCAAAGCAGCATTAGGACTGCAGGGGTGATGGGAGGGAGGAATCCGGAACCTCAACTCCAGGTTGGTGAAGCCCAAGCTCTTGCAGCCAGGCTGCCCAGCCCATGGCAGATGTTCCACCACAGCCCCGAACACCCAACAGGTGGGGAGGGGCCAGGGTCAGCAGTGAGCTGGGACCACCAGCAGCAGCTCAGCCAGGCAGGTTTCGCTTCCCAGACGAGAGGACACAACTGTCCGGAGTCTGATGGGAAATCAGGACAGAAGTCAGTGCTGCCCAGTCCTGATACAGGAGTCTTCAAGTATGGGTTAAGCTCTAAGTACACAAGTAATTCTGTTCATTGGGCTGCTCAGCTGTGCAAGAGCCTCGGGAAGGAGCTTGAGAGGGTTAGGGGGTTTTTTGCATTGGTTTAATTTTAAATAAATACCACAAGGCGAGTATTTGGATCACAGCTGTCCAGAGCTGCAGTCAGTATTCTTGAACAGAAAATATCATTCTACTAAACATATTTTGTGGAGGAAAATTCTTTTGTAAGTACTCAAACTGAAGGAAGAAATAAAGGGGAAGGAATTTAATCTGGTCAAGAATCAACTCTTGCATGGGGGATGTTGGCTTTTTTCAGCAGTAGAAAAATTCCCCTTCAGCACCAAAATCAGTGCTTACAAGCTCTGAAGTGAGCCCATCACATTTTGATGGACAAATTCAGGCTGGCACCCCACATGCCAGCTCCATGTCTCAGGCTGAATTTATTTATGTGTTGAAAACAAATCCTCTAATTCCAGAAACACCACACACCCAGAAACAGGTCGGTTTGCTCACAGCCAGTTTTCAAGCCTCAGGAGTTCACAGAAGAACTTGGCATTTGGCAGGGACACACTTCTGTGGCCACCGAAAAGCTTTCTGCAGAGCTCCAGGCTCAGCCAAGGGACAATGACAAAGTTTAACAGAGACACCATCACTGGCACATGCAAAGTTTTGATTCTTTTTCCCATTCCAGCCCTCACAACTGCACACCCCCAGCCTTCTGCACACAGCATTCACTGGGTATGGCTCACACAACGCAAGCAACCCACAGCGGTGAATTTATCCTTGTTTTTATATTTATATGTTACCTGCCAAACACATTTTCTTCCAGGGGGCTGCACCCTAGACTGGGGTAGTCACATTTCTCAGTTTGCTTTTTTCCACCAGCCAAATCCTGTGCCCCCTTGACACGCATTGCTGAATGCAACTGCGAATTAGGAGGCAGTAAGTGTAGTTCCTCTCCTTTCACAATCAAAGGAGTGGAGAGCAGAGCAGGGTGTTTCTGTGGTCCCAGTGGTCCCGTGCTGTCTGCCCAAACTCCATTTGCTTAACAACACTTATGATGTAAAGTTGCATGTTTGGTCTGCGTCTCTAAGAGCATTGATATTTGGGGTCTCAAATTTATAAACACCAAGCAGACATTAAACAGAGCAGCTCAGGAACTCAAACACCAGAACCACTCTTGAATAAGACACCTAATCTCTCCTCCCAGAAGTAGGAAAAGAACCCAGGAGCCATGGATGCCCCATTCTCCTGCTGTCCAGGCACAGGCAGAACATGTATTAGCTGCCCAATGTAGCAGCAAGTCAAGCACAACCACCCACCATTGCTACCAGCTAAAAACAGGGTTTAAGAAGAGATACTCTCAAGAGTCATCAGCATCCACATAGCACCCTCGATGTGTAAAGGGTCATGCAAACACTACGAAATTATCAACTGATCTCAAGAAATACTGAATATTCCCCATCCCATCTGAGGGCCATAGATACAGGCCCTTAAACGCCACCCAAGGAAGCAGATATTCAAGGCAGGTTGAGCAGGCAGCTGCAGGCAGCTGCATTTTGTCCCAGATCTGTATTGATATCCCCACATGCAGAAGAGAGACAACATAACTGTACTTCACACAGCAAAACCTGTGGAGGATGCGCAGACATCTGGTGCAGGGTTAGGATGGTGTGTGGGTAACACAGCAAGAAGATGCCCCCCAACACGCCAGCAGTGCTACCTGCATCCTGGCTCGAGCACAGGCTTTGCAGAGGTCATGGTTTTAGCTCCAGGCTGTGCTGCCGTCTCTACTGGAAGAGGCTCAGTCAATTAAGGTAACCCACTATCTGCTTTGGGCTCTGTGGAAGTTTAAACGTTCTTATTGCTAAGCTTCCATTTATGAGCCTTGACAGCTGTAAAGGACCTTGTTTAATGAGACAGCAATATTCAGTTTAATTTGCTGCCATGTCTGTAAGGAATGCACCACAAAATAAAAGCCTGCAGCCACGCTCTGCAAAACAGGCAACTCTCTGACACAGATAACAAGCAACAGGACAAGAGCAAACAGCTTCAAGCTGCACCAGGGGAGGTTTAGATGCGATATTAGGAAAAATGTCTTCACTGAAAGGGTGGCCAAGCATTGGAACAGGCTGCCCCGGGATAGGGTGGAATACCTATCCATAGAGGTGTTTAAAAAATGCATAAGTGCAGTGCTTGGGGTGTAGTGGTGGCCTTCGCAGTGCTGGGCTAACGGCTGGAGCTGATGATCTTAGAAGTATTTTCTAACCTAAACAATTCTATGATTCTATAGACAAGAACAGAAATCCCAATGGTAAAAACTTGTAACTACTGTCATGATTGTCTCTTGTGCCGTACTCCTATTAGCCATAGACACAAATGAGAAATATGTTCCAGTGCGAACTGAACGTGAGGTGTGACTCCTACAGCAATTTTCAAAAGCACCACTGGAAGCTATTTCCAATGCTCCACTCGTGTCTCAGAAAAACTGTCCCTTCCTGTCCTAGGTACAAAGTTTAGAATAAAAAGGATTTGCAGCAGCGTTTGACCATGGCAAACACCATCTGGTTTGCTGTCATCGATGTACACAGGAGTCGAAAACAACAAGGTTGTGCTAAGTGCCACCTAAGAGTTGCTTCAAGACAGTAAGTCACAAGCATGGCTCCGTGTCCTTCACCTGCCCCTGGCTTATACCCCATCTCCGCTGGCAGGGCACTCATACCATCTATTTCCTATGTGGACTTTCTGCTGCTGCACTAACACAGCCACCGCAGCCCTTCCCCTGCAGGGTCACGCAGGGCTCTCTCCCATTCCCACCTACCTTCTCGAGTTCTTCACGAAACTCGCTGGAACTCAACATCTGCAAGGGCTCCTCGCAGAACTCAGCAAGGTGGGAAGGAGACATGCACATGCTTGCACATCCCTACTGACTCAAAGCACTAGGGGAGCAGATGTCAGGACAGGTCTTGGTAAAGCAAAAGCCTGTTCCCAGCACTGCCCGTCTGCAGCGAGAGTATAATCAGCCCACAGAGGCACTCAGTGTTCAGTTCAGTTACCGCACAAAGACTGCACCGGGGTGAGGGTGGGTCACGCAGACAAAGGGCTTAAAGAAAACAGACTCCAAAATCCTATTAAGCACCAATTTAAATTTAGAAGGACTCTTGCCATTTTTATCCCTTTTTGGCCCAGGAGTGTTCTGAAGGACCCTGGTTTTCAAGAAACACAGACTCAAAGGCATCCACAATATAAATGGTGGTAATAACTTAATCCGGCTTTTGTGCAAGACAATTCTAACCATTTAGAGTCTAGCAAATGCTGGAAGGGTCCAGCAGATGCTTCAAGGGAAGAAAAATTGCTTGCTTTAGGTATCTGACCCAAAGAAATCTCTGAAGGCTACAAAGCACCCTTGCCCAGCCACCTTCTCCTCCTGCCAGAACAAGCAGCATCTCAGCAAGTTTGATAATTTTCCCCTTGAAGCTTCAGAAACAAAAGCACAAAACAACAGGCTTGGCAATTCCATACACCTGTGAAGTAAGAAAATTTTTTAAAGCCCAAGACACCTTTATTTTTTGCAACAAAAAGTTCTCAAAGTTGTGGATATTTGTGCTCTGCCTCACATCCCCTTTGCTCATGGCGTGTAGTGATGGACAGCTCTTGAGAAGGAGCAATAGTGGGACTCATGGAAAAAACTTCAAATACTGCAGCAATATGAAGCTGGTCATCCAGTAACTCTCACTCCAAACCCAGGACATAAATAGCTATGTTCGTTTCACCTCTCTATCCAGCAGAGCTGCCTGATCAGAAAATGGGCTCTGTCTGACGGCTGAGGTGGGGCTCGAGGGCAAACAGCCTAGACAGAAATTGGCCAGCTAGTTGGGACGGGAACAGGACTGAAACTTCTCCCTGAAGAACCCAGCCACACAGAATCACAGACCTGCAGAGGCCATGACCTAAAGCACGTGCATAAATGGTTAAAAAAATACCCAAGCAATTAAAAATCGTGATCTAGAGTTTAAATTCTCCCTTGGCAAAGCTGCTAGGACTTGGAAGGTAATGTTGTGACTCCAAAGCACGAGCTGGACAACCAAAAGATTCAGAGCTGGTTTTAGCATTACCCTCCTTGCACACAGACAGATACGCACACACATCCGTACGTGCTCCCTGCGCAGGCTGCAAAACATGCTGACATAGCTTTGGAAGGACTCTGGGATTATCAGCACTGGGTGAATACAGTGGGGAGGGGAAAACAAAGTCCACCATACTCCTCTTCACCCACCTTGCTTTTTTTCCAATATTTTTCAAGCTTTGCAATGCAGCAGAGCTCACTGCAACTGCCACATATCTCTGCAATAGATCACAGGTCTCCTTCTAGGCTCCACGTATCCCACAGAACCAATCACAACTACTGAAAACAGTCCTAAAGACATGTAACCTTGGACTATCACCTGGAGAATGTGTTCCTAGCATAGTGCATGATGCTGTCGAAGTCATAGGTCTCCCCCAGTGAGTTCACTTCCCCAGCTTCCATCTTCAAAAAGTTGTACTCCTGACCTGTGATGCCAAACACAAAGGGGAAAAAACAAATCACTTAAAAAAAAAAAAAAAAAGGAGGAAAAAAAAAAGCCTTCCATCTCTGGGAGCCTAGAATGAAAGGGATATACTCTTACATTCCGTCCAGTTGGACATCCAAAATCTCTATCCACCCCACTATTTTGACCCTTATTCTAGGCAAGAGCTAGCAATATTTCTTCCTTTCCATCCCAGCTCATGGACCACTCACTGGCTTTCCACAGGTCCAGCAAGAAAGGTTTCTACCCGCCCCAAAGCCAGGTGGAATAACCCAAAGTGCTATTTTACCTTGCTGTATGTTCTCTCTGATGATCGTGACATGCTGGTCCCTGTCAGGCCGTGTGTGCTCATGCCAGAAGCCCACGACATGACCCAGCTCATGAGCCACGATACCAAACTTGTCACAGTTCTTTCCAATGGATATAGCCTGAGGGCCCCCTCCTCGGCGGCCCACGTATGAGCAACATCTGGAAAAGAAAATGCACAAAGCCAGGCAGCACATCAGTGAACTGAGCAAGGCTGAGACACAGGAACCGAGGACAGCATCAGACAGGGTCCAGGACAGCCAGCGGTGGCATGCACTGGACGCACTTGCACGTGCATGTGCATGTATAAAGACAACTCCTAAGTGTGTATCTATACAAATGCATATATACACTTAAGTGTTGTCCCAGGAAAAAGAACCCAGAAAGGCTTAGCACCTTCTTCTTGAGTAAATACTAAATTACCCTGGCAATTCTTACTGGAAATGACCAGAAGCATCTCTCTAGCGGATTCCCCCAGGAAGCCACTGGTCTGTCCTGCCCACAGCCAGACTTACAACGCCGTCTGTCAACACAGAGGGTGTCTGCGACACAGCTGGCTGCAGGGAGCCCGCGCCGCTTACCCGCAGGTTCTGTATGTGAACACAATGAAACTCTCTTCATCGGTTCTCTCCACAAACGTCACACAAGTGTGCTTCTCCCAGTGCCTCATCGCTTGCTTAAAGATAGCTCTTTGGGTTCCTGAAAAAAAAATCCAAGAAGAGCAAACAGCGAAGGCCCAGCTTCCAGGAAACTCTCTGATGGACTTCAGCTGGACAGGTGAACAATCAGTCCTTCCAACAGTCAATTTTATACCTGTAGACACCTCTAGGAATCTGGGACCCACTTCCAACCATAGCACTAACTTACTACTTCAGTCTTTTCTCTCCTTGTGCTTGATGAATTAATTGCTCTCATTAAACAGGCAGCAATCTTGGTTAAGCATATCAATATTTCTGCATATGAGAAACATCACCTCACTAGGCAGAGCTGCTGGGTGTCCTGGCCCATGCTACCAGCTGCTCAGTGCCATGCCAGTTGCTCTCATGGCATGACCACACATGTTTCAAGACCCAGGAATCTCACAGGTGCTACAGATGCTCCTCAAAACTAGTGTCAGGTGGTTTACCTTTCAGATTAGAAGCAAAAACTATACAGGAGCTAGAGGCAGCCTCAGGGTCGGGTGTAGAGCTATGCTGCTGCTCTGTGCTCAGACTGAGCAGGGTGTCACATCTGCCTCACACTAGCAAGAAGACGGGCCATGGAACATGTGTCCCCCCCAGGGAGCGGGGCCCCTCCAGAAGTCACTCAGCAGATCCATGCCAGGCACACAGCTGGGAAGCGATGCCCCAGAGTGGTACAGCAGGAGGCTGCCCTATGGTACTGCCCTTGCAGCATTGCCTCTGGTGCACGCCGGGCTGCAGAGCAAGCTGCCACTCTCAAGAGGGTACTAGAGAGTGGAGAAAGGCCTAAGTACATCAGAAAGGCACAAGAAATACAGAGAGGAGCTCCAGAGTGGGATTGAGCTGAGGCAAAACACCAGGCTGAGCACAAGGGAGAATGTGCCATGGTGAGAGCTACTTCTTATACAGTCACCTAACTGGAAGGATGGTGTTGCCTACTCCGGGCTGGCCAGGGCAGTGGGACACATGTAACACTGAGAAGACCTTCTCATCATCCCCTGAGGGATGGGGATGGCTGTTCTCTGACAAATGTAGGGGGACAGCTGTGGCTAACAGGCTACCCAATATCCCACCAGGTTCCATGAGCCCTTCCCTTTGCAGGAGGTGAACACCTTCCACTGGGGCTTCATGGACTCCTGGCAGCAGTGTGGGTGCTGGAACCAAGTACATCCCAGGAGCTCAAGGGAATAAGGATCTGCTGGATCTAAGTGGGAGGTGGTGGAGTCAGCCTGGAGGAGCTGGCATAGAGCATTTGTCATCCACGAGTCAAGGAAACCAGTCTCATGGGGAACCACCGAGCTAAACAGAGGTGGCATCAGGGCAAGTTGTCCGTCTGCTTCGTGTGAAAACTTGCAAGAGATCTGCCGCACCCAAGAGACATTTTAGTTTTGACAGTGGCCAGGAGATGCTATAAAAAGGACACTTGGAGAGCTCCTCATCCCCCATGGGATGCAGCTCACTGCTCCTCTCCCTCACACACCTACAGGAGACCCTGAAGTTTGGTGGTCAGGACGCGGAGAGCACAAGGAAAGTTCTCTTGAGGGGGGATGCAGAAAGCAACCCAGGGTATTTCTGCTCCTGCTCTTCCAACAGCAGAGAGGATCCCTTTCTGGAAACACAGGTGCTGAGCACAGCTCATGGGTGCTGGCCCCTGAAGCAATCAGGAAAAGCGACAGGGTCACCCAATTATTTCTTGGACTCCAAAAGAAGAACTACATCACTGCACACTTAGGGCTTCCAGAGCGCAGAGCTCCTTGTACAAGCACATGCCCACCCTCCCTCAGGAGGGAGGCTCCCAAGGACCCAAGGCATTGCTGGGAAAACTCCGCTCCTGAGGCCTCCCACACATTTTGAGACACTCAACCCTGAGCAAACAGGGAGCAAATGTTTTTGCTACTGACCAGTGAAATTTCCTCCGATCACGTAGGGGATGACCCCCCCTGGCCAGATCCTCTCAGCCCGGGATGTGGTTGCCCTGCGCACCCTGGGAGAGGAGCGTGTTTCCATCCCAGACTCATCTTTATATTCCTTCCTCTTCGGTCTCCTTGCAAGCGTTGCGTTCTGCCTGCCGTCTGCAAGACAGAGTGGCAATACTGTTTAAATCCTCTTTAGTTCCATGTGCAGCCCTCAGGTAATACCCTGGAGCTTCAGAAAAAGAAAAACAGAAAAAGCAAGAGGTTAATCCAAACCAGCCAGCTGCAGCCAGATTTGCCAGTGATTTGTTTGGGACTTAGAGACAGTTAACCTGCAGCTACCTGGCCTGTCTTGTCTTGGAGCCCCCATACGCACTGTGCCAACCCTGTTCTCCTGGAAAGGTGCTGAGGGACAGCCCACCCCATCCCTAGCCACTTGCTCTCTCCAACAGCAGCTTCATAGACGGGGACACGGTGCTTAAACGAGGAGAACAGCAGGAGGGGGGCCAAACCAACCTGCATGTCTCTGCGTATTCTCGCCTCGCCCTACTCCTCCAGATCTGCAGAGGAAGCTTTGTACTATAGACTTATCCTGTATTTTGCTAGCTTCACAACAACAACAACTACCCATTCCAGTCAGCCTTGGAAGAAGAGGAGAAGCCCCTGAGACTGAAACCTATACTTCAGGCTGCAAAGTATTACATAGAAGTATATGTTTTCACATGCTAGGTCTTGGGTGGTTTGGAAATATGTACAGATTGGACGGTCTCTGCTGGAGGAGGGATGCTCAGGGTGGAAATGCTGGGGCATTCTATACTTTGCACAAATCTCCATCCACGCTGAACGTCTTTGTTTTAATAAAAGGAGCAAAAATACAAAAGGGAGAGCAGAACACATTACATTTCTTGTTCAAAAGATAGAGGAGTCCTGGCTGTGCGGTGCTGGGTGCTGGCTGTAAATCCTGCCTGAGGCTTCCCCGCAGGCTGCCTGGCGGACCCTGTACCTCACCCCGCACCGGCATGGCCGCAGCTCTGCTCAGGCACCCAAGCGCCCACATGAGCTGCACTTTCAACGTGGCATGGGTCTGATCCAGCAGAAAACCTTCTCCATTCAGAGCTTCCTGGCTGCTCACCCCCTGTTTGCTGTGCCATGGATGACCCAAATCCTCAGAGGGGCCGCAGTCCAGCTGGGCTTCACTAGCATGTGTAAAGACTGCGTAGACACCACTTCTTATATAAGGTGCCTGTATTGCACAGCCAGCACATCAGCTGGGCTTGGGCAAAGGAGTAACAGGGTACAAGGGTTGCCCACTATGCTGCAGAAGGCAAACCCACACTTGCAGAGAGTCCACCAACAGCAACAAATGCAGGTGCCTGGGCAGGGTGGTCTCCTAGGCACACATGTACACAGGACAAAACATGGTTTTACAAGGGATAAAAAAAGTAAATAAAAAGATACCCAAAGGTCTGGGTGGGGTACCACATTACCCTTTTTAACTGCTTTGTTACTACGACCAGTCGAAGTGGCGTTCTCACTTGACACAAGAAACTGTTCTCCCAGGCCTCCTGCAAAGGAAAGAAGAGCAAAGACACATCTTCTGGTGAGCTGGTTGGCAGACCTGACAGGGGAAGGGCAGCAGCTATCAGTGATGACATCTGGGGGTCTGCTGGCCACAGAAACTGGCTGCTTGCCCTGTACGGGGAGCAGGGACTAAAAGCCTGGTAAAGCTGAGCTCTTTTTCTGGATTTGTTCCTAGCCTGCAATGACACCTTGCAACTCATTACCATCCTGTGCCTTAGTTTCCCCATATACTGGATAGAGAGAAAGTCTCTGCTAGGGAAGGCTAATTCCACGGAGATTTACTGAGAATAGGATAGTGGCTATACAAGGAGGATGGTAGCAATACTAAGTACCACTATCAAATCTCAAATTAAAAAAGGTACACTATCAAGGCAAAGGATGATCTACATTCAGACAAACTCCTATCAGCTCCTATACATCTGGCCTGTATTCAGCCTAATCTGAAAATAAAAGTCTGTGATGCTAATACCCACTGGCTACCAAACCAGGATGAACTGGGATCTTAGGTCCTGGGTACTTCATGTGCTTCAACCTGTGACAACTACCCCTCCCTTTTGGAACAGCACAGCCAGGTCCCCAGCTTGTCCTTGCAGGTAGCTCCCTCCAGCTCAGTCACCAAAACAAAGCTGGTGGGTTCTACCCTGAGTGCCTGGCTTTCCTATTTTGTCACAGAAAACCGACTCACAATGTTCCTGTGATGCACAAGACACCAGCGTGTTGCAGGATGCTTGATGTCACAGCTACTGGGCACAGCAAGCACAGCAGCTCCGCAGCACCTCTGCACCAGCGCTGTGCCTAACCCTCTCCAGACAGCGCTGCTGCCTCTCCCCCCCACCACAGGGCACTGCTGGCAGAAGCAACCCCACCAAGTAATGCTGTCCAGCATGCCAAGAGGGCTGGGGACGGCTCAGAGCATCCAGAATCCTCTACCATAAGATGAAAACTCAGGGAATGATCCTAGCTCCCCAAAAAGTCACATTGCTAAGGAACAGAGAGACCCCCGTCTATAACCCCAATGGGTCTTTTGGCCATTAAGGTGCCACAATACTTGGCAATAGCCCAGTACTTGATTTTAGTTTTTCTGATGTGTGACGGAGACGTAGGATCTTCCCTCAATGCTGGATCCATTCTGACACAGAAAAAGATTTAAAGTGTCACCCAGTGCCAGAAACTGATTTTAAACAAACAATAACTTGCTCACACTTCTGTTTCAAAGGACTTCCAAATAGCTCTGCCCACTATAAAGTTAAATACCAACTGAGCAAACTCAGTTGTGCTGCAGGAAGCAAACCAACATCACCCTCCCTTATGCAGCGTTACCACTAAAGTAATTAAATATACTAAATATAATTATATATATATTTATAAATATATATTATATAATAAATATAAAGATACAAAAGTATAGAAAACTAAAGGTTTCTATATGCAACATAAGTCCACCCTGGTACCTACAGTCCTTAGGCCTACAGACAACCCACCCCCCCCATGAGCAGCACGTAGGAGAGGATCCCGCGCAGGTAACACCGGAGAAGGACCACGTTCCACACCATAGGCACTTGGCGAGTGAGGTGCCGGACACAGAGAAGTCCCAAATGCCAACAGGCAGCTCGTGGATAACTGCTTCAACCAAAGCCATTTTCAGACCCTGAATTACATATCTTCCGTCTCCATTTCGTGACTGTATTTTTCTGTTCAGAAAATATTTTCTAATCTTACTTCCCACCACCATCATCTTCAACCTTCCCTAAAACACCTGTTTCTAAATGAACTCCCCCAATACAAAAATACAAAACCCCAACCAAAACAAAACAAACAATCAAACCCCAAAACTCCAAAACTTAAAGAGGCTACATATTTCAAAAAGGGTAAAGAAGCAGAGGTACTTTCACTTTACTGGTTTTCTGTAGCATTTTTCAGTTTCTTAAAAATGTCTAAATGAATAAAAAGTTCAGAGTGCTTAATGGTTTTGCATCCTACCAAAAGATCTATCCAGGGATCTGTTGATGCTCCCACCAAGGAGGGCCCCCAGTCATACAGTCTTGAGATACATATTCTATGTAGTAACAGCAGCTGCTCAGTGTGGGGAGGGAGGGAGCACTAAGAGATCGTCCAGCAGCAAGGGACCTTCACGACAGAGACAGTAGAAGAAAATGCAGTCAAAGGGATAGAAAAATGACTGGGAAATGGGGACGGGGAAGAGAGAAGAACAAGGCTCTTCTTTCTATAGCTGTCTGTCTTCCAGGTTTCCTGGGCTTTCCATTTTGCCAGGTCCAACTTGGGAACACCACAGAAGCCAGAGGGCAACTACAGAGAGTACAGCAACCTGGGCAGCAAGCCACAGAGCAGTTGCAGACCCAACATGGAAAACCAACCAGCATCTCTTTAGTGGGGAGGCTCTCCATGATGACCATAGTAGGAGGGAGAACTCAAAACCAGGGTTCCTAGGGTGAGAGGGCACAAGTTGTGTAACAGACAAAACGGGCACGTACCACATTCGCAGCCTTAAGAAGGTGGTGCTGATACCACCACTGTTGTCCCCTCCCCTCCTTCCCCATCTTGGCACCATGGGTCCCCTCTGAGCCGAAGGGAGGCCAAACAAGCTGAGCTCTTCAGAGGTATTAGCAAGCGCAAGTTTCTCCAGTCTTGGTGGCAAGGTAAAGCATGAAGAGCATGGTCAACCACTGTACGCAGGAAGGGACATACTGTTTGTCATACAGCACTGCTGGATGCCATGTGGACACTTCCAAGAGGGATGTCCCACTTTCAAGAGAGCTGGACATCTTCCAGCCCCTGAACCAGCCTTGCTTTGCCAGCTGGAAAACTCTCCTTTTGCTCTGGAGCTGCCATCTTGCAAATCTTCCTCCACCCCCTCCAAGGGGGGCAAGGACAGGGGAAAAGGTGCGTCTGACACCTTGGAGGAAGGCTGAGAGGATGGTATCAGATTCTACCTCTCTGACATTATACTGCTATAACTTACTAGAGCATCAGGAAAAGGATGACAGAAGACAGCAACAAAATGAAGCAGAGGAAAATAAAATACCCAGACTCTCAGCTGACTATAGGTTAAAGCTTCCTGGTCCAAGAGACACTAAATCAGGGGATTGTCTCCCAAAGGAAGTGCCATAGTTTAACAGAGCTTGACTCGACAAAAGCCACTAGATGTGTGAACAGGAACAAGCCTGATTCAACAAGATGGATTGCTCTGAACTCTATCACTCTTTTCTGGCCACAGTGTCCCATCCTAAGATTCCCCTTTGTTTTCTTTCATGCCCAGTCCTCGTCACTTCCTTCAGCCCAAGCTCAACAAAAGTTCCTCTTCTCAGTTAAATTTTACATCCCCAGGACTTCTCACAGACACAACCCCCCCTCAAAAAGTATGCTGTTCTTCTCACAGTAACCTATTCCACTTAAAGGAAACCCCAACCAGCCATTCACCACCAGAATTATTAAGGCATGTGGTCTTTGCCAAAGCGAAGGATAATTTTGTATTTCTAAATAAATGCAGCTTGCTTCCAGTCGCAAACAGATTGCTTCTTAATTGAATTTGGGAGGTGAATTATATGGTGAATTAGGAAAAAAGAACAACCCTGCATTTGGCAAATTGTTCCCCTAAGAGGGAGCTGTATGGGATTGAATTGCAAATGATGGCACTGAACCCCAGAGCCGGGCCCCCTCTCCTCGCCCGAGCTGCTGACCTCTGCCGTGCCGCAGTGCCGTTCGCGCGGCTGCCCTTCCAAGCACGAGCACATTCTTTCCCAGAGATCACTGCAAGCCTTGGTTTCTTATGCAAAGGAGACATTTGAATAAACCAGTGTGACTAATGAAATCTACATCATCTCTGCATATTTCGTCTCATTGTAGCTGGTGAAAGGGGAGAGCACCACACAAGGGCCAGATACGGGTGTGCAGACATCTCGGGTATGTTCAAACACTACTAACCTCACCAGAACGTGGGTGGAGCACCCATACCCTTCTCTCCCACCTGGATGGTTTTGAGTCATACACAGTAGCTCTGGAAGATCCTGTTCCCATTCACTTGGGCTTTTAGATGTTTCCTATCCTTATGACCCTAAACACATCCCAAAGATTAAAGTGACCTGACAGACATTTAGTTCTCTCTCCTGATTCCTCCCAAGAGAATGCTAATGCTGGACCCTAGCAAAGAAAAGCCAAGCGGCTGACATGCCACAGCCAATAAATAAGGAAGCCGAGAAATGCACCTTGTGACTGGAAGCAGCCACACGTAAGCTGCGGGCAAGGTGCAGGTCCTGCTGCCCCCCAACACATTCCTGAAGCTGCACCTCTCTGCCAGACTATTCCATCACATCTGAGAGCAGGCCGAATTCCAGTGCTGCTGCTCCACAGCATGAAACACCTGCATGTGTATTGAAGCCTGTTGTAATTAAAACACTGAAAAGGAGAATGGAGATTTTCAGTTTGACGCTTCGCGAAAAGCCAATACAGTAATAAAAAGGCAGGATTGGTCTAACCGCTTACAGTGACCCATAACGAGTTGGGCAAAACAGGATTGACTTTTCTGGTTTTCAATGTATCTCCAGCGTTAACAAGCTCCCCAAGGACACTTCCATTCTCAGTACTTCCCACCTGCCGCTGTGCCAGGCCACCCGTCACCTTCCCCTGGCTTTGTCTGCTTCTCCCCTGGCCCAGGTGGGACAGAATTCCTTAGGTCATGCCTCCGTGCAGGGAGCTGTACGGGATCTCCCAAGCTCTTTAACTCCCACATTTTTGTGATTCAGTCCTTCCTATTTGTCCTGCTTACCAGCTGCAGCCCCAGCAGGACACTGCTGGGCTCTCTAACCAGATAAGCTCGTTCCTGTCCATGCCCTGGCAGAGCACACACGAGAGTCCCTGCCCCGGGCTGGGAATATTCCATCTTCTACCTACAGCGCACTTGTACAGCAACTCGTTCTTCTGTTTCCGACTGACCAGCACTGCCAAGGGAGCTTGGCTGACTGAAAGAAATGTCCCGTAGCTTCAACGCACCATAAATCTGAGATAAATCCAGCACGCTTGCAAGCCTGGCTGGAGAGCAGGTGCCTGAATTGTCTGCAGGAACCAGAGCGGCAGCCTGAGGCAGCGGGTAAGGATCCAGCACAGCAGAAAGCAGTAGGCTGTGGCAAACCACAGCACTGCGCCGCCGGCGGTTCCCTCGCACCACCAGCACAGGATGCTCCACAGATGTGTCACCTGAGGAAACAGCAGGAAGCAGACTCGGTTCAGCACTCATCCTTCCCATAGGAGAAGCCAGGACTAGGAGAATATTGGACCTGAAAATTTGTCTTCTACAAGATACAGCTTAGGCTTGAACATATTTATTGCTCTGCATGTTCTGCCTTTTTTTTTTTTTTTTTAAAGCCAGGTAGTCTGAACCGCTGAAGAGGGCAATTAGACTGCTTACTAAATAGAGCTTCTGTGCTTGCTTCCACTTGATTACAAACCATGAGGGGCTTCATGTCTGAAAAAGGAGAGGAAAGCAGCAGGCCCAGAAATACCCACCACCCTCCCACTGAATCCCTCTAAGACCTCAAAGTTACTCAGGAGGCAGCTGACTTGGACACATTCTAACATTGCCCCTCTTCTAGCTTTTGCCTGAAAATGCTGCCCTGGGGCAAGAGAGTTACCTAGCTGAAGGTGGAGGAGAAACATCAGTCTATCCCAGGACAGGTCAAGCTTCATTTCCAGGTGACACCTGTCCAGAATTTCAGTCTTAAACCCCATCACTGCCCACAGGAACTGTAGGTGCCTGAAAAATTGCAGCTGAGAACACAAACCGCTCCGACATGGGAAGGGCGGTGGGATGAAGCTTGCAACACTCCCTCTTTTCCAAAGTGGAGAAGTTCCCATTAAGATCAGAACCTCACACTTTCAGAGCAGTTCCAAGCCAGGATAACTTTTCCACTCCAGACCGATGGAGGCACTCTCCACATTCACGGGATCCCCTCTTCCTTCCCAGGATGCTGCCCACCCAGGGGAAGGCTCCACAGCTGAACGCGGAAGGTAGCTACCACCACTACATTCATCACCTCTGCTGAGGACTAAGGAGTCCCCGGTGAGTGCGGAGGATGTTGCCAGGTTCTCCTATTTTTCCAATTTAGCAGAGAATAACTTGACTGTACAGATAATTATCTGGTCTGAGGTGGATCAAAGAACAGCAAGACTTTTCCTGATGTGCTTTACTATGAAGGAAAGGCCGTTTCAGAGCTGGGATGCAACCTATGGAAAAAAGCACCATAAAACACATTTAGAAAACAATCTCACCCCTCCTGCCTATGCCTTGAAACAGCTCGCTGTGCCGGTCTTGCTCCACGCACAGGCTAGACACCTGCTGCAGCTCGCAGGCTGGGTTTCAAACAGGCTGCGATGAAGCATCGACAAAGCCGAGACGCGTGGGCAACCGCTCGCCACTGCTCACAGCTTCTGTGCTGCTGAACCCTGTTGTATTGCAACCATCAGGGAAGCTTCTGGAAGAACAGGATAAGTGAAACTTGATGTTACATGCTGCTTTTTAACTTCCTCATTAATCAGTGGTCAAAAACTTTTTAGTGTAGAAAAAACATTTTATTGCACTGGATTTACTAACCACAGAGAAAGTGATGATTTTATTAAAACGAGCTCTGCTGGGAAAATGAGTTTCAGAATGCAGAACAGATGCTTCCCAGGGCTGGTGAGGAGTCTACAGCAAAAACCTTTCATAAACCCCTGGGCCCTGGAGATCTGAGCAAATGATTGGAGATAGATCCTTCAGCATTTCCTGCCAGTGGAATAGCTGAAGTTCCCTCAATTTACTTAAAGAAAAATAAATTAAAGAGGAGAATTCCGAACCCCCAGTTCCCTGCAGGAATCTGTTTTTCATATTCAGAGTAAGATGACTAGCTGCAATAACTCAGGAGAGTCCCAGGGTCCAGAGTCTTGACAAGCAGATGTGTCATCTCCCCATCAGCTCCGGGAATGCTCGCGCAGGGCGAGGACTCTGGCTTCCCAGGGAAGCCCACGAGAGGAGGATGGTGAACACAGCAAAGCAGACACACGGCTGCCACAGACACGAGCTGCAAAGCCCTTCATGCACCCAGCCCCTCTGCCGGCGCTGGGAGCAGGCAGGGCAGAAGCGCAGGCAGCACCGCTTCCCAGCACCCCATGTTTTCCCTGGGCATCCCCTGCTCTTCTGGAAGTGGCAACATCAAGTTTATAGTGATGCATACATTTGATGCATCTTCCTTTTAAAGAAAGCGTTGCAAGAAATGGGACAACCTGATCCAATGTTCCCACCAACCTTTCAACCAAAAGTCAATGCTTAAGGGGAGCAACGCTCTGTGGAGACAAGGGAGGACTGGGAAGACTGGGAGGGGGTTTCTGCAGGCTGTAACACCCACCTCTGTTCCCCAGGGTAAAAAGACAGAAGGATGAGAGAGAAAAGAAAGGAAAAAAGTTACCTACAACCTGTGTCATGTCACCGATTTCCTCCGGTGAGAAAGAGTCCTGCAAGTCCCTGCTTACAGTGCTTTTAACTGAAGTAAGTGAGAATTAAAAGCTAAAGCAAGCACGCAAGCCCTTTGGCCATGTGGCACGGCCAGGTCCCCAGGCACAGTGTGCAGCTTCTCCCCCCAGCACAAAGCACCAGCGACCCCCCCAGCCATTGAACTTGACTTCTCATCAGTCTGACGGATCAAAATCTATTTCTAATGGGCACCTGCCTCGCCACCACATCCATTTCTGCTCACAATAATCCTCCTCCTTCAAAAGGAAAGAAAAACAAGCGAACCTGCAGGTGATAAGGAAAGTGGAAGAGCTGGCTGGGGTTCACCCGTTACTGTTCTAGCGGGGAGCACAACCCCCCCAGCCCCCCTCCGCTAACACCCCTTTCCCCCCAACCTGCGCAGCCTAATTGCTCCAGCCTGGCATCGCCAGGGCCCTTTGGCACAGCCCCGCAAGGCCCCAGCGCTGCTCCACAGCATCCCCTGCCCCTCTCCAGCTGTGGGCTCCCAGTCGGAGCCAGGGGCCCTCAGCAGCCCCGCCAGACCACCCCTCCCACCCAGCCTTCCTAATCCTTTTGTTTTCCCCCTACCTTGTTTATACTGGATAAAAATTAACTGAAAATGAAAACACTATGCTGGAAGCTAAACTATGTTTGAACACAATTAAAACTCCTTCCATGGAGAGCGTGCGGCGCCAGTGCAGAGACCTTTCCTCCAGCTTGCTTTCTGCCTGGATATTCAAACAATCCCAATTCTGGAGCTTCTTGGAGTGGTTTTGGTGCATTCTTGCCCCCCAGGAGCCCACCCCATGTTTAACAGGCAGCTGAGAACCCTTGGCAGATACAGTTGGGACACCCCATCTGCTGTGTCACCTCCACAGCTCTTCTAAAGGACACCCCAAACTGGCTGCCAACAGCAGGGAAACAGAGGCATGAGCCAGCATGGAGGCAGGACAAGTGAGGCTTGGAAAGGCTTTGGGAGCCCAAATCATTTGCAGCCACTAAAGAAGCTGCAGGGGAGCTTGGGGGGGGGGGGGGGGGGGGGGGGCGGGGCGGGGGAAGCAGCAGAGGAGCCTCCCTCACCGTGGCGAGCTGCCCGCTGAGTGCTGCCCCATCCATCCCGGGGAGCTGTGCGCCCGGTGGGGGAGTCACACCTCACACCCACCGAACTCTAGCAACACCATCAGCTGCAGAAGGAAGAGCGGCTAATCCCACCCTAACGCCGCCTTACGCGGCTTCTCTGCTCTGGGAAGTGGAGCGGCAAGATACGCCAAGTATTTCCTTTTGCCTCTGATCTTCGTCCTGCAGAAACTTGTTCCCCGTTCCCCAGGGCTGTCCAAGTCACCATCTGGCCTCAGAACTATGGCAGCAAACATAGGTCCAGCGTTTCAGCCTAAAACTAATTTGCTTTCTTTCCCCACTTGACAGCTGAATAAATACTTTGTCCTTGCCGTTTGAAAAGGGGAGCCACAGAGAAGGCTTTTTTGTGCACTGCAGCTACCAGCACCAGCCTTCTTTCCAAATTAGTCCTGAACAAGCGGCTCGAAGTGAACACATTTATTCCACAAACGTAACCCCTTTCTGTTCACAATCAACCATGAGCAGTTTACAACGTCTAATTTATTTGTTGTTTGCCGTTATCCATCAAGCCATTTTGGCTACTGATTGTTTCTTGGACCTGCCAAGCTATTTCACTGAACAGGGTAAGCGACTTGCATTTTGTGGGCACAGCAACATCCCTGCTTGAAAGGGGAGCGCCCGAGGGTCGAGACATCCCTGCCAGCCTCGCGGAGCGGCCGTGCTGCTGGGGCTGCTCTCAGAGCCTGCTCCTCGCCGGCCGCTTCTGCCCGCAAATACACTTGCCAGAACGCTCTCGGGGACAGCCAAGCAGCCTAGACAGTTGAGGCAAATTCAGTTTTTCATTTGAGCAAGTATTTAGGGAAACTAGGCATTTGCCCAGCTCTGAAGCAAACGCATGATTTAGGCAATTCCACAGTTATTGGCTAAGCACTGTTGAATTTTACAATTAGGGTAATGGATTTAACTTCCACAATGTAATTTCCATATGGATAAACCAATCTCCTCAAGCCCATGTGTTCCCTGCAATACAGTTAATTAATATAAAGCTATTTAATAATCTCCACTTAAACACAAAAGACTATTCAGGCTCTTCTGGCATTGGTAAAAGGAACAGCCTCCCAGCGTGTTACACCAGCTGTAGACAAGAGCAAAAGAAAATTTAATTAAGAGCAATCGAGAGCAAGACAGTTGCAAACAGAAATCAGATGTCATAACTGCTCTACACGGTGGCTACCCTGGCTCCTTGAAGGGTTAATCACGCCATCTAGCACCAACCGCCTGTTCGGAGATGTGCCCAGAGGTGAACGCAGGGGCTGGGGAAAGCAGTGGGGCTGGGAGCCAGGGCCAGGCCAAGCCGAGCAGGGAGCCACAGGGATTCGGCACTGTCCGTGTTGTGCCGGCACTGCCGCCATGTCCAGAGCCGATGGTGGCACCAGGTCAGGTAGGAGGCTGTTCGGAAGCACAACCACAGAAACAGGCTGTTTGGAAGCAGCTTCAGCCATGACATCAGCACATGTAGTTTCTGCAGATGTCTTTGGGCTCTTAAAGAAAGCTAATTGCTCATTAACAAAATCCGACATGAATAATTTCTGACGTGCAGCTTTTGACAAGAGTAATACTGACTTACTGCCTTCCTGGCTGATTTTCGAAAGCAGCATTATGAATTGGACTTGCAGTATAAACACGACCAATGTTTCCACTGAGAACGAGTAAGTGGCAGAGCCTGAAATAGCTGGAGATTTTCGTTACAATGGAGAAAGCTTTATTGCTTGTGCAGATTAATTTGAGCAATATTGCAGAGCTCATAAAATCACTAAAAGAAATACTCTGTAAGGCTGAATGTTGGCTGCACAGCAGAAATAAAACCACTTATTTTGACAGGCGGGAGGCCACCATCCAGAAAAGTTGATTTCAGGGAACAGTGCATTTACAAAACAAACTTTGTGGTGCATGTGACCAGCTGCCATCGGGAACCCAGACAAGAGGGAAAAAATACATCTCGCTCCACGGGGAGCGCGGAGCCAGCAGCAGGGCTGTGGCACCTGGGCTGTGCTCCAGCAAGGGCCAGAGGGCACCTTCACCCACTGCCCCGGGCTCCCTTCACCCTGCCCTGCAGGACCTTCATCGCAAGCACAGGAGAAAGTGGAGATGGACTTTACTCCTCTGGTGGTGAGTGGAGCATTTCTCTGCTGGTTCCAAGCCAAGCTGGGAACACCACAGCCCATTGTGCGAGGGAGCACTGCAAGCCCCACTGGTCCCAACCAGTTTTGAAGCAACGTGTCACACTGGAAAGACCCTAGTCAGAAGACAATCAGAGCCTGCAGACCTTTTGGCGAGGCAGTTGGAGTAAAAAGACTCCAGCACCTCTTGTTGCTACTCAGGCACATCACAAGCAGCACCTCACCACCCAGGGAAGCAGTGGACAGCCCTCCATCACCATCTGATGTTGACCCAAGCGTTATATAGCATCCACAGACCACTCTCTCTCCCACATCATATTTCAAGGTCATATAAGGACTGTAAAAAACACAGCAAAAGTAGGTACAAAAACCACGCTGGGAAGCAGGGATAACAGTAAGACAGCATTTGTCAGGGTGTGACATGGGTATCTCTCCATGGGTATCACCTAAGGGAGGTGTCTGAGGGGGCAAGTAAAGAGGAGAACAAACCTCCTTGGGTCAATATAGGAAAGGGAAAATGGCTGAACACACTGAACCCCCTCCAGGCAGGGGGCAAGGTGAAACTGCCTCCTGAGGGATGGGAATACGGCCCTCTGGGCTAGGGCTTACAGGGGGCCCAAGGGTGAGCATGACTCTAAAGCAGGAGAGCTGAATGTGCAACGCAAAGGAGCTTGTGGAGTGAGGGCATCAGAAGAATCCCTCGCGTTTACAAGGCAGCAGGAGCAAATAAATGAGCTGCTGCTCTGCACCCCTCTTCTGCCCCCACACCCAACAGCTAGGGGAATTCTGCTATACTGGAAGCAAGCAGCACAGAAAGGACAAACCAGCCCAGCCAAAAGCACAAAGCTGGCCTCTGCTGTGCTTTCAGAAGTGTAAGATGCAAAGCCCCTGCAAGCAGAATCCACACCTGTGGATGGAGCTGCAGCTTGCTGCGTGGGCCAGCACACATGCCATGCAGCGCATGCCCGGGGCTCTGGACCCAAAGCCCGTGCAATCACCCCACAGGCACTGTGCGACTGACAGATCAACCCATCAGCAGTGGCAGGATGAGAACAGGGAGACACGCCTGACCAGCCAACTTCTCTGCTCCCGACAGCCACACTGTCCTGGCCCACAGCTGCTTCTCCAGCCTTGCAAGGGGGATCTGTCCTCTTTGCACATACACACCTCCCACGCTTTGGCACCTGGACTGGATCACCTTCCCTCCTCTCCCCTCACCAGGCACCAGACTGGCAGACTCTACTCCTGTGACTAGCAAAAGGCATCCCTAAGATCAGCAATTAGAGAGAAAAAACCCTCTCAACATTTTCCAAAAGGACTTGAAGTTGGCACTTGGGAATCAAAAAGAGTAAAGCATTTGGAGTAAAAATACCAACCCTAAAGATGAGCATTTGCTAGCAGGAGAGCCTTCACTACAGGGGGAATGAGAAGGTTCACCAGCCACAGCCAAGGGTCATGGGCTTTCCAGGCAATTATCTTTATGCCAGAGAAAAATCAGGAAGGTCTGAGAAGGTTGAATAGGATTGCAAGACTCTGGGCTGGAAGGAAAAAACATAATATCTGCTTTTCTGCAAAGAGGAGGTCACTGGTTCATTGCATGGAAATGCAGAACTGGGAAAGGGAGTGACTCAGAAAAGCAATGTGAACAAGAGCACTCTCAGCCCTAGAGGACTTACCCAATTCTTCCAAAGGGGAGCTCCTGCCTTGCCTTAGCAAACTACAGAAAATTCATGTCATGGTTGTCTGCTCTGGTAAAACCCCTGGCTGAACGGACCCAGAAAGGTAAACGCTGGGGCTAGTCATAGGCACATCATTTGGCACAGCTAAACGGATCTCAGCACTCGGCACCTGACCTAAGCCTTCGGCAGAGCAGGCTACGGCTCCTCCTCCTCTCCAGGGGCTGCAAAAAGACATCCCTGGAGCACGCCTCACACCTTGCAGAAAACTGAAAGGAGGTAGGGAAACAGCTGGACAGAGCCCTCAGACAGGTCTCTTGGAACAAAGACTTTCCTCCACCCGCATAAGAGGAAGCAACCTTCACTAAAGGCTTCCTAGTGGAAGAGCAGACCCCTGTAGAGACTTCACAGATGTGTGTTATGTTACAGCACATACATAGTTATTTGCATTGCTCCCGGCCAGTTACAGCCAATGCAGCTCAGTCAGCACAACCCATAGATTTGCTCCAAGCCTAAATGAATGAAAGGTTGGGCATCAGGCAGCCCTGAACCCACCGATGCTGAAGTCCACCCCTTCTACCTTGAACCAAGTGCCACTACTGCAGAGCGCCAAAACACAAGTCACAAGGGAAAACCAGCTCTGCGCTTGGCATGCACGTGCCAGGTCAGCTGGATTTCACAGTCTCTCCTTCAAATCCATAAACCAGATCTTCCCCGGAATCTCAGTCAGTCATGGTCTAAAATCCCAGCATTTTGCATTCTTCTAGAAGGGCGTTTTGCACTAACTTAAATTTCACTAGAAACACACCAGGAGCATTAAAGAGGACTTGGGAGCAGTATCCAGCACTACCAGTGGCCACAGCCCTTAGACGGAGCGACCTCTCGCAGAGTGAAGCGGTGGACACCCTGCTGGCGCCTGCCCCCGGCAGCATCCCCTGGAGAAGGCCTTCCTCCACCCAGGGGCTGGGCAGCACAGCTCCTAGCGGGACAGCTGCTCTTAAGCAACCTGTCCTGCAAGCCACTCACCTGGGAATCAACACCTTGCCTCAAGAAGTAACCAGAGAGCGGTGAAACTCGTTTCAGGGGCTGACAGCCCACCACCCCTGAATGAAAAGCTGCCATGTAGGTTGCAAAGCACTGCGGTCACCCCCCCGGCAGGGCTGTGCACCCTTCTGCTCCCTCCCACATCCCACCGGGGTTTGCCTCCGTGTCCCAAGGCAGGTTACACATGCTGCACTAAAATCTGTGATTCCTGGGTTGTCGTGCTACAAAAGAAGATACAAGCCAGTCCTGAAACAGGAAGAGTCCCATGAAATAAACAGACCATGAGCATCCCAAAGCAAGAAAGGACAAAGCAGCCTTGTGCAGACATGGTGAAGCAGCAGAGCAGCGGCCAGCACTTCCACAGCACACTCCGGAGTGGCGGAGCTGGCTCATGCCGACAAAACAACCCCCTACTCTTAGTCAGAAAAAGGTTAATGCAGAACTCCTGCCTGCCACATTTCCCAGAGAATAATGTGTGCGAATGTGCTGTCAGAGCCTCACAGCAGCCTCCGCCTCCCCTCTAATTTCAGTAGAAATCCCAGGATCAAATATATCCCTGTCCCAGCCACACTGCTATCTGAAGTATTACTCGCTCCAGCCAGCAAAGATGCTCTGTAAATCCCTCCTGCCACTCACCTGTGGCAATGTGAAAGCCTCATCGGGGCCTTCAAGCCACGAGCCTAAAATCCTCTCCAGATCAGAGGCAAAAAAAACTGTTTTGGCTGTTCTTGAAAAGCGTTCTTGGCAGAGGGGGTGCAAAGTGCTCAGCAGCATGCCCAGCACAGCATGGCACCAGCGAGGGCAGCCAGGCTCCCACGTCTCCTCATCTGCTGGTGCCAAACCCAGATGAGACAAACTTGCCTTTCTCACTCACAGAGCTGCCTTTCAGGGCTAGAAACTGCCTCCACAATAAAAAAAAATAAAAAATCAGGAAAATAGATAATATATCAGAAAATCCACTTAATCCCCAAGCTGCTCGAAATGACTTACATTAAAGCCCTTAGGATTAAAGAGGCACGTCCTTCCCACAGGCACAGCAAGAAAAGCACTTCCCCGCTGCGGCCACTGCTTCAGCAGATAAGGCAATGAAGCAGAGGTGACCACCCTGGCCCAGAAGGGACCATTTGGGTCCGAAGGAGAGGGGACACTGGGCGCTTCCACAGCCTGCCTGCGGATCCCCTCGGTTCCCATTCCAAAGCCATCTAGGGGTTCTCAGCAGCAGAGGAATCCACAAAGCTTTGATTCAAGTTTCTTCTAAATTAAAATTATATTGTAAAAGCAAATATTTTCGCTTAAAGTTTAAAAAAAAAGAAAAAAATCTATGAGAAACTTTTTAAAACTGTAAGTTCTTTGAAAAATCTCTCACTGAAGTGATGAGGAGCTGGTGAAGCATGGGCTTGCCGAGGACTGCGCTGGCTGGCAGATCTCCAGGCACCAGCTTCATTTCATTATGTTTGAACCATTATGGCATCTCTACAGGGCCAAACCCCAAGGGTATCCACTTCAGCATCACTACATGGGAACAACTGCTTTTCATAGTGAACATGACACCTAAACGTGGTCCCACAGCAACAGAGACAGGGAGGTAAGTAATGTAAACATTTAAAAGCCAAAATAACGCTTTCATTTTAACATCGCTTACTGTTTTTCCCCTCTTCTAGCTGAAAAAACATTTTTAAGGGGGATTTAAGAGGAAATTTCCCCTTTGGCAGATTGTTATGTGGCATTACAGGTGGTAACAGCAGGAAGAATGGGTGATGCAGAGGCCACAGTCTGACCTACAGAATCTCTTCTTATATGAAAAGCAGCAAGCAAAAAGATCACAAGCAATTCTGTGAGCTTAGGACCTAGGTTCAAAGGAGAACTGCCAACGGAAGGAAAAAAAAACAAACAATTTTTTTCCTGGTTTAGAAAACTAGAAAAATCTGAACTGAAAGAAAGGCCAAATGTCCAAGTTTAAACAGCTCTTTTACCAGATCACCGATGAGAGTAAAACTAAGCTTCAGGTAGAGCAGAGCTGAGGTTGAGATGCCTGTGGAAAGGGGCACAGAAGTCACACAACTGGCATGATTTGAACTGGATTGGAGGTCAGCACTTGGGAATAAAGCTTCAGGGAAATTCTGAAAGGGTCCAGGCAAGAAATGAGCTGGCTGGTGGCCCTGAGCCCGCCTAGAAGAGCCCGTCCCCTGGCATTCACTCAGAGATACTCTGTGCTGTGTGCAAACACCCCCTGCCAACTCACAGCTCAGAGCTTTAACCGAGGCAACAGAGATCAACATGCAGACACCTAAAAACTACTCAGATTAAATGGGCTACATGCAGCTGCAGACTGCCACCATGCCTGCCCTTCCCTCAGCAGGACCTGAAGAAAGCCCTGCTTTTATAAATGCGCCAGAGAAGGATGTTTGCACACAAGATGCTATTGCAAATCCTCCTGCAGTTTTCAGCTGCTCAGCCTGTGCTCTTCCCAACAAATGCTTGGAAAGAAGCTCCTTTGGAGCTATGGAGACTGCTCACAAGAAAAAGGGCTATCAGGCCACATGCTGTACTCCAAAAGGCTTTAAGTGTGTAACACAAGCGATGTGACTCCCAGTGCAACGCCAGTTCCGTGTGACCTGTCTCTCGCACAAAAGAACCCAGGCATACTGGACAGGGATGCAAGGCCAAAGAGGGACATCACTGCTGGAGCTCTGAAGCAAGGTACCAAGGTGGGTACCAAGGACACAGCTACGCCCAAGCGTAACCCCCGTGTGAGCAGCTTTCAAGGGGATTGCCAGAGAGCTCTGAGCCCACATCCCTCGGCAGGGAGGAACCACGACCCTGCTCCGTGACTTCACCGGGAAGACAACTCTATTTGGTCCATTGCCTTAAGTCCCAGATACCAGGAATAAAACACTAGCTCCAGTATTTGCTGAGAGAACACTCTGATACACTGACCTTCAAGGCATCCCACTCTCAAGCAGGCTCACAGATTTTGAGGGTCTGAAGAGCAACTCTGGCATTTCTGCAAGTGGGAGACTAATGCAGAAGACAAGCCTCGAGCACATCCATGCTGTGAAATCAAGCTCAGCACAGAGAGCTGTGGCAGAATCCAGATGGTCCTCAGATCAGATTCCCTTCCTTTCCCTCTCTCAAGGGCCTGGGGAAGGGCACAGCTATCTGTCTAGGCACAGGCTGGAAGAAGGGGGAAGCTTGAAACATCTGAGTCTCAGCCCTCACCAGTCAAGACAGAGCTTTTCATAAAGCAGATCATCTTCCATCGGATCCAGTGAAGAACCATGTCCCCCATCACCCGTAAGTACATACTTATACCAGATGTATAGATGTTATCAGCACCCACATAACAAGCAACAGGACAAGAGGAAACAGCCTCAAGCTGTGCCAGGGGAGGTTTACATTGGACATTAGGGAAAATTTCTCCATGGAAAGGGGCAGCCAAGCATTGGAACAGGCTGCCCAGGGAGGGGTGGGGGGGGGGGGAGTTTCCATCCCTGGAAATGTTTAAAAAACGCATAGATGCAGTGCTTGGGGGCATGGTTTAGTGGTGGGCTTGGCAGTGCTGGGTTAACGGTTGGAGTTGATTTTCTCAAAGGTCTTTTTCCAACCTAAATGATTCTATGATTCTATGGGAACCTCATTCTTGCTCCAGAGCCTGACAGCTGCAGATGTTCCACACAAGCTAATAGGGTGTACACCTGTAAACAGCCCAGCAGTGTCAAACGGCACAGCTTTCAGCCCCCCTCCCCGCCAGACAGCACTTTCTGGGGACAAGGAAACAATGCAAGGGAAGAAGAATGCCTGGCATAATAGCGTGTTCAGAATCCCAGCTCCCAGATACGAAGAGCCTGTGTGTCTGCATATACGTATTAAGTACTTCCTCCACTATACAACTAATCCGATTAACAGCTTTAGGAAACTCTGAAATGTTATAATTCAAGAGGTCTTATTCATAAAAGGTCTTAGGCTGTTTCTGTACAGAGGTTGCATTCTTCCCATTGGAAATAAAAAAAACAGAGAGCAGGACTTTCTCCCAGGAAGAATGGGTCCCAGTCCCCACAGTGCTGAAGTAGACCACCATCTTAACTCACAGGAGTGTCAAGCAAGCCCTGCTGGAGCAGAATCAACCCTTTCTGCCCCTGCAGAGAGCCCCCTCAGAGGGCAGGTGGGCACAGAGACCCCCCTGTGCACCTTCTGCGGAAAGCACGACAGCCGCGGGGGCTGCCCGTTCCCCAGCTCGCATTTGCAGGGGCTGAAAGCCACGGGGAACAGCAAAGCCGGCTGGAGATGAGGACAGGGCCAAGTGAGCGATGGGACATCAACATTCACCTATTGCAAAGCATTGTATGATGCGACCAGCTTTGTCTCAGTCAATAAAAGGTGCTGGGAAGAGGCAAGTCCAACCACGCAACAAGCCATGGTTGTAAGACACCAGTGCCTGCACCATGTGATACAGATGTGGGTTTATAAAATTCAGTTTATTTGCCAGACGGCGTGGGTTTGGCACCAGCACCCAGTGAAAAAGAAATGTCCTGGATATGATAACTGAAAAAGCCACCAAAGCAAACCAGTACAGTCAAGCACTGTCTGGCTTTGCTTCCCCAGCAGCCTGCTCACCTGACTTCAGGAACAGACAAAGGGTCGCTTACTTAGTCCTCATTTTCTGACTTACCTTCTGTTCTGAAGGCAACCTCCCCCCAACCACCCTCCTCATCTGAGAATGTGCCACAGCCCAAAACACGGTACAAACGGGCTAAGTGATGCAACAGTGCAGGATAACAGCACTCCCAGGGAGCAACCAGTGACCTGAAGTACCAGACAGCCCTCCTCCACCCAGAATTTCAGCATTTACATGAGTTTAATGAGTTACATCGACATCAAAAGCGTGCCTCTGTGTTGGATGTGTCATTTTTCGCACTCATCCCAACAGGCAGCCGGAGCACTGATCCCCAGAACAGTGTCTCCACGGTGCCTGGATGCTCTGAAATCAGAGCTAGGCAGTCACATGGACACAGAACCAGCCACTGGTCCTCACAAATGATACAATATGACCTGAGATGCACAGGGGTCAGGTGAACACATGATTTCACTGATTTCGGTCTCTACCCAACCTCTCACCCTACTTGCTGACCTGAGACTGTAACAGCCGGGAGAGAAAATAACTTTGTCCTGACACGTTTGGTCTCCAGTCCCCCTGGTATCTCTCGGAGCACAGGCTTCCAACAATTTTTCTCTTGCAGCATAAAGCAGAGCAGAGACAAAAATACTTCAGGGAGCGCCCCAAACCCTCCGAACCAGCTGCAGAGCAGAGCTGGAATCTGGTCAGAGCTCCCCAGTCCAGAAACAACTCTGGTCTGGCACAAGCTGGAGCACACGTAAGAGCTGTGCAGGGGCACAACAAAAGCACATGTTACCCCATCTATTGGCTTTACGGAAAACCAACATGACTGTTACCTATTTCAGTTATAGCATCACTTCAAGGGTAGTCAGCATGCAAGACTGCAGTGGGTTTTACCTAGGTAAAACTAGCTGAAAAAATGCACTATACCAGTAAGATGATACAAGGCAAGAGAAGGGGGGAAGGACAATCAGAGTCAAAACTAATGCCAAACTGAAGTCCGACTTCAAACACATTTCCTTCCAAATCAGCAGAAAGGCAATTCCTTGTAGAGGGAGACCAGTGCTGTAAATTTGAAAATCTCCCTCAGACAAGACAGGATTCAGCTACATCAAATTGTGACTTGGATTTTAGCTACCAGAGCTCAGAGGTGGATGTCCCTGTCTCAGCCACGTGCCGACGCACCACACACCCTGTCCTGGCTGCGGGACAGGCGCCATGGGCGAGGGACTGTCCTCGTCCCAGGTCAGGGGCAGAAGGCATCGCCCCGGCCGCCCTTACCTGAAGTGTGCCTTGCGCTGCCATCCGAGTGCTTTGTGAGGTCAACACTTCGGTCTATCTGAAACAGCTTCAGATCATCTTCGTCTAAAGCGATATCTCCCCAAAAGGCAGCTGGAGAGAAACAAACCATGGTTAGTTTTTATTTTGGAAGTACAATTTCTCTGTGGTTTGCACAGTGCCTGAGAGGCAGTCACCCCATGGGCCAGAACAGGGTAACGCACAGCAGCGGTTTGAAACGCACAGACAGAGCAGGCACCGGCAGAGGCCAGGTGACAACATTTCAGTCCAGCCGCTGCCCAGACCCCCCAAAAAGAGGTGATCAGCCGGGATTCCCAGCGTTACGTCCTGGCACAGGTCTGCTCCCAACCAGGCATTGAGGCGGTGGTGGTCCCTGATCATTAAAGCCTACAAAAGGGACAATCCCTGGCATTCACCCTCTTAGCACAAAGGAGCTAGCCAAGCCACAGCTCAGATACCGATGGAGATGTTGCCTCCGCAGCATCCCCAGGCTAACAACTTGCATAAGACAGGAGGACAGCAGTGAAGTGCTCAAGCTCAGCAGCCTGTATCTAAAGACTCCAGTTGCCAGCCTGCAGGACCCCATACACATGGTTAGCATCCTGCATCAGTCAAATCTGAGCTGAGAGCCAGCCTACCATTTCCACTTCAGTGGAGAAACACCAGTTATTTGTCCCCTTGTGGACCAGTTACCTAGATTTAAGTTTGCAGAGTTTTTAATTTTGTAAAAATGAGTATCAGTCAGAAGTCATGAAAATAAGGTAAACAAACTGGTAACTCAACATTCACAGCTCAGAGAAACAGGCTGGAAATAGTTTGAGTGGAAAAAATTATACCCCTGGAGCATCGTGACCACGTTGATTCTGCACAGTGCATAGTTACCATTGTAGGAATTGGAAAAAAATAAACAGAGGTGATGAGGCAGTTGACTGAGCAGAACAGATCTTTCCAAGATAACAAATAGGTTACAAACAGAGCTGTTGAAACTCATACGAGAAGCTTGCGTGGGGCAATAAAAAATAAGAAAAACCAGAGCAAATTAACCGGTGGTACAGTTCAAGAGAACTCTGTACGCCAGGCAAGGAGTGATGCTGAGTGGCTGTCCGCAACAGTGACCAGATTTGATGGAATTGCTTTTTTCTTCTCTTGTTAAGTCAACAACATTTACACTACTTGGCAGGGGGGAAACATCCCACTTGCTACACTAGCAGCATCACTGATCGAAGAACGCTCGGTCTGAGAAACCAATGGGTTCTACTGATCACCTGGCTTTCAGCGCCAAGACCAAATGAAATACAGACCTTTGCCTGGGTGTCAGAAACCTGCCATCAGATCCACAGCAAAGGAATTGTGAAAGGCTAACTCAGAGTTTTTCCTAACATCACATGATGCTGGTTCTGAAGTGGCACACGCCTCCTCTGTTCTGCATCTCAGCACCTCAGCCAGTACAACAGCATCTGCCAGCATCACCAGCGTGGGACGCAGGAAGGGCAAGAAGCCTTTGCCTGCTACCGGGGACATCCCAGCTGCCACACACTGCCCAGCGGCAAAGCCCCTTCCCAGGAACGCAGCTGTCCCCCTGGTTACCCAGCCACAGCAGGGGATTGGAGATGACCTCAAGGGAGGCTGCCTCTGGCTTTTTGGCTGGGTCTCCGTAACAGTGCTACCAAACCCCAGAGTACAGAAACACAGCAACAGCCCCAGAGCAGGATGGAGTGCAGACAAGCCCACACGCAGACCAACACCAGCTGGAACTGGAACAGAGCCCCCCCCCCTTTGCTACACAAGCACAGGGCTCTGTCACCCCGCAAGCTCTTAGAAATCCAAGCCCTCACGCAGAACAGAGGAGAACTTAAAACACTGTCAGATCCTCACCAGCTAACACACCTACCAGCATGGCCAAACATCCCAAGCTGACTGGGAATGGCCAGTGGAAGAAAGCAGAGACAGGCTCCTGTCTGCAGACACTGAGGTCTTCAATGAAGCTGACATAGCTCCTGTCTGAAGAATTTGAAAGCATGACATTTTGTCTACCCAGATAAATGACTTGCTCAGGACAAGGTAGCAGTGAAGGGGCCAAGATGCAAGCGGCATCCCATGCCCCCAGATTCCCTCCCCAGCCACATTCCATAAGTCATTACTATACCGGCCAACTAGATATCCATTCCCTACCCTCCTGCCGAACCCACCATCCCATTTCAGCCCCAAACTAACTGCCACAACCTTGGGCTCCCAGCAGCTCCCCTCCCTCAGCACCACACCGTTTGTTCCTCAGGCTAAGGCAGCCAAAGCACATCCTTCAGGGCAAGCCTGCAGCACAGATTTACACCAACAGGATTGTTATGTTTTCCTTCCCAATGGAAGGCAGCAGTTTTGTCCCAGCCCTAGCAAAGGAACCTCTTTCTGTTACAAAGCCATACATCATCCTGAGAGATGGCCCACTACAAAAGCTGAATTTCCCTAGCATTTATTTCCAGCTCTCTGCAGTCCCAGCATGCTCCAGGGAACCATGATTTATCACAGTCCCCAACCAGCCCAACAACTTTCCTCACTGGAAGTCCTGGCTGAGAATGCAGTGCTGCAACTTCTCCTGGGCTGTCAAAGGCTCCTTCCTAAAGGCACGCAACCCTGAAAGAGGCTTGCTTCCACCCAGAGGGAGCTGTCCCACAGGAAAGCCCAAGTAGTTTATTTTAAAGGGTCACAAGTTCAGAGATTGCTGGCAAATGAAACATCTCAAGGCATCCCTTCTGATTTCCCTCACCAAGGTCTCCTTTTAATTTAATGTGGGAGGATTTCCAAAAAAAGAAAACAAAAACAAACAAAAAAAAAATATCTCCGAACAGCAGGCTAATGAACTTGGAAACCAGTATTTCTCTTGGCAGAGAACTCCGCAGTGTACAGCCAGGTGCAGGCTCTTAGCGCTCGGCGCGACAGCGTGCCAGCTTTTCTTTAAGAAGATGCATTAATCGCTCCGGACAGTCGGAACAGAGCAGCTCTTATTGAGGTTGATGGAACCAATACGAGGCAGCTTGCTTCTGCCTGGACGAGTAACCTGCACCAGCCCCCCCAAACATTTAACCTCACCACCCCCCAGCATGTGCAATCAGACAGCACTTGTCTGTTGGGGCAAAGGGAAAGGACAACCGTGTTTGACAAACAAATCCAGCACCCAAATGGAAAAAGCAGCCTAGCAAAGCCGACTTTGCTTCCAGCACGGAGAACAGCCCATGCGCTGGTGCTGTGCGCTGAGCACAGGGATGCTATGGCACCTGGAAGGTATGGCAGGTACTGGGAGGGGAACACCTTCTAGCACGGGACAGGCTGAACAGTTTCTCCAAGGTGCTTCACACACAGCCACAGAGTCCAAACACACCGATGCCTTCACAGTCCTCATTTTCCACAGTAACCTTTTGCAGGGCTCTGGCAGGCTCACACTCCAAAGCAATGTGACAGCCCAAAGCATCTTCTAAAATCTTCACTGCTTTTCCCTGCAAATCACCTCCAACCTGTTTTTTCCCCCAGCACCCCGAGGCAATTCCCTTCTCCCATTCCCTGTCTCCATTTTCTCCTTTCCATGGTTCTGAGTAGCACAACCTGATTTCAAGGGAGAAAAATAATTTTGCTGACTCTTATGAGAACTCAATACAGAAGTGTTCACAGCAGTTTAAAAATATTCCTTTTCCATGAAAAGTGTGTGTCATCCAGGGCTTTTAACAAGATTTTTTTTTTATTTCCCCTCCACCCCCCCCAAAGACAACAAGTAGGAAAAAAAATCACCAAGAAAAACTTCTGGTATTCAGCCAGAAGAGTGAATAGCATTGCTCCTAAAAACACATCTCAAACCAAAATGCAATATTGTGATTTGTTAAAAACATCTCTAACACTTCAAAACAAATACCTGGAGATGGACATCCTTCACCCTCACTGCAGTCAGCTCTGAGTTTATACAAGTGTATGAGTGTAGAGGAATGAAGCTGGGTTAATTAGCATTGATAATATACAACTGTGGGCTGGCTTCAGGGGCTATGGGTTGGCACAGGTGCAGCTGTGGTTCGTTCTGTTAAGTAGTTGAAAGCCGATGAAGAGAGAGCAGCCAAGGAAGAAGCAGAGAGACAATGCGTGCCCTGGGTGAGGCAAGATGAGGAGAAGGCAGCAGAAGGACTGTATGAAGAGTATGCTGGTATGAGGTGGTAAAAGACCTTTGTTGCAGCTTGATAGTTTGGAGAGTGCTGCAGCATGGGAGCTGGCAGAACAATGTAACTCCACACTCGAGCAACACCACCCAACATCTGTGTTTGAACCGCTCTCCAGCCACCAAGCTGGAGCAAAACCTTCACCCATCTGCCTGCCACAACCACCTGCTGGGAAGCTCCAACTCCTGCACCAGGGCATCAGTGTAGCCTGTAGATTTCCTGGGATCACCAAAGCAGTCACCGCCCAGACGCTATGGGAGACCACGGCAACTTTCCCTGTAGCACCCACCAGGACCAGCTGTGACAGATTCACAGAAAAAGAACCCTCGGAACCAGGCATGCCCTGCCTGCTGGGAAAGCTCCCTCCATCCTGCTCCACCTCAGACACAGACTCTTTCACTGACTGAAGCTTCTATTAAGAAAAAGCAGGTTGTAGGTGATGAATGGGATCTGAACCCAGACTGGGGGCCATGCCCTCTAACGTGAGCCAAAGGAGCCCTCTTTCTGTGGGGCTAACTAAGTTAGTGCATGTCATCAGCTCAAGGGTCTCATCTGAATCAGGGCCAGCTGGCACAGCTCACGCCGACAGACTTCATTGCAGTTCTTCCAGCACAGTTTTAATGCGGTTTTGCTGGAAGGACTTTACTCTCACTTAGCTGGTTTCCAACAGTGCAGTACAGCAATGAGCGTGGAAAACAAATAGCAATGTGAACCCAAGCAGATGCCGCAGGCTCCTTCCATCAATACTCACGACTCAGGCTCGGTTTTCATGAATGTTCACAACCTCTGCATGTGGATGATAGCTGGGTTCCCAAGCAGAGATGCCTCATGGTGCAGAATATCCAAGGAAGAAATGTTTGCACAATCAACCTTGGCGTCCCGATTTTGCAAGCATCAACAGATGGCACTGTCAGGCAGCCTGCACAGCCTGCCTGGGGCTGCCTGACACAGGCTAGGCTGTGCCACCCAAGCGATAAGTCGCACCGGCTGCTCGTGGCTCACAGTGCGATTGAAGGGTGTGCTCCCAACCTGCCCCTGAGATCCATCCCACATCTATTTGTAAGGGACAATGTCTATCCCTGCCCAGATCTCTGCTCACCATCACCTGTGTTACTGAGAGATCCTGGGGCACCAGCTCCTCTGGTTCTAGAGTTGTTTCATACCCAAATAGTACAGGGAACACCAGCCTTCTGCCTCAGCAGCATGAGCTATGGGCAGGGGGTGCCGGGCACATGCAGACACAGGTAGGCAATACTGAGTGCCACCTCCTGGCAAACAACAATATGACTGTTCGTGCACCAGCAAAACCATCAGTTATTTTTGAGCATTTGCTGATGATTCCCCAACCTGACAGGTCTGACAGGCAGGAGATTTAATTTTCAGGGCCGGCCACACTTTCATTAGCACTAACCCTCTGCAGTCTAACAATAAATAAATAAATCAGCAGATCAAAGTGCGTTCTCAGTACCTCCATATTTATTTCTTTGCAGAAAGACAGGTCTGCTGCTGTTGCTGAACTGCCTGCTGGTGCAGGAACCAGCAAAACAGTATCCTGGAGGATGCTAAGATTTATACCTTGAAGAAAAATCAACACATTCCTTTGGGCAAAGTAACAACTGCGTCAGAGGGAAGAGCAAAGCCTCAAAATAAGGCAGAAACCAGCAAAAGAAGAGAGAGAATATATCCCAAATCAACACTTTGGAAGCAGGGCCAGATCCCGAGCATCAAACACTCAAGTCAAAAGAAGACAGGAAAGAAGCAGCACTAACAAGCAATAAAATAGCACCAAGACTGCCACATTCAGCCAGTTACATTTTCACCTGGACCAGTTTGTTTTTCCTCGGTAGGAACAATCAGAAGTTTCCCACTGGCCACCTTTGGGGATAAGCTGGCATGAAGGCTCCTGCAGTAACCCGCCCCAGCAGCAAGGGTGCCCGGAGCCAGAGCTGGTGCCTGGTGTCAGCGAGGGGCCCTGGTGACAGGGACTCAGAAATTCAGTTTTCAGTGGGCAGGAGCACATTTCAGAAGCAAGTCTCAGTTTGCAGAGGAATGCCCAAGATGACGGTCCACTTCTAAATGGCAACAAATACTTCAAAAACATCAAAACCTCCTGCGAATGAGGCTGAATCCCTGTTCAGACTTCTGCAGAAACCTGAATCGCCTAAATTATGGTGTGCAGCGCTCCCACAGCACACTCTCTTGGGAAGTTATCTGCAGGAGACCAAAACAGGCCAGGAATTCTGAGTCATGTTCAATGGATCTCCTTTCCTGAAAGGTGATGACGCAGGAACCAAGAAATATTTTGGGCTTGAGTTTGTCCAAAGCTGCAGAGATGCGTGAGCATATGCAACGACCAGCTTTAAGGAACGATACCAGCTCTCCCTTGGCTGAATGCCATGTTGTTTCAACCAAGTACCAAAAAATTCAGTGGCATGAATTGTAGTGCTGCCATGGTTAGGTTAAGAGAAAGAGCTTTTCATTTTAATATTTGTAACCCTCCCACTGCTGGTGGCTTCCCTACTCACGGTCTTCATCTTTCCCACATTAACATGGCAGTCGCTCCAGCCCAGCGATCTGTGAACCGCTGCTGGTACCATGAGCGATGCCGAGGTATGTGAAGCAGGGAGCTGGCAATCCGTGCCACAGGCAGCAAAGCAGCTCCCTCTGCGGCGCTGAAATGGTTAAACACCTGCCTCTTCATTAGAAAGCACTGCAGAGGGATGTCTGCTGGTGCTGCAGACCACCTCACTGGGTTAAGAATGTTACTCCTCCGTAAAGTGGTCTGCAAAACGCAGGGGACTGGCTGAACCCCCCTTGCTTCCACACAAAGTGAACTGAGCTCTGTGAGCTCCGTAAAGTTTGTGCTGCTTTCTGCTCGGGGGGAAGGCAGGTGCCCTGTGGCAATGCTTCTGTGCGGGGGGCTTTGGCTGTGGTGCACCTCTGGATCTCTCTCCCTGGAGGCTGTATGCAGTCTGCAGCAGAAGCAGCTATCATGGACACACAAACCTATGTTGTTTGATCCCCAACACACGCAGAGCCACCCCACAGGCAATTAAATTAACTCAAGAGACCTCATTCCCATGCAAGTGAAACCAAGCTCTGCCACACCACTGCCATCTGCCCAGCAGCCCCGGCCCCCTCCCGCTGCCCAAGGGACACGGGTGTCCTCCCCACAGCTCCACCGCTGCCACAGATGCTCCACTCTGCTGAGCAGTGGCTTTGATTTCAGCACCTTCTTTTCTCACAAGCCAGGAAGGGCTTTCAGATCCAGCAAGCACCATGCCCCCACCTTGTGCCACCACCTCAAAGTGAGATTTTTTTTCCTCTGCAACTTCTGCCAGGTCAGCATTTCTTCCATCCACTCCAGTGCTAGCTCTTGGCTGGATACCACCCCATCCCATCCCTGTCTGGACATCCTTCCATTTGCTATTGCTTAGCGTTTGAGGAAGCAGTCTGCACATAAGGTAGGCTAGAAATAAACCCAAACATCTGTTACTGCACTGAGCTAGTGGACTATGAAGCAACAACCTCTCTTTAGAGCATCCAGGGATGATGAGAAAGCACTTGTTTTGTGCCTTTAGCTACCTACATCCATAAGCCAAGCAGCTGACACCTTCCTAGCCTGTAGAAGAGAATGCAGGGAAACTGCTAGTGTCCACAAGTCTCTGTGTTTTCCAAGTTACACAAAGTTCAGAGCCACATCAAGAAAAAGCCAACAGTGACTCAGAATAGACCTGCTGTCTTCTCTTCAAGCCAACAGTCTGGCCAGATGCCTTGCCAGAAACAAAACAAAAACCAAACTTTGATTTGCCAACTTCATGTAATTCAACCAATTCAACCATTATTTCTTCCGCCCTAGCTAGTTTAAGAAGTGCCAAAACCAGCATTTGCACTAAGCTACGAGCATTTTCTCCTCTTCTCAGCCCAATCAATTAAAACTGATTTTAGGAACACCCAGTACTGGCCTTACACCAAGAGGCTGTAACACACACAGTGTGGTTTTTTAAAATAAAACAGTTCTTTTACATGAAATATCCCACAGCCAGGCACTGTCAGCGTGTAACACGCAACAAGCACAAGCTGGGCACAGCCACGGTGCTCATATTGCCCATAAAGGCTGGAGCTGCTGCATCCACTCAGCCCAAAACTTCAGCAAGTTCTGCATCTCCCAGCCCTGCACTAGTGAGCATATTCAGTAATTTATTACAGAAATCAGAGGAAACAAAATTCCAGGATTGCCAGACCTTGGACTGCTGGGCACAGTGGAGTTTTCCCCTTAGAGCATCGTGGTATGTAGAAACTCCCTCTTGCAATGCAAGGTGTTTAAATGCCCGTAGGGAGCCCTGCCGCAGCTCCTTTTTGGAAGGACAAGAACAGAAAGCTTCATATTGAGCCAGATTTAAGGGAAGCTCTGCCATCATACCAAGTGAAGACCTTCAAGGGGAAACTTGGGAGGAAACCCTGTAGTCGCAGACAGGTAGAACTCAGCAGGTGAGCTGCATCTCAGCTCGCAGGAGTTGGCTTCTGAAACTCCACCAGAAAGGCAAAGCCCTGGTGTCCCCAAAGCCTACCCCCAAGAGGTGGGGGGAAAGTAATACACAGCAGCCCCAAAAAGCAGCTGGTGCAAGCAGGAAAAGCCTCTCACAACGACAGCACTGACCATGCACAGCATTTCATGAGGAGCACAGAAGGGACACAGATGGCAGCTGGATCGTGATGCAGGGAAAGGGGAGCCACAGGCAGTTCTCTCCCTGTTTGACAGTTCGCAAGTGGTCCAGATGAGCCCTGGCCTCCCACAGTTTTTAATCACACCCTGCTGAAAAGTTATTCTGACTACATAAAGGCAGCAGACGGAGACAAGAGACCAAGCCACCACCTATCCCCATCCCCTGCCTGCACCCTCCCCTTGCAGGGCATAGGGCTGTCAACTTGAGCAGAAGTGGGAACCAGGAAACAAAGCCACAAGCAGATAAGAGCATTTTTCAGTCTGATCCTAGATGATAGGACCCACAAACAGTACAGTGGCACTACCTGACAGAGGCAGCACCTTCCCCAGGGGGCTAATGAAGCGATCCTTGTTAGCTCAACCTGCAAGGCTGCAATGCCGGCTGGAAATCCAGCGTCGCTTCAGCTGCCCTTTAAGAGCAGGAGAAGGCAAGGTTCTGGGTAATGAAATCCAAGGATGCCTTTGTCAATTCATTATGGAGAAAGCTGTACCATGCAAGCCCCATCTCACACCCTCCATCATTTTTGCTGCTCAATATAACTTTAATTAATCTTTCCTTTGGTAATTTGAAGGAAGGGTGAGCATGCTGCAGACACCCACTGAGTATTAAATTGATTTCCCATTTTATAGCCCTCTTTCCCTTCCAATTGGCCCAGCTATGATTTGTGGCCCTTCACTTGGAGGCATTTTTTCCACGCTAATATAATCCAAAGCCCCAAGCAACAACTGCATCCAGAAAAGTAAGACTTTGCACAGCCGATTGCTTCAGCCCAGCCTCTGGCAGCACAGAGTGGATTCTCTCCTGCCCCCTTTTCTCCCCCCATCAAGAGAATTCAAAGCAGCTACCTTATCTCCATACTTTCAGCATTTTTCCCTAAAAAATGGGTAACACTTTTGTCCTAAGTAAGAAAGCAATCGGGTCTCTGTAGTTTCCTGCCTGCCATTTGTAGTAGTGCATCTTAATTACCAAAGCACTAATGCAAAGCCTGCTCTGCTGGCGAACACGACCTCCTGGCCGAGGCACCAGGATGCTGTTGTACTCCAGACAGCCGGACCTAAAACCAGAAGGTAGGAATGCAAAGCTCAGCTGAGCTCAGTTATTATATAGATACATATATAAACTCCACCTACCCTCAGCAAGAGACACCACCTCACCCTGGGCTCGTGGGGCCTAACGCAAGATCTTTAGCAGCAAGCACACCCCAGGGCACAAGCCCAGGCAGGGGTAGGCAGGAAAATAAGGGCAACCAAGCACAGCCCAGCTGTGCAGTGATGGAACAAGCTCTTCTCAATGGACCTTCCCCTCTGTCTTGCGGGGAACACAGGCTCCAAGTTCCAGCAATCAGCCGCTGCAGGCTGGGGGTGGCTGGGGATGGCCCAGGTGCCCCAGCATCACCTCAAGGACAGGCACGGGGACAGGCTGCCAGCAGCTCTGTCTCGGGCGTTCAGGTCCTCGTGCAATGCTACTTCCTTGATACCGTGGGTTGGGAGACCCTGACCTAACACACTGCCCGCCTCCTTGGTAGTGTCTCACAAGGGAGACTTTCTGAGCCTTCTGGCCACCAGCTTCAGTCTTCAGGGAGAAGGCAATCCACATCAGACCTTCTCCTCGGGTAGTTCCCATACCATGGGACTTGCCCTGGATTTATTCTTGCAGATTAAGTTGAGGAATGATAACCTTAGAGATGGCAGAAGAAAATGTAAGACTGAACCTGCTCTAACCCTAAGCCTCATGTGGAGCGGGCCAGTGGCTGAGCTGTCCCCGCACTGAGGGGGTTTCACAGCCATGCCCACAGCGCAAAGCGAACCCCTACAGCTCCTTAATTGCATCATCTGGGGAGGGATGTTCCTCCTTCGGGTGCCAGACACACCAGGTGTCAGGAGCTCCCCGCCTGCCCCGTGCCGCAGCAGGGGAACTGGCCGCCTGCAGAAACCAGCCAACAGCAACGGTGAACAGAAGCGAAGCCCGTAACTGAGCTGTACCTCAAAAACAGAGGGTGGCAACCCAGGCCAGCTTGGGGCAGGCTTTGGGGTAGGCTGGCAGTGTCAAACCACCCGATCCTGGGTGAAAGGGGGCAGGTTACGACAGATCACACCTATTCGCAGGGCAGACAAGGAAAGCAAACACGGGCTCCTTTCACTCATTGCGCTTTACCCTCCAACACCAGGCGAGGAGTGTTGCAGCACTGTTGGAAGAGAGAGGAGAAATGGACCGCAGGAAGGAAAGAAATGGGGGCTATTTGTGGAGGAGACCTAATCCAAGCTGTTTACAGACTTCCCCCCGGAGAGCTCGGGGGTGGGGGGGAGCGGTTTCAGCCATTACAAATACAACGTGAGAATCCATTAATTTTCCATAAAAACAATGTCGTCATAGAGGCGCGACAAATCCGATCAGTCATGCAAATGTGCTGATGTTAAATTCTCAGGCCTGGGTGGGGAATTTGGGTTGCCAAAAACACAACAATAAAGAGATCAGGAGGAGATTAGTGGCCAGAGTGGCTGCAGCACTCAGTGGCACGGTGGGGGCATGGGATGTAACCAAAGACACCCCTGGACTATAGCGGGGTTCGTGCCCTAAGCCAGGCATAGGTGTCCCAGCAGCACAGATACCCAAAAAAATATAAAAAAAATACACTGTCCTCGCACGAGATCTTGGGAGCTGGGGAAACATCACATTCCTCCCCTGCAAACCATCAAGGACCTTCACAGACCACCAAGCTCCCTCCAGGGAATGAAAGGCTCAGCACCCCACAGGACTGGGACCCTCACAAGCTGCAAAATCACAGTGCCAAGGAAAAGCAAGATGTGACAGCAGGGGAAACGGGTGCACGTGCCTCACCCCACAACACAGCCAGAAGTAGGCAACATGAGTTTAGGAGAGAAACCAAGGAGGAAGCAGGTTGGCACCAGACACATGCCAAGCGGTGATGCTGTCTGAAACATGGCATTCGTGTTGTGTTAAAAAGGGGCAAAATACAAAAAAGTATTTTTCCCCTCCCAGAAAAAAACAAAACAAAAAAACCCAAACCTCAACAACCAAACACACAACAAAAGGAAACCTGCAGATTTTACCTCCTTTCTGCCCTCTTCCCCCTAAAATGCAAACTTTTACAAACACTCCCCAGAGGGAGATACTCCACACGCAAAATCACAGCAGCGGTACCCCGAGCAGGAGTGGAAATCACTCACCCTGGCAGCAGAGCGCAGCTCTTCCTTGTGAAGCATGCAGCCACCATCCTGGACTGGCCTAGCCACAAGTATTTAGGAATTAAAAATAACCTTGCAAAATGAAGCGCTCCACCCCCTGCAGCATGCAAAACATTACTAGAGTAACGCCTGGGAGAAGGATGAGTCCGGGTAAGCCTCACTGCAGGCGAAAGAAACATGCAAACCAAACAAAACAAACAAACAAACAAACAAACAAAAAAAAAAAGAGAGAGGTCAAAACACTTCCCAAGAGATGCTTCACCCAGGTTCATCCATAAGCCAACACATCCGTATTTGTCATCACAAAGAGATGTTTGGTTCACCTGTTAAGTTTGAAAACACACTGGGTTTATATTTGAAGCCTTTGGTGCTACAGCACAGGGAATCCCCCCTGCAGAGGGGCTGCCTGTGCCCGGGGGGCTGCTGCTGGTGCCCCCCAGCCTGGAGGAGGGCTCAACACAGCCGTGCCCTAGAAGGGGCACTCGCACCTGCACCATGCACCACAGGGAAACTCCCTGTGACACCAACCTGCCACCAGGATCAGGCATTTGCCAAGTAACTCACCTCGGCCACAGAAACCTGACCTCTAGTGCTATGTAATCCAAAGAGGTGCCTTTCCCAGAAGGGGATGATCCCGAAGGATACAGAGATGCTGCCAGGGTGAGTTACACTGCTAGCTCAGCATGACACTGCCCAGAGGACAGGATGCTGCAAGGACACTTGGTTCAGGGAGACAGCTAAAGCCCTGTAAACCATCCCTCTCGTCATTCCCGGCCTGTTTTAAGCTCCTACAGGAGAGCCTGAAAAAAACAGTGATTGCCTTTTCTCACCATTTGTATAGAGTAAACAGGATCTCCTGCTTCCCCTGCTGCAGCTTGTCAGCCTTGCCAGCAACCTGTTCAAATACCTCTGGATTTGCACCTTTAGAGACACCCGGCAGAGGATGCAGCCAGCCCAGCAGCCCCAGCAGACACTCTTCAAGTCTGCTTCACGATGGCAAGCGTTACAAGAGCATCAGCAGCACACCTATATACAAGCACTGCACTGTGCAGGCATACCTCTGTGGCACACACAGTCACAGCACTGCCCTCATCGGAGAAGCTGTGACCTCCCTTTGGGTGGCTCCTTCTGATGTCCCCAGACCTGTTCCTTTCCAGTCAGCCCTACCGGAGTGCTCCCAGCGCTCTGCTTCCGCTGCTCCCTCACCCTTTTCTGAAGCCCACTGCCATAAGCTCTCCATTCTTGTCTCTCAGTGTTACTGTCCCACAGCAGCTAAACTCAGGCACCCACAAGAAGCACCACTGCAGCCTCAGCAGCTCTCACCTTGGTCTACCTCATCACAGTTGGCACGTATAAAGTCAACGCTCTCAATATTCAAGGCCTTTTTTTGTTGTCGCAGTCATACACACCACACTGAGCATCTGGGACCATGCAGCAACACAACCCTCCCAGCTCTGCTCCACAGATATCTGAAGCTCAGAGGCCCTCACAGCTCCAGTTACGGACGCACCAGCTTCAGGTGCAATTTCTCCCCATACAAAATTGCTCTCAAGACTCACACCCACAAGCCACAGCAGTCATAATGTTCTGCTTTTTTCAACAAGATCTCATTACTCTCTACCTACTAAGATTGCTCAGAAAAGTGTAGAACTGTGCTCTCATCAGACATCAGGGCTTTAAAGTAGCGTGTTGATATACTAGCATAGACGTGAAAGCCCCTAGCAAGGGAGTCATGGACCTACAGTCCTCTGTTAACACCAGTGACCCTGCACCAGCCACGAGCAATCAGGCAAGCAGTGAAGGGTTAAGTGCCATCGCATCCCTTTATCTTGCTTGTGCAGTAGGTGCCCATCAGGAGCTGGTCTGTGTCGACACATAGCCTCCAACATTCGACACACAGCCTCCAACATTCCGGTTCTCTGTCTGGCTTCAAGTGCTTAACTACATCTGGGTGAGGACATGCTCCCCGCTTTGCAAGCGAGCCAGCTGCACCCTTCACTCCTTCAAACATCAGTGACAAAAGCCTGCTCAGGAACATGCATCTGTTTCACGTATGGCTCATACAGCTAATTTAAACAGTTCCCATATGTTGCCAAAAACCTGTGACCGAATGCCACTTGCAAATAAATGGGGAGATTGTCTGGCTTTCCCCAACAAAAGTTCCATTGCGCCGCTCGGTCCAGCAGCTCCTTTGTTCCCAGGTCTGCCTGGGCTTCCCCAGCTCCTCTGGATGCTGCTGACTGGTCCAACCACTGCCTCCTCCCGGGGCTGTGCCACCGCCGCAGCACCCTTTGCAGACCCCTCTGGAAAAGGCCTGTAACCAACACCTCGACACGTGAAGATTTGTCGGGCCAGGCATGCAACCACCCGCTGCTCCCAGCTCCAGGGAAGTTATTACTCGTAGAACAGGCCTGCCTTCTGCCCAGCCCTGCTCCAGCCATCGCCACCGGGCGCCTGCCTGTAGCTGTTAGAGCCCCTCAAAGCAAAGCTCCAGGGTTCCATGTAAGCTATAACTTCATGTTTCCACATTTTGCTGTGCCACCTGAAATGAGCGCCTAACTTTTACTGTACCCACTGTGGCTTTCTGCTCAGTTCTAGCCGGGCAATGGATCATTTGCCACATCACCACTCAGAGCACACCCAGACTTGTGGTCCGCAGCTGGGAGGACTGAGCAGAGGAGCAGGCAAGGCCTTCGCTCAGGGCACTCTCGCCAAAAGGTACATCTGGGCAGGGAAGCGCACAATAAATAACTATTTGGAAATGCAGGGGAGACTGCTAGAAGGATTTAGAAAAAAAAATCAAAGGGGAAAGTACATGGATGCCAGTGTTTTCCTTGTTAATAATGGAACGTTATATCACTTGCACCCCAAGAAAGTGCAGTGCAGAATCTGTGCCTGCTGGCACAGACCTTGCGTGGTAAAACCCACCTCATCTCTTTAGAAAAAGCTTGCTGAAGCAGGCACCGAACAGGTTCCCAAAGGGCCATCCAGAGATGTATTTCCCAGCCTGTCCTGAAGAAGCGAAGCAGTTTTTTGTCGGACACGGAATCCCAGGCAGAGCGGGATGTCCCAGCTGCCCACCCCAGTGCTCCACCACTAGACATACCATCTGCTGCTGGCCAGCACCAGGGTGCTGGGATTACGTCCCCCTCCCTTGAGGCTGAAGGGTTTCAAGTCCCTGCCGCCTGACAAGGCAGCCATGCTACAGCAAGGGCACTGGGAGTAAGCAGGAGGTGAGTGTACTGGGCTCGACGTTCACTTGCATGCTGGGCTGTCTCCCACCGCCCAAGGCGAGGGATCCCACACTCACCACAGCCACCCTACACCTAGTGGCCATCCCAACGCATCCCCCCCCACTTTGGGGAAGATGTTGGGGACAGAGACAGCTAACTGAAAGCCCCCCTCGATTCTGACATAGGGGTGACGCACATGAAGAATTACTCATGCAATTGATTCCCATGGTTTCCGCCATTCACAAATTCCTGATGCATAAAGGGGAGGCATCGGATTTGCATGTAACCGATCCAGACAGCTGCAGATTTCCATAGGCACTAAGTGCCTGCAGGGAGAAGCCACTCCTCACGTAATCCCGTTAAACAGCTGGAATGAATGAAAACGCTGTGCGATCCAGCATGCTAACAGCAGCCACCTCTGCTTCCTGTGCTCTTAGCGCAGGGTCCTCTCCAGTTCAGTCTCTTCCCGTGGGTCCAAATTACAGGAGTTATTTCATGCCCTGAACTCGGCAGGAAGTCTGGAGTATGGGCAAGTACCAAGCTACAGCAGTGGAAGGCCCTCAGAGGGTGCCAGGAACATATCCAGGCTCTCCATCACAGTTGGTCTTCTTAGCTTTTGGGGATACCACCCCAGAACATGCAAGTCTTCTCATGAAGAGAAATCAGTACGCTGGAGGTCAGGTATAGAAGGAAAACCAACAAGCTGCCATCTCCAAAGGCAAGGTGGTGGAATTCATACGCAATGTACCTGCTGGCAGACCCAGCTCCAGGTTCTGGGGCCAGGAGGATCTCGGGTGGGAGCTGTTTGCCTTTTGAAGGCCCTTCATGGCATTCTGCACTGTACCCCATCGCAGCAGATGTAAAGAGCCAGCATAAGTCTGTAGTGTTAAGTAGTTTGAAGGAGGCATCCTTAACCCCTCAGCTCCCAGGGAAGGCCAGAGAGGCCAGCCCAGCTGAGCTCTGCCGTCCCACGCAGCAAGGCCAGCTTAAAGCACCCAGCAAGCGACGCTTAGCAAGGCTTGTGCTTCATGCATACACGAATACGGCCTGCCTTCCACAGCTCCCTAAACTGCTAACTCACTCTTAGTGCTTTCCTGCCACATTTAATCACTGATACATCAAGTCTCCTACGACTTCATGGAAACTGGAGGGTCCCTCAGCGAAGATTAACTACAGCTATGACTGTCTAGACAAGCGAGCAGGATGAGACAAAGACATGCACAATCAAAACACCATCTCACTGTGCACGCAGCAAAAGAATTGTTGCTTTACACCCCAGAGGCAGCTGATTTTATCTCTTTTCTCCCCTTCCTCCTGCCCAGTCACCTGTTCCCATGGCCATTCCTATGGTGCCACAGGCATTCACAGGACTGGGAAGCAACACAGTAAAAACCAACTCGGTTTTACCAACTCATAAAAAACAGTTTGTTCTCAGCCAGATCAGTTCCTCTTCCCGCTAAGTTCCCACAGCTCACCGATACTGGGAGAAGGAAGACAGGAGGAAAGACCGCCTTCCTCAGCAGCAGCCCAGATTTAAGGCAGAATAAAGTGGCCACGACTGCAGCATCAGTGGGCACGGCTGGCTCAGCGAGCAGCTGCTCAGCCTGCCTTAGGCAGTGGACGGTCTTCTGCTTCGGTATGCCCATCCCTCCCTTCCCAGCTTTGTCCTGAAAACAGAGCATCACCCAGAGTTCCTCATCCCGCACCTTGGCAAACATTCATAAGGTTACATTAAATATACAACCCTATAAATATATAAATACATACCATAACTGTTTCTGCTGGCCATCCCTCTCTGAAAGACCTCAGCCACAACCCAGGCATTAGCCCAGTGCTTCACGGTAGCCAGTACCTGGCACTTCTTCAAGTGATCAATACGCTGCCATGTCAAACACCCAGAAACGTGCAAAGGTAGCAAGGAGCCTTGGAAGGACCAGTGCCGTGGTTCACTGAAGACCATGCAGGAACACTGACGCAGAGCATCAGCATGCACTCTGCCACGGTGCCACTCAGCTGTCTAAAAGAGAGAGGCTTTTTCCATCCTTGCTCTGAACACACCTCCCTGGCTCTGCAAGAGAAGAGGATCGGATCCCTGTCACCACCAGTCCCCTTCACCCCGCAGCTGCATCTATTCCAGAGGCAGCAGCATGCAGTGCTGGATTGAAGGTACAAAAGCAAACCCTGGTTTTGACATTTCCCAGTCTTAATAAAAATGTCTTTACAGAGGGAATGAAGACAACTTCTTCCCCTGACAAGCTGTTTGTGCCCTCTGGACAGCAAACAGTCTTGTGTCAGGAGTGTGCCTGCCTTTGAAGTGGGAAGTTGCAGTTTGACAAAAGCAGGGAGCAAAGGGGAGAGGGGACAGAACTGCTGTGAGGCAGTTGCCAGGATTTAACAGTGCCAGTGAGGTCTCCCTGCATTAGCCTTGCTCTGACACAGGAAAGCCCTTGTCTGGCTCAGGCTCTGAAAATGCCTTCCCAGCCCCAGGCAGACCAACGTCAGGAAAAACTGCAGCCCGAACAACTGCAAACTAGAAACTAGTTCCAGTTTCCTGCAGCCTTAAGCCAGGACTTGCCACGAGTGTCCCTAGGCATGGGCAGGAGGCAGGGTCACCAGCCCCTCTGGAAAAAAGGAAGGTTCCAAAAATGGGAAGTGGCTCATTCACTGCAGGACACTTGTGCTGGGGCAGAAGGAGGACTCGGTGCTCAGGCGTTTGCTCCAGTGGCTGCTGGTTTTCAACACCTCCTGCTCCTCCAGAAGATGCTGCAGACAGGGGGCTAGCCGAGCGGGAATGCTGGCGCGGTGTGCATCAAGGCCTTTTCCTTCCCACCATTAGCAGAAAGGATGAGCAGGGAGATCAGCCCTCTCAGGGCCGGCTCTGCATCAGTGGAAAGCAAAATGCAGGCACTTTCCAAAAGGGCTGCCCCCGTTAAAAAGTGCTTCCAGCTACTGAGCTGCTGTAGCAACCCAGAAACCAGCAGCAGCAGATCTGCTCCCCCTCCTGTCAGTTATCCCTCTGCAGCCACACCAACGCCCATCAGATGCCAGTGCTTCCTTGCACCTCGCACCAGATAAAAAACACCACAAAGCAGCATTGCCCAGCACGGAGGTCTTCAAGCCGTATCCCGATTCCCCTCCAGCTTTTGCACAGACCTGCAGTACAGCGGGGAGCAAACCTTCATCTGCTCCTGGTGCACCTGTGAGAGAGGACAGAGCTCCCTCACCACCGGACGCTGAATTGCTGAGAGCAGGCAAATCCACTGGTAAAAAGGGGTATTACCAGTGTCTAGAAGTCTGAGGAAGTTTACAAATGTAGTATTTAAGGTAGTCCAGAAAACATAACTCCATTCCCAACATACCATTCCTCGAACAAAGCAACCAACACATGACAATTGCTTCTCCACACTCAATTATACAAACAACTTCATGTCCACATTTCAATCTTTTAACTGCCCTTTACTGCCCTGCGTTAGTCTTCATCAGGCACATCCCAATACTCCACACCCAACCAGTGTGCAGTATATGTACCACTCCTGAGATATGTCACTACGATAGAGGCTGTTGAACCACAATGCTGACAGAGGGACGATGTAAACATGTCAACCCAATTTTTATTTCACTCAGCCAGGAGGAAATTGAGAGCACCAAGATCCTTAAATTTTTGGCATCTTTAGCAGGAACCGCTGCCACAAGAAGATATTTGTTAGCACCACAAAGAAAAACCTTGCATCCAGCAGAGAGATGTGTAATTTGTATTTAATGCTGGCCAAGCAGGACAAGTATAGTTCATGGTGTCCCTTCGCATCAAAGGTGTCCCTACTGCAGGACACGGCACAGCTGTCACACAGGAACTGGGTGCTGTCAGATGGGGAACCGCTGTTTCCATGGCTGGTGATGGCTTCACATGCCAAGGCTGGTCTGGTCTCCCCACCAGGTCTGACTGCACAGGAGAGGTCACAAGACCAGTGACAGAAGCTGGCACAACAGGTCGGAGAGCAAGGGCAAGGGGGAACACACCAAGTTCCTGTTTTCTCTGGGTTTACTGCTAGCAGCCCCTTTTACATCCACTCCCTAGACACTGAAAATCACTCACGACTCATGTGAAACCTCATCTGCTCCACTAGCGCCAGATACAGGGCAAACAGCCATCGGGAGGTTTGTGGAAGGCAACTCAAGGAATTTCACAGGTCCAGAGGGGATACATAAACGCCAAAATATTCCCCCAAGAGAAAAAACACCACACTGCATTATGTGCACATGCTTCTGCCATCAGCAGAGAATACTGCGTGTAGCCTTCCCAAAGGAGTAGCAAGGCCACTGCACGCTCTCCAGGCGACACCAGAATGAGGACAGGTTGTGAACTTCCACAAGCTAAAGTGCTCCTAGCAACTGCTCTTTAAAGCTGCTCTTCCTTCGTCACCCCCAGCTCCTAAGCAGAACCCCAAACTAGCTGAAAGCCAGTTATAAGTTCCCATAACCAAAGCGTCACCCTGGACTGGCACGCTCTGGGCTCAGGGCGAGCCACGGGACACTCACCCGCAGTGCTGCCTTCGTACTTCCCTCGGCTGACACCAGCAGAGGATGTGCAGTTATCCTCATACCCCTCGCCTTCTCCTCCCCATCCAACACAGCTGGCTGAGCACTCCTAGAGATCTGCTACCAACTCTACAAAGATTCTCTTTTTCTTTCTTCTTAACCTCGCCAGTTTGCCCGCTGACTGTCCACCTGATGACCACCACTAGCAGCCATCTGCAGATGCCACAGCACAGAGCTGCCTGACTACGTCCACTGTACAGCCACACCACAGCAGCCAAATGCTTAGCTGAGACAGTAAAGAACAATGTTTTTATCATTTTTCCCAGGGGACCCGTAGAAAAGGCACAGAGTTCTTCCCTGAAATCAGGGCCATCGCAAACACAAGGTGCTCTCTGAAACCATGCCCCCAGCCACCAAACCCCACTGAAAACTCTAACACAGTAACAGGAGTTTCAAACTCCCAGCACAAGCAGATGCCCTGATACTACAGCGGTGAGTACATCCCCTTCCCACACTGTCCTTCCTCCCACCACAGTTTGTTAGATGCTTCCCTGGAGAGGACAGGCGACGGGGGGAGCAGCAGCATGGACCTGCTGCAGCCAACCCCTCTCCACTGCCAGTAAATTAACGGGCACATTCAAAATCACCCCTCAGACCTGAGCAGGTCAGTACTCAGCTCCAAGCGTGCCACAGAGCGGCCCCAAGCCACTTCCACAAGGCGGGGAGCGTGGCTGCTACTGCCCCCAGCGCTCCCCCTCCTCTCCCCCAGCATCATCTCAGAGTTCTTAAAGAAAGGATTTTCTTGCAATAGCAAAGGACAAGTATTTTCTGCTATTAAAAACAGCTGTGCTTTTTATAAAGAAGCTCCCCAAGACAGTGACAACACATGGGAGGCTTTGGTCTAAAAGGAGACAAGAATGGAAACCAGTAGGCACCAGTACCTAAAGCTCCGCAGCACCTGGCGTGGTGACTCACACATGGTAAGGGAAGAGTAAAGGGATGCTGCAGTCACTGCACACAGAGATGGCACTTCTCAACCCAAGAAGCTACGGATGCTAAAGCCTTATGCAGGTTCAAAAAGAAAACAGATTGAGACAAAGCTCTCCAAGATCATTAAAGACAACGAACCATCTCTCACCCTGGGATTGTGGAGTCTGCTACAGTCAGAGAGACTTTTTGGACGTAGGACTCCATTTCACCCTGCTTTTCTACACCTCCCTTGGCATCTGTAGTCAGCCCGATGGAAACAGGCTGCTGAGTGTGTTCTGAGGCAAATCAGCAATTCGGAAGTATTAACAGTACATTTCTAAAGGATCATTTTATCTTTAGCAAAGCTCCAAATATGAAGGAACAGATCTATAAAAGGCCTTTAGTGAGTATTTTGCAAGTGTTTATCCATACCTTTGAAATTCTGGTCTGAGCTGCCTTTGGTGGAAAAGGAGAATTTCTACAGAGGACCTTTAATAAAGCAGCAGGATGCAATCATCTCTCTGGGATGTTCCTAGGGAGGAGTCACAGTGAAACACGCAGTTCGGTGGGCACAGAGTGACAGGGCAAGGTGTGTAAGCAGGGAAGGAATAACATGGTTACCAGCCGGGAAACTCCTGAACATGTAGAGCCACAGATTGGTCTCCGTGGCTGGAAAGCTCCTCTGATTCCCTCCACTTGTAGTTTTATGCTGACCCAGCTCAGAGAGCGACAACAACAGGCTGGATCATTCCTGTCAAACCCCAAAGCACCACGGAGGGTTTCAGAAGGAGAAGGGGCGTTCAGAAGAGCTTGCTTTCCAGAGCCCGACTTCCAGGCAGCAAGAGGGCGAGAGGGAAAATGCAAGGCTGAAATCCGCCCCCAGACACATTCAGTTTGTTCAAAGCTTCCAGCAGCGGGATTTAGCCTGAGCTTAAAGCAGTTCTCTGTGACTCTTTGTCACAGGAGTGTAGGTACAAACAAACAGGGGCTGGGACAAAGGGAGTCAACACACATTTTATTAGTAAAAAGTTAATCAGCTTAAAGTGTGCAACTAAATAAGCAAAGCTTACATTGAAGTGACCTGCCAAGAAAAGATGCCATGGAAATAAAGTTATAGGAAATACAATATACTCTCTATGTTCTTTTGTAATCCAGCATGATAAATATTCATGATTCTGGGTTAATGGGGTACCCAGCTCTCAGCCACCACAATAGTTTTTTGTTTATTCTCAAGACCATGAACTTTGGAACCATGAACCTGAATTTCAGGACTCCGCATTCATGCATGTTAGCAAAATTCGGGGCAAGGCAGGGGGATGGAGACAACGCCAGGACCTTGGCTTGTGACAGCGTAACAGACGTTGCTGGCGGGTTTTTGATAATGAGTAACCAGAGCCCCAGGATGCACAGGGCTGCTGGTGCATCCAGCACCCCCTGCCTCACCGTCAGCAGGAAGAGGAGAGATGAGGCACCACCTGCAACCCAAGCCCATCCCGCACTGCCAGTCCCCCCAGGACACTGCTCGTTCCAGCGCTGCGGAGCCCCACAGCACCCTCAGTCAAGTGGCAGTGCCCGCATCACACAGCAGCGGCACGGAGCAGGGGAGGTCTGCTCCGTACACGGGCAGGGAGATCTGCATGCCCCTAGACATGATCCCTCCAGCCTTTGCATTGACTGAACGGGCACTCTGGCCTTCTGAAAAGTCCTGCAGGGAGACATCACCAAGCTCCAGCCCTGCACTCACGCCAGACAGCAAATGTCCTTCCAAGCGTGTTTTCTAGAGTCCCAAAGGCTCCCACAGCCAGGCGCTCTCTTGACGGTGCCGCCTTCTGCCAACAGCAACGTTGCCAGCTTCCCCAGCTCTGCTACAAGACCTTCCAGCGTACCCACACCAACTTGTATTGACACGTACAGGTTACCATTCCCCTTTCAAGGCATGTTAGGAGTCTTTGGGGTTAATGAAGGACATGAGGAACTTTTTTAAAAAAAAGAAAAAGCAACCTAGAAACTGAAATTTCAAAACCTTGACAGCAACATGAGAAAAACAACTTTAAATGCTGAATCAAACGCATCGGAAGAATCTTGAGCCTCCTGGTTTGTTTCCCCACACTGGCTCACAACTAGAAGGGAAGACTATGATCCCGTAAGGTCTTCAGGAGTTTCCTGCTGTATTTGGCTCACCAGAGTATCCACCCTCTTCCCTACAAAAGCTTCCCATTAGCTTTCCCCCCTGGAAAGCTAATGGGGTACCTGAGGTGGCTGAGAGCTGGGTTCCCCTCACTCACATAACGTGGTGAGTGATGAATGCCAGCCTCCAAGCAGGCTGACACGAGGAGCCGGGAGCGCAGCTCCACACACAGCACTGCGCTGCCTGCCCCCCGGCTCCGGCCATCGCTGACCCTCAGCGATTAACCGCCCATTTTAGGGAAAGAGCAGCCTGAGATTGGTCATTTAACAGGATCTGTTCTTCACGCCGCTCCCTTCAGGACAGCCTAGGTGACAAGCCTCACCAAAGCGCGGCTGATTTCCCCTTCAGGGCAGAGCTCTTTGCTCCAACCAGCAGGGCCTGAGCAGCAGCAGGGAAGCCTTGCAAAGGCCAGACATTTCTTCAGAATGCAGCCTCCCGCAACAACACAAAAGTCTAAAAGAAACAACCACGCTCGCCTTAGATTGAGTTTGACGCTTCAGTTGCAGGACTTCTACACAGGACCACCAGGAGATGTGTTAGAGGTGGCATTTAGCAAGAACCATGGAAGTCAAGAGATTAACAAAGGTGAAAATGTACTTCTGGAAGGAAAACAATTTCTGCAACTGGTGAAATACCTGCCTCGAACCACAGAAAGGCTCTGTCTAAAAATCAAATACATCGGTAAAGAGCAACAGCCTTCTCAGAACTGAGGCATCACACTCAGAGGGCACGCATTTAGCATTTACCTTTGTAATATTTTATCTTTGTAATAGCAGCATTAGCATGAAGATGACTGTCCAGAGGGAGGAACACACAAACATGCACAGGAGGAGGGGAACTTGTTGGGAAGAAAACACTGTCCCCATTGCCTGTGCGGGGTTTTGCACAGAACAAACAGGGGACACCCCCATGCCCTCCCAACCAGCTCCAAGGATGTGCCTCTGCCCCTCACACTTGCCACAAACCACCTCCACAACAACAAGCCAGTGGGACAGCCCAGACCCAGCAGCTCTTTCCATCTCACACCAAGCAGAGGTGTAGCTGTGAAATACAGAGGCACCACAAAAGCATCAACACCCAGCCACCGCCGCTGCCCAGGAGGACAGGAAGAACAAGCACACTCGGTGCTGTGAGGGTCTCCATTTCACACGTGCTTGCAAACCCCACAGCAAACACATCACACCTCTGCCAGGGGACGAGGGATTATACAATGGGCAAAATAGGCAAAAGGACAGAAAACACTCTTCTCAACATCAAGAAAGAAAGAGGGCAGCCAGGAGGTTTTGCTCCTTATGTCAACACACCATTACTAACCACCAGTTTACCCTGACAACAAAGTTTTCCAAGAAAAGGCAGAGACTTGGGCACTTCAGCAATGGCCTTAGGAGACCCCAGCTCTCTGCCCAGGAAACAGCAAAAAAAAAACCCAAAAAAACCCCCCACCAACCCCAGCATATCACATATCACCTTCCTACTGAAGCATGACAAAGAAGAGAATATATGGCAGAAGAGGCCAAAGAGGGGAAAAACAGAAATCAATAGGATCTAACAGAGCGTGACAGAAAATCACTTCCCCCATAAAAAGAGGTTACTTGCCAGGTTAATGAATCTTTTCTGTTCTGTAGTTAGACACCCAGGAAATGGAAGGGGTCACAGGAGCAGTGTGGGTGGGAATGCAATCCTTAGAACAAGCTTTCAAGAACAATCAAAGGTTAGAGATTAAATACAGGCAGCGGTCAACCGCACAACACATCAGCAGCTTGCTACGCAGGCCAGCTGCAGCTCAGAGCGTCACGGAACAAAATGCACCTCCAACGTCAGCAGCGCAGCGCGTAGCAGGATTCACTCCCCGGGCAAAAACAGCCCCAGAGGCCACCCCAGGGCCAGCCCCAGGGGTCGGAGCACCTGAGCGGTGCCAGCACCAGCAAAACAAAATAGTCTGTGGGCCGCCAGTACCAGTAACTGCAATAGGACCGCGAAAACCAGATGGCACCAGAAGTCAAATAATGGTACAAATAGCCACGAAAGCTTTGGCCCCGTGGCCAAAATTTCTCAAAACTCACTTTTAACTGGAGAGCTGTGCCTCACTGGTGTCAGGAGCGCACAGGCAGCGGGCAGACCAAGAGAGAAGCGGCTGGACAATGGCCAGGTACAAGCTCTGGGGACCGCAGGAGCTTGAACTACACCTAGAGCATCAAACACATCCAAAGGCAGGTGCGTCAGCTCTGAACTGCAGTTTCTTCTGGCTGGAGCCCCACTGACAGGCTCCACGGAAGAAGTGCAGAGCCTTGCTGTTTCATCGCTCCCTTGCCCACATCTAGCTTGAGCTGCTGGCAGGAGGTCACCCAAGGAACCGCTCTGCTTGGGCCCAAGACACTCAGCAAGGGAAGCGCAGGTGCCTGATTTCCATCCTCTCCAAGGCTAACTAACTCAGAGGTTGGTGTGTTAGGTTCCCCTGCTGCCTGCCAGGGTCATTTACCAGCTGCTGTTTCTCAGTCTGGAGCCTCTTGATGCCAGCACCGCTCAGCCATGCTGCTCCCCAATCCTCTCCTGCAGCCGTTGCCTCGTTTGCTACCCACCACCCACCCTCTGCAAGCAGACCAAACGCTGGCATCTCTGCAAAAGGGGTGGTTGACTTTGCAAGTCCGGTGTATTTAACTGTTTTTACATCTGGAGAATTTTAAAGCAAATGCCTTACTGAACCAATACCTTCATCACGCAGCATCCTGCCATCACACATCTCAGTGTGGATATTCCTCCACTTCCACAACAGGCACCTGCCCCTGGGGCAGGGCTGGGTCCTTCCATCAGGTAGGACCTTCCTTCATGGCTGGAGGGGGGCAAGGCACAGCCTGCCAATAAACTTCTCTCCTCCAAACCCCTATCTCCAAAATCAATAAGCAACCCCCAGCAGGACTCACCTGAAACGCCGCATGCAAAAATACCAGCCCAAACAGCTCATTTTGCCAAAGTTCTGAGCAAATGAGAACGCTGCTGGTTAGGCAACACTATCTGCAGGCAACACCAGGTTCAAAGTCACACTGGTGAGGAGTGGGAGACGGGTGGCACCCCCAGCTATGGCACAAGAAGTGGAGAAAGGTAATTCTCAGCACCCTGCAGGACCCCATCAACCAGCTTCTGATAAGGAGACAGAGGGACTCAACTGTACTCCAGCACTAACTCCCAACAGGAGGAGCCACAACACCCAGCAGCCCTGGACTTCTACCTCCAAACCACAGCGCGGTTTGCTTTGCAGACAGCTTTGGGGGTTGTGGATGGGGAGGTTAAGCAGATGCTTTTTGCTTGGGTGCTGACATTTGCACGAATACAAAATGACTAGAGAGGATGTGAATTTCCGCTCAGGTCTAAAGCTGAGCTGATTCATGGGCCAGCAGCAGCTGCGGGTCTCTGACAGTCTGTATCAGTCAAACCAGAGGGTGATTTACCAGCGCTGGGGCTTTGTGTGGGCTCCCTTCTCAACACGCAGCTAAAGATTTCTCTCTATTCCAAGCTGGGCTGACACAAACTGGCCAAGAAAGAGCAATCAATCATTGAGAGTTCTTTAATCAAGGACTTCCTTGCACATTCAAGCAGTTTCTATTGACAGGGAACCTTCCTGTTCAGGAAGCGCTAGAGTGGATCTGAACATCAAAGTACAGGCGCCCTTGTAGATCAGCATTTCTGGGAGCTCAGCTACAACAAAGCAGGGGGGACAGCGATGAGGGACCAACAACCACCAAACAAAGGAAACCAGAAGACCTAGTAGTTGAAACAAAACAGCTAGTTTCTGCTCAATCATCCATCCTTTCTGTGCAGCTAAAGTGCTTTTCAGCACTGGCTGGAAGCAGTTTTCCTGCAGGTTTGGACCTGCAATACTCCCTCCCAAGGTTGACCGTCTCCAGAAAGCACACACAGACCTCCCTGGCAGGTCAGCACCAGCTCCTTGGCACAGACAGCTCTGGACTCTGACTCACAGAAGCCAGCCCCACTGTTTCCCCCTGGTTTCTCAAGGGAAGGGGACAGGGGCACAGCACCCGAGCCGTGTCAGCAAACCGCCTGTCGCACAGAACGGGCTTGCTGTGCGCAGCAGGCAAAGGTGCAGCAGGGTGCACAGCTGCTCTTAAAGGAGCGTGGGTGGAGGAACCTGCTGACCACGGGGAGAAGAGCGTGAGCCACTGCTGGGGTGGGAGAGGCAAGAGGCTGCCCCACAGCCTGGGGGAGAAAGCATCGCCATCGCAGAACACCTGGGGCAGAAAGCAGAGAAGGAGTTGAGCAATCCTCAGGGACCGGAGAGAGCTTCAGGGAAAGGGAGACGGGGGAACATCTGAAATGGATCGGTCAGAAACACAGAGGGAAGCAGGCAGAGAGCCCAATGGTCTGCAGCAAAGGCAATGGGGAAAAAAAGGGAAATGGATATATTGGAGAAAGGAGACTAGAAAACCCAGCTTATCAGGCACGCAGCGCCTGCAGTTTCCCCAAGTACGAACGCGTGAGCCTGAACACGCTGCAGCGGTATCAGCAGCCACACAGCTCTTCCCCAGGCTGGGGCAGCAGCCGCTCCCCTGCCAGACACACACCGGCACAGCTTCAGCAATGAGAGAGAGGCGGCTTACCAGGAGAACACAGCCAGCTCCTGTGCCAGCCGTCCAGCAAGGCACAGGCACGCTACACAGGAGGTCAGGACAGGAAGAAAATAAAAGCTCTGAGCACAACTGCAAAGGTAGAATATAATTACACAAGTGCCTCGAACCAAAATCCTCAGCTTTGTGGAGTTCTGAAGCCTAGAAGACCTGCAGCACAGCTCCTGAATGCCTTGGTCTGGGGCTGTATGAGTTACTGATGGTGCCCCAGCACACCTGGGGAAGCAACAGGCTTCACTGATGGCACCTGTGCAGGCTGCGGGCAAGGGCAGACACCGGTGAGCACAGCTCATAAAAACTCTACAAGGTCTTCGCAGAGAGATATCCATTACACCTCCAAGCACCTCTTCCCCACCCTACCAGCCTTATTTAGGGGGGTGAAAAAAAGCCTGCTGTCCTAAATTTGCCCATCCCTTGTCCTGCCTATTGCTAAATGCCAAGGTGGAGGTGTAGCACTCAGTGTTGTATCTCATGCAGAGCCAGCACACCCTAAGAACCGTCAAAGACCAAGCATGTTTTTGTCAGATCCCGCGTAGACAGCTAAATGCTGCAAAGACTGCCAACCCGGATCTCAAGTGCTTCTTTTCCCCAGCGACTGTAAAGTTTTGCTCTCGAATTCCCCAGGCCAACAGCTTTTCTACTGGGGAATCTCAGCTGCAAGAAAATGGTTGGCAGTTATTTTTTCTTTAAGCCATGGCCATTATTAGCTTGTGTTTGGCTAGGGTTAAAATAAAAGCCACCTCAAACCTCTCCTTTGAGGAGGAAGCTTCTGCTGCAGCTCCACCTCAGTGCAAAACACAGTCACCCCGATGGCAAATGGCTGCATCTCTGGACGCGTGTGAAGGCAGTGTCTCCAGCAGCCCTCGCCCACCTGTTTTCCGTTCTGCAGCTGCCTTCGCCCCGCCAAAGCAGGTAAATTAAAGACTGGATAGTCTGTTCTCTCATTCTTTCCCAGACCACCCAAAAAGTCTCAGTCAACTTCCTCCTCGAGCATTTAACCCTTCCTGCAACCGACTGGGGGAAAAACATCAGGGGGATCATTGCTGGCGAGAGCTTTTGCCTTCCTCCCTAAATGTCTGCAGCAGGAGCGAGGAGCCCACCGACTGGGTTATGCCCCAGACTCTTCTCTCAAAGCACACGTGTAAGCATTGGTGGCAAAGAAAGAATGAAAGAAACTTTCTTTTCTGGAAGCCTACATGGCTCCTAATGTCAGGAGAGCAGGACTCGGCTCCCAGCACTGCCACCGCCAGGTGGACTGCCCTTGGGTAAACCCTGGGCTCCCACCTCCATCACCTCAGAGGCACCTGCACTGCAGCTCACCTGGGCTTTCCACTCCAGCTCACAGGCTTCAAAGCTTTATGGAAAATCCATAAGATGAAGATGAGATTCTGGGATTCCCAGGCTAAGGGCAGGTTGGCTCGTGCCCTGCCGGTGCTCCCACCATTGCTAAACCAAGCAGGAACCTGTGAGCCTGCAGGAGCACCCTCACCGAGAGCTGAGGGGGCTGGACCCACACCACAGCCCACAAAGAGCTTTCAAGTTGCCCTGCTAAGGTGACCGACCTGTGCTTCCAGCACAGAAAATCCCACCAGCACCCCCCTCAAAACCGAAGCAATAGCCGAGCCACCTGGACTTTGCAGATACTCTCTTCCCTTTTCTCATTTGATCCCCCCCTCAAGGCTGTCAGATCCTAACAGCTAATTCCTCAGCTGCCCGCAGAAATGTCTGCACGCCACTTCAGATGTTTGCACCGCCACCCAAACTGGGTTGCTCCTCCCAGATGGAAGGCGCTGTGCCTGTACCGGGGGGAGCTCGGAGGGACAGGACGACAGCCAAGTGCTATTTACGTCCCTCTGTGAGAGCTGCTCAGGACAGCACCCAGGGCACAAGACCCCTGGCATGGGGCATTTAGAAGCCGGTGGATCAAATCAGCAGGTGAAGAAGGAACATGGATGCACAGTGGTACCCTACAGCTGGGCAAGCAGCATCCACACTTGAAGGAGCTGTGGTTTGGCAGGAAAAGCTGCATCATCGCTGCCAAACTGCTTCTCTAACAACTTTTCTAGGGATAAAGAAATGGGAGAGGTGGGACTGCTGCTCAGCTCCCTAATGGTACCCCCTCACACCTCTTGCCCCCGTTCTTCCCCTTCTACACACTCCACAAAATCCATAGAGACTGACTCCCTTTCCAGGTGCTATCCCCCAGCACATCCCCCCTGCTCCCACTCCGCAGCCTCCCCACGCTGGGCTCTACCTGCTCTAGAGCACCCACCCCCAGCAAAAGCCATCTCTCTGATCAAAGTCTCGCGGAAAGGAGCTGAACTGGCTTGCACGGCTTATTTGTATCCACCTGTGATCCCTGATCACTCTGGCTCTCCCCAGCCACACAAACCCTCTTGGAGGGTACCTGGGACATGCTGAGGCAGCCAGAGCCCGGCCTCAGGAGCAGACAGCCCCGCAGGCAGATCTGCCCTCTCCTGACACCAACGCCTGTGCGGAAGAGAAGCACCACATCACCCGTTTGGCACGGGGGTCGAGGCGTGCAGGCTGGCCCATGGCCAGGCTCCTCGGTGTGCAGACACAAGGTGTCAGAGCAGAATAAATGGCCTCACCAAAAGCAGGCAGAAACAGGGGGCTCCAACACAGGACACCCCCAGCAGCCCCCACCCTGGAAGATGAGCTACCAAGGGACATGCCAGGCCCTGGGAAGCAGTGCTGCACCTGCAGCTCACCAAGGACAGAAGGTACCATGCCAGGAGCCAAAGTTCCCAGGAACCAAGATGCTGAGAGCAAATCGCAGCTTTTTTTCTCCACACCTGCTGATTTGGCAAGTGGAAAAGAGCCTCGTCACAGGCTTGCTGCTGGAGGGAAGGGGGTCATGGAGCTGTAAACATCCACGGGATGAGTCACCCAGCTCTCCTTCCCATTTATGTCTCCCACTTCCCGCTGCTGACTTAAGTTGGCCTATACCATCTCCAGAGGTCACTTTGAACCTCAGAGATTCTGCTCTTCACCTCAAATTAAAGTTCATATAAGCTTGCACCAAAATAACTACCCGAACAAATTACAGCCTGTTTAATTCCTTTGGTTCCAGTTTGCCTGAGGAGCCCCAGAAGGATGCACTTGTTCTGTTCACCAGCACCCACAGCTCTTGCTGCTGCCTGCCTGTCAGGCAGCCACCCTCAGATCGGCACCCTGGCCTGGGCATCCTTAGCTGGACCCTCCAAGCAGCAGATCTATCCAACGCACATGCCGGGCTTACGGACATGTAACGGAGCAGATCCGAGCAGAAACCTTTGTACTGTTCCCTTTGAAAAGCCCCAATAAGCTGCAATGCTCAGCAAAAGCCACCTGGCAGCATCAGCACTGTCACCTGCCCCGGCAAATCAACCTGGCTGCCCTGCCTCAGCTGCCCCTTTGCCAGCCACTTGGGCATCTTCCCCTCTTTCCACCCTATCAAAAGGGCAGGGAAGCAGACACAGGTTAGGAAAAGGAACTGCTGAACAGCTAGATTGCAGGGGCTGAGCAGCAGTGGAGTTACAGCCCATCAGATGCAAACCCTGCTAACTGGGCACCTTTTACACCAGTAGCCCAGCAGCTGCAGCGACTGAGGAGATTGCTGCCCCATGCCGTCTGTCCTGCGCCACCGCTAGAGATCCTTACCCCTCAGCTGACGCAGCAGAGAGGAGCGTGTGCCAGGCTTTTCTCTCCCAGCCATCAGCAGCCTGCACTTGACCTCAGGGCACGCGCGGCAGGGGTGAAGAACTGGCAAGCTCTCACTGCACAACCTGCCAGGCCTAAATCCATCATGGCCCCTGGGTCACCGCCATTAGCCTGCAGCAAAAAAGAAGTAAAGCACTACAGTTCTAACAGCTTTGGAAAGTATGTAAAAGTGGAGCAGCAGTTTGTCTTTGCAACGGGCTAAGAGCCTGCATACAGCCCGCAGGCACCAGACTGCACCGGAGCCCACACTCACAGCAGCAGTGGGGGCACCACCACAAGTCTCACAGTGCCAGCTCTGCTTCCACAAACCAGCAAAAACTTTCCCACACAAAACACGCTGGGCAGCTGAGCTTTTCACAGCAGGCCTGCCACCATCGCCCTCTCACCGGTCACGCCTCTAGACAGACTGACGCTGTCCCAAAACCCAGGCCCAGAGAAGTCAAGATGAGCTGTCGCTGCTACAGGACATCGGGGACAGAGCACAAGGGGTTTCCTGCACAGGTGTTCGCCAACAGCCCTGACATCGCCAGTCTTGGAGGGGTGGCTCCACTAGAGGTGTCTTCACCTCCTCTCATGTACAGAAACGGACGTCTTCACTCATTAATCTTGGCTGAGCTGACCCTTTGGGATGGCGTTTGCAGCAGCGAACATGTGCCTAGCTCTGTGGATGGTCTAGTCCTAGAAGAGGAGGGAGACTGCAAAGGCAAGGCAAGGGGACACAGGGAGGCAGGGTCTAACATGGGTCCACATGGCACAAGTCCTGCTGGCTTTGTTTTGGGGCTGACTTTAAAAACCAGAGCCATTCAGGGCCCCGGGATAGGTGGGTGGCGAGTAAGGAGTGCCTTGTCCTCAAAATGCCCTGCGCCTGAGGTTGGTAGAGCCCACATGGAGAGAAACTGGACCAGAGAGGCAGGAGGCACAGCCAGCCAGGACAGACCTAAAGAGCCAGTGCCTCTTTCTTCTGCAGAAGACAAACTTCAGAAAACCAGTAACAGTGCTCGCCAGTGAAACGGTGCTCGCCGGTGAAAACGGTTGCAGCAGAGGGCACCGTGCTGCCCCACACCCGCACAGGCTGGGCAACACCGGCAGGTTTACGGGGCAGTGCCGAGCGCCCAGCGGGCTGGGGCAAAGCCAGAGTGGCACCGGGCAGGGCTGCCAGCAGCCCCCACCACAGCCAGGCGTGTGCGGCGCTGCCAGAAATGCCAGCAAGGCACCAGGCTCCAGCAAAGCACCGCCTGCCCTCCAGAGCTCTCGCTCAGCCCTCCCTTTCCACTGGGAAGACGACACTGGAAAAGTATTAGAGGCAAACGCTGAGAAGTCAGAATTTCTGCCCCTGATCCTGGCTGAACTGAATTGATGGGAATAACGCAGAGAAGGTTTTTCTGCCCACCAGGAGAGGAGGTAAAGGCACACAACGAAGGGAGGCTGCCATCGGCAGTCCAGGCTCTTGTGTACGTGCAGAAGTGGGAGGCAGAAAGCCTGGAAGATGGGGGACCACAGCAGAGAGAAAGGGTCTTACAGCAAAGGCAGGTAAACGCCACGTTGGGGAAATAATTTTTTTTCCCCCTGTCCTGCCACAAGTTCCTGTCTGATGTAGGTAAGTCAAATAAAGTAAACGTTCTCTGCGTGGTCCATAAAGGAGCATTCCTCACCCTCCACGTGCTTGCCCTGGCAGGAATACCCAACGGTCCCCAGTGCAAGCAGGGCACACCAGAGACGATGCTGTACTTTCTGGGGACAAAACAAGGATAACACATTTTCCGATGGGAAGGCCAAAGCACTGTACCTGCAGCTCTCCAGGTCTGAGCCATAGCCGTATCTCTAACAACTAGTTTCACTGGAAAGAGAGAGAGACGGATTCATTACCATTTAGAAGGAGACACAAAGACAGTAAAGCATGTTTGGGTGGGCTGGGTCCCATATTGACTAAAAGGAATTTTTAAAAAGCCACCAAACCACGTATCAAATCACTGATGAGTTAGATCAAGGGAATGTTTCTTGCAAAAAATACTCTGTGAAGAGGACCGCGCTGAATTTTGCAATAAAAGCCACACACACAGCATAGCCCGCGTGCGAGGCCAGTTAAACAAGTAGCTGTGCTGGGCAGGGGGCCTCTGGGAGACGCCGCCTTGGCTGAGCTCGTCTCTGTGAGCAGATACTGCTGCGGGTCCCCTACAAGCAGCCAGGAGGGAGCTGATAACACGGGAGGCTATCGCAACAGACAGCGGGGGACAGCGGGGAGAGTGCCGGGGGACAAAGCCCTGGCTCGAGGCAGACCAAGGCCACCGCACACCGGCTCCTTCCTTTTCTCGATTCCTGCGTTATTAAGAAAATAGGACTTCGTGCAAAGTTATCCATAAAGGGAACAAGGCTGACGAGGCACCGACCACTGAATTCCCGGCGGCGAAGCGATTCGGAAGACGGTCGCGGATCCCAGAGGAGCAAGAGGCACACCGGGAGTGCCCCATCCCCCGCTTCCAAAGGGAACCCGGGGGTCGCATCCCCTTCGAATGAAGATATTAGGGATGACAGAAGCTCTCGGAGAAACCAAACGTGTGAGGAGGGTCCCAGCGGGCTCGGGAGCAGCCCAGTGCGGTCTAACAGCGGAACGGAAAACTGGGGAAAAGGGATAGCGGGCGCCGCCGGGGCTCCGGAGGTATGCGGGAGCCTGCACCCGGGCAGCGGCGGGGGGGCGGCCGGTGTGGGGCTGCCCGCGAGAGGCCGGGGCGGCCCGGTGCCCCCCGCCGCCTCCTGCTTTCCCCCCCGAGGACCGGACCCCGGGACAGGTTCAAACGGCTGCCAACCGGCTGCACAGACGCACAGAGAAAGCTGCGGGGGGGGCGGGACACACCAAAGCCCCACCGGCGGCAGCGCCCGCTCTCAGCCTCCCCGGGTAACAGGTGGGGGGAGCCCGGGGCCGGGGGGCGCGGGGGCGGCCCCGCTCCTCAGCCCCCGCCGTGCCGCGGCCCGCAGCTAACGGGGCACGGGGGCCAGGCTGGGGGGCGGCCGGGAACCCCCGCACCGGCGGGGTTGGGGAGGAGGCACGGGTGCCGGGGGAGTCCCGGCCGGGGTGGGTGCCGGCGGGGCACCGAGCAGCGCCCGGCGGTGCCACCTGCCCGCCACCGCAAACTTCTCCCGGAGTTGCATCCCACCCGCTCCCCTACCGGCTTTGCAGGGGTCGCGGTACTCCACGGGCTCCCCCGCCGTCCCTGGCTCCCCCCCCGCCGCGGCAGGCGGCCCGGCGGGCGGCAGCAGCAGCGGCAGCAGCGGCAGCAGGCGGCGGAGCGCGGCGGCCCCGCGGCACATAGCGGCGGCGCGAGCGGCGGGCTGCGGGCTGCGGGCACTGCCGGGCCCGCCGCGCCGGGGGGCGGGGCCGCCTGCCACTCACCGCGCCGCGGCCAGTCGCCTCTGCGCTCGCGCCCCCGTCCCGCCCCCGGAGGGCCCAGGCCCCCCGACCCGGGGAGCTGCTCCCGCTCCCGCCGCCGCGCTCGGGCGCCGAACCAGGCGGGGGAACGGGAGCGGCAGCAGCATCGCGGGCTGCTCTCCTTCGTCATCTTCATCATTCGCAGCTTTCTCAGTGCTTTCACCATTTCCATCGTTTTCTCTTTTTCACCGTTTTCATCATTGTCTTTTTTCCCCATTTTCACCCTTTTACTATTTTCATAATTTTTTTCATCATTTTCTTTTTCATAATTTTTTCTTTTTTCATCATTTCCTTTTTTCTTTTTATATTTTCTTTTTCTTATATTATCTTTTTTCTTTTTTAGTCTTTTTTGTCATTTTTATTATTCTCTTTTTTCATAATTTTCATTATTTTATTTTCCCATCATTTTCATCTTCTTTTTCGTCATTTTAATTTTCTTGATTTTTTCATCATTTTCATTTTATTTTTTCATCATTTTTACTATTTTCATTATTTTTACTATTTTCATTTTAAAGTTATTATCATTATTATTATTTTATCTCATGATAACCATCACTTTGGGGGCAGCCAACGAGAAGCAGCTCGCCCGCTGCCAGCAGAAACAACATTTCCCACTGCAGCCTCAGACCCTGCCGTAAGCGCAGCTGCGAGGCCGTGGATGGAGAGAAAGGGAAAAAAAAACCCAAGACCGGGCACAACGACCCAGGCCGGGACAAAGCGCCCGGGCAGCACCCACCTCCCAGGGCTGCTGGGGGGGCTCTAGGCTGGGGGGTGGCAGGCAGGTGGGTGGGTGCGAGGGGGAGCCCATGCCATGGCCCCCCTCCCCAGGCTGCAGTGTGTCCTGGGCAGCGCTCACTGGGGGGGTGCAGCCGGCAGTGTGGGGTACAGCCCGCAGCATGGGGGCCCCCCACTCACCGTGGGGTACAGCACAGTATGGGGTACAGCTTGCAGTGTGGGGTACAGCCTGCAGCCCCCACTCACCGTGGGGTACAGCCGGCGGCAGCAGTACGGCCGCTTAGCAGATGTGGCATCGGGCAAGGCCAGCATGGGGCTATGCTGGTGATGACAATTGTGCTAGCCAATGCGGGGTCCTTGGGGTGACCCCATGGCCCCCCTGTGCCTCTCTGCCCCTTTGGCCACCCCCTCCCACTCTCCACCGTGGGACCCCGCAGCAGTGCCCCCTGCACCGCTCTGGCCCTCGAGCAGCAGCACCCATAAAGTCGTTGCTCCTGGCCTCCAGCAGTGGGGGAAGCCCCAGCACGGAAAGGTACGACCTGATTCAAGCATCTCCCTGGCGGTGGCCCAGGCTGCAGAAACCTGGTCCTGCCTCCCCTCACCCCCCTGCCACCCCATTTCATATTGGCTTCCCAGAAAAGATAAAGCTGGGAAACAAACATCCTCTCCCAGCCTTCACAGAGGCCAAAAAGGCTGCATCAAACCCTGGCATGAGGACCACGGCAAAGACTCCACTGATCGAACGCACTAAAGTGTTCTATAGCCAGTGAAAAGCCCGTTGGGTAAAGGCAAAGACCCGTCGGGGGGGAGCACGTGGGAGAATCCCCCCGAGGGGAAGGGGGGCCGGCGCAAGTTGCCACTTTCCCCCCCAAGCATCACATTCTCCATCGATGTTCTGTAGCACCGAGGAGGCACAGCCCACACCCCAGACCTGCACTTAGCCTTCAACACCAGCCACTCTGGCAACAGCTGAGCAGAAGACACACCACGTTTTCTCCACTTTCTGCTTCCAAGAGAGTCCCAGAGGATCAAGGAAGAAACCCTAAGGACAGGGATCAGCAGGGGGGAGAGTCTGGGTCACCCATGAGGGAACATCCCAGGCTGCGCTGGGCGCTGTCACTCACAGGGCAGGAAAAGGAAACACACGTGGGAAATGCCTCGGATTTTCTCTGGAAGAGCACAACACGCTTTTGCTATGTCAGTCTTGGCAAAACAAGAGGAAACCAGGAACAACAAGAACACATTTCAATGGGCTAGTCAAGGCTGTGACCAGGACTTAGTGCTAACACCGGGCAGCAAGCCAGCTGCCTGGCCACCTGCTTTCCCTGAGGATGCCCATTCTAGACCCTCTGCCCTTCACTCCTCCTGCCGGTGGTCACCAAGCTGGAGCCATAACACCAAACCCACCTGTTGAGATCAAGCATAGAGACTATGGGCACCTTGTGCAGGAGCCCTGCAGGAGTGCCAGGCTCGCTGAGGTCTGAGACGCAGCTGCCCCATCCGCTGAGGCACGCCCCGAACAGAGACCATGAAAGAAAGGCAATTTTGGAAACCACTTTGGCACTCCACACCTCAGGGGCATAGAAGCATCTTGCTGCTGCTCCTGCTTTTACCACCGTAGCAGAAGATTACCGGGGGGTTTAGGTACCACTCTGGAAGCCCTGAGCTGAGATCTGTGTGGAGGACAGACGAAAAGACAGTGGACCTCTCTGCATCTGTAAAGGAAGAACAAGCATCAGCCAGAGCACGGAAGGGTTATGTTTCAAGCACAATTTCTACCAGTAGAACAGAGAAGCCCTGGAGCAGATCGCCGTGAAGAACGACGGGAGTTTCCAGCACTGCAGGTTTTTGAAGAGGAATGTAGACAAACACCCATCAGAATAAACTTGGTAAGGTAACCAGATCAGTTCCCTGAGTTTTATGCTGCACATATACACGCTAGCCCTAACAATGTTCACTTTTTCTGCAGTAGGTTGCTACTTTCTGTGGTTTTGTCAGACAAACAGTGGAGCCCAATGATTATTTTAAAAGGAAAGGCTGATTGCCCCCCTGTGCTTCAGAAGAACCCCTAGTTCTTGCGAAAGAACGGCATGAGGTGCTCTTCATTCTGTGGAGAGGGTCCTGGCAGTGCTGCCTCCTGAGAGGGTGTGGGAAGCTGCAAAAGAAAAGCCTGAACGCCTGCGAGGGTGGGTCAGCAGCTTCCTCCATTGGCATCACTGAGCAGCGGCGCGAGCACTGCCCTCGTCCGCAGCGTGGGATCCGGGCAGTCACCGCTAAGGACAAAATCTCCTGACCCCATAAACACTGTTTGTTAACCTCTTCCAGGATGGCAACCTATGTTGGTGAGCCCAACCTCTTCTGCATACAGAAGCTCTGTTACAGATGTGGATAGACATATGAGAAGACATCCTACAGCTTTGAAGGAGGAAGGGAGCAAAATCAAATGTGGATCTTTACTTGCACAATCAGAATGAGCCTGTGAGGGAGCTCAGAGGAGTCTGTTACTATTGCCCACACACAAACAAAAAAGCCACCCCGCCACGGCAGGCTCTGGAAATCCCGAACATGCTGCCTGACCCTTCCAGAAACGGCTGTCAGTACCCACTGTGGTGCTTTGCAGCAGGCAGCCAGAGCAGCGCACTGGGACGACTGCTGCCTGCCCTTCACGGGATCGTTCGTTGTCGCCTCTGTTGGCAGGTGCCACATCAGCGCAAACAAGGGACATAACAGCCCTGGGAAAGTCTCTTTTTCATCTGAGCTGGTAAAGCAATAAGTTTCACGCCAGCAGCGCAGCTGATGGCACCAACAGTTAACCATCTGAAAACAAAACGATCCGTATCCATCGCTGCCAAGGGCAGCCTTTCCCTGGGCAGGATCCCCTCCCGCCCAACACATGCAAACAACATCCGCCGCCTTTTCAAGCCTCACTGAGCAAGAATGCACACAGCTCTTTCCGAGCAGCATCCACGAGCAAAGCTGTGCGGGAGCTACTTGGCGCTGAGGGAATATCCCTGCACACAACATGTCTCGAGGCCAATACACACACACCAGTTTGTTCGTTCTTCCACAAGACCTGCTTCCTCCCTGCTGCCAGCGCTTGGGTCCCTCAGATCTAACAAAGCGACGGAGGCACCACACCTTGGGGCCCATCCCACTGCCGTCCCTTGGCCATCCCCAGGTTTACATACAGAGATGGCCTCCCCTGGTCTCCCTTTGCTCCCCAAATGTGGTAAAATAATTCTTCCCCCAGGCACATGACCAGTGCGAGGGCAGGTGGAGCCCCGGGGAGCTGGAGCACATCCCTCTGAACCCGGAGCGCTCTCCTCCCTCTGCACTTCCCGTACCCCTCGCCTTGTGCACACCTACTGCGGTGCTTCGGGTTTGGTAGGGAACCACCGTGGCTGCGGCACCACGGGGCACCCTGAGAGCCATCACCTCCCTCTGCCTCGCGACACCCTAGCGAGGGCTCCTGCACCCTGCGGGGACCCTTACAGGCTCCCACCCCGGTGAAGCCTGCTCACTTTCCCCATCTCCTCTTGCCCATTCTCCCCCCCCTGTTTGCACCAGCGGTCTATTGCTCTTAACTCCCCCATCACTCCTGGGGTCACCCCCTCCTTCACCAGCTTGACCACAGTCATTGACAAATCCAGCTGATAAAATGCATCTTGCCCCCCACCCCCCCCACTCCGCGCCCCCCATTTCAGTCTCTCTTGCAGTAGGTTGGGGAGGGGTGCTCATTTTTTTTTTTCTTTTTTTAAACCAGTTTTATTGCACTGCCACCCAGGAAATACCTCTCGCAAGGTTAAATGATTCACTGCCCAGAAGGAATCTTTACAGGTGCTGACACATACGTGCTGGAACGTGTTCCAAGGGCTCTGAGACCCACTGCCGAGTGCCCGCTGCAGCCACAGGCATGTCCACCTGTGCATTAACAGCCCTGATCAAACAGCACAGCCTGGCCAGGCACAAGCAGCGACGCTTTGGGAAGCTAGGAGGAAAAAATCTCTTTCCTCACCAAAGCAGCAGTGGACATTGAGCCACACACAGAAGCTCCAGCCGCCTGGGGGGTGTTTTTGAGCCACAGTCAAAGACAAGCTGTGGGGGGGCAGGGAGCGAGAGCTGTCTCACCTAAGTACTAATTTTGACCTGAACACTGGCTCCCACATTGAGGCAGGTCAAACTGGTGTTTCATTAGAGCACTTAAACCCATTTCCAGGGGTCGTGCAGGAGCCAGCTGCACCTGGCCAGCACTGAGCAACATTGTGGTTTCGGTGAGGCAGGAGGGCACGGGAACACCTTTGGAAAAGCATCCATCAGTTCAAAATCCTGAAAGGCAAATCCACTGGTCTTTCCAAAGTGTTTTTTGCCATAGGGAAAAATAATCTGTCTTTTCCTCTTTCCTCAGAGGGACAGATTTGGGAAAGTAAAAACATTTCTCCGAGCCTCTGCTACAAGAGGAAGACGAGGTAAGCTGCACTCACCTGCTCACCCGCAGGCACCCTTCAGAGGCCGGCAGCCTGTGCTGCCCGAGTTTGGGCCGTTTCACAACGGTGGGCAGACATTTCATGAATCTCTCACAAAAGCAGAGATGCTGCTCCATGGACAATTGCCTTTGAGAACATCGCTAATTACAGTTTCTGCACAGCAGTTCTGTATGTACATTTATCTGTAGTAACATCATCCAAAGCACAGAGCTGGCTGTGGCATGGAACATGCAGGTATTTCCCCTTGTTAGGCAAGTGCTGTTCTAAAATAGGTTCCTCTCTACATGTCACTCTTTAGGTGGCCCAAAAGAGGAACAGCAATTTCCTTTTTTGTTACCTATTTTGCTATACATACAATTTTAAAATGCGGTACCTTCCAGATTCAAAGGTGGGCGTTGGATCACTCTCTAGTAGTGAGATAAACAGGGGAAAAAAATCTCAGCAAAAATCAACTTTCAGCTAAGTAATTCAAATTACTAAAAATGATTCTGGTGTCCAAATGCAGAACTTAAGCAACCTAAACCAGCATTTCTTTGGTATTTTATTTTAAGTCTCCAATTCTTGCAGGTAAATGTGTGTCTGCCTCTGTAAAACTGTCAAATCTCTTTACAGAAGGCGATGTTCACCAATTCATCTGCCAGATCTGGCCAGGGATTGGTAATGAGGAGAAAATTTCCATCCCATTCTTGTAGCTACACCTCTGTAGCAAAGCAAGCCTCGCGCTGAGCTAATAAAATAATCCATTTTCCTAAGCCAAATAAAGTGATACAGCTAAACCAAGACCAGCAGTTCAGACTCAACGAATAATGTAAAATGAACTCAAAGGAAGGTTTCACCTCTAGTAGCCCAGAACACCACCGTACCTTCTCTAGCACTTTACTACATCACAGAACTCCAGAATTCCTGGGACAAACCTTTGGGAAGCGAGAAGGAGCAGCCACAGACCCTTCCTGGAGTTCAGTGCTGCACCACAGACATAAGCACATCTCGCGATGTTAGAAAACACAAAAACAACTTCTGTAAAATGAGGTGGCTTATTTATTGCATGTAAACTCTCTACTCCAAAAAGGCATATATTTTCTGGAATGCTGTACTCGTGCAACACCAGCTGAAGGATAAGCACAACTTCAACAGTTACGGTCTGGAATGCTGCAAACCCAAGGTCCCGGTATCTGCCCAGAGGGCGGGGGCAGTTCCTGGCGGTCTGGTTTACAAAAACGAAGCCTCAGCACGGTAGAACCTCCAGAGACATTCAGCACTGCTCTGTATTGTATTACTAGGAGCTGGCAGGAAAATTAACCCATCAGTAAGCCAAAAACGCTGGTAGTAACTAACGTCATCTCCCTTGCTCGTGGCAAATGAATCCTCAGTTTATGGCTTAAAGCCTTGCACCACAGCAAACAGACTGGTGACAACAAAACGGCTGTAACTGGCAAGGGGCTGGGGGCAACGAGACCGTAACAGCAAATGCATCACCTACCCTTGAAATTGGTCAGTCTGCCAGGTAAACCAGCCTTTTCTTACCCTTTTCCCTCCCGAGTGTGTGCCCTTTAAAGCAATTCTCTCCACGAACTGCTTGGATTTATTGGATCTGCACAAAGCCTTCCAGGTTCACGGGTTCTCCCACCTATTTCATTCTCTTTCTCACCCCTCACATGCCATAACCCCAAAACTGAAGAAAGATTTCAGAACCACAGAACTAGTCATGAAAGTAAGTACTGTAACAGCCCCTTCCCCCAACTGAAAGAACACTTCCGGGATAAGGCTGCGAGATGCGAGGAACTACTTGTAGAACTTGCACGCCGATGTCTCCTCAGAAAATGAGGATAATTTTCTCACTGAAGCTATCTAGCAAAAAGCAAATGTTCTTTTGCAAGGCTTTGGAAAACAAATTACTTTAAAAAAAAAACCAAACAAACGCTCCTGAAGAATGCAAGCCATGAATGCACCGCTTCAAAATTTTAAAGCATGGCTTTACTCCAACAGAAGCCCCACAACAGCAGGGCCTTTCACGGGTTTGGTGGTAACCCTGCTAAGATACTTGTTCCAGACAGCAGCAGCGCTAACAGCCCTTGCAGAGCCGCCACTACCATTTGGCTACAGAAGATCCAAGAGATCCAAAACCAGTATCCTCCTCCAACCTACAGTTCCAACCGACTCTTAAAATGAACCACAAGCTGCACAATTAAGAACTAATTCAAGATAAGAGGACCCCTCAACTCTAGCTCTACTGTTCAGTTTACTTGTCCACAGACCAGAGAGGAAACTTGTTTTTCCTGAGGTTATACTTTCCGGACACATTCTGGTGGAGAAATTGCTGATGCACTCAGTTCAGCAGTTTTGCTGTTTTCAGTGAAACTGTGTATACTTTACTGGGCAAATCTGGCCAGATGCTGGTGATGCTGAAGCCAGAGCAAAATGTAACTTTCTCATTTGTGTTACCTCTGCAGCAATGACAGCAATAAGAATGTGCCATCAATCTTACCTACTTTTAGCACCAGGAGTGTAAAACATATTAGGGTTTGGTTTTCTTTTTCAGCCTGAAACTTGTTAGAGAAATGCAACTAAACTATCATACAGAAAACAGTTTAATTATGTGTCCTTTACACACTTTGGAATGTAATTCAAGAGAGGAATTAATAAACACTGTTGCTTCAAAACATGCACACATCAAAAAGAGAGCATAACGTAATGTTTATTTGCAGTCTCCATTATCTCTGACTCAGTGTTCAGCACTTTTCATACACAAAGTACCAGAGGTGCTTTCTATATGCACTCTGCCTCAACTGAAAAGATTTACAGTTGTATTTACCTAAAGCATTTGATCAAGATCAGCTGTTGCTACGGAACGATTTTCCCAGTTCTCTGGCCTCTGTACCAGAAGTGGGAAGAGAAGCACCAGGCGGCCAGCTGAAGAGGTACCAAAACCACTTGAATTCAAGAACCAGAAATTCCTAAGAAACAACCATGGAAAGAGGAGTGTTGGCTGTAAGATCTTTATTTCTTCCATAAAAGAGGAAGGACTACATCATCTAAGCAGAGAGCTTCTGAATTCTATATAAGCAAGATGGTTCAAGCTATACCCACAGTTTTTGAGGGGCAAATAAATAGCCTTGCCCCAAGGAGCAACCAGAAAGACAAGCTGTTGAAAACCAGCCGCATTTTGCATTCTTTCAGAAACCAAACCGCAGGGGGAAAACAACGCAACCCCCCACCTCACTCATGTGCTAGGGTGGAAGTATAAAAATGTCAATTATTTAAACACAGTACTTCTCCAGAGGAACGTGCTTGCAGAAAAGCAATGCCTGTGCAGTAAGTATCTTTTCAATGTCACTTTAAAAGCTATACAATACTACCTGGATATGCAAAAGCTAATAATGCCAGAGGATAGAGAAAGCAAATAGGCAGCCCACCATTCTGTGGCATTAAAAAGTGATTAAATGAAATTCACAAACGGTTTAGTGACATTTCTGAAAGACTAATCACATAGCAGTGCTCTAAATAGAGAAACAGACCCATTATCAAAATACTCCCTTTAAAAAACTTGTATCTCGGTGGAGTACTTAATGTATTTATTGTGTGGAGATAATGGCTTCTCACTTCAGGTTTAGAAGAACATGGGTGAAAAGAGGGCTTCCTACCGTTGCACGCACTAGCAAGAACTGGTACAAAACCCATCTTTGCTTTAAGTCTCCATGTTTTGGAACAAAGGAAAACGAGCTGTTGACCCAGTTTGTAAGCTCATCTTAAAATCAGCCTGTGCTTTTAAAAAAAAAAAATATCTGTTAAACAGCAGAGTGTTCAGCTACAGGCACCAACCATTCACTTGAAGCAAAACTTAATTATTTTCTGACAGATTGGTTAAAATTGGCCAGGGAAATCAGAGCTGAAAGCTCAGATACTTTTCATAAGCCATACACAGCAAGATGCGCTGCTTCTCGCTGTTACCTAACAGTTCAGCTCCCCCAGCCTCCAACCCAACCCTGCCAAAGCACGGTTGTTTCTCACTGTGGCCACTGTATTATCAGTACTTTTTATATAGAGACAATACAGTGCTAATCAATAAAAACACTTTGCTCATTGTTTTACATTCTGGAAGTTCCCTTCTCCATGGCAGATGCTCTATTTCAAACAGCCACACTGAGGAAAACATCCCTATGTGGCAGATGCCTAGGAAAAAAAAATAAAAAAAAAAAAAAAAAAATCAAGCCAACCAGCTCTCGTATCTGTCACAAACACATTCAGGCTATTTCTAGCTAAATACAGTGCATAATTAACAGTCATCTTAGAAACTTAACCTTTATTTGCCCATTTATTTCAGTCCACGCTTACCCCCACTTTTCTCAGTACACTAGTTGGATCACAAAACAGACTTCTCCACAAACAGTTCAGCCAAGAAGAATCTTTTGGGGCTGGTCATCCACTTTGGAGCTGTACTGTACAATGCAGTTGTTAGCAAATTCTGAATTCAAAGCATGGGGCTTTGATATTTGAAAACCACATTAATATTGTGTACAGAAACCAGCGTTCAGCAGTATTGCCTTTTCAAACATCTTCAGTTGCAAACTCATCTATTTTCAGAGTCAGAACATTTTTGTCTGAAAAGTTTATTTTAGTTCTCTGAACACTCTAAAGCAACGGTGCTTTTTGATGTTACACAAGTGTCCAGATAGGATTAACAAAAATGAAAATGTTCTAAATTACAAATTTAATTCCTGTAAGAGCTTGAGAAAGGAAATAGAACAGAAAAGCATGACATACACACATTGTGAAGAAACCCCAACTTTTCATGCAATGGCAGGCAAGATGTAAAAAGCCACCCAAATTCACACATTTTTACACCGAATCATCAGAAAAGTACTCTGTAGTAAATCTGTACATCCAAATACATTTGGGATCTACACCTAAGTTACATTATTTAATGTTTATATACACTTATTACCCCTTGTATAATGTCTAAAGGAAAATCTTCATTCAAACCCAAACCAAAAAAAAAAAACCCCAAGAAAAAAAAAACAAAAAAAACCAAAAAACAAAAAACCAAGACTAACTTGGAAAAAAGGAGAATCACTTTAGACATTCAGTTAAAATGTTGGGTTTTGTTTTAATCTACACTTCAAAGTGTTTATTAAAAAACCAAACAGTCCTCCCCATTTAACATTTTGCTTTCTAACTGTACAGTAAATTGCATTGCAGAGAACACATCCCGTCTTTAGACTGTATTTTCTTTGGATGGATTTAACATGTAGCTGGATATTATTTTAAAGATAAATAAAGGGAAGTTGGTCCAACTAGAACAATAGCTGATATATTACATGCATATGGGTTTTTTATATATTTTTAAATTATTTTTTAAACAAATGAGTGTAGGGTATAGTTGATATTGCAAATAAACCAAAAAGCACCTGGAGTCAAAATATAAAACATACCTCCTTATCCTGGCAATGGCAGTAAAAATCAGAAGAGTAATCTTTCTGGAACCGCATTTTTACATAATTTAGAAATGTTAAGTACCAGGAAGACTACTAATCAAGTAGTTTTAGCAGCCAAGTTTCCCTCTTTTTATTGAATGGAACAAATGCTTTAAATAAACCGTTTGTCCTCTTCACTGAAGAGAGCTAGCCTATTCATCTTTAATGAGCTAGGTTTTTTGTTTTTTTGTGGGTTTTTTTGGGGAAGATTAGCCACGTACTGTAGTAATGCCTACTGCATATAATCCAAGCATTTGCTGTGAACAGTTGGAGAAAGCAGTCAGTAAGAACCTAGGATCAATGAAATAGATGTTACTTTAAGCCATCCACAAAATGGAGACCTATATAGTGCCCAGTGTTAAAACCCCAATCTCTTCTCGCGCTTTATGTTGTGCAAGTTCATCCCCATGAAAACAGGAGCTGATCCATAGTTCAATTTTCTTATTTCCTTAGTCAATTTTCACATTAGTGTAGATTTTACGAACAAAGGCACTTGTTCCCATGTAACCAATAGCTCCTGCAAAATAAACCAAAAACATTGAATATGTTAGAGCTGATCATCAAAATAAGGCAGCAATATAACACACGCTTAAACAGAGAAGCCGCATAAAGGATGCATTCTGCACACAGAAAATTATTTACCTGCAATACTTGTTCTCAATCTCTAATTATCCGTGCTCCCAGTGCACGCCTGGCAAGAGCTCCCCTAGTCTAGCAATCTAAATCCATTAAGCCATCTTACCAAGAGGCCATGCTCACTTGGCCTCGATAAATATAGCAGCCCCCCTACTGCTGCCAATAACCGGGTCCCTTTTTCTGAATGGAGGGTAAAAAAACATACAATCACCCACTCTGCAGGGAAGGTGGATGGGAGGGCGGGATTTTATTATAAGTTACATGCCTTCTGGATGAGTGTTGTATTGGCAGATGGCTTTTTCCTTCCCACAAGGCACAAATAATAATCCCCATCCCAGGAGTCTTAAACTCCAAGGAGGTCTGTACAAAGAGATTAAACTAGTAGCAGTTAGTAGTTAAAGGAAATTGCAACCCATGGTTTTCAAATTAGTAAGAGTCATGAGCAGAGTATGCATTGTCACAGCAGTAACAAAAGAACAGGTCACTGGGTTTTTGATAGGGGCAACAGTCTGTGCTGAACCCAAAATACTGCAGGACTCAGGACATCTAGAAAAATGACAGAAATGCACTGGACCAAGACTGCATCTCAGAGAGAGGTTCAGCAACCTGCCTGGTCCAACCCAGAACCTCAGGTTTGCCAGGCTCGGTAAATACTGCGGCCTTACTGTCTACAGGGAGTGTCTTCAGCTCTTCCAAGCAAGGTGATTGCAAGTCTGCCTTGTGGAAGTCAGTCTGGCTAATTCTCAGGTTACAATTGAAGTTGAAAATCGAGCAAGAATTAGAGACAACTGCTGTCAGACTGCCAGAATAACACATCACAAAATATGGGCAGGAGAGAGAAGTCAGGGCCTGTAGCTCACTACAGAGAAGAGAACTCCTGATATCAAATGTTTGGATGTGCAATAAAGAAAGGACTCTAAACAGAAAAGGTATTTTTTCTTCCCTGAAGCAATACAGAAAAGCCCAGAACAAAGCGGTGATCTGGGATGCACCAGACTTGAACAATTGTGTTAAATACAAAAGCCTAACCAACACTACAAGTTTTCTGCCTAAAAGTCATCTTCCAGTAAAAATACGAAGGTTTTTTTGCCTTTAGGAATTACAGGCTGTACAGACCTGCAGCTAGCATTGCTGACCACAAATTTATTTGGAACCTGGAGAGTTCTTTATATCCTGGGGACTAATTGGATAATTCATGAGGTCATCCATTAAACCCACACAAAATTTTGGGTTTTAGATCCTCAAAAGTCCAGCATTCATAACTAACCTGGAAACCTGCACAAGGCAAAACTGACACACTGTTCCAATGCTACCGGAGTGGTAAAGAGCCTGTGGAGTCAGCCTCTGTGCTGCAGAGCATTTCAAGCTCTACAAACATCATGACAACCATTCCACTGGCCAGTAAATGAGGGATTTGCGTTACCAACCTGGACAAAGTAGAGCTCAATTAAAACAAACCGAGCACACGCAAGATCAGGTTGCTGCTTGCAAACACAAAGCGTGCTGAGGGCACAGCAGGGGGCCTTGGCAGTTCAAGGCGTGGCCAGTACCACGTACGGACAGACCTGAGCACAGGCTGTGCACAGGTGATGTGAGCTTGGAGCCGTACAGGAGCACATGCAGATTCTTCTGTAGCCTGTCAAGAAACTCATCTTCTGCCTTATGTGGTAAATGGACAAAGTAATGGCACTAGGCACCTGTTTTCTGCCTGTTGAAGCAGGCACTGCCAACAGATCCAACGCCCACTTCAGTTGCTAAACCCAGATGCATTCCAGAACTTGTTCTTTGAGGGTTTCTCTTGTGATGTGGTTCCAGATATCACAGAGATTTGGGAGAACAAAGCATTAGTTGTGCTTCATTTGGGATCTAGAGAACGTGTGCATGAGATGGAGGCGAGGGGGAGGAGTGGAGAGCAGCAGTTGCGTGAGACCAGAAGCTCTCAACCCCACAAACAAATCATAACCTACTCTGAATCACTGGAGCCCTATCCATGAAGGCCACTAATGGCCAATACCGAAGGCAGGGGTTAAGCCTCATGGTTACTTCACAGGCACCGAATAAAACATGGGGCAGGGAGAGGGAAAACCCTAACAATCACAACTAAAGGATGTCCTCCTGAAACAAATGCAGGATACTTGGCTCATTTGAATAGAAAAGTCCATACTAAAGGGAATAATGTTATTAATTTATTAAACACCGTCTCAGATGATATTCATAACTTGGTCATGGCCTATATAGGTTTATAGACTGCAAGCACATTTCAGCAGGACAACAAGCTTTTAAACAGAGAA